>NW_026575134.1:28176388-28790833 GCF_905146905.1 Nyctereutes procyonoides | reverse complement strand
AAAAAAGACAATTCCTGTATTCAGGGAGTTATTATAGCCTGATGGGAGAAACAGATAGAAGTTTACCATGTATTAGTGATATAATTATTATAAAGAAAAATGAAGAACAGATGGGGGTGGATAAAAAGGGGAGTGGAATGCAATTTCAATGGCTGGTGAGGAAAGCCCTTGCTGGTAGAGTGAGGCATGAAGACAATAAGAAAATGTTATAAACTGAATTATGCTCTCCCAAAATTCATAGGTGGAAGCCTTAACCACAATGTGAGTATATTTGGAGATAAGGCCCTTAAGGGAGTAATTAATGTTACATGAAGTCATAAGGATGGGGTCCTACTGCAACAGGACTGAGGTTCTTATAGGAAGAAGAAATGTCAGGTGCACACATGCCATGTGAGGACATAGCAAGAAGGCTACAAGACAAGGGGAGAGAGTTTTTCAGGAAAAACCAACCATGTTGATACCTCGATTTCACTGGGCTGGATTTCCAGCCTTGTAAGAAAATGAATTTCTGTTATTTAAGTCTGTGGTATTTTGTTACAGCATCCCTAGAAAATAACACAGGGAGTAAGCCACGGGGTATTTATAGTAAGACCTCATCAGGCAGAAAGAATGGTAAGTGTAACAGTCTTGAGACAAAAGGATCCTTGGCAGATTCAGATTCAAAGAACAGTAAAGAGAAAATGCTCCCAGAGTGGAGGAGACAAGAGAGAGACTATCAGGAGATAAGGTAAGAGAAGTAATGGAGGTGAGATCACAAATGACAAGGTAGACTTTGACTCAATGAGCCGGGAAGCTCTGATAGTTGAGTTGAGAATACGCAGTACGGGAGGACGAGAGTGGGAGGAAGGAGGTCAATAAGGAAGCAACTGCATCAATTCCATGAGACATGAAGATGACTGGGGATGTTAAGGGTAGAGACGGTAAGAAGTGGTCAAATTTTAGATCAATAGTGAAAGCAAAGCTAATTAAGTTTTTTGCTTTTGTTTTGGGTTTTTTAGGTGTGTGTTGTGACAGAAAGAGAGCTGCCAAAGATGGATATCCAAGACTTTGGCCTGAGCCACCAACATATGGCATTCACATTTACCAAAACGAGAGGACAATGAAAAGAATACATTTTGTTCAGGGCAAAATCAAGAGTTTGGATATGGGCATGATTAGCTTGAATTGCCATGAGACATCCAAGTGCAGATGTAAAGTAGGCAGTTGGTAATATGATTCTGAAATTCAAGAGAGTTATGTGTGAGGGGGAGGTGAAGTATAAAGTATTTATGTAAAGTGCTATGGTAATATACAGTGGGTGCAGCAAAGATAAATCAGACATTGCACCTGCCTCCAATAAACATACGATTTTAGTAGAGAGTACATATATAGTAAAGTTTTGATGATTCTATGAAAAGTCACCAGGAGGGAGAGGACTGTATTATGACCACAGGTATTTCCCTGCAATTGCCTTCATGTCTCTTATATATTCAAGGTCTAAATTATGTTTATAAAATACAGCTGATAAAAATGTGTAATTTGAACTTTAATGCCCATTTTTATTTTATATGCTTTATTTGTTTATCAATTATTGGTTACAAAAAACCATTTAAAATATAAAATCAACTAAACTCTTCCCTATTGAAATTTTACCTCATGCTTTTAAGGCTTTTACAATGTCCACGTATAGCAATTACATATGCCATGTGACAAAGCCAATTAAACTAAACTAGGACGATATAAGACCCCATACAGAAAATTTTCTATAAGTTATGGGAAGAGGTCATGAAGTGGGAAGGTTGGTGGAAGGAATGCAATGAGCAGAATGTAAAAAACACTCTCAAACTCTTAAAATCATGGCTAAACTAAAACTACATTTATCTTTGAGTTACACAGGAGAGCTCTAACTAGGTCTTCAATTAATTATGCTTGAGATTCAGATTTCTGAGATCTAATTTTACTCCCAGTGATAAGGTTTTCCTAAGCATCAGCTTTTTTGGCACTGGTTTCCACTCTAGCCATACCCATCCTCCTTCACCAGTCAGACAGACAATTTGTAGACATTAACACCAGTTAATCCACAACTAGTTGGTTTAACCAAGCAAAATCAAAACTTCCCAAGTTTGAATATTTCTTATCCTTTTGAAAATTGTACAATTTAAATTTCTACAATTATGATACTAGATATAATTGACAATAGGTGTATTAGTAGGACCTAAGAGCAGAGCATGTTACAAGGATAGTGGTGCAGGTAGATTATTTGGAAAGCTCTCTGAGAAACCCGGAGTGAGGAACTGAGAAAAGTAAGTCAGGAAGGGAGTAGAAATTCACATGAGAATGAGTTATTGAGGGCACTAGTATAGGCGACAAGGTCTTCTATCTCATAGAAGTTAGGATTGTTCTGGAACTTTCTACAAAACAACAAATGCCTGCCATCATTCCAAGTGAATGTGATCCATGTCATCAAACGTCACTGCTACACAAGCTGTCAAAATGCAACCATTTGTTTTCTGTTTCTGCTGCAAAAATAAAACTTTTCTCTGGGACTTTTTTCTGTGAATCTATTGTATTCACAAGACTAAAATAGATTCACAGAAAAGTAGAAAAAGTAGAAAAACCATCATCTCTAAAAAGGGTCTTCCAGTCTCTGGTCTTGCCCAACTCAAATTCAGAGTTTGAACAGTTCCAAAGTTAATTCGGAAGTTTATCAAAGTTCCTAAAAGCCTTCTATCTTTTCATTATGTCACATTCACTTGTCACTGATGATTGCCATGATCTAGCTTCAGAATTTCAGGAATTCCACGCAAACATTTAAGGACAGGAATATCAGAGAAATATGATAGCTGTTGGGTAGAAGACAATCAGCACTGTCTGCCATATAATAAACCTTACCATATTTATCTGTTTAGTGATCTATTTAATGATACAAATTTGACAAGATTAAACCACCAGCAAAAATATACTTTTGTTTACAGCAGATAAAAGTTGATGCCGATGCAAGAAATATTTACTTCTTGACTTGAAGAATGTATTTGCATTTCAAGCCACTATCTTTTTCCCATGGCTTTTTCATGGAAATTTTGATAGCTCTAAGTTCAAATACAGATAATCCTATATGTCAGATCCCGAATGAAATTTAAAAGCCTCAACACTTAAAGTCTCTCTTGCCATTATGAATGGATGCATCCCCTATTCATTATCCCTTCCAAGGCCCATATTAGCTTCCACCAGACATGTATATTTCAAATAAAGTTAAACCAAAAAGCTAGACAGTCATCTGCAGAAAGGATGAGCAAGCTTATTTATGATTCATTTGCCTTTTTAATCTGGGCTCTCCATTGGAAGCCTCTGATACTGACAGTTTGAAGAGATAAATGGGACAACCGTGGTCATTACACAGAGATATACTCAAGCACATCAGAATATTCTTGTCTCTTCTTTTAATTTACATAATTTCTAAATGTGCTAAGAATGGAAAGCATTGTTCATTGATGGCAGTTTTTACTATAGAACAATCAGCAACACAAACAAATTTTGGCTTAACCAGACTTGTGAAAGTGATTGCTGCAATTTTTTTTTCGTATGTGCCTTGTCAGAAACTTTTCTTTTGAACGCAGCTGTTTCCATCCAATGTTCCCCCACAGGAACACTTAAAAGTAGCCCAAGCAGGCCATACTCTGAGGATCTGATTTTTGATATCAAAGAATCAGGGGAGGGGTAGTCATGAGAGACGGGAAATATTTTTGCTTGGGGAGACCACCAAGAGACAAGTGGTCATTACAGAGATGAAGACCTAACTTGATTATTTCCAACAAATACTGATGTTCTATCTCTTCATTATCGCTTTACAATTCTTGCCTTGACATATATTAAGCTCATGACTGTGAATAAACAAATAAATAAATACATTTAAGAAGTGATCCAAGTAATGAATAGGAATAGCAGAGGGATAAATATCTTGGGAGAGACAATGTTTTTTACTGTGCAGCATTAAAAAGAAAGAGAGAGAGAGAGAGAGAGAGAGAGAGAGAGAGAGAGAGAGAGAAAGGAAGGAAGGAAGGAAGGAAGGAAGGAAGGAAGGAAGGAAGGAAGGAAGATGCTTTCACTTAAAAGGGGAATAAAGTGGGGAGACAGAGAAAAGGACAAAGAAGAGAGTAAGAGACAGAATGGAGAAAGGGAGAAAGGATAAAGAATGAGATGGAGGGGATAAGGAAAAGAAAGACTAAGAGAAAAATGAGTGAGGAAGTGAAAAAGAGAGTGAAAGGAAGAGAAGGAAGGAGGAGAAGGAAGGTGAGTATCCAGATGGTCAAGCAGGCAGGCAGGATGGGAGGAGGCCAGACTTGAGCCAATGTTCCGACCTTAGGGTGCATCGTGACCCAGGAGATAAGCATTAGGTCACAAAGTTTCTGTGTTTCCTCCCATTATATCATATGCTGCTTAAATGTAGCATCAAGCAAAAACACTACCCTCCTTTTTTTTTTTTTTCCCCCGGAATGGCATATAAAAGGATCAGTCTCAAAGAGGAAAAGCTTTTTGGGTTCCATAGCTCCTCTCTCAACTTTTTAAAAACTGGAGGATGATAATGAGTACTTTCTCCTTCAGAGTTCCTATATAAGGCTCCGCGGAGGGGCCTTAAAGAGACATCCAATCTGGGTATTGCCAGAACTTCTAAAATGCTCCTAAGTGACATCTATCCATTTAGATGAAAATGTTTAGTAACAACATTGAGTGGTTCAGTAGAATGAGTACGGATGTCCAAGTCTAAATTATCTGGGTTCTTATTTCAACTTAATGTCTGAGGGAACCTGAAGAAACAATAAGGTTTTGGCACCTCTAATTGCTCCATCAATGAAATAGAGTTAATATCACTAATTTCAGAGATGTTGTAATGACTCGATGATATGATGTAAGCCTAGCAAATTTCCTAAGTGCAAATAGCCATACTAGGTACTAGGAAGTGGCTTTTCAGATTTCAGCTGAATAAAAAAAAAAAAAAAAAATCTTATTTTATGTTATGGTGTGGGGGCAGGGTTTAATAAAAGATGCTTTATACCTTGGAAATTTCTCTGTTCCTAGATTTTATTATCTCTTTTTATCACTGGGCAAATTGTCATGACTAGAATTGTGAGAGAGCTGTGGTTTAATTCACATTGCTGTGTATGTACTTAAACACCTGTCTTCTCCCATAAAGTATAAACTTCTTCAGGATAGCGATTCTGTATTACACAGTTCTTTCCATTTCCCACAATACCAAGGATATCATATTGCATGTAGAGAAATTGTTGATACATTGCTAAAGAGTCCTCTTACTAATTCTATCTGAGATTAGAAAACCAGAGAATTTATCACCCACTCTACTGGACAGTTTTATCTGAATTTTGGAACCGCTATAAGATAACTCAAAAAAAAAAAGAGTCTTATTTAGGGCCTCATTCCAAATTATTACTCAAGTGCAATTCAGTCTGCCTCCTTGTAATATACCAAATCAAAAAGAAAGCATGCGCTCCAACTTTTTCAAGTCAGATTGCAATTGACAGATGTTCCTTCAGAGCATGAGGTGCATACAGAGGAATGAAAATTTCTGTAAATCCTGAAAGGCATGTAGGTCTTGGAGAGCATTGTCCTATCTTACATAGGAACAGATATTACATACTTCAAATAGATGCCATTCAAAACAGAGTTAGAGACATCTTGTTATGTCTCATGAATTTTAAATATATAACATAAAATTCAAATGGTTCCTAAAGCTTTCATGTCATATATTTAAGTTATATTTAATACATAATACAGTTACTAATTAAAATTATTTTTTATTAAAGTATAACAATTGTATTTTATTGAAGTATAAAAAATTTGTGTCACTTTTTTTGCAATTTGCAAGAAAAGAAAAATACAGATTTTGGTGTTCATACCTTGTATTTTTTATAGATATAAAAGTTATAGTAAATAGTTATTTTAGTAAAAAAATTTTTTAAAATATTTTTATTTTCACACATACTTTAATACTTTAGGTATATATACTTTATACTTATGATCCTTTATTTTTTTAATGCTTTATATTTTAGTTTCTTAATTTACAATACAGACACCCCTTTCTGTTTCTTCTGACAATTTACTTATCATTATTTTCCAGTTCTTTGGGGGCATAAAGAAAGCACTGGAAATGGAGTCAAGAGTCTTTGCTTCCAAGTCAGTGTTGGTGACAAGACCATATAATGTGACCTTGGCAACCTGTCTACACTGAGCACAGCATCCGCATCCATTAACCTCCTAATATAATCCTGAAGAGTAAATGAGTATAAGCACACAGGAAACTTTGCAGAAACCCCACATATTTCCATTCGTAAAGGCATACTTATACTTGAGTATGATGACAAATAGATACCTCTTGCTAGTGTTTACTTATCTCTAATCTTTTGAAGTTTAAATAAAAGAAGAATAACATATTCATAAGTTCATGGATCACAACAAGAAGGAATTCAAGCAAACACAACACTCTACCTTTTTCTTCCTCCTGGAAACATATCGTTTTGTGCACGTGAACACATACTATAGTTTGTCTTCAGTAACCTAAAATTATTTGCATCAGAAATGCTGCATAATTTTAAGTTTAGAAATTACAATTATCCAGTTTAGAAAAAGAAAAAGGTATGGAGCACTTTGTCCTAGTACATTTTGGCTGCTCTAACAAAAATGCCATAGAGACACCTGGATGACTCAACGGTTGAGCAGCTGCCTTCAGCTCACGGTGTGATCCCGGGGTCCTGGGATCAAGTCCCACATCAGGATCCCCACAGGGAGCCTGCTTCTCCCTCTGCCTGTGTCTCTGCCTCTCTCTTTGTGCCTCTCATAAATAAATAAATAAATAAATAAATAAATAAATAAATAAATAAATAAATAAATCTTTTAAAAATGCCGTAGAGTAGGTAAGGTAAACAATTTGTCAGGGATCTGGAGGCTGGAAAGTCCAAGATCAAGATGCCAGGAACTGTGCTGTGTGTTGGGGAAGCTTCCTGCCACAAAGATGTGATCTCACTGTGTCCTCACATATCAGAAGGAGTGGGAGAGTTCTGTGGAGTCTCTTATAAAGGCAGTAATTCCATTCATGGGGGCTCCTTCCTTAAGACTTAATCACCCCTTTCAAAGGTCCCACCTCTTAATAACATCACATTGAAGCTTTGGATTTTGAGATAAGTTTAGTGGTCATGGTGGTAGAAAGACACAAACATTGTCTATAAGAGACGGAAAATTGTTTTACTGAGTAACAATCACTTGGATAAATTTGAAAAAAATTCAAATTTTTTGAAGCCCTCAGTTGTTGGGCTTCTCCAATGTGCTGATCACTTTTTAACTATTCTATTCAAATTCTAATCCCATATGTCATGTGAGTTAGTCCCAATGTTATTCCCAATGTTTTTAGAGATTATTGGGGTTTAAGATATATTTTCATGCTTCTGGCTTTTTTTCCTTGCTTCTACTGAATTACTGATGTTCATTCTTTATTTGCTTCCCATGTGCCTTGATCCATTTCTGCATCCTAAGGCACTAAATCTATTTTTTTAATAAATTTTTTATTGGTGTTCAATTTACCAACATACAGAATAACACCCAGTGCTCATCCCGTCAAGTGTCCCCCTCAGTGCCCATCACTTACTCATCCCCACCCCCCACGCTCCTCCTCCTCCACCACCCCTAGTTCATTTCCCAGAGTTAGGAGTCTTTATGTTCTATCTCCTTTTCTGCTATTTCCCACACATTTCTTCTCCCTTCCCTTATATTCCCTTTCACTATTATTTATATTCCCCAAATGAATGAGAACATACAGTTTGTCCTTCTCTGATTGACTTACTTCACTCAGCATAATACCCTCCAGTTCCATCCACGTTGAAGCAAATGGTGGGTATTTGTCGTTTCTAATGGCTGAGTAATATTCCATTGCATACATAAACCACATCTTCTTTATCCATTCATCTTTCGATGGGCACCGAGGCTCCTTCCACAGTTTGGCTATTGTGGACATTGCTGCTAGAAACATCGGGGTGCAGGTGTCCTGGCGTTTCACTGCATCTGTATCTTTGGGGTAAATCCCCAACAGTGCAATTGCTGGGTTGTAGGGCAGGTCTATTTTTTACTCTTTGAGGAACCTCCACACAGTTTTCCAGAGTGGCTGCACCAGTTCACATTCCCACCAACAGTGTAAGAGGGTTCCCTTTTCTGTGCATCCTCTCCAACATTTGTTGTTTCCTGCCTTGTTAATTTTCCCCATTCTCACTGGTGTGAGGTGGTATCTCATTGTGGTTTTGATTTGTATTTCCCTGATGGCAAGTGATGCAGAGCATTTTCTCATGTGCATGTTGGCCATGTCTAAGTCTTCCTCTGTGAGATTTCTCTTCATGTCGTTTGCCCATTTCATGACTGGATTGTTTGTTTCTTTGCTGTTGAGTTTAATAAGTTCTTTAAAGACCTTGGAAATTAGCCCTTTATCTGATACGTCATTTGCAAATATCTTCTCCCATTCTGTAGGTTGTCTTTGAGTTTTGTTGACTGTATCCTTTGCTGTGCAAAAGCTTCTTATCTTGATGAAGTCCCAATAGTTCATTTTTGCTTTTGTTTCTTTTGCCTTCGTGGATGTATCTTGCAAGAAGTTACTGTGGCCGAGTTCAAAAAGGGTGTTGCCTGTGTTCTCCTCTAGGATTTTGATGGAATCTTGTCTCACATTTAGATCTTTCATCCATTTTGAGTTTATCTTTGTGTCTGGTGAAAGAGAGTGGTCTAGTTTCATTCTTCTGCATAAGGATGTCCAATTTTCCCAGGACCATTTATTTAAGAGACTGTCTTTCTTCCAGTGGATAGTCTTTCCTCCTTTATCGAATATTAGTTGACCATAAAGTTCAGGGTCCACTTCTGGGTTCTCTATTCTGTTCCATTGATCTATGTGTCTGTTTTTGTGCCAGTACCACACTGTCTTGATGACCACAGCTTTGTAGTACAACCTGAAATCTGGCATTGTGATGCCCCCAGATATGGTTTTCTTTTTTAAAATTCCCCTGGCTTTCCGGGGTCTTTTCTGATTCCACACAAATCTTAAAATAATTTGTTCTAAGTCTCTGAAGAAAGTCCATGGTATTTTGATAGGGATTGCATTAAACGTGTAAATTGCCTAGGGCACTAAATCTAAATCCTATCTCCTCCAAAGTTCCAAGACCTCTAAAGTATATTTTTTTGAACTTTTTTTTTTTAATTTTTTATTTACTTATGATAGTCACAGAGAGAGAGAGAGAGGCAGAGACACAGGCAGACTCCATGCACCGGGAGCCCGATGTGGGATTCGATCCCGGGTCTCCAGGATCGCGCCCTGGGCCAAAGGCAGGCGCCAAACCGCTGCGCCACCCAGGGATCCCTCTAAAGTATATTTTGACCCACTTTACCAAAATTGTGCTTCATAACAGAGTTGAAAGTGATGAGTTGGAGAAGAGAAATGTCATGCATATTAAAATGTGGCACCTCTTGAAAATGACTTACCATTGGACTCTAGCAATGACAATAACAAGAAACGTGAACACTTATAAAGATTTCCCATGTACTACTTACTGTCTGAATATCAGGGCCGGATCACACGTCCTGAACCCAGTCAATCTCAGCATCACAAATGGAGACAACAGGATCATATGAAGCACATCATGAAGTGATACAAGGAGGTACACATGGCCGTACATGAATTATCTAGGCTAAAAATCAGAACCCGAATCTAACAGAGTCTCTGGATATAACTACAAATCTAGCAGAAATTGAATGGATAAAGGACAAGTTAAAAAATCCATTCAAGAAGGAATTAATCAAACACAAAATATGGAAGATTCCATAAAACATGCATTTCTCCAACAAATAAAAACTTAAAACCTAGAGGGAGGAGCACTATTATAGATAGATTAAACAAGACTTGAAAAACATAATAAGTACATGAATGTTTGCACCTTGTTTGGAAATTGATTTGAACTAAGCAAGTCTAAAATAAACTCTATGAGCCAACTGGGACAATTTAAATATGAGTTTGATGCTAGATGGTGTTAAGTAATTAACGTTGATAATTTTAAATATTGATAATGTCAAAACACCTGGGTGGCTCAGCAGTGGAGTGTCTGCTTTGGCTCAGGGTGTGATCCCGGGGTCCTGGGATCAAGTCCTGCATCAGGCTCCCTGCAAGGAGACTGCTTCTCCCTCTGCCTGTGTCACTGCCCCACTCTGTGTCTCTCATGAATAAATAAAATCTAAAAAAAAAAAAAAAAAAGATTGATAATGTCATGTGGTTAACAAAGAAACAGAAGTCCATATCTGTATATTTGTCTTCATGTAAGAATGAAATATATTAAAATGTGAAATAACATACTGTATGGGATTGTTTGAAAATTCCTCAGTGTTTAAAAAAAACACTGGGGATCCCTGGGTGGCTCAGCGGTTTAAGCACCTGCCATCCACCCGGGGCCTGATCCTGGAGTCCCGGGATCGAGTCCTGCATCAGGCTCCCTGCATGGAGCCTGCTTCTCCCTCTGCCTGTGTCTCTGCCTCTCTCTCTCTCTCTGTGTCTCTCATGAATAAATAAATAAAGTCTTAAATAAATAAATAAATAAATAAATAAATAAATAAATAAATAAATCACAAAGAATTGGGAGAAAGGGACACATGAAACAAAGAGAAACAGTTCATACTTGTTGAAGCTGAATGAAATGGATATGTTCACTATAGTATTATTTTTATTTTTTATATTTTTGATAATTTCATTTGCAAAAAGTTTTTTAATTAAATGGCCCCAGGGAGGGGTACCTGGGTGGGTCTGTGGTTGAGCATCTGCCTTATGCTAAAGGTGTGATCCTGGGGTCCTGGGATCGAGTTCCCCATCGGGTTCCCTGCAGGGAGCCTGCTTCTCCCTCTGCCTATGTCTCTGCCTCTCTCTGTGCCTCTCACGAATAAATAAATAAAATCTTAAAAAAAGTGGCCTCAGGGAAATCTTACAAATTGCTAATAATATAAATTTAGGACAATCGAAGGTGAAAATTGTAATTCTACAAATATTTTACATGAGATGGCTATCTCAAGCTAATATTAAGCTAAATCATATAATTTAAATATTACCTTTTCAAGATTTAATATTCTATTATATTAATATTTGTTGTTACATATACTTAAGAAAATTAGGGTTATAAAATATGAAAATAAAATATATGCTGTCTCATTTTAGGGTCTTTATATTTTGTCATATTTGTAATAATATGGTACAAATGGTTTTGATAATTATATTTGATTCCCAGTTGATGAGTGAAGCATATAAAGAAATCTGCTGAGATTTCAGCATAAGACACAAAGAAATGAGGAGTCATGAAGATACATAAGCAGGATGGCAATATAGGTGCAGTGGTGAAAGAGAATCTATTTTAATCATTAATGGAGTTAGAAGCCAAGCAAGCAAAAATTGAGTAGATAAAAGAAAGGAGAGATAATTGGAAAGCCTATATAAAAGTACATAAAAGTAATCTCATGGGCTCTACTAATAGGATTAGCCTAGGAAAAAATATAATAAAAATTTCATTAGTGACATTGTTTTTCTGCTTTAGAAGAAATATATATTCCACAGATCCTAACGATCGTCCAATCACAATGGAGTGTAGTAGAGGAATCCTACAGAGATGAGATGGATACTAATTCATTCATTCACCAAATGTATCAAACATTTGGGCTCTTAAATGTGTTGATTTTCTTAGGCAAAACATCCGTAAAACTCAATAAGTTTGAATAATATCCATTACGGAGAGTTGTCATCAAGATTAAACGGAATAAAGTATATCCTGTGTATGCCCCAAACATACTAATGATGAAAAATGTCGTTATGACGAACATGAATATTAGTAGTTATCATCTATCTGCTTAGAGCTAAAGACATATAGATGACTGAGTCCGTCTTTAACATCTAGTGGGTTTCCACTGGAGCACGGGATGCATGAGCATGAACTATTTTCAGATTAACTTGTTGAAAAGTCCAAGCTTGCTTGCACATCTGCACATTTTTAAACAAAACTGAGAAACAGGCTATTCCCCCCTTTCCCCTTCTCTGGTTCTAAAGCAGAATCCTCCTGGCCAGTGGGCGGAGTAAATTAACACTTTCTTGAGCTGGGTGTGTTTGTTATAAATATGAGAGTAATGGATGCTCCTGGGCTACGACTTGAATAGCCTGGGCCTCAGTTTTCAATTATTGGAGTCACCCTCCCCAGGGAATGCACGAGGCTACACTGGGTATAAAAGTTTATGAAGCAAGAAAGATGAAGAGGGGATTCGTTGTTAATGCATGCCTACTAGAGACAAAGTGGCGTCATTAAAACCGAAGCTTTTTACAGTCATAATTTCTCAGGGCTCATCCATGTTAAAATCAACATTTTCACTCGAGCTTATTTCCTGCTCATCTAATTGGAGGTCCCTTGTCAGCATCTGTTTCTGAAGCATTGGTGGTGCAGTGAAAATGATGCTGGGGACTGGATGACTGGGCTATATTAGCATTCCTATGAAATTCATTTAATTTTTATTAAAGTAAGCCACTCAGGCAAATTTTTCTTTCTTTTTACATTAGCATTTCATTAAGAACATATCAAGATTAAATAGCATATACATATTTGTAAAAAGGATAATTAACTTAAAACATCTCAAGCTTTATGTGTGCGGGTGTGCTTGGATTTATATTAAATTATGGAGACTTGGACAAAAATCATTCAATTTTTAAAATCAGATATTCAGTGTCATATGTCCCCAAATTGGACAATTGCCCAGTTTATTCATTTCATGTCAATATTTCTTCATATTCAATCTTACTTAATATACAGTGCCCACGTTCAAAAGGAGAGATTTCTTGTGGTTTTATCAGACATGTCTGTGTTTTGTCAATTGATGTTAAAAGCAAGAGTTATAAAATGCCATCATTGGGTCCCACCTCACAGCACTACCCTCATTTAACAGAAATGTCAAAATAATCAACCAAGGTTTGTGAGCATTTAGATGTTGGAAACAAATTTTAAAATTTGGTATAGATACCAAGAGCCATTCTCTCGCTATCTCTCTATCAAACAAGTAAACAAAACCTTTATTTTTTAAAAAAGATTTTATTTATTTATTTATTCATGAGAGACACAGAGAGAGGCAGAGGGAGAAGCAGATTCCATGCAGGGAGCCGACGTGGGACTCGATCCCAGGACCCCAGGATCACACTGTGAGCAAAGGCAAATACTACCAAGCCACCCAAGTGCCTCAAAACAAAATGTTTAAAAAAGAATGAAGAAAAGCACTGAAAATCAAACTTTATTTTGCCATCTTTATTGTGTATGGAGTTGAAAGCCTCAGAGAGCCCATCTTCTCCCTTGAGAGTCCATCTTCTCTCTCCCCCCCTTTTTTTTTCCTAGAGAAAGCCTTATAATTGCCTCATCAGATCAACAGAAATAAGAAACTTAGGGTGCTGTATAGTGGCGATGTCTCACTGTATTAATTTCTTATGCTGCATATGCATTATCGCAACTCAGAGCAACACCCACTAATTATCTCACAATTTCTGGAGACCAGAAATCCAGGCAGGCTCATCAGGGTCTTCTCCTTGGGGTCTCACCAGGCCAAAATTACATGATTGTAGGACTAGTCTTTTGAGAGCATCTGGAGAAGAATCCTTTATGTTGTTGGCCCATTGTGGCTTCTTGCATCAGACTAAAGTCTCCATTACCTTACTCTTCGTCAACTGAGGGCACAAGGGGAGCAGGGGGGAGCTCTCCTCTGTTCCTTAGCGCCGATTGCATTTCTTCTAACGTTGCTCTTTCCATCTTGAAAGCCAGCACTGTCAAACTCTTTCACATTTCACATCTTCCTGACTTCTTCTGCCTCTGCATTTAAGGGCTACTGTGATTAGATTAGATCTACTTGGACAATCTCCCTTTTGTCGTATAAGTAAAGGGTACTCAAGGGAGGCTAGATTAAAAAAATAAAAGGCACTAGTCCCGTATTACTTAACCAAATTCTCTGCACACCTTCTACCTTAGACATGCTCACATACGCATTTTATCAAAATATACAGCAGTTAAGAAACAGGCTCTAGAATCAAGGCCTGATTTCCAGTTCAAGCTGAACTATTTATTAACTGTGTGATTTCTGAGCCTCAGTCTTCTTTATCTCTAAAATAAACACAATTATATTCCCTATTTTACGATACTGTTGGGTTGATTACCTGACATAAAGCCTGGCAGTTAATACAGTAGCTGACCTATGGGAAGCACTCAAGAAATGCTTCTCACACATTGTAAAGTCTTGCCGAAAAAATAATGTTAATTCAGCAACTCCCTCTGGAATATTCCATTCTGACCCTACTGTCTACCTGTTTATCCCCTCAAATCTTAAAGATTCCTATCCTAAACCTCCTCAGTTCTGAGATTCCTGAAGAATCTCTATAGAGTGAACACCCCTGGAACTTTTCAAGAATTGCAAGAAGTCTATAGCACCACCTGCGTCACTTGTAATAAGTAGCAGGCGTGCTTCACCAAACTCATTTACAAGCTCCACATCCCAAATTTTCCTGAATCCAAATTAGGACGTCTTGATTATGTGAAGTTGTCAGCATGAGGCAAGTGGTAGCTCACCTACCAATAGGACAATTGTCTATAAACTCCTAGGCAGTAGTGATTAAAATTGAGTTTAACAGGGAGTTGAATTTGGAAGGGTTTATTTACAGATTTTTTTTTTTTTGTTCTTTCCCAAAGGAATAGAAGAAAAACCACCCAGTACCATCTATGCACCTCCATTTCATCTCTGAATTGGGAAAAGTAAGAGAAGAAAAGGCCCTCAAGACTAATGTGCTGCAAATTTTGATTTTAGACTTCTGACTCCTGACCTCATGGGGATCATTTACTCAATGCCAGGGACCTCTCATCTTCTCTATAGATTTTTCTTTTCCTGATCACTGTTCACTTTTACTCCTGTGAGTCACAATTGCATTTCCTATTGCTGCCCTGATTACACTGAGTATTTTAAGCTACCAATTTAATTCAAATGTTTATTAAACTCTTTCTGGGGAAAGAAAATTAAATTATTTTTAGTAAAACTAGACCTTTATTAGTACACAGTAAGCATGTAATGTTTATTACAGCTCAGAGATTTCAGCAAATGCCTTTTAGCCGAACTTGTTTTGTAGCTGTCCCCTCGCTATTTTGTTAAACCAGTGGTAATTAACAATTAGGCACCCAGATGAACTAGGATGGGCACTAGCGAAGGATGGGTGCCTTAACCATGTGGAAGTACTGACGGTGAGGTAAGGAAATATGTAAATAGACTGATGAAAATAATGTTTACTTTCAGTGATCTCATCCATGCCCATGGATTTAAATACCACCCATATGCCAATAACTCCCAAATTCATATCTCTTGCCAAGACTTTTCTGAGCTTCAAGCTACTCAAAATCTCTTTAATGTCTTATAAGTATCTCAAGTTTTATGTACAAGTAGTAACATTTGGATGTTTCCTTCAAAGTGTCGTTTTTCTCACCTCAAAGAAAAAAAAAACAACAACAAATACCCATCAACATAATGACTTGATGGAAAATCCCGTGAATCTTCCCTGATTTCTATTTTTCTGTCACTCCTGACATCCAGAATACAGTCAAGAGCTATTGACTTGACTTTGAAAGGAGATCCTGAAATTAAGGGAATAAATAGACTCCCTTCTTTTACTCCTGCTACCCTGCAAATCTATCCTGAAACAGCATTCAGGGTGATGCTTGTAAAACATAATTAGGTGGTATGAAATCATAATCCCCAGTGCTGACTTCGAATGAAGCCCGAGCCTTCATCTCTAGCCTGCGAGGCTTTGTAAGATTACATCTAGTACAGGCTCTTTTTCCTTAACTTCAGCCTATTGTCCTTCACTCTGGGCCTCAAAGACAACAAACCCATGTCTATGCTGTGGTCTTTTTGCTAGTTCTTTCCTTTTTCTCGAAGGTTCTGTCTTCTCATCATCTCCTGGCTGGCTCCCTCACGTTTTTCAGATCTTGGCTTGAACATATCTCCAGGATTGGGAGGTCTCTTCTAAATAGTAAATAAAAAGTACCTCCTAAACCATTCCCTTCATATCACTCTGTGACTGACTCGTCTTTACTTGATATTTAACTGCTTTCATGCTTGTTCATTTCCCACTGCCCAGTCCCAGGAGGAAACGAGCTCCATTATTGCTTGGACTGAAGGATTCTATTATAAACTACAGTATTAGATTCACTCTACAATGATGTTTTAAAGAAGTGTTTGTTGAAATATATAGTATATAAAGTATGTGTTTTAAACTTCAGTTTCAAGGACACAAATATAAGTTTTAAAAAGATCTTCAAATTAGAAAGTAAAGGTTAGAAAAAAACAATAAGCCAACACTAAAACAGCACTGCCAAAGGATTTTTAAATCAGGAAACAAACTACTATTTGAAGTTTGAGTATATTACATTTGTAAATTACCCTCAAAGAGGAAAAATTGAGAGATTTTTAAACAGCAAAGCGATAACAACGACAGTTATTTTCTTGAAATTCTTTCAGCTTTATTGTACATAAATGAATACTACCTAAGCCATATATCCTGTGTAACCTATTGCTGTTACTTTTTCTTATCTATCACACTATTTACTTAAGTAATAATGCTAGAATTTGATTGTTTTGTAAAAATAACCTGCAGGGATTACAAAAATTATTTAAAAGAGTTATTTCATTAATCTCTAAAGTTCTCTCTAGGAAAACACGGGAGCCACAATATTCTATACCTTTATTTTTGTTTGAGGCTAATATGAAGAAAACTCCTGAAGAGATATAGCTTTATTCTGGGAACTAATAACAAATACAAAGTAAAATGTAAAAATCATACCATTTGTAGTAGGACAAAAATATCATAAACCTGGGAATAAAAGTAACAAACAATGTAAAAGATTTCTATACAGAAACCCAGAAAGCTGTCAATTCCATAAAATATGAGATTTATCAGATTTCTTAGTTGGAAGACAATATTTTGAACTTAATACTTTCCCCCCAAATTCAGATTTAGTTCAATTTTAATCAAAATCCAAAAGGGAAATAGGGGAAGCTTGACAAGACAAACCTAAAATTTATTTTGAAATATAAGTAACCAAGAAGAGCCTAAATATTCTTTAAGAGAAAGGATAAAATGAGAAGACTTGCTTTACTGAATGTCAAGACTAATTATAAAACTACAACAAACATGACAATATGGCATTGGCATAAGAACAGAGAGCTAGACAAATGGTACAGAATAAAAAGACTAGATACAAACTCACTTATTTGTGGACTCTTGAATGTAATCCTGCAGAGGGATAGGAAGATAATAGTGTTCTCAATAAAGGTTGCTGAAAAGTGACCTATATTAAGAAAATGAAATTTTATCCTACTGTAGATTTTTGAAAAGAACATGAACTTGTAAGTTTTCTAAATATGTATAAAATAATGTCGAAGTAAAAACTACTATGAATTTTATGAGGTTGTTTAGTAAAATATATTTTTGACTTAAGAGAGGCAAACTCTTTTTCTTAAATAAGGCTCAAAGAGAATTTTTAAACTTAATGGGAAAAAAATAATAAGCTGGGCTATATTAGAATTAGGAGCTGGAATTCATCAAGAGATCCCTGCTACAAAAATGAAAATGCAAGCCACAGAGTAGAAGACATTCCTGAGACAACTAGAGCTCACAGGTTGTGTGTGTGTGTGTGGGGGGGGGGTATGTGTATTCCATGTTTCTAATAAGTGTGTGTGTGTATCCCGTAATCAATTTAAAATAAAGAAAATCTAGTAAATAAATGGATAGGCTTCAAACTGGCATTTCATAAAAGTGTACATTAGTGATTATAGCTATGAAAACAATAATGTTTGTAATAGCATAAACTGGAAGCAACACAAAAGTTCACTAGCAAAGGAATGGATAAATGGGATATTCATATATAGATATAATTCATCTAGTGTGAGTGAATTGCAGCTAGATGCAATAATACAGATAACTCTAAGAAACATCTTAGTGAAAAAGTCCAAGAACATGTTAAAAGTTCAAAGCAAGCAGAATTAAGTAATGTGTTTTTTAGTTGCCTGTGTAATGTATCGGTAAGTTGACTCTTCAAGAATAATAAAAAGTTGTTATTTTTAGTTTATAACCAGCATTTTGGTGCAAATCTTCCCACCATGGCTGATTTTCTCGTGAGTAACTTTGCAGATCTGGATTGAAATTGGGAAAAGATGCAGTCGGCTCTTTAGAGGCAATCCTCATTGACTCCAGCATACCAATGCATTTAGAGATGATAAGATAAATGCAATTTTTAAAAAGTCTTAAATCTTTTCGAAGAATTTTTAAAAAGATTTTATACATATATAGAATGAACACATGACAAAGATTTTACTCACCTCATTAATGAAGGAGAGAACTGGTCAGATGGCAGACCTGGGTCAAATGAAAATTAGAAGGATGATCCACCATGAAAGGTACTCTGAAATAGTTCATCCAGAGGGGGAAAAACTGATTAATGACCTACAGGACTATACATAACCTTTGAGGTTATTTTTCTACTAGACAGAAATATTTGCAATTCTATTGGACAAGACCTACAAATTAACATGTAATTTATGAGTGTGTGAGCCTTTGTTTAATAGCAACATCAACCACAGGTACATTTTTCTAGATAGTTAAATAAGTTGTTGTGGAAGTTTGGGTATAAATTTGAAAGGATACACTGTCCACACTTTTGCTTTACTTTCAAGCTGTAAATATTTTTTTTTTTTTTTTTTTTTTTTTGCTTAGCGATCCCACCAATTTGATAAAGCACAATCTCCAAAGATTATTCTTGATTGCAAAAATGGTAGTCTCAATTGGCTTACTTATACAGGGCTATAAGCACTGTTAATTAACCCTGTAAATCTCCTTGCCTGTAGAGTATTGAGCACATTCTAATGCAAGAAAATTAACTTGTGTCTCAAATTTTCATTATAGAATCTCAGATTGGATAATGTAAAAGCCTCTATTATTACTTCTTTCATCTTAAGCCTAACGAAGCAAAGAAAGTCTCTCCACTAGATTTCCCCTATAATGCTTTTTGACTTCAGTGAATTTCATTCTCCTGTTTTCAACTAAAATTAGCAAACTAGTATGATTTGTCCAAGGAGTCTTCTTAGTAATATAAATTTGCAATCCTATATAGCTTCTGGGCTAGTAGTTTCTGAGAATTTCTCTCTTTCTCTCTCTCTCTCTCTGAAAAGATTAATACAGTAGTAGTTCTCAAATTTTGGTTTCAAGAGCCCTTTACAACTCCTAAAAGTTTCTGAAGATATCAGAGTCTTTTTGGAAAATTTATTTCTCAATATTTACTGTATTAGGCATTTTAAATGATTGTTTTAAATATTTATTAATTCATTTCAAATAGCAATAATAAATCCACAGCTAGTTCTACTCCCTTTAGTTAAACTGTACTGTACCTTGGCTCATTCTATTTCATTATTATTTTTTTAAGTTTTTATTTATTAATTCATGAGAGACACACAGAGAAAGAGACAGAGACAGGCAGAGGAAAAAACAGGCTCCCTATAGGGAGCCCAAAGTGAGACTTGATCTCAGGACCTTGAGATCAGACCCTGAGGCAAATGCAGATGCTCAATCACTGAGCCACGCAGGCATCCCTCATTTTATCTTAATGGTCACAAGAATGCAATGTTTTTGCAGTTTTTTCCTCTTCTTTCTATTTTTTCTTGAATTCACTGACCCCAATTTCTAGTTTCATTAACATAATATAAAGAACATTGATTATTTAACCTAATGAGTTTTCTTCTGAGACAAATTTCCTTCTTGATCAATAATATCCAATATTATACTCTTATGACTCATACCTTTTTTTAAATTTTTTAATCTCCAAAAAAAAAAAAAAATCTCAAAGACTAGGTGTATAGAGTGAAAAACTGAAGTTAAAAAAAAATCAACTCTCTCCTAATAAATCTATATCATTAATTCAATCTCAAATTCCTAGAAGGATATGACTGTGGGTTGGGATCTGGAGGGTGGGGAAGTGGTATAGTGTGTATGTAAATTGAAAAGTAGATTCTAAAATTCTTACAGAAATTATCATGGTCAAAAATAGACAAGACACTCTTAAAGAAGAATGAAGTTAGACACTATGAGTGAGTTCTATTGTAAAGTTACAATTATCAAGAGAGTATGGAGATTTAACAAGCATATACAACCTAACCAATGAAACACAATAAAGATATACATGTATGGGGTCAACTGATTTATGACAAGGGTGATATCGTAGTACAATGGAAAAAGGACAGTATTTTAAATAAATAGTATAAGTTGCAATGTATATAGGAAATAAAGAACCCTTAATCTTGGGGTGCTCAGGTGGCTTAGTCAGTTCAGTGTGTACCTTCTGCTCAGGTCATAATCTCAGGGTCCTGGTATCTATCCCTGTTTAGGGCTCCCTGCTCAGCTGGGAGTCTGCTTCTCTCCCTCCTTTTGCCCCTCCCTGCTCCTTGTACATTCTCTCTCTCTCTCTCTCTCTCTCTCAAATTAATATATAAAATCTAAAAAAAGAAACTTTGATCTTTCTTCATATGACATAATAACTCAATTGCAGAGGTGCTCTTGATGTCGCTATGAAAGATAAATTAACCAAGCTTTTCAAGAAATCATAGAGAATATCTCCTGAATGTGGCTTAAGCAAAGCAATATCATGAAGAATTTTTAAAGTATTTAATAAAAAGTAAATAAAAAAGTAAATAGTACCATGTGAATATTATGAACATCTTTCCATCAAAAGGATGAGGAATAAAAAGGCAACTTACAGAATGGGCTAAGATATTTGTAGCACATTTATTTGAGAAAGGTCTAGTTCTCAGAAGATAGAGAAAACAAAACAAAAAACAAACACAACTTTTACAAGTTGGTTAAAAATCAGTAGAAAAAAGCAGACTTGAGTAGGTACTTTACAAAAAAGGATGTGTAAGTAGCCAGAAAAAATATATGAAAAGTGTCTCATTTCACTTGTTATCAGGGAACTACAAGTTCAAACTACAATGAAATTCCAGTAAGCTCCCAAGGGAAATTCTAAAATTTAAAAGGCATCATAGAAGGAGGTGTCAGGAAACTGGAGGAATGGGGATTCTCATTACACACTGCTGGTGGGTATATAAATTGTTAAACTTTTGGGGAAATTACTTGGTAGTACAAACCTAAATTGAACATAATCTATCATCCACCAGTTCCACCTCGAGGTATGTTATTAACAGAAATGTGCACGCCAAAAGACATGCATTAGAATGTTTATAGTAGCACTATTCATAAGAGACTCCAAAACTGAAACAACAGAAATCCCCGGCAAAAGCTGAATAAATTAAAATATGGTGAAACAATGGTATATTCTACAGAAATAAAAATGAATGACTTACAAGTACTTGCAACAATGTAAATGAATCTCAGATATATTATTTTGACCAAAAGAAGCCAAATATAAAAGTAGGTAGTTCCACGGATGTACAGTTTAAAAACACACAAAACTAATCCATGATATTAAAAATCAAAATAGTGATTACCCTAGGAGAAAAATAAATAGATGATTGCACATGGAAGTTTTCTAGAATGTTTGGCAATGTTCTGTTCCTCAACCCTAGTGCTGAATACAGGTGTATGCAGTCTATAAATTGATATCTCCACTTAGGATTAATGTGTATATATATATATATATATATATACACACATAAAAAAATACTTCAACATATATATACATATATACATATTATACTTCAACATGTATATACAATGTTATACTTCAACATATGTGTATATGTTTATATACTTCAACATATATATGCACATATGTTATACATCAACAAAAATGTAAAAAAAGAGGAAAAAATCTTCAATAGTTTCCCAAAATCATCCACCAATATGTTTCCCAAAATTGCAATATTCAGTCTAGGAATAACCTCATTTCCAATATGGTGTGTCAAGAGAGAAGAGTAATTTCAGCCAAAAAATTGATTCAGATTGGGCTCTGACCTCCAGGTTCTATCCCATTTTTCTTATCTGAGGTGAAACTATATTACCTTACTCTTTAAATGCTCCAATCAAAAGACATAGGATGACAGAATGGATAAAAGAAAACAAGACCCATCTATATGCTGCTTACAAGAGACTCATTTTAGACCTAAAGACATCTAGAGATGGAAAGCAAGGGGATGCAAAAACATTTATCATGCAAATGGATGTCAAAAGAAAGCCAGGGTGGTGATATTTATATCGAACAAAATAGACTTTTAAAAAAAAGACTGTAACAAGAGACAAAGGTATAACAATAAAGGGGACAATCCAACAAGAAGATAGAACTACTGTAAATATTTATGCACCCAACATGGGAGCACCCAAATACATAAAACATTTGAGAAAAAATATAAAGGAACTAATCGCTAATAATGCAATAATAATAGGGGGCTTTAGCACCCCACTTACAACAATAGATTATTTAAATAAAGAATTAAAAAGGAAACAATAGCTTTGAATGACACACTGGAACAGATGAATTTAACAGATATATTCAGAACATTTTATCCTAAAACAGCAGAATACACATTCTTTTCAATTGCAAATGGAACATTCTCCAGAATAGATCACGCATTAGCCCACAAAACAAACCTCAACAAATTCAAAATTGAAGTCCTATCCTGCATCTTCTGACCACAGTGTCATGAAACTAGAAGTCAACCACAAGAAAAAAAAAAAAATCTGCAAAGACCACAAATACATGAGGAGTATATAACATATTCCTATACGGTGAATGGGTCAATTAGGAAATAGAAGATATTAAAAAGTACACGGAAACATATAAAAATGAAAACACTTGGTTCAAAATGTTTGGGGCAGCCCGGGGTGGCTCAGCGATTTAGCACCACCTTCGGCCCAGGGTGTGATCCTGGAGACCTGGGATCGAGTCCCATGTCGGGCTCCCTGCATGGAGCCTGCTTCTCCCTCTGCCTGTGTCTCTGCCTTTCTCTCTCTCTGTCTCTCTCTGTCTCTCTCTCTTTCTCTGTGTCTCTAATAAATAAATAAAATCTTAAAAAAAAAAAAACTAAAAAAAAAAACACCTTTGGAAGACAACAAAAGCAGTTCTCAGAGGGAAGTTTATAGCAGTACAGGCCTACCTCAAGAAGCAAGAAAAGTCTCAACCTAACTTCAAATTTAAAAGATCTAGAAAAGAAACAATAAACAAAACCTAAAACCATCAGAAGGAAGGAAATAATAAAGATTAGAGCAGGAATAAATAATATAGAAACAAAAAAAAAATGTTTTAGAACACATCAATGAAACCCAGGACGGGTTCTTTGAAAAAATCGGTAAAATTGATAAACCTATCAGGAGAGACCTATCAGGAAAAAAAGAGAAAGGACTCAAAAATAATCACAAATAAGAAAAGAAAAATAACAACCAACACCACAGAGATATAAATAATTATAAGAGAATATTATGAAAAGCTATATGCCAATAAATGGACAACTAGAAGAAATGGATGAATTCCTAGAAACATATAACCTACCAAAACAGGCAAAAAGAAACAGAAAATTTGAAGAGACCAATCAGCAGTAAAGATATTGAATCAATAATAAGAAAACTTCCAACAGACGAAAGTCAAGGATCAGATGGTGTCACACAAGCAAAGTCTACCAAACATTTAAAGAAGAGTTAACACCTCTTTTTCTTGAACTATTCCAAAAAATAGAAAAGGAAGGAAAACTTCCAAATTCATTCTACGAGGCCAGCCTTACCCTGAGAGCCAAACCAGAAAAAGACATCGAGAGAGAGAGAGAGAATTCTATGCCAATTTCCCTGAAGAACACAGATACAAAAATCCTCAAAAAATACTAGCAAACCTAAACTTTTTTTTAAAAAAGTATTCAAAAAAAAAAAAAAGTATTCACCACGATCAAGTGGGATTTATTACTGGGTTACAAGGGTAGTTCAACATTCGCAAATCAATCAGTGTGATACGTCATCACATCAGAACCATAAGATCGTTTCAATAGATGAAAAAGCATTTGACAAAGTAAACATTCATTCACAATAAAAAAGCTCAACAAAGTGGGGTTAAAGGGAACATATCTCAACATAATAAAGGGCATCTATGAAAAACTCACAGCTAGCATTATCCTTAATTGGGAAAAACTGAGAGCTTTTCCCCCAAGGTCAGGAACAAGACAAGGATGTCCACGCTCAGCACTTTTATTCAACAAAGTACTGGAAGTCTTAGCCACAGCAGCCAGGAAACAGAAATAAAAGGCATCCAAATCAGTAAGGGAGAAGTAAGACTCTCACTCTTTGCTGATGACATGATACTCTATATAGAAAACCTGGAAGACTCTACCAAAATACTGCTAGAACTGATACACGAAGTCAGTAAAGTAAGAGGATACAAGATCAGTGTACAAAAATCCGTTGCATTTCTATATACTGCTAATGAAACAGCAAAAAGAGAAATTAAGGAATAAATCCCATTTACAATTATACCAAAAACAAAGAACCGAGAAATAAGCCTCACCAAAGAGATGAAAGACCCGTCCTCTGAAAACCATGTAACGCTGATGAAAGAAATTAAAGAGGACATAAAGATACATCATGGGTTGGAAGAACAGATATTGTTTAAATGTCTACACCACCCAAAGCAATCCACAGATTTAATGCAGTCCCCATCAAAATACCAATGGCATTAAAAAAAATGCCAATGGCATTTTTCCCACAACTAGAACAAACAATCCTAAAATTTATGTGGAACCACAAAAGACCCAGGATGGCCAAATCAATCTGGAAAGAGAAAAGCAATGCTGGAGGCATCACAATCCTGGACTTCAAGTTATATTATAAAGGTGTAGCAATCAAAACAGTACAGTACTGGCACAAAAATAGATAATATAAATGAAGGGAAAAGAAAAGAAAACTCAAAATAAGCCCCCAATTATTGGTCAGTTAATCTTTGACAAAGTGGGAAAGACTATCCAATGGGGAAAAAGATAGTCTTCAAGAAATGATTTTGGAAAAACTGGACAGCAACCTGCAATAGAATAAAACCAGGCCGCTTTCTTATGCACTGTATGCAAAAATAAATTCAAAATGGACTAAAGTCCTAAATGTGAGTCCTGAAATCATAAAAATCCTGGAAGAGAATATAGGCAGTAACTTCTCTGACACCAGCTGTAACAATTTTTTTCTAGATAGGTCCCCTGAGGCAAGGGAAACAAAACCAAAAATAAACTATTGAGACTACATCAGGATAAGAAAATTCTGTGCAGTGAAGGAAACAACAAAACTAAAAGACAATCTTCAGAATGGGAGATGACATCTACAAATGACATATCTGATAAAGGGCTAGTCTCAAACATCTATAAAGAACTTATAAAACTCAATGCACACCCCCAATAATCCGATTCAAAAGTGGGCACAAGGGATCCCTGGGTGGCGCAGCGGTTTGGTGCCTGCCTTTGGCCCAGGGCGGGATCCGGGAGACCCTGGATCGAATCCCACACCGGGCTCCCGGTGCATGGAGCCTGCTTCTCCCTCTGCCTGTGTCTCTGCCTCTCTCTCTCTCTCTCTCTCTCTCTGTGTGACTATCATAAATAAATGTAAAAAAAAACAAAAAAAAACAAAAAAACAAAAGTGGGCACAAGACGTGAACAGACATTTCTCCAAAGAAGACATCCAGAGGGCCAACAGACACATGAAAAGATGTTCAATACCGCCTCCCCCAGGGATATGCAAATAAAGCTACAATGAGATATCACCTAGGACCTGTCAGGTTGGCCAAAATCAAGAACACAAGAAACAACAGGTGTTGGCAAGGATGCGGAGAAAAGGGAACCCTCTTATGCTGTTGGTGGGAATGCAAACTGGGGCGGCCACTGCGGGAAAACAGTATAGAGGATCCTCAAAATATTAAAAATAGAATTACCCCAAGATTCACCAATCACACTACTGGGTATTTACCCAAATACCCACTACTGGGTATTTTATTGAAAACACTAATTCAAAGGGATGCATGCACCTTTATGTTTAGGGCAGCATTATTTACAGCAGCCCAACTATGGAAGCAGCCCGTTGTGTGTATGTGTGTGTATAATATATATATATATATTATATATATATATATATATAACAACAGAAATGTTGTTCAGCCATAAATAAGAATGAAATCATGCCATTTACAGCAATGTAGATGGAGCTGGAGAGTACAATGCTAAGCAAAAGAAGTTAATCAGAGAAAGACAAATACTATATGATTTCATTCTTCTATGGAATTTAAGGGGAAAAAAAAGCAGAGAGAGAGAGAGAGAGAAACCAAGAAATAGACTCTTAATGACAGAGAACATATGGATGGTTATCAGAGGGGAGATGAACGAGGGGATGGGTGAAATAGGTGGTGGGGGTTAAGGAGTACATTTAATCACGATGAGCACGGGTTGAAGTGTGGAAGTGCTGAAATCACTATATTGTATCCCTGAAACGGATGTAACTCTGTATGTTAACTAACTGGGATTTAAATAAAAGCTTTAAAAAACTAAAACTTTGAGTGCCTCTGCCGTTAATTGCCAGACAACACACACACACAAGATGCACGTGCACACACACATCTCAGACACATGGCCACGCACATCTTCTAATGATATAAAATTATTTTCAGACTCAGTGATGTTTAAGTCCATATTCATAAAGAATCATCACCTTCCTAAAGCAATAATCTACAGAGATATTACACATCTGAAATGAAGATACTCTTACATTATGCAGAGCAATTTTAACCTCCATTATAGCTCTATCTTGTTCTCCCAAACTACCCCCGTAGACATAATTGTCTGTAATAAAGTGTCCCATTATTGAGATTCCCCCCACCAAAGTCATTTACTTCTGATTATTTAGATTATACAAGAAACCTGCTAAGGAAGTTAAAGAGTTTTCAGTTAAAAAAAAAAAGTTTTCAGTTTTCCACTAACTCAAGATGCAAATAATTGGACACCCTCACGGTGTCCCATGTACTGCCCACACTTAACGACAACTACCTCACATTACAGCGAGGGATGAAGAGATTCCCATGGAATGTCTACGCTCTTTTGGCCAGAAGAAACCTTCAGATGTCATGGAATATTTTTGGTATATGAAAATTAAATTTATTATAATGGGAGCATGAAAAACTAATGGAAAAATATTATTTGAAAATATAGTTCTTAGAAAAGTGTCTGGAAAAATTGAGGTTAGATCTTTACTTTATATTATAGGCCAACTAAACTATATGTCATCCAATAAATTTAAAAGTTATATGTAAAAAAATAGTAATTTGGGGGCACCTGGGTGGCTCAGTCCATTAAGCTTCTGTCTCAGGTCATGATCCCAGGGTCCTGGGATCGAGCCCCCTATCGGGATCCCTGCTCAGTGGAGAGTCTGCTTCTCCCACCTCCTTTCCTCCTGCTCATGCTGTCACTGTCTCTCTTATTTGCTCTCTCTCTCTCAAATAAACAAAACCTTTAAAAAATAGTAATATTAAAACATCAAAAAAACAATATAGACACATGTAAAAAGATGACATTCTATGGAAAAATAATCAGAGATGAATAGGATGACATACTTAAGTGCACATTGTATAAATATTTTAAACCCCAGAGTAGTTACAAAGAACATTAAAATATTAAAAAAAACTTGTAAATTTTGTAATAATTATGATCAAAGTTAATTTTTAATATGTAAAAATGTCATAAATCTAAAATTATTATGCAATAAAAATAGAAAGAGACGTAAAAGAATGAGAATATTTTTTTTATAGAAATGTCTTACGTTAACACTGATGTAATTATTTAATTTGAAGTAACTAAGTTCTATTTTCTGCTAAGATAGATTTTTAGGACTAAAACTCATTGCAACAGAGGGTATAGTGTGATCAGAAAGGATCACTGCCGATGAAAGACAAAATTGTGCTACACGTCTAGAAATAATTTTGGGAATACATAGAGAGGACAAAAATATTTTCTACCCTCTGTGCCAGAGCTAACTCCTCAAAACTCCATTCTCAGGAAAATTCATTAAGTATAGCAACTTAGGTAAAGGACATGCATTTAAGAATTGTTTATAGTGGAAAAAAAGGATAAACCTACAAAATAATAGGAATGATTGCTCAGTAACTTACTTTGCCCATATGTTATAGAATGTTATTCATAAAATATAGTATATTTTTTAATTTTTTTATAATTTTGAAGAATAATGTAGACTAGTGTTCAAACAAATAATGAATTAAAAAGAAAAAAGATGTATTAGTAGGATGACAGGTTAATGCCAACTGTCTAAACCTATATGATAACTATGATTCTCTATCCCTCTATTATCTACCGGTCAAGTAAAAAAGTTTTCAGTATAACAAAATGTTAATATCTGGATATTGGAATGATCAATGATTTTATCTCCTTTTTTATAGTCTTGTATTTTCCAGTATTTTTCAGGGAGTGTGCATCCCTTTTAAAGTCAGAATAAAATGTTACATTATTATAATGGAAATCAATGGCCTTATAACTCTTAAGTGTTTTCACCTTGGCTTTTCTTATTTCATTGTAGCTGTCTTTGCATATCTTTGTAAGAATAGCCAGGAATTAAAAGCACAGATAAACACATCATGAATGAAGGGAAATTTTTTTGTTAGTCTCTTTCTCAATCATATCGGGCTATTCCTTATTACATTCTACAGACAATTATGTATTTAAATTTCTAAAATTTCAGCAAGAGCCTTTACTCTTTCCAAGTCGCTCTGCAACTGATAAATCATTTTCTCAAAGGATATAGTTCTTCTGCAGATTTCTGTTGCCAAGGTCTTCATAAAACCTAACAGTTAGAACTAAATTACATTTACCCATATGTATTTGCATCTTCTCCAAGTTGCTGGAAGAATTAATCAAAGGTGAAAAAAATTCAGTTTAAATAGTAACTAAATATAACCTGTCAAAATTATGGTAGATGTTGAAACTTTTTAATAGATTTTCAGCCTAGAAACTTGTTTTAAGTGGCATGTGATTACCTTTCCTTTCCTTGCTCCAAGTCAAATTTTGAGTCTGTTTTACTGTTATCTAACCCGTAATCTGAAATACACACCATGTTTTTGTCCTAAGTCAATAGCCTGTGTTCATAGCCTTTGTGAACTTCAGCATCCAGACTCATCAACATCAGCATTAGAAAGAAATACAGGATTCGAGATCACTATTTCAAATGTCCCTTTGTTTATGTGAAAATCATTTACTGAAGCCTAGCCAATCAAAACAGAAAGAAATTGGACGCACACCAGGATCGAGTGTTTCTGCCAATGTTTCCTCTCTGTAAATAGCACTAAAAAAAGAAACAGACAAAAATATCTTCAGAATCTGCTTAGATCTTCAAATCAGGGGTCACCTGGAAACTGTTCTCTCACAATGATTGCCAGAATCTGTAAACTCTGTATACTTATTAGAGAACTTTCCAAACAAGAAGATTTCTTATTGCAAGTGAACTCAGAAGGGCATCTGTGGGCTTTGCAGTAACTGAGCTGGACTCCCATCTCCGACTTGTCATAATTCACCAGTGTGACCTCCAGCCTGTGTCCACAATGTCCTCTCTGTCAAGAACGACCTTTTTTCTCTTTCTACTTCGTGGTCATCTCATTTTCCAAAACACGCCCCACAAGCCACCTATTGGTACTCGGATAAACACCCCTTCCTCTGAGCTAAGCATTGTATCTCTTTTGAATTCAGTTGCAGACCTGATTTCTGAAACTTTCTTCGTTATTGAATAACGGGTGTCTTTGGCACAAAGCCCCAGTCATCTTACTTGAATCCAAATTTCCAATTTAGTAATTATATGACTATCTTGTATAATTAAAATCATTCATTAGTTCTTGCATTCATTCACAAATATTTATGAGCACATTCCATACGTCAAAGTTGCCAACACTGTCTTAGACATTACCATGGTGAGCAAAGATAAGGTGTCTGCTCTCATAGAATTTATATTCTGCTGGAGGAATTAAATTAAATTTAAAAAAAATTCAGGGCACCTGGGTGGCTCAGTTGTTTGAGCATCTGCCTTCAGGTGGGGTCATGGTCCTGGAGTCCCAGGTTGGAGCCCCTGCACCTGACTCTGTGCTCAGAGGGGAGTCTGCTTCTCCCCCTGCCTCCCTGCTCCCATGTTCTCTCACTTGCACTCTGTCTCTCCCAAAAGAATAGAAATAAGTAAATAATCATCTAGTGATAATGTGCTGCACATAAATGCAAAGGAATGATGGAGTAGAGAGTATACAGTAACTAAATACAGTAGATCAGAGAAGACCTCTCTAAAGAGAGGATATATAAGCTAATATTTGAGTGCTAAGCATTAGCCCCAGAAGAAACCTAATGAAAGCATCCCAGGCAGGAGAAACAGCCAATGCAAAAACACAAGAAATACACATGACTAATCAAGGAATCGAAAGAAAGCTAACATAGTCAACAAAGGAGAAAATAAAACAAAATAATAATAATAAAAGGATAGATTGTGTTATATGATATGACGTGACATGATATAATGAAGTCAAGGAGGTAGAAAGACCCCCCAGATCATGTATGATTTTTGCGAGACTGAAGAAGAGAATGAATATCGAAAATCAATGGGGAGTCATTGGTGATTTTTAAGCAAGAGAATAACATGATCTCCTTTACATGTTAAGGAGATAATTCTGGTGGTTTCAACAGAGCAGATTACAGGCAAGCTAGGAGGTTATAATATTGGTACAGGTAGGAGAACCTATTGATCTGGATTAGGGTATCAAGGAAGGAAACATATAATGGGAAATAATAGGATATATTTGGAAAGTAGAACGTACAACATTTGTTTGTGACTTACGTGTGTCAGATGAGGAAGAAGAAAGGAGAATAATGCTGACACTTATCGAGATCAACTGGGTAGGACATTGCACTTAATTATGTTAAAGAAGAGTGGGGGGAAAGATGGTGTTTTTCTTGTGGGAAGGGCAGGGGAGTAGGAATTTTTTTTGGGGGGGAGTAGGAATTAAAAGGAATCCTTTGGATATACTACATTTGAAATGCGTGCTAATTCTAATACATATTTTGTTAGATTCCTTAGAATTTTCTATATATAAATCATGCCATCTATAAGTATAGTTTCACTCTTCCTTCCCTATCTGGTTTCATTTTTTTTTCCTTGACTAATTGCCCTAGATTGGACAACACTGAATAGATGTGAGAGTGAACATCCTTATTCTAATCCTAGTTGTAGGGGAATGCTTTCAGTTTTTACCACTAGAGACGCTGTTATTTCTGTTTTTTAATAGATGCTCTTGATCAGAATGAGGGAATTTCCTTCTATTCTTAGATTGTCGAGTGTTTTTCTCATGAAGGGGTGTTGACTTTTGTCAATGTTTTTTCTTCATCTACTAAGATTATCACGTGGCATATGTCTTTTGTCCTCTTGATATAATATATTACTTAATTATCATTTGTTGTACTAATCTAGTATTCCTAGAGTTAATCCTATTTGACCATGGTATAGAATCCTTCTGTATATTGCTGGATACAGTTTGCTTGTATTCTGTTGATTTTTGTATCTATAATAATATATATATATATATACACATATATATATATATATATGTTTTTTAAAGATTTTATATATTTATCCATGAGAGACACAGAGAGAGGCAGAGACACAGGCAGAGGGAGAAGTGGGCTCCCTGAAGGGAGCCTGATGTGGGACTCCATCCCGGGACCCGGGGTCATGCCCTGAGCCAAAGGCAGACACTCAACAACTGGGCCACCCAAGTGCACTGGTCTATAATTTTCTATTCATGTGATATTTTTAGTTCTGGCATGAGAATAATACTGGCCTTTTAAAATGACTTGAGAACTGTTCCCTTCTCTTATAAGAGTTTGTGGAAAAAAAACAAATGGTATTAATTCTTGTTTAAATGTTTGGTAGAATTCACCCATAAAGCCAACTAACTGGATATGGTCTTTCTTTATATATGTGTATGTAGTTTTTGATTACTTTCCCAATATTTTTACTTGCTATACAACTACTTGTTATTTACTTATTATAAACATATTACTTATTATATATTATTTAATGGCTTTGGCCATTTCATTGGAATCATCTAATTAGTTGCCTTACATTAGTTTCCTAGAGTTATTATAACAAATCAACACAAAATTGCTGTCTTAAGGCAAAAGAAATTTATTGTCTCATTGTTCTGGAGGCGGATATCAAAAATGAAGGTGTCAGCAGGGCTGTCCTCACCCACAGACTCAAGAAGCCCCCTTCGCATGCATAGTTTTTGAAGTTGGTTTTATGTTTTGATTTTTTTTTTTTTTAATTCTGAGCCCCTAGAAGACCTTTCTGAGCTGCCTCTTTTCTTGGTTATCTCTGATAAACTATTTGCTCCATAAACTTTTGCTCTCTAGGAACAAACAGTCTACCCTGTGTTGCTTACAAAAAAAACTCCATTGTTTTCAAGATTATCATTAATCTCAAACTCTGTCCATGCTCCATTTCAAATAAAATGAATGTTTTTGGGAAAATCTTCAGAGCTCTTTCTTTTTAAGATCTTTTTAACTCTCCCCTTGGGCAAACTCTCCAAGGGATTGTTTAGGAGCTTGGGGCAAGGACAGTGGCTCACTTCTCTTAGAACAGAACACCTCCTTTATGAGTAAGATACTGGTTAATGTGCTCAGCTTGCATATCCAGGTGTGAAGGCTTCCTCCTATAAACAAACTGGGGTAAGGTCAATCAAGGCCATAGGATTTATAGCATGCTGCCCACTGTAGAGACTTCAGACAATGGAGTGGGGGGTGGGTAGGGAAAGAGAGCTCCTGACCATTCTGTCACAGTTACTTTGATTTTGACTATTGGAATGTGGAACTGGGGCAGATGACAAATGGTGGGTAGGAGAGGCTGGGATGAGAAGTGCTGGTGTCTTGCCTCTCTCTGGAAAATACCATAGAACTTGACTGCAAGCTGGAGGGAGTGGGAGGCATGCCTTCTTGGCCACCCCTGCTGTCATGGAGCTTCCTCCCACCTAGCTGATGGAAAAAAGAGGGAAGAGTTCACAGAACAAGGGTCATGGACTCTCATTATTATTATTACTGAAATTTAGTAGAATTTCTTGAATAAAGAATTCTTTATTTGTTATAGCAACTTAGGAAAATTTCTACAGACCTTAAATACTTGTTTGCTTTATTATTATTATTTTTTTTCAGTAATGGTTATTTTCTAGGGGAGTGGGTCTGTAGAGGCCCTCATGCCACCATTCCAGAAGTGATTCTTATGAATGACTTTAATATCTTTAAAAGAAAGTTCTCAAAAGAATTGCAAAAAAAAAAAAAAAAAGAAAGAAAGAAAGAAAGAAAGAAAGAAAGAAAGAAAGAAAGAAAAAAGAATTCAACTGTATAAATTTAAAGGTGTCATTGGCTTAATTCAATGAATCATAAATTGGGCAGCATCCTATCTAGCAAATAAAAAGGAGTTCCAAGGGGTGGTAGAAAATGGATGACTTTCAGGGCAGCAGGAGGAAGACTAAGGAAGTTATTTGAAAAGAGTAGATTATCACAAGCAAGGTTACCTTTCTTTGGGGGGATAGGAGAGATCTACTGGGACAATTACCTCCCTAGCACTGACCAGAAAATTCTAGACTGACTGGTTGAGATTATGATCCTGGGAGAGATTGAAACTGAATTAGATTAGGTATTAAGTCTCAGTTTGGTGACATGAGATTAGCACAAGTGACTCCATTTCAGGCCTATAGTCTCTTTTTTTAATAGAAAGTAAGTATGTAAGGTCTCATTTTAAGTAAGATGGGTAACCACAGTTCTCATAAAAGGGAAGGGAATGAGAAGGAGTTTGAAGAGGACAGGAATAAGACAGAGCAGAGAATGGCTATAAATTATTTTTTAACAGATGGAGATCTTAAAATTGCTCTCTTTAGAAAATGTTTTTTCTATCAAAAATGAGCGTATGCATACTCACCCAAAATTTGTATGTCTTGCAGATAATTATCAAAACACAGAAAGCTCTCTATAGAGACTAAGTGTTAGAAACTTCTATGTTAGACTATTACACGCTTAAAGGAAGAGAAGATATCCTGTTATTCCACTCATATTTGTATTTATTGTGTTACAAGTACTGTTCCTAGCACACAGTAGTTAATAAAATTGGGTGAAAGGGTAAGTGAATGAACACAAAACCAGAAGAAAAAAAAGAGGATGGCATATTTTCATAAATGTATTGTCTTGTTGAGGGGAAATCTGTCTATAATGATCATTAGAAACAACTACGAATAAACAAATGGCAAACTGATCTCTGGATAAAACAACAAAATTCCTTACATCGAATTTGGACATGTGAAGACAGTCACTACACAAATGAGAGGAGATAGGCGAATACTTAGTTTTTGATGTTATAGGAAAGGGTTAGTGTTTTATTTTTATATACAAAAATAAAAATAAATTTACCCCAAAGTTAAAATTTCAAAGCAATCAACCACTGCCCCTTTAATACGGGTCTTTATTTGAAATGGTAAGAACACAACAGTAAAAAAAACAGCACCGGGTGGGTGGAAATGTGTAATAAGATAAAGGAAAAATGAGAGGATAAGAAATGATGTGAGAAGATAAAATTAATCATAGTTTAACCAGCCACAGAGAGACCATTTTAAAACACAGGCTTCCGTTTGACAGTAACCCCTTTTCTCTCTGAGGAGTGGCCTTTAGAAACCCATTGAGGTTTAAGACATCATCTGAAGGCAAGAAGGACCTTTTACTCCTTGCTCCTTATTTTATCTTCACTTCTCACCACCCGCACACAAGGATTAGCTAGAGTGGATAGTACTCTGCAAGCTTGCCAGCAGCTGTGTATCTATCATTTGTGGGCAGATATAGGAGAATTACTGAAGGACCATCACAACATTTGTATAGCATTGTGTATCATGAAAACCCAAACAGGAAAACGTTGACTTCCTTTTACTAAGATTTCTTGTCTTGTGACCACATTTGAAACAAAGATGTGTTCATGGAGAACACATGATTGGAGGCATGAATTATTTAAAACTGGGAGCCTTATAAGCTACACGAGTCTTGTGTTTACCATTTAAAAGTGGTACCACAATGTGGCAAGACATAAACACAGATTACTATTCACTGGGCTCATTAAATATGCATAAAACGTGAACTGCTCTGTATATGGGCATCTCCTTACTTGAAAGAATCTCGTTTGGTGGTAAACTGGAAAGTTGGAGTGCAATGATTAAAAGTTCATGTATTCAAGACAGAAAATGATGAAGTCTACGGGGACAGAGGACATTGCTTATTCATCTCGTTCTAAGCACCAAGCAAAGATTAGGAAAAATGTGGTGTTCAATAATTCAGTCATTACTTTAATCATTTATTCATTTAACAAATATTGCATTTCTACTATGGCAGATCTTCTCCATGCAGGGGAGGAGAGGGAATATAAAGATAAGAACATTATATGCTAGTGAGGAGGATAGTGTTCATTGACTGGATGGATATAGCAACCTGGGTAAATTCATCTAAGGAAGGGGAAGAAAATCAGATTCACAAAAGATTTGGAAAGAATCCTTTTCATTGTATGCATATTATCGGTACTTTTGATTTGTAGAACATTTTTATCCTTGATATTTTAGAATTACAGATCATTATCTTGCCTCACAACACTCCAAGAGGGTGAAGATGTTAATCATTTCATAGATGAGTAAAGCTCAAAACAGTGGAGTGTCTTGCCTAAATTACCATAACGAGTATGAGTGCAGTGGGAACTTGAAGGGAGCTTCTGGTGGCTTCTTTTGTTCTCCTTTCTGGAAGGCAGCGTGTCTTCTCTACTGCTTACATGGAGCCTGTCAGGGCTGTATCCTCATCAAGCATCTTTAAGGGAGGCCGGTCCGGGGGAAAAAATATATTTTACTTAGATTTAAAAGATCTCAGGCTCTATCTGGCATTCTGCTGACTAGCAGCATGCCTGCGGTCCTACATGCCAATGTTCAGCCTCTTCGTTTCTGTGGAAACTTCCACCATACTTTATCTCATTACCCACAATGGTCAATTCTCTAGTACAGAGAAGGGAAAAAAAAATTTTTTTTACTTTAGTTTCCTTTTGAGTTATCTATCCATGTTTCTTCTGGTGTTCTGCTTATCATCCACTACAACCAGAGTCTTGAGGCGAATTTTCCTTAGGATCAAGGTCTTTTCTGGAACTCTTGGTCACTGTTTCCTCGGCAGGATGAAGAACTCTTCTGATGGGTGCCATCAGAAAAGTTACAATGGGTCAAGGCACACTTTATTTTTTGTCCTATGTCTTTATCTTCCAGGACACTATTATATAAAACATGCAAGTATATAAAACTTAATTAAAGGCTTGAGAAAGGGAAATGTAATTACAGTGCAGGAGAACACATAGAGATGTGTGCCATGTAACAATTTTCTGAGAGAGCAAGGGTACATATTCAAGAGGTTAAGCTTTAAGGAAGCAGATGGGGGGAAAGGTCGTTTCCTAGAAAAAGTGTCTTTTTATCCTAATTTCTTGCATTCAGACTTTTTTCTCTCTTCAAAAATTGGTCTAACCTCTGCTCTTTTACTAACCCCTTTACCCAGAAAAATATGCCTCATGCCAAGCTCCATATTTCTCCTCTTTTAATCCATTGAGATTAACCCACTATGGGTGTGTCAGAAGAGCTTCAGAAGGATAATCAAGGCTTTCCATTTAAAAGAAAATTACATTAATTACATTCTGAGTAGTACAGAGAAATATCTATTCTACCTTGATTAGATGATGAAAAATGATATAAATTGTCTTTGTACCTAGTAATCTTAGATTTTAGAATTTTTACCTTCACCTCCTTGCATGGTATTATTTATAATCATAATATCCCATAGTTATCACCACCTTTTACTTTGCACAGAAATTTTCTTTGCTAGTTGATCTTGGAGTCCATTGGGCCAATTTTACAACTTTCAAATAACAAGACCCAAGTCCCTTCTCCTTCTGGTCTTTCCTTGGATATTTTCAAGACAGATACTTTGTCAAAGTACTTTTCTCTTTTCTGTCCCAACATTCCACCGAGTGCTCTTCACTTTCGCTCACCGTTGTTCAGGTCAACAGCATTGGAACTGCAAGTTCATGCCATTTCTGATCATCACCTGAATTCTTCCTTTTTCCTCAAGGTCATCGCCTGCACTTTTGCTGAGCAACTGTTTCAAGTCCCCAGGCAGCCCCTTGGAAATGGTGAATCTACCAATCATGTATTTCAAGGTATGCGCTCTTCCTGCAACCAGTATTTGTAGCTGGTAACTCTCTGACTCCGGTTATCTAGCATTCGCTTTTTTTCAGTATGATGATTTCTTTCTTACTTTGCTCACAATACCATGTATAGGTTCTAATATCAATATGTTTTGAGTTTCCAAACTTATCCCATTGGTGGCAGGAAGCACTTACATATTTGGATTTCTATTAATAAAGATATATTCTCTTTCATCTTTGATCATCTCAACCTCTCTTTTGAGCTTGAGGGGCAATGACTGAGTCAGAATAATGGACAGGACAGCTTTACTTTATACCAACAGTCACTGTTTTGTTGTTACACTCTTGTGAAAATACAACCAAAGTACATAAATAAGTCCAAAAAGTGGGTAGGATGAACTGAATGCCACCAGAGGCATACCAAGGGTAAAGTCTTTAGTTTATTTCTAATTTATTAAAAGTCTCAGATAGTGAAGTTGCATGTTAACTGTAGTTTTTCTTATCTAGAAGAAATGCCAATTTCTCCTAGAAATGCCCATTATTTCTGTTCAATAAAACAGATAACCACAAGATTGTATTTTATTGCTCTGTGAGATACTAATCAGTATTGTATAGGAACCAGTAATGTTATCCTAATATTTCTTTTAAAAATTTACTATAAATACCCTCACTTCAAGTGCCATGTGGATGAGTTTTAATATCTTCCTGCTTCTTTCATTAATTTGTGAGTTAAATAATATCTATGGCATCAGTTATTTTTTAATGTGTCTGAAAGTCATGATTTTAAGTATTAAAAAATTTTACTAGAAACATTCTGCTACTCGCGATGGATCTCCACTTCAGGACATTCTAGTTGCTGCTTGTATGACTTTTCTTGACTCTGCCATTCTAATTTCTAGTATTATGGTTGCAGTGGATGATTCTACATTTAATGGACCTTATGAGTTTCCACTCACTCCACCATTAGAGTCATTCAGCTGATGCCATTGTACTTCCCAGGTCCCTGTCCCACCAATTTTGTGTCTCTATCAGAGAAAAGAGGAGGAAGTGCAGCTAGAAATAACTGCTGATTTAAATTGTCATGAAGTTAAATAAAAGATAATTCTGAATTCCGTGAAGGGTCATATGTCTTTTTATAGTAGGGCTCTAATCACACATTTGGCATACAGTGAGTTTTGTGCAGCTCAAAGTATTTTACAAGAAAAACTTATTGATCTGATTGGCCCAAATTCCCTCAAATTAATAGAGATTACTTTATGGAATTATAAGTTTGAACTAAGAGCCACAAGCAGCAGCCATTGACCAGATTTGCATTGGGGGTATAGTGCATTGAAAATTTCATTTTAGGATATTAGATTTACACGGTCACCAGGTCTTATGTATATCAGCATTCCGTTCAAGTTATTATATACCAGGAAAACCAAAAATAAAGTACACACCAGAAACTAATTTCTCCTGATATTTACACTTGGGATTCTAAAAGCTCTAGTAACATATGGATCCTTGTTTCTGTAATTTTTTCATGCTTAAAATGAGATAAAATTATATAATGGGGTGAATCTCTTCTACAATGCCATGAATCTCTGTGTCTGATGGTGGAAAAGTAAATGATGTAATAACATCAAAGCATGGATATAACGCTCAGAAAACTCCTGCTCAAGACCTTCCTCTACACCCAAGAAGCTTCCAGACTTCATAGTCCTGTATCACCACCACCACCCTACCCCACCGCCCTTCAGGATGCACAGTTGATAATGCCTGAGAAGTATCTAGGGGCTTATGAACTCCCATCATTTCATGCTTACTTCTCTTTTTGGCTATGTTTCTGGTCAACACAGTGGGTATACATTTATAATGTGATATAAAGCTTCCCATTTAAATAATTTTCAATTAAAAGTAAACTCATATAAAGAAAACCAGTGAGTAAATAACAGTTCAGGTGGTATGTAGTCAGAACAAACGTTGAAACTCAAACGAGTGCACAAAAGTAAACTTGGGCCTTTGTGAAAACCAAAGATTGGTGCTTGGGGAATCTAAAATAAGGATAACTATTCACTTTATTACTTTAAGATTTTTTTTTTTTCAGTAAAGCCCATGAAGGGATTGGTAAGCAGTATAATCAAAAGAAAATATACTTTGGCCCTGGGTTAGGTAAGCCACAAATGATAGACCAGCTCTGTTTAAGGAAACTTTGGTCTCTGGGTCCTCATTAGTAAATAGAAATCTTACCTCATTAGACTAGTGTATGAATTAAATGACATAGCACATATCAAGTGAATGTACATAGGTGCTACTCATTCCATTCTCCTTGATGCCCCCTTTAAGTAATGATATCATCTGTTTCTGTTTTCTTAATGGCTTATATACAGAAAATAGTTCACAATTATTTATTTCCCATTATTTTTTATAATATGCTATCAAAATAAGGAAAAGCCAGATATTAAATCTTGATATTATGGTGGCACAGAGAAATAAAAAGTTTATGTGAATAGCAAAAAAAGAAAGAAAAAAAATGGAGATTATCCACTGAGATGTCAAATTGGCACCCCTGATGGAGCCAAGTAAGTGGGGATAAACCAGAAATTCACCCCCATAGAATACTTAAGTCCAGACCATCTTTCCTTGGTTTCAGTAAGTGAATCCCAAATGAATTTGGAACTGACATTTGTGACTCTCTTTAATTTTCTTAACTTTCTACTGATTTTATTATATTGTTTTTATTCCTAGTTTGTGCACAGATGAGTTATTCTACTTTGGTTGTAATAAAAAGTGGGTATTTGGTTATGGTCTAAATTTTATGATAATCTCTATCAAATAGATTATAAAAATCTATTCATTGTTGATTGAGAGAAGAAATAATATATGATTTGTTATTCTATTTGCTGTTTTTTAAAGTATTTTTTAACGTGGCCTGTTTGTGAGTTTATCTCAATTAAGAATTAGATATCTACTAAGAAGGAGAACTGCTCTTTGAAATCTTAACAGATTTTTATGTTTGCTTTTGACTTATGATTTAGATTGTAGGACTGAAGGTATAATTTGCCTATGTGTCTCTGGCTTTGTAATTAAGGTAAGTTTTTACTTTTCATTTTGGGTACAAAATATTTCTCTAATTCCACAAGATACGAATTAGAGTTTACCATTTCTTAAATTAAATTATCTTCTGATTGTTTTATACATATAAATAAGCACATGTGAAAATTAAAATATTTCTAAACTTCACAGAAAATAAATTGAATCTATAATACTTTAAAAGCACTAAGGGAAATCTTTATTATAGACATTGTTATATTAAAAACTTTTAAGGAATTCAAAGCATATAGATGAGGTGAATTTTGCAAATTATACTACCTCTATAATTCTATATTTAAAAAATAAATGATAGCTATGTGTGTATTAGTTGAGTTTCAACATGAAGTAAAATACAAATACTTTACAGATTACAGTTTAAATAGTTTCATGAGATTTAAAAGATTTTTATTTTTTTTAATAAAATTTGGATTTGTTTTTTCACAGAGATAATCTGAAATTTCAAACTTCTCATACTGGTTTAAACTTATATAGTGTTTGAGATCATAAAAATGTAGATATTGATTTAATTAAATTGAATCATAATTCTGACAAGCTTTTTATGTAAAGTATAAATATGGTTTACAGTACATCATACTGCACAAAACTTCATAGATCTTTAGATAACTAAAATCCTTCAACTAATATTGAAATGAGTTAATGGGCAATCTTTGAATTTGTAGATAATTTGCAAGTGAGACTGAAGAGTGAACCACTCATTGCAGGGCACAATTTTAATTTTATATTGTTTGCTTCTTATCTGCATGTGTCATGGAGTCACTATACCTTTGGGTTATGTTAATGAACTTGTTCATTTTTGCCACTTCATAAAATGGAAAAGTGATCATGAGGTTAGGCTTGTGTTGTGTGTATTTATAAGCTGTGATTATTTGCTGAAATTGTGCTTGTATATAACAGATAAGTCTTAGTACAATTTCCTAGTTTTCTCTGTTCAAAACAAGATAGTCTTGTTTAAAAGTCACAACTACTATGGATTATTGAGACTATACTATGAGCAATAATGTTTGAGAAAACCAGTGGGTTATATAAAATTGAAGTTTAGGTTTTCAAAGAAAAAAATAGTAAGTAGTTTTTCCTTGAAGTATAAATTTGATCCCAAATAAGAAAAAAAAGTATATATATATAGTAAAGAAGAAAACATTAGTGTGTATAACAAGTAGAAGAAAGTATGAGGGAAATTAATTTTACTTGCCTTGGTTTATAATACCTGACTGAAAGGAAGCTATGAATAGCTTTAAATTTTGGCAAAGTTATATCAGTTTAGATGGGCTTATTCTCCAGATAATTTAAAGAGGTGAGGAAGATTCATGAAAACTTGGCTGTCAGATATATATCCGTGCAAAACAAAAAATTGTTTCTTTCTCTATCAAATTGATAATTAAGTCTTAGAAACTCTTAAGAGGTAATATCATTCTTTATCTTCTGTATAAATTTCCCACATAGCAGAGATTCCACATCTTATTAGAAGAATCCTTTCTGTATAGAATTGATTTTATTATGTAATTAATTGAAACAAAAAAAAATCCTCACTCGTGAGAAAGATAAAGTTTCTTACAAAACTGTTTTTATCTTTTATGTTCATTTTAAACATTTTATCAGTTTTATTAAACAGATAATCAGATATTGTTTCTCCACCTCCATGGTCCTATCTTGAGTCATAAATCAATTTTATTTTTTTGGTTTGCCTCCATTATCAAATCCCAAATTTAGAAAAAAAAAAAAAAAAACGAATATATTCAGGAAAGCTCCCATAGGTCTTCTAGACAAACACAAATATTTGCTACTTCACCTTGTAAAAAAAGAGATGATAGGAACAATGAAGGTTGTTCACTGTGTTCCAGATTCATAATTATCTTGATACTACTATAAAATCTATGAGGGAGTAATCATCAAAGTAGAAGAAATAGGCAGCCCTTCCTAAGGAAACACTACCTAGATAAGATATTATTACAACAGGATTTCAGAATATATACTGTTTAGTTTCCCAGAGATTTTTCAATTTCTTCACTGTCCATATTTTTTTTTACCCTCAGGAGAAACACTGATCAAACTCCTGATATACTATGTACTGAATCCCAATAGAGAATTTATCCTCTCTTCTAATATTCATACTTAATCGAAATCATTTAATAACAAACCAAACAGGGTTCTGCTTCCTATTGATGCTTGCCAAAAGATGTGCTGTGAACTGTAGGTTAGAATTTCTGTCATCACCAAAAAAGGTCAAAATGCCTGTTGAAAAGACAGTTTTCAAAAATTCCTCAGAATTGAGAGAGAAATGTTTTGTGGAATCTTCTTACATTTTCATGGCAATATGAGAATTTGCGTAGGTTCAATAAAAATCTGTCCTCCTTGGGGCCCCTGGGTGGCTTAGTTGGTTAAGCATCAATCTCAAGATCCTGGGATGGAGCCCAACTGGGCTTCTCACTCAATAGGGAGTCTGCTGGAGGATATTCTCTCTGTCTTTCTCTGTCTGTCTTTCTCTTACTTTCTCTCTCTCTCTCTGTGTCCATCCCCATCCACCCCTCTCCCCTGTTCACATGAACTCTCTCTAAAATAAATAAATAAAAAATAAATAAATACATATTTTATATGTATAAAATATTTATATTTATATATATGTATAAATCTTTAAAAAATCTATCCTCCTTTTTACTGAGATAAATAATTGGACAAATTGACTCAATTCAACAAACTGATTCTGTGCCCAACATTATACCTTAGTGACATATTTCAAAATAACTCTCATTTAATAAGATATGACAAAGCTTCTCTTAAGAAATAAGGATCCCTTCACTCAAGACAAAATAACAAAGAATTTACCATCTGACCTAAAGCAAAAAAATCTCCCCAAAATGTATGAAACATGGGTTATCAAGACACTAAACATCAGGCAATTTTGATGTAAATTAATATCCAGTGGAAGATCACCTATGGCTTCCAGTTTTTCACCCTCTACTTCATCATTCAGTTTCTGATTGCTTCTGACTAAGCCTGTCTCAGTCCAGATCTGAATCTAGCAGTTTGAGTCATCATTCATTCATCTCAAACCTTCAGTATTTGTACTTAGTAAAGGAGCAGTGATATAAAGTTAACTGTGATCCAGTGAAGTATATCCAAATGGCTTTAAAGTCCAGTGGTGGAAACATTCCTAATAATAATCACCAACAAGAAAATTTAAAACAGTAAGTGCGTAGTTTTGGATAAATAAAATACATTTATAAAGAAATTATTGATGTAGTTTTGAAATATGAGTGAAGTCCTGAGCCAATGGCCAAGAAAGAATTCTTAGATGTCTTTGGTGCAAAAAGGTGTTTTTATTAATGCGCGGGGACAGGACCCGTGGGCAGGAAGAACTATATTACAAGAGTGAGGGGTGACGGATTATATGCTTGGGAGTTGGGGGTAAGGAAAAAGGGAAGTTTTCAAAAGAATTTTTGCATGCTAAAGAGTGCCTACAAGATTCTAGTGGCCTTGCCATTGTCATGTTAAGGTTGCCATTCCATCTAGAAAAGCATCAACATTAGGAGGAATATTCTACTCTACCTATTGCTCCTCAATGGGCTGCAGGTTATAAGGATATTTTCTTTTATTTATATTCCCTGCTACCTTTGTTTCCCACATCACTCTGGGTGGGTGGGTGATGTTAAGGCTGAGTCTATGTGTCTCTGAAAGTTAAGTTATTAATAATGCGTCTTCTTGTAAATCACTAAGACATTTATAAACTGAGGGACACTCAGGTCTTGCTCAACTGTGATCTCTATTAGTCAACCATTGTGGGTTTTTTTGCTTTTGTTTGTTTGTTTGTTTCCCTTTCCTTAGTTTTGGGACAGTGGGGAGTGCCTGAGGAATGTCACATATATCCTACCTGGGCGTAGTGGGGATTGCAAAGTGTCAGCTTGCCTTGTGCTCCCTCATCAGTTATGTTCTAGGCAGTGTTCAAAAGTAGAGGGGAAAAAAAAGGAAAAAAAAAAAAAAAGGAAAAAGGGAAAAAAATAATAAAGTAGAGGGAAAGAGATGAATAGATATAAATAATGATTTTATATGACATAGAATATAACTCATACCTACCCCAACCTTAGGTTTTGTTAAGATACCCATTACAGATGAGGAAATCTAGGCACAGAGATGATAAAACTGGTGCCATCAGTGCCAGTTCTTCTCTTATACGTGGTATTTACCCTGATAATGAAGAATATAATCTAGATGGCTGGTGTCATCTTTTGTGTGCACGCCAATTATTTTTTAAGCTAAACAGCTCCCTAAATGCCAGTAGTTTTTATGTGTTGCATAAGATTTTACTGTGTTTATTTAACAAAGCTTGCACAAACAAGGTACAAAATGAGGAGAGTGGGCTGACTGTAGCCACAAAGAGACCAGTTATTCAAGGAGCCAAGATATGTCGGCCAAGCCTGGCATATCTAAATGTCAAACGTTGACATGAATTAGCATCTTTTCTGATGTTTCTGATTAGAAGGGCAAAGTGTGAATGAGTCATAGGGTAATGGTTATTTTTCATTCACATCAATTGCTACTTTGGGGTTGGACTATAGATGCTGAAGATAAGAAAGTATATCCTAATGCATCAGAATTGTGTTCTCTTGGACAAGCAAAAAAACAAAAAAAAAAAAAAAAAAAACAAACAAACAAAAAAAAAAACAAAAAAAACCCACTGAAGAATTTATTTTTTCCTCACAAAAATGTCTTGCATGGTTAACACAAGTTTTTTGTACTTTAATTTCATAGTGTTTAATGGATAAGGATTAAAGGATTTTAAAAATCTATTACAGTTAACACTGTATTAGAAGTCACAGTTAAGGGATCCCTGGGTGGCGCAGCAGTTTGGCACCTGCCTTTGGAGGTGGAGACCCGGGATCGAGTCCCACGTCGGGCTCCCTGCATGGAGCCTGTTTCTCCCTCTGCCTGTGTCTCTGCCTCTCTGTCTCTCTCTGTGTGACTATCATGAATAAATAAATAAAATCTTTAAAAAAAGTCACAGTTAAAACGAAATCTGAAATGTTTATTCCATGATCTACCATCGACAACAATAAAGAAGAAAAAAGTGGAAACATTCTAGAAATAAAATAATAATTAATAAGGGTAAGATACTGCCATACTTACATTATATAGAGAAGATATATGTAGCAATATATTTTTCCTGACCACCTTACCTCCACATCCCATACAATTTACAGTAGTCTCAAAAAAAAAAAAAAAAAAAAGGTAGCTATGACTCAGATCCAACCCAAGATGCATGTCATTAAGTGAATTTTAACAGAAAGGTGACAAAGTCTTTCATCAGTAATTACTTTTGAGGCTGTCACAATTATTGACAGAATAAAGGAGTATAATTTAGATCTGAGATGTGGCTATTATTTTTTAAATCGTTCTGTTTTTACTTGGAGAACACTGGAAGCATTGAAACACTCTACTCCTTTGTTCTTTGCATTGTTGTCTTAAAATTAACATTTTCTCTCAAGTATGCAAATGCTTTGTGTTGCTAAAGAAACCTGAGTTTTGTCAGAGTAAGGTTCAGATCACACCTTATGGAATTTCTAGCTCAATTTCTAGATCAAAATAGCATGGAAAAATTAGGAACAGCTTAGGTCTTTTGGAAGCAAGTTCTAGCTAAAATGTTGCTTCTTCAGAAATGCTAATTGAATGTTGAATAGGTGCTTTTATTTTTAAAATAGTGTTTCTAATGAAGAGAAAGTTGAACTGAATTACATGGTTCCTCAAAACATTAAACAGGAAGTGCTATTTACCTTATTTTTTTTCCTATAATAAAGTATCAGAGAAAAGGCCAGAAAAAAGTTTACCGAGTTGATAATTCAGAAATCTAAGATTGATTGATCATTGAGTGGTCTGAAATGGAACAGAAGCTATCTTTGCTTTGATCACTGCCAGGTGCCAGGTGAAGTGCTAACTAGTTATCCTGAGGTGTAGTGACAAATGACCACCCAGGTTAGTCTGACCTGAATGATTTGCTGTTCACCTAATCATCCAGGGTCCACACACAACATCAGATCAGTGTTGTGTGCTCTTGACAAAGACTTAGGTCCTTGTCCATTCTCTTTCCCCTAAGCCCTACTCCACACACACACACACACACACACACACACACACAGTATATGGGTTAGGATCTCCTTTTCAGGGAGAAAGAAAAGGAGAAAAAGAGAATAAAACCAAAACACACAAACAAACGATGCCCTGGTTGGATTCAGAGACATTGGATTTTCAAAGTTCCAGCCCTAAGCAGTAGTGGTTCGTTCACAGGGTAATGGGATGCCTTCATATATAAAAACATCAGAAATCACTATACATTGCTAGCTCTAGTGTCACGTGGCATGTACCTCAAAGGAAGAAAGAAAATCCTACCCAAAAGATAAAAATAAAAGGACACTGCAGTCCACTCCTAATGCACTGCGGAATGTTAATTTTATCTCAATCCTTTAAATTTGTTCACACACTTGTTCTTTTTACTCCATTCATAACATGGCCACTCATTCAATTAGCATTATTTAATTACTGGTCTTAACACCAGCTGTTTTTCTTGGCCTGCTATCTCTCTCCTTCTACCTGGGTGACAGCATCTTGATTTTCCTTCAGGAAAATCATATCTTTTCTTACTGCAATACAGTGATCCAAAAGGCCTTGACCCTACTTCCTTCTTCCACGGTAGGCACATATTCTTAACTCATATTCCACTTATCCTGGTCAAAGCATTTAATTTTTCCAAAGCTTGTGGATCAACGAAAAAGTTTTAAATTGTGTGAGGCAACACATTTCTCGTTTCTTTTTTTTTTTTCCCCTAATAGTTTTTGAGCTTTCTATCAATTGCAGCCACAAAATTCTGACAAATAAAAATGCCTGTGTTGTGGCATCTATCATGCTAATTTCCCTGCTCCCCTTTTTACATATTAGTTTCCAAAGCTACTTATATGTGGGTTTGGAAAATGGAATCATCCATTATTCTAAAATTTAAAAATTACATATATATTTGACCCATATTTCATACATACTTAAAAAAAAAAAAAAGAATGCTCCACATCTAGCATGGAGGCCAATGTGGGGCTTGAAGTCATGACCCTGAGATCAAGACCTGAACTGAGATCAATAGTCGGATGCTCACCAACTGAGCCATGGAGGCACCCCTTAGACACCCTTTTAATTTGTCTGCTATTTTTTCTTTGACTGTCATAATCTAAAATTATTTCAAAATGACATCAGCTACTTAATAAAGTGGTTTGGGAATGCAGTTGGCAAGGTTTCTGCAGGCATATTATCTTTGCTTTTTGCTTCTTGAACTTGAGTTGCCATTCACCATTCATCCTCCCCACCCGCTTGACTGCTCCCCCACTTCTATCCTGGGTCAGCTAATGGGAACCTCCTAGGGTTCTGTGATTTGTTGAAACAGTGTTTATATTTATGGTCAATTAATTTCATGAATTTTTATTTTAAGAAGAAATGAAAGAATTCTCGTTTTAATTAGTAATGAAGCATTACAAAATCATTATAATTATTTCTGGCTATCCTATGGAAGAATTTTAGGGTAACAAGTTGGGATTTAAATGAACAATAAATAAGACCCTGCATGGTCTTATATCTGTTGAATCTGCTCTGTTGAAATTACTTTCATATTTCCCACTGGCCAGAGATCAACCTTATGTCAATCTGCTATGATAAAAGGGGATACAATTGAGGAAGAGCACTTGGCACTCACTCACTCACTCAGTCAGTCCACTTCCCCCAACCTTAAAAGACAATAGATAGGCATGTGCTTATACTGTGGTTTTTCCATTTATTTCAGAGGAGGCATTATCCTTTCCATTGTGCTTACTTGCTTAATAACAATTTCCATCTCTTGACTGAATTGATGTCTTGCGTGTTGCAAGAAACTTAACATTTGTTCTCTTCAACATCCTTGAAACTCCACGCCCTTCTTCTCTCCTTATATGTCCTACCAGCTGTTTCCTCAAATGAGCCTTAGTATTTCCCAATACAATTAAGAGCCAGCAGTGTGCTGTTTCAGAAGGGTGAGGGGCAGGAGTAGAGTGGTTCATACTTCCCCTAAGTATATTAGCTGGAAAGCTCCTCCACTCCAGTGATGTACTGAGGCACTTCAACCACTGCTCCTCTGACCCTGACACTTCAAGTGGGAGCTCGGCTCAGTTCCTATTAAGAGAGACACATAAAGCTGCCATTGTCACAAATTCAGCCAGTAATGGATAAAGTGATAATTAAATTAAGATGGCTGTTAGAGAGGTTGCTTTATAACAAAATCTAACAGGACTGAAATTCACTTTCCCACTTTCCATCTCTACCAATTAATGCAATTCAGGATCTAGTTATTTATATTCAGCCTTCCAAGTCACCTTGCTATGAGAGTTGTCTCCAATTGTTATAAAGTTGGCTAGAAAGAAAAAAAATGTATGTATATATTTTTCATAAGCCTATACTAGAAGTTTAAGAGGTCTTTGAAAAATAACTTAGCAGCAAAAAAGGAAGACTTGGAGTGAGCTCTGAAAGGAATACCAACAGGAGAGAATGACCAAACACTAAATTACAGATCAATTATGTTCAGTTTTGTTCTATTATTAAGTTAGTCTCATACCACAAAATCCAGGGATGGCCACAGAGAAACTGATAACCAAGTGTCTTTAAGAGATTCATTGTTAGATTCAGGTTTGCTCAAATCATGTAGAAGACCAACACACAAGGCTGCATAATGAAATCACTACAGGAAACTTTAAAAATACTATTACTGGAACTCTACCCCTAGAAATTCAGATTTAATTGGGCTCATAGGACATCTTTGAATTGGGGCTTTAAAAAAAAAAAAAAAAAAAAAAAAAAAAAAAAAAAAAAAAAAAAAAAAAAAAAAAAAAAAAAACCTCCACAGGTCATTTCCATGAAAAGCAAAAGCTAAGAAACCATTTACACAGTTGAATTTCTTCCTAATTTCCTCTTTTTAGCAGTTCTTTTGCCTGGTTTTCTTTTTCTTTAAATATTTTATTTATTTATTCCTGAGAGACACACAGAGAGGCAGAGGCAGAGGCAGAGGGAGAGGGAGAAGCAGGCTCCGTGTGGGGAGCCTGATACAGGACTTGATCCCAGGACCCTGGAATCATAACCTGAGCCAAAGGCAGATGCTCAACCTGGTGCCCCATGTTGTCCGGTTTTCAAACAGATTTCATATATGTAGCCTTAAGACTGTAGGAGCTTAAAGATGGAAGGACTTTATATAGCTACTACACCAATGCTTATCTGCCTAAAACTTTGAGATTTTTTGAATAGAGCCTGGAAGAGTCATCCTTACTTTACCTCCTGCTTATATCAAGACTTGCATCCCTGCATAACAGAAAGCTCTGACTGATGTGGCAAATTCAGTATTTCCAGCCAATCTCTAGGATCTGGCTTCTCATTTGCTGTGATCCTCAACAAACTGGGATCAGGAAATTTTAGATGATGAAAGGGAACTTTCTTTATCCAGCACATGATTCTCAGTTTGGAATTCACCATCTACAAATATGCGGTAAGTTGGAAGTAATTTGCATCAAGAAAAATAGATAAAAGTGGGTTCTTATTAAACATGAGAGAATAAACACACGTCCACCCCAGTTTCCTCTTCAATTTTCATGGAAACAAATGTAAAGTGAAATTTTTTTAAAAAGAAATATCATATAAGGACAATTAAAGTCAAAAAGAAAAAAAAATATATGGGAATGTAAAACAGATGGATAGTGGTAACAAATTTAGAAGACCAGAGAAAGCTTAAATTTAAATAACCACAGAGGAAGACAGAGAACCACCTGCTTTGCATTGCATTATCCTAGAAATGTGCAAGAATTTGCTGAACTACAGACCTCTGTAAATGTGGTTAGAGGGAGCTAAAAACAGGAGGATAATTTGAATATCTGCTAAGACTTTGGGCACTTTGATCTTCACCCACCTGACTCAGTTTGGCATTGACCTATTCCTGCATTAGAAAAGAACTGAAAGTATGTCACCTGTAGAGTTAACAGTCTAACACTTTGAACTGCAAAAACACAAGGCACAGAAGACAGTCATTCCATCAAAAATAAAGCAGGGTTAGGGGATTAAATGCATGGCTAGATAAGAAATGGAGTATATCCCATTTAGGAGTCTAGTATCTTGAGTTCGAATCCCAACTTTTCATTTTACAAGCTTTATGACCATAGGTAAGTTACTTTTCTTCTTTGAGCCTCACTTTCTTCTTCTGAAAAATGAGTATAATCATAGTTATTAGACTGATATAAAGATTAAATGGGTGAATGTTTGTGAAGCATACATTTTCAAGGGCTTGACAAAAAATAAGTACTACATATGTGTTAACTACTTTTTAAAAAGATTTATTTATTCATTTTAGAGAGAGGGAGAATGAGTGGGAGGGGCAGAGGGAGAAGGGAAGAGAATCTCCAGCAGACTCTGCACTGAAGATGGAGCCCAACACAGGTCTCAATCTCAGGTCCCTGAGATCACGATCTAAGCAGAAACCAAGAGCCAGATGCTTAACTTGACTGTGCCACCCAGGCACCCCTGTGTTAACTACTTTTATTGTTTCCCTACTTGGGGTCTGGGGTAATGATAAATAAATTTACAATCTACAGCCAGAGATGGAAGGTTTTTCCCAGAGGGAAAAAATATGTATATGTGTATATATACCCATACATATGCACATAAACATATACATTCCCAAACACACAGTTCCTGACCATTTGGGTCCCCAAGCGAAATCCCTTGATTAGGTCATCTAGAGTGAAATCCACCATGCAACCAATCTCATCAATTCATATAGCTTACAATCAGCTCTTGAGAGCTTCCCTTAATTATATGGAACAACCAAATATCAATAGAGAAAATGTTCTATTAGGACATATAGAAAACAAACAAATCTCCCAGAGGATTTTAAAATAAGTGAAAACAAGGCAGGGAAAGTAACATGCAAAAAGGAGTTATAGCTAATCTCTGCAGAGAGAAGGAAAAAAAAATCACATGTAGGAAAGAAAAGCACACTATGAAAATAAATATTTAGAGAGCAAAATTAGCCCTTGGAATTTAAAAATATAGAAGAAATTAAAATTCAATACAGGGTGGAAAAATATTGTGGAAATCTCCTGGTAAGTATAACAAAAGGAAAATGGGCTTAAAATAGAAGATAATAAAACAAAATTAGATGATCAATACAAAAGGACCAATCTCTGAATAATAGGAGAGCCTGAAGAAAATCAGAAAAAAAAAAATAGTGTAGGAAATTACTAAAGACTTAATTCAAGAAAAATTTCTAGATAGACTGAATGAATTGCATTAGTTTTCATATTTAAAATGCTTACCACACTTCCTGCACAATGAATAAAAATAGTCCACACTAAAGGACATCCTCATGATTTTCAGAGCAATGAGGGAATTGAAAAGACACTAAAAATTTCCAGTGAGAAAAATGAATCTAATTGTATAACCAGCTATCATATTACTATTTTGAAAAGTGTATCCTTTCCCTACTGATCTGTGTGACAAATCTGCTTTAAAACAAGTTTCCATATGTGCATAAGTCTATTTCTGAGATCTCTATTCAAAGCATTATAATAAGTCTTGTTATATCATAAGAAAATTCCCCAGATTTGTTGTGTTTTTTTTTCATATAAAGAATTTTTGCTATTCTCAGTCCTCTATTCCTCTATGTAAAATTTTAGATCACCTTCCCAAGTTTCATGCAAAACTGTTACTAATTATATTACAGTCTATTTGATAAGTTAATTAATTTCAGGATAATTGCCATCCTTAAATATTGTAAGGTCCTCTCCATGAACATGGTATATCTATTTATTTAGTTTTTAAATGATTTCTAGTAAATGTTTACCATTTCTACATCAAGTTTTAATGCCTTTTGATATATTATTTCATAAGTGCACCACATTTTTGTTACTGGTGCAGATTTTTAATTTTTTGATACAATTTTTGATTATAATTAATTTTTGATACAAATACAATTTGATACAAAGGTTCAAAGAATTGTTCAATGAACTATTTCCCCCCCAAGTCTATTGAGAATAAGTTACTAACATGATGATCCTCTTGTACCCAAATACATTATTGTATATTTTGCACAAATAAGGACATTCTCTTATATAACTATAATAGCATTAAAATCATCAAGTTTAGGAAATTCATATCACTATATTATTATTAAAGATGTAGGTGCTATAAATTAAAATGTAGTAGTTCTACTGCAACTCTTGATATTAGTGGCATTGTAGTGGTTAGCCATTTTTCTAAAGGGATTAAAATAAGGCAGTCTAAGATATAATGTCATAACCTATGTTCCCTCTCTGTGAGATTTATATAGAAGATCAGGGAAATTCTTTCTAAAACTAGTGATAGCCATGTCGTCTATCTTAAAGAAGAATGGTCACATTTCTCCAAGGTTGTATTGCATACGCTACTTTGACTTCACCTTGATTTCTATCTGTATTCTATTTTCTCATGCCTTCTACTGGCTTTATGTATATTATCCTCCCTCTATATAGATTAAGAAAAATTGAACCATAATGTGGGAACTTTCTATTTAACTTTCATCATAAATACCAGAGGAAGGAAGGTTACAATAGGAACTCCTGCCACTATAACCATGACTTTGACCAAGAATCATTACCCTTTTATTCTGATTTGTGCTGGCTTAAGCAATAATCACATCTTAGCAGAAATACCAAAGTAAATGAATATTAATGAAAGTAGATGTAGTCGATTGAAAAATTGTTCTCAGTCACTCTTGGCATTATACTCCTTAAATGTGTCTTTGCAATTCTTTCTCTAGAGTAAGTGGAATATATTTCCATGCTTTTTTAAAATTTTTTTTTAAATTTTTATTTATTTATGATAGTCACAGAGAGAGAGAGGCAGAGACACAGGCAGAGGGAGAAGCAGGCTCCATGCACCGGGAGGGAGCCCGATGTGGGATTCGATCCCAGGTCTCCAGGATCGCACCCTGGGCCAAAGGCAGGCGCCAAACTGCTGCGCCACCCAGGGATCCCTATTTCCATGCTTTATTGAAGTTGCCCATGGAACTTGGTTTGAACAATGGGATGCTAGTATCATCTGAGTAGAGGCTGAGATTGTGTATCATTTACATTGTTCTGTTATGCTCCTGTGACCCCCTATTAGAAGAGTATGTCCCAGGAAGCTGCTAGTTCAAGAGGAACATAAAGGCATGTGGGGAAGACCTGAAAGCAAATCAGTCTGGCGCCAAGGATAACTGATCTCAGCTTAGATTAGTAGAATGACAGAATATCTACAGACCTGTTGAAAAGAAAAGGAAAAAAAAAATATAGCTTAAACTTAGCCTTTTCTAATGATGGGTTCATTTATAGTATCAGCTTAATAAATTCATGCCATAGGTTATCAGAAGAAAAATTTCACTTATCCAGATCTACCTGGAAAGATACAAAGTAATAAGCAAGGGGATCCCTGGGTGGCACAGCGATTTGGCGCCTGCCTTCGGCCCAGGGCGCGATCCTGGAGACCCGGGATCGAATCCCACATCGGGCTCCCGGTGCATGGAACCTGCTTCTCCCTCTGCCTGTGTCTCTGCCTCTCTCTCTCTCTCTCTGTGACTCTCATAAGTAAAAAAGAAAAAAAAGAAGTAATAAGCAAGAAGCAAGCACATTTGACACAGTCAAGTTTAAAGAACAATGTATGTAAAAAAAATTTAAAAAAATTAAAAAAAAAGAACAATGTATGTGGTTTTCATTCAGCATGTGAACGGGCACTTCATATACAGAAGCTTTATTTTACTCGTAACTTTTTGCTTAGTTAATATTCTGTAATGTGCAAATTCACAAATATAAGAGGCAATTTCTCGATTACTCACCTATATATACTTTCAATAAACAATGTGTGCAGTTTTTAATCATGTTTTTGGCCCTATTTGTTTTAATTATACTTATTGATATGTAATTATAGTCTTGTCAAATCTAATAATAAAATATATGAGTTTCTGTTATGAATGTTTGTGTTTTTAATTTTTTTTAGTAATTCATTCTTATTAAATTTTCTAAAATGTCTCAATGGACTAGAAAAAAAATTAAATCGTCCCTCAAAGGAGGTATTTGAGAACCACTGCCTTATAGAAGTAAAAAATCTATGTAAATGTAGCCAAAATAAGTTTTATTATATGAATAGTGTAGCAAAAAGAAAGAGGCATATGTTATACACAAAGATGCTATTGTCCAATCCTAAAGTTTCTTGAAGGAGCGGCATATGCTATTGAAGATACTATTTTGTGCTAAGGAAGCAAACCCATTGATAACTGGGACACAATGATAGCAGCTAGAGAGGAGGATCATGAGACTTAAGAAGATGATATTATCACCCACACAGAACCTATAAGGAAGGGGAGAGGAAACAGAAATGGAAGTGGAAGCTTACTTCCTGGTTGCCAATGTCAGGGTTCTTATTAGTTATATACAATAGAATCCACTCCAGCTACCTTAAACAACCAAGACAGTTGTAAAAGATGCCAGGATAACGAATAGTAGGGTTCACAAAATGCCTGTGACATCCAATAAGACATTCAAGTTACTACTATTAAAGTGTCTAAACAGAGGGCACCCAGGTGGCTCAGTGGTTGAGTGTCTGCGTTAGGCTCAGAGTGTGATCCTGGGGTCCCGGGATCAAGTCCCACATCGGGCTCCCTGCACAAGATTACAATAATATGTAAATTCATGTGGGAAAGCTGGAATGATTCCTTTATCTTACCCTGCTGACAGAGAAGCCTTCTAAAAAAATATTTTAAGAATGATAGTCATAGAAAATCAAGAAATGCCAGAAATTAAAGATTTTTTTTTTTAAATTTTAATAATCTATTCTATTGGTTGTCTATTGCTACTATAATGCCGTATGTAGGTACCACAAAATATCTGTGGCCATAAACATATTTTGGTTCTCAACACAGTAGTCTACTGAGTTGGCTGTCACTAAATTGGGCTCATCTTTAACCTGGATGTAGCTCCAGGTTCTAGTTTGCATTCAGCTCTACTCCAAATGTCTCCACATTCTCTTTGGACCAGCAGATACCAGGACCAAATTCCTCTTGTGATGGATCACAGAAGCAAATGTGATCCAGTAGCCACATAAGCACATTTCAAGCTTCTAATCACATCATATCTACGACATTTCATTAGTCAAAGTGTGTCAACTAAAGCCAACATTGGGTTAAGGAATACGCTCTACTCACTCCAGAGGAAATTACTGTGAACTCAAATAAAGGAGGTGGATACAAGGAACGAGTGAAAAACAGCAAATGATATTCAGTATCATTATCCCTAGATGTGCTGGGAAATATTCCTTGTCTTGTAGGAACTGACATGCACTATTTAATCGTGTTTGAATTACAGCAAAAACACAGGAGTTTTGGGTTAAGCAAAGACCTGATGGCAAGATGTCACTTTGTGTCTTCCAATCTTGTGAAATTTATGGTAATTTTCTGTGGAATAGCCTCACATTAAGGTTTTGTTTTTTGATGTATGTCATGTGATTGAGAATAATGTGTACAAAGCCACTGGAAGACATAGGAAAACAGGATGTAGACAGAATTTAAGAAGAATCAAGTATGGGGGTGTCTGGGTGGCTCAGTTGGTTAAGTGTCTGCCTTCAGCTCAGGTCATGATCAGGTCCTGCTCAGGGGGGCGTCTGCTTCTTCCTCTGCCCCTCCTCCCCTCCATTGCTCATGCTCTCTTGTATGTCCACGCTCTCTTTCTATCTCTCTCACATGCATGTGCATGTTGCATGTAAGTGCACGTTCTCTCTCTCAAATAAATAAATAAAATCTTAGAAAAAAAAAAAAAAGAAGAAGAAGTAGCCAACTATGGCATGTCAAAGTTGAGAAAGAACTTCTCAGAAATCTGTCCACTCCCCTCCAAGGCAGTTCACCTATGCTTATAACACCACTCACAGGCAGTAACACTGATCTTAACATTTATAATGTTTGTCTCAATAACACTTGTGGGAAAACCAGATTAAAAGAGGTATGTTGATAAGAATAGAAGACAATATTTCAAAGCAATCTCAGGGTATTCATTTTATTTCATCAATAACAAAGTGAAGGGTGCTCAAAATTTGACTTCAGTCACTCATAGCTAGCCAATTCCAACAACTCATGCTATACAAATATAGTTAAATTTAAATAATATTTTTTGGGAAAAAAATGACTATCCAGTCCATGAATTTCCTACATTTGAATCTTCTTTTGGTGCATAATATGATTTAAATCATTCTATCAAATGTGGATGTGCTCACTGTTTACAATTCTGTGTGATATAAATATCACTTACTTCATCGATTACTGTCTTTAATTTATGGAGCATACCATAATGATTTGCTCTTAGCCAACTTTAACTTTTGTATTTTCCTTTAATGTCATCTGCCACTGTAGGAAGGGGCAATATGACATGACTTTCTTCTAGGGGAGGTTTTAAGTTTATTAAATCAAAAACAAAAAAAGTATGTCTGATACTAATTCATATTAAAGGCTGGGACCAAACTGTTGCCTTGTCTTGTAGAAACACGGGAGTTTGTTACCTAGTTTAAACATGATTGGCAGAAAATCTCCATTCAGTAACCATCGTACTTAAGGATGTAACTCTCAATAATCATCATTCAGATTATCATGTACTGAAGAGAATAGACTCCAACACAGTCGTGTTTATATAATTCACAAATTTTACTACATCATTAAGTACTTCAGTTTTATCAATTGACTTATTATTTGTTTTCCAGCATAAAACGTTCTCTGTGAAGAAAGCAGTGAGTTGATTTACATTCTGGAGGACGATCCTTAATGTGGGTAATTACTCAGAGTGCTGTCCTACCATTGCAGCTGCACCATCAGAACACACTTTTATACAAAACTTACTTGTTGACAACCAAATCCTTAATGGTTTTATACAGTCCAGAAGTAACTGGGTATCTCAGCCATGACTCTGAAGCAAAAATGTCTTACTTGATATTACTATCATGTTCAGAGCACACATGTTGTCAGTCATACCAGCAACTTTGTGCATTCTTTAAGTTGCAGTGAAAAATACTTTGCTAGCTTTTATGTTCCATGATGTGGTCCTCCGTGACCTAATCTGCCAAGCTATAGCACCACTGGAGCATGGCACATCTTTGTCCCGGCTTCATCCTCCACATTCCTAACAATACACTGGTGTAGACTTTCTTGATACTCCTATACTAGGTCTAGCACCCTAATGCAGGAGTAGTAAGCAAAAACATGTAGAAAGTTTGGCAATTCTCTTTGTTTTGTCATTTGGACATTTAAACCATCATAAAATTATAGAGCAGTTGGGTGTTACTCAATATTGACCAAATTCTTTGCTAATTACATGAAGTTGCAGATTTCCTGGAAAGTATTTTCTTTAACATTTAATTTATTTATTTGAGAAAGAACGTGCACACACACATGAGCAAGTGTGGGGAGGGGAAGAGAGAGAATCTCAAGCAGACTCTACACTGAGCACACAGCCTGATGCAGGGTTCAATTCCAGGACCCATAAGATCTTGCCCTGAGCTGAAACCAGGAGTCAGGCGCTCAATGGACTGCACCAGCAAGGCACCCTGAACGTATTTTCATAACACAATTGGCAGAAATATTCTGGTGTGAGTAGCTCGAGAAATCCATGGTGACAGGATGAATGAAACTACTAAGTGATAGGCAAAAATGGTGATGTTACTATAATATCCATTTTAGGTTTACTTGTGTTTTATTTATTTTTGACATTGGCTAACACAATGTTTTGTTTTGTTTCATTTTTTAACCTGATGCTGCAGTTGCCATTCAGTAATTTCAGCTATCAGCGACAAGCCAAAAAGTTCTCTGGCAGCAGAGCAACTGGAGGGCTGGTATAACCTACCTCAAATAGCACTAAACTCAAAAATAACTTTGTGTACTTTCTGAAAAAAGAACGTCAGTATATCTTAATTAGCCAGTCTTCAGAAATTGGGATTTTTAAATTACAGCATTAAAAAGCTCAGTGAGATGTATCTTAGGCAACTATGTATAGTTTCTTGAACAAACAAAGACCAACTCTTACTTCCTGAATAGTTAGAGAATAAATATGTGGTTTAAGAATGCCACGGGGGGAAAAAAAAATAAAACTACTTCATCTTGCTTTCTATTACAATAGGACTTAAGGGAAATTCAACAATGAGAACAAGGAAGCTTCCAGAACTCAAAGCTCACTATAGAGTTTGTTGATTAATTGTATCATTTTGAACAAACTGATCAGCAACCAAAAGGGATAGAAGGTCCCCAAAGCAACACTGGGTGGCTGAAGACAGGATGCCTCAAAGAAAAAAAAATGAAATATATGCAAAAGCGAGTAAAACCCCCATAAGTCAGGTGTCTGCCCTGGACATAGTAAGCCTTAGTAACGACATTGTACCTGTAGTAAAACCACTTGTATTCTTAACAAATGAAGTTTTGCACGTTAGCAAGGGACTGTGGCACCCATCACCTATGGTTATTTGTAACAAAAATTTATTTTCTACATCATCAGAGTAGTTAAGATTAAAGAAGACAACACACGTCAAGTGTAATTTGGAATTGTGTATACTGCTCTGGCTCCCCTCTGGCTCCCCTCCAGAGGCAGAACCAGGCAGTGAGTCAGGGGACCCCCGAGTTTTGCATCTCAATAAGAAATGCTCAGACTGTCTCCTCAATGTCAGGGGTCTATCGCCCTCACACCCACAAATAGGAATGTTGTCAACAGAACTATCCTTGCACAAGAATAAAAAATATCCATACACACTGAAGAATTGAAAACCGGCAGCATTCTCAATTAACACACTACACCTCGAAAAGGTCATTCCTGCAGCATCTTTCACTAGGTTTTAAACTAGAGATTAAATCTCTGAAACCCAGTCACAAGAAATGACAGATACTCATTGTGAAGCCTGTCACGTAACCCAGGGTGGAAAAAAAAAAAAAACGTATTTGTGTGTGTTTCCATACACTCAATCGTAGGTAAATCCCTTGTCTGCTTTCCAATCCCCCAATTAGAAATAAAAGTATATGCCATTGAAATACCCCTCTAGAGTATTTATTTGCATAGTATTTATTTGTCTTGTAATTGTTACAGAACTGACAGCTAGTAGATTGGAGTAAAATAATTATTCCAAATAATGCTAACCTAACAATTTTCTATACCCATGGAGATTACTTGTATTAATTAATAAGAAAACTTCATCTGGGAGAAAATGATGATGCTACTGGTGCCAAATGCAGGTCAAGCTTAGGCAAGAATCATTCCTAGGGCATGAAGGCTCTGGGTAATTGCCTCATGCATCTTGCTTTGTGACTGTCCTAGATCATGCTGCCTTAGGTAGAGGACAGTGTGGGGGAAAGGAGGGGAAGAGGTCTTCCGAGGAAGCAATCCTAGTAACCACAGTGTCCTTAGTTGATAGTATAAGAAAGTGTGTAAGATTACAAGTCTAAATCCCATTGCTACTGCAGTTACCCTTGAGAAAGAGAGAGAGAGAGAGAGAGAGAGAGAGAGAGAGAGAGAGAGAGAGAGACAGACATTCAGGAGAAAATAATACAAACCAGAGTTGTGGTCCAAAGTTCAAGGTAATTTTATGGTGAATTTGCCAATAGGGAATGTGCATCGTTGCATTCCTGGCCAAGTTTCCAAAGTAAAAATCAAGATCAAGTGTCTTCCTTGGTCATCATTTTTTTTCCAAGCTCCATATTCATAGGTACTCACCACTGAAACTATGAAAGTAATATCATAAAAATATACTATTGTGCCATATTTATTTTAAAATAATCAATATTGTAGTCTTTCAATAAAATACAAAATAAAGACAAATCTTTAAACATTAGTTGAGAATGTATGAGTGACCAATGTCTACAGATTATATGGGTCTAACTTTCATGACTAAGTTTACGTCTTGCTACATTTAAGCTAAGAGCTAAAGCCCACCTTGATCTTCAGTGCTTTACCCACATAAAGGCAAAACAGATAAAAGAAAGATGACACATGGAAATATCTTTTTTGCTGAGGATCCTTACTACCGACCCCAAAATCCAACTGTCTCTTTAACCTCTCCAGTTGGATGGCTAACAGGCCTCCCACCTCAACTTGTCCAAAACTGAGCTTCTAATTAATATGCCCAGTTCACCTCTCAGTCCAGCTCTTCAGTCCCTCAGTTAACAGCATCTCAATTCTTCCCATTTCTTAGGCAAAATCAGTAAAGGAATACTTGAATTAACTTTTTCTTTCATACCCCACATGAGATTTGCTAGCAAAACCTATCTGTTCTGTGGTCAAAAAATACCTAAAATCTGATTTCTTCTTGCCTCTTTTACTGTTATCCCACTCATCCAAGCCACAATCATCTGGCGTAGGATTTCTTTCTTTTTCCTTTTTTTTTTTTTTTTTTTTTTTTAAGATTTCAGTCCCCCAATGAGGGACTCGATCCCAGGGCCCCAGGTTCATGACCTGAGCCAAAGGGAGACAGTCAACCACTGTGCCACCCAGGTGCTCCTGGTGTAGAATTTCTTTCTTTCTTACCAGTTTCCCTCCTCAGCCTTGTGTGGATTATTCTGAATACAGAAGTCAGACATTAAAACATGCCACTCCCCTGCTTAAACATTTCCCCAAAACTGCCATTTCACCTAAGGGATGAACCAAAGTCCTTACTTCACTCACAAGGGCCCGGATGGCAGGACTGTTATGACCTTTCTGACCTCATCTCCTGTCCTTCTTGTTCCCTTCCCCTCCTTCTAGTCTCTGATGGACTTCACACATTCCAGGCCTTGCTCCTACCTATGGGCAGGATGTTCCTTAAGACCTCTGCAATTCCTTTGTCTTGATGTGTATTTCTGCAGATATGTTCATGGACACTCCCCTCTCTTCTGTCACCTGTTTACTTCTCTTCTCACTGATATCTTCTCTGAATATTTTGTTAAAAATGTCAACATACGCGCGCAAATATCCTACCCTCTTTTACTGCCCTAAAGCTTCTTCTTAGCACTTGTCACTATCTTACCTGTTATAAATTTTACTTATCTACTTTATTTCCAATGTCCCCTTACTAGAAAGTTACCAGTTGCTCCTTTTTTACAGATAGTCATGAGCAGTACAGAACTTGTCCGACAAACAAGGTTTTCCTGATTCCAGAAATAGTACATACGTGTTGGAAGAAGAGGGGTGAAGGAATGGTTAATGGAGTGATCAACAGAATAAAAATATATAAGAGCCATACAAGGAAGAGATCAATTGAAATTGTTTTAAAAAGTAACTTTTAAAGTATTCATTCATTCCAAACAATGACATGCTTTGGACCTTTATGTCTATTGTCTTTACCTTTATTATTTTTCCCCCTCAAAATGCTATGGCTCATTTTATGAAGAGTTGTTTTTATTTCTACATGTGATGATCACATCAGGTTTCTGCACATAGAATCACGTGATCAAAGGTGATGTTAGAATCATGTGCAAGTCAATGCTTTCTTTTGCTACCAAATGCAGGAAGTGAAAGTGCATCTTTTCCCCCAAAATGGAAATATTCAGTTTATAATATCTCTTTCACAACCTCTTGGGAAAAATATCATATCTTTTATTTTTGAAACCAGAACTCTATAAAAAAAAATTCTCACTGATTTGGCATTCTAATTGAGTCATTGTTCCTTTTTTTCAGGGAGATACTGAAAATGCCAACTTCATTTTGAATTAAAAAACTGATTTTTACCAAAAATAAATCCCTCTGTTCATGGAGTCACACAATTTAATGAGTTTTCTAAGACCAAAGAAAGCAGTCACACTTTTTATTTCATACATAAACCAGTTGAATCATAAAAGTTCATCACATCAGAAATGTAATTAAAAGGGGGTTTGGAACACAATGTTTATTTTTGTAAAATAATCATTAGGTTTCCATAGAAATAATTTTGTATTTTAATACCCAACATAAATAGCAATTTATTCAGATAGCTGTCTAGAGTCCGTGCAAAGTTGCCATGATGGTTCAACTATATGGAAAGGAGGATGGGACCCAACTATGCTCTTGTAAGATTACCAATCATTTGGAGGATAATATCCTAATAGTTAACTTTCTTATTTAGAGACCTTGCAATTCAGGGTAGCCATTTCTTTAAGCTATTCAAATGTTATAAATTGCATGACTAAATGATAGTGTCAAGAGTTATTGAGTACCCTGGAATGCTATCTGAACTTTCTTATATAAAATAACCATCAATTCATTGAGTGGTCTAGCATCAACCTAACTATTGGACTCTGATATTTTATTCCAATGACCATAGAAGACAACCAGAGATATTATCTGGTAAAAGGATAACATTCTCAATTTTATAGTCCAAGGACCTCACCTACTAATGATAGAAGTGCCTATCCTTTTGTGTTTTGGTGATTATGCAGGATGGCTCATTACACAGCAAAGATTTGATCAAGAAGAGGCATCAGAGATGTACATGGCATCACCGTTCAAGTGTACAGTTGCGTTGGTTAAGCCATTTAAAGTCTATTTAAAGTAGTGCAGGTTAAATGGCACCTTTGTCAAGGTGTTCGGTATATTCCGTCTCGATTTGAATGTACTTTGTTTTTAATGTTCAAAACTGTCCGGTTATTTAAAAAAATTATATGTTTCAGATTTGCAGCCTTGTGAACCAGCCTGACACAGATTCTCCGAATTAGCAAAAATATTCTTTCAAAACTAGGTAAAAGGCCTTTTATCGTAAAAGACCTGCTGAAGACTGTATTAGATATCCAAACCCACCAGGGCCCTTCACCAGCGTAAGCGCTACTTTACAGCTCTATCGAAAGTTGCTCTCTAGTCTGGAATACTGAGATCATTGCTTAAAAACTGAATTTAATCCTTTTTTTTAATATTTGTGAAATTATATAAAAATAAATTGTGAAAATGCCTGTGCACTTTATAATACTGTTTTTTTTTTTTTTTTTTTTTTTTTTTTTTTGGCTTCTAGTAGTTTTTGAAGGTAAGAGAATGTTGGTGATTAGATATTTATGGTCCTTTTCCAACCTCAAACTCAAATGCATGTACATACACACACACATACACACAACCCTGAGCTTATAAATTCTGCTAAATGATCTGTGGATGGAGCTTCATATGGGGAAATTAAACTGAAATGACAAAGAAAGGAATAGGGGGAAAAAAAAAACAGAAAGAAAAGAATTTACATTTTTGTGGTAATATAAAGTCACTTTCTCTGTCATGGGCATTTTAAATTGTCCTCTCTACCCCCTAGCAACCCTGCCACATACACATACACACGTGCACACACAGTAACAGTAAAGCAACTGGCTCACTTTGCAGAAAACTCAAAGATGCAGGCAATGATAAAAATAAATCACCCTGCATCCCTGTGTGTAAATTAAATCAGAATATAAGGCAAACTCCTATACGTAGTGAGAGTATTTGTTTGCTTTATTGCTTGATGTGTTTGTACAACACTTTGGAAAGTGTAAGAAAACAAGGGTATATGTTTAAAATACTTGGTTTATTAATTTCATTATAACTACATGAAATCACCTGCCATATAAAGAGGTGTAGCAATTTAGAAATATTGTCGTTTTTGTACTGCCTTTTCATAAAAACACAAAAAAATTCTCCTTGTCCCTCTTCCTTGTTAATGTTTGAGTTCTTACTGGGGCGACATTTGGAGTCACTTAGGTGACTTTAGGTTTTTAAAAACATACAATTTCACTTTCTTCCAAGTTGTGCAAAATGAGTGAAGCCTGTTTCTATCCTCAAAACTTTTATATTGAGACACAGGGGCCCATTCAGATCACATCCTTTACCTGTCATATAAGCTTATGTTTATGAGGTTTATAAAGTAACCACTTTGTTGTTATTCATAAGGAGATTTTAAAAAAATAATTATTAATTAATTTTTTGAATAAGTGCTTTCATTTTCTCCGTGTAAATACTCAAGTTTATAAGGGGATTTTCTTTTTTAAATAGCTTAATTACGATCACGATCTATCCTTGCAGTTGTGAGATCAATTCCTAGGAATAATCCCCAAATCTGACAAATTTATTCCATTCCATATTTTCCCTTGTTACTTCGTGTTAAGTGGCTTCCATAAGTGTCCTAAACAAGCCAGCGATTGAGGTCGTTTCCTGCTAATACATGTTCCCCTTTGTTATTCAAAATGAAGCAACTGAGAGATCACAGGATAATCTCAGCGTTTTATTAAAGTCCCCATGAAGGTGACTTCCCCTCTTCTGAAAGGGGAGGGCTGAGATCTGGAGGCAGGAAGTGCTATCATATGGCATATATGCTACTACCTTCAACTAATAGAATTTGACACCGGATAGCCCATCTCTAACCCAAAGCTAACTAGACGGGTGTCTCAGACAATAAAGTTGGACAGAAGAAAGGGCATTCTAGGAAAAAGCAATTTGAAAAAGAGCTGAATTTCTGGGGGTCTAGCGTATAATCTTTTTCCTTTCTTCTTCTGACCTCCCACACATCATGCGAAGCCCGAAGCCCATGGCTTTCTTTCTCCAGAAACCTTGGGGAGTCATCAAACCAGCATACCTCCACCTCATTACCTAGCTAAGTTCCTCAGGGGCATGGCAGTTTTGTGAAAGGTTATGAGTAAGCAATCATATATCTTAAGACAGGCCGCAAGGAAATCAAGACTGGCCATCAGTACTTAAGAGCTAAGTCTATTCATCATTATTCATTATTCACAGAGTTTCTACAAAAGTTTATTCTCTATCAGGTACTGTGGTTAAGTTCAACACATAGAAAAAGTGTCCCTGATTGAACTACCTGACAGCCCCCATGGGCTATCTAATAGTAATAAAAGTGTCACAAATTTAATAGTTAATATTGACTGAATACTTAACTAGGTGCCACACACTCTGCTAATCACAGTACAAGGAACAAATTATCTAATTCCCTTAACAACTTCTTTAGTAAGCATGAATGGTACCATCTCATACAAAGAATGAAACTAAATCTTGCAGAGGTTTCAGCATTTTGGCCAAAATTACGCATCCAGCAACCTGTAGCAATAAGATTCAAACCCATGGGCACCTAATTCTAAAACCTATGCTTTTAATAAAGGTCTGGTAGATGGTTCTGTTTTTAAAGGACCTATTCTGGGCCCTGGTAATGCTTCTTGGTTCTTTTAACAACTCAGAAAACCTCAACAGACACACCATGTCAACTCTTCTCTTTTCTGATATGCTACCACCTGTTGTAAGGAGTAGTGGCTGAGTTTCTTCCACACTATTTTTAGGAATCACTAAAGTGATCTGAGCTTTACGTTCAGCTAAAAGGAAGTCTGGCTCAGTTGATCTTGGGCTTTCTAATACCCAAACCAATTAAAATCAGCCTGGAACATTAGCAACAAGAAAATAAAACTAAGCTCAACTGATTTGAGTCAATAGTATGAACGCTTGCTGATTTTAAGTGCTTGTCTTGATTTTAAGTGGAAATATTAATGATCAAAATAACCAAAATGTGTCTTTTTTTTTGTAGAATTGCCTAACGATAGCCAAAACTTGCTTTCATATTTTACACTATGTAGTTTTGGACACGATGTAACAAATGGAACTAGGCATAAAGACATCTGAGGGATGTGTGCTGGTACGTTTAGTCGACAATCCAATGGGATGTGATAAGGAGAATGAACAGAACAAAACAAAAACTTATCCAGATTTCCCATTAGAAAAGGCTTCATAAAACACAACCCTCAGAGGAAAATAATTGCAGACAAGTGTTAGTGTTTACAAAAGTGTGAAATGTGGGAAAGGCAGAAACCACGGTTTCTGTTCCTCTGATTTTATATCTTTATTGATTAGAATGCTGTAATTTTCATGGCTATGGGGGGAAAAGACAAGCAAGCAGAGTGTAATTATTCAGAATGGAGGTTTGGGAACAATTTTTGCAATCAATAACCTAACCCTAGAAGGAATAGAGAGTAATATTTAAAACTGTGTTCACAGAAGATTTGGTAATATTGATTTGATTCTGTTTGAGCACATTTCCTAAATTACTATTCTCATTGAATCTTATCTGTATAATTACTCTGTATTTTTAAAACATCTTTTGCATTGGTTAGGGGGAAGAAGCCCTCCAAAAGTTGAATGCCTTCCTTCACTTTTTAAAAAATATCAGCCTTATGTTCTATGTAGGAAGATATTATGATTTTTTAAAATATCTTTTGTTCTGTGCTCAGGAAAGAGGAAATGATTAAAAGTAGGTGGCTTTTGACAATTTTCAAGTAGGCATATCTCTTAAATTAAAAAACCTAACCTCCTCACATTTGCCTTTTGACTTCTAGGTATTGTCAATTCGGAAAGGAATATATATATAATATTCATTATAATAAATAAACAAAACATATTATATATAATATATAATATATAAAAATATAGACATAGATATATAATAAATATATAAATAAATAAGATTTATTATAATAAATATTATATATAAGAAGGAATAGAGAGTAATATTTAAAACTGTGTTGTGTAAAATTATGTGTGTGTGTATATATATATACACACACACATGATTTCTTGGGTGGGGGATATCCTGTATACGATGTCTTAGGCACAGGGAGAAGAACTAAGTTGTTTCCTTTCTATTTGGCTGTTTTGAACGAGATTTTTAGTTTTTTCCTGTATATGCAGAAAACAAACAATGCAGAAAAATAAGAGTTTACTTTTAAATCATGCAGTTTTCAAACTCCCAAATGAAAATAGGAAATCCTGTTCTCTTCGTGTTTGAGACTCTCCTCACCCTACAACTGCATGGATTTTAGTTCATTTGTTTCATTTTCTTTTTTCATATATGTTTTATATAGTTTTATTTTTTTCTTTTACAAACGTTCAAAATCACAGAGGGGTAATTTGTTAGATCACTAATAGTTGTGTTAACTGAAGAAATCAATTCACGTTTTTTTTTTTCCTCAAACAGCAAGAAAGTCCCAAATAGGTGAAAAGAAGAAAAGCTGGAAAAACAGGGACTAAAATGGGTGAGTACTTGTGGAAAAGCTGTTTCTGGCTCTGCTCATTTCCCTTTTCTACAACCTTTGATGATTTCTCTTTAATGTGAAGAATACTTGAGCATTTCTTTTACCATAAGAAAATCTCTCTGGGTCTTCATGAATCTCTATACTGGTTTCTTCTTTTCTATAAATTCCCTCAAAGTGAATTGTGGAAGTAATAGTAAATTATGACAGCCATTTTCTCAAGAGAAAGTAAAATATTATCCCAGTGAAAGAAAAATGAATTTTGATTCTGAAATTTAGTGAAATGAGCCTAGGGCCTGAGAGTCCAAAGATGTCGGTTCGAGTCTTGGCTCCAACACTTATGAACTGGGTGATCTTGACAAATTTGGATAATATCTCCCATCTGAAAAATTGAGGATTAAAGTAACTAATTCAGTGGATGTCCTGAGGATTAAATGAAATCATCAACACAAAAAGACCCTAGAAAATGTACCGTAAATGTACACCACTGTTATTCTCATTCCTTTGCTAGAATTAGTGACATGGGGATCAATCCAGATATTTTCTACCATTTTGCATTCGTAAGCCTATGTGCATATGCACAGCCTAACATAACAGGATTATCTATTCCAATTGTTGAATTATCTCTAGGAATATTTCAGAGAAAGGCTTGTCCATTAAAATTAGGAATATTAAAAAAAATTAGGAATATTGCATGCTCTCACATGAATTTTAATTTTTGGAAGTCTTTTATTCCCAAATACACTCTTGCAGTATCTGGCAGTGACCAAATTACCTCAGAAACAGTATTCTTAAAAACAATTGTTCTAAGTATAGTGATTTGCTTTACTGTAGGTAATTTGATTTCGGACTTCCAGTTTTATAAATAGGGAGAATTATAGCCGCATGATCTGGATTTCCAAACAAGCATGTTCTTTGAACCAACTGATGATGCAACTGAACTCTGACTCAGATTTCTGTCTTTGACAATCCAATTTCTCCTGTACTAAAATGGAGTGATGCCACATAGGACAGTAGGCTTGCCTGGGAACATATGGCCTCTGTGGAATGGACTGAGGACACTTGTTCCCTAAATGAGGACCAGAAACAGCCATCTGTTAGTGATAGGTAGTGAACAATCAAGTCCATCCTGTGAGGCAGGGAGCATTGATTAGATTTTTTTGCTAGATAAGGCTCAATCCATCTCAAATGATCTTCTGATCTTGATTCATTTTCTTCAACGTGCTTAAATGAAGGTCTCAAAAAATGAAAACCTAACATGGTACTCTGATAACTTTGCTCTAATATTCAGGCTTACTTAGTAATGAAAAATAAGAGAATCTCAAACACTTTTGTCTGAATGTTGACATTATGCTCTAAACATGTATTTGCAGGCAAAACAAAACAAACAGGTTTTTCTAACACATCATCTATAATATTTAGATATTATTTAATATTTGTTTTCATTTTTTTTCTCAAGTGAAGCTGGTCCTTATACTTTCATCACCCTGAAGGTGTTAAATAAATACAGAACAATCACCTGTAGCTTGGGCATTTTTTCATATCAATCACTCAGAATACTTTTTTTTCACTGTGTGTGCTGTTTATTTTAATTTAAGTATATAACAAGAGATCATCAATTTACTTAAATTTTAAAATGATCGTGGGTTACATAAATATTAAAAATGAAAAGCATTTTGAAAATGGCCAAGGGCAAAATATGTTTTATGAAAATATATGATAATGAAAAGAATCATAAATTACATTGTAAATATAATTATCTATCAATTAATGGTTACCACATCTATTTTGGGGGTTTAAAAAATAAAATAGTCTAATAGCCACATTTATAAAAGACTACTAATGAAAACATTTCACATTCAACCTTGACATTTCCTTATGCCAAGTTCCTAGAAACCTGGGAAAATATTAAGTTAGTAAATATTTTTGAGTCAATACAACCTCATGAGGTAGGTATTGTTAATAGCTCTATTACACAGATCAGAAAAATTAAAATACACAAAGATTTCTAGTTTCCAGTTATGCATGTGCTTAAAGTCACTATCCTAACAAGTAAAACAGATTGAAAAACCAACAACTCTCCTTGCATCTGCAGGAGAGGTGAAGGTTTTTTTTTTTTTTTTCCTAGCCAATCAACACTTTATTTTTCCAGTCAACACTTGCACAGATGTTACTGTCCACATCCTGACCCTAGTAGGGGGGGTCCCACCACATTGGGAACATCCATGGCCCCTAGAGAGCAGTCTCTTTAAACCTTCCTAGGATAGCAGTCTCTTTAAACCTTCCTAGGATAGTAAGAAAGCCCTTCATCCCAACAGGATGGACCTGCTGCTCGCTAATGCAGTGCTGGTGCACGTGCTGTGGGATTCCCGCTCTCCTCCCTTCTCAGGGAAGGTTGGGATGAAGTAGGGTAAGGGTGTAGTGGAGTTTTTGTGAGCTACAGTAACCTAAGCGCATAACCACTGGCCTGACCTACCACTCCAGGTTTAGTCTGTACCACCCAGACAAGAGCCTCCTTGAAGCTTAACCACAGCAGCCTGCTGGGAAGGAGGAGCTGGCAAAGAGTGCAGAGTGAGGAAGGCCACTGACCACAGGATTAGAGAGACAGATGGGCAGATATGGTGAATTGTGGCTTACCTAAGCAGAGACCGAAGTAAGGAAATCATCCTGGGTACAGGGGCTGGGGTAGAAAAACATGAAGTGTACTTGACAAATTGCTGGAGGACTGGGTGGGCAACTCTAAAGGTTAAAAACTCCAAGCAGGTCCCCTGCAATACCGTGAGTTTTTCTTCTAGGAGCTTGACTAGGTACTCAGAGTAAATATCAGAAAAAAATTCCCTCATGCTTCCAACAGGAGTTGGAAAAAAAAGCCCCATGTGGAATATACTAGATCATTCTGTTTTTCTAAACAATCTCTTTCCTCAGGAAAAACTAGTTAACTGGAGCCTAATTTGCTAGAGTATTATCAGGGCCTAAGTGACCTGGGAGCAGAAATACCCAACTACAGACAACTGTAACCTTCCACATGGGAGAAGGGAAATACATCACTTCCACTCTAGCCAACCTGTCTCATGAGGGGGAGAAAAAACTGAGAAACAATGAAGTTTGAAGTCTAGAGGCACAAGCTTACAGAAAGTCTGGGACTTAATAATGGGATTATAGGTTGCTTCCTGCCCCCTCCCCACCCTGCACACACCTCACCACCACATTTGTAAAGGCCACTTACAACAGTTCCCTTCACATGGTACAATATGTCCAGCTATCAAGAAAAAAAAAATTATAAGGCATACCAAAAGGCAAAATATATAATTTCAAGAGACAGAGCAAGTATCAGAACTAGACACAGCAAGGATGTTGGAATGATCTGACCAGGAATTTCAAACAACTATGACTAGTATTCTAAGGCCTCTTACTTACCAGATAGAGGGACAGCATGCAAGATTAGATGGACAAATAACAGAGATATGGAAAAACTAATAAAGATACAAAAAGAAATGCTTGAGATTGAAGACACTGTAACAGACATGAAGAATGCCTTTGATGACAGTTTAGTCATTAGTAGACAGGCCACAGCTGAGTAAAACAATCTCTAAACTTGAGGATATCTCAATAGAATCCCTTAAGACTGAAATGCAAATAGAACCCAAAAAATGAAACAATAATAACAACAGAATATTCAAGGACTGTGGGACAAATGCAAAAGGTGTAACATATGCATATGGGAATAGCAGAAGAAAAAGAGAGAAAGGAACAGAAGACATATTTGAAATGACAGGATTTCCTAAATTAATGTCAAACACTAAAACACCATGCAAGAGAAAAGCCAGAATCACACACACACACACACACACACACACACACACACACACACACACAGCCATTTTATTGTCATAGTATAGAAAATGAAAGATGAAAAAAAATATACCCTGAAAGAAACTAGAGATAAAAACTACCTTACCTATGGGGGGAACACTAAGAGTCACATATGACTTGTCAGAAACCATGCAAGCAATAAGAGATTGAGCAAAATATTTAAAGTGTTGGAAAAAAGAAAAGACACGCTGATATAAAATGTGAAATTGGGATCCCTGGGTGGTGCAGCGGTTTGGCGCCTGCCTTTGGCCCAGGGCACGATCCTGGAGACCTGGGATTGAATCCTACAGCAGGCTCCCCGTGTATGGAGCCTGCTTCTCCTCTGCCTATGTCTCTGTCTCTGTCTCTCTCTCTGTGACTATCATAAATAAAAATTAAAAAAAAAAAATCTCTTAAAAAAATAACTAAAATGTGAAATTATCCTTCAAAGGTGAAGGAGAAATACTTTCTCCAGTCACAGAAATTAAGGAAATTTGTTGCCAGTAGACTTAACTTGCAAGAAATATTAAAATAAGTTCTTTAGAGAGAAGGGAAATACATAGTTCAGAAACTTGAATCTATATAAAGAAAGGAAACCATTGAAGAAGGAATATATATTTATTTTATATAATATTTATATAGGGCAGCCTGGGTGGCTCAACAGTTTAGTGCCGCCTTCAGCCCAGGGTGTGATCCTGGAGTCCCAGGATCGAGTCCTGCGTTGGGCTCCCTGCATGGAGCCTGCTTCTCCCTCTGCCTGTGTCACAGCCTCTCTCTGTGTGTGTGTGTGTCTCTATTAATAAATAAATAAATAAATAAATAAATAAATAAATAAATAAATAAATAAATTTTAAAAATCCTTTTATTTGTAAAAATAAAAAACTTCATTTTTATCATCCTTAATTGATCTAATAAATAGAACTGTGTTCAAAATAATAGCAACTGTATTCAAGGATGTCTGCTTATGCATATCATATCGTGATTATTATTCTTATGTATAAGCAAAATAGATGATAGTGATAATACAAAGGATAAGAGGGAGGATTTAGGATTATGTTGTTATAATGTTCATATTACTCAGGAAGCAGTGTAATGTTATTTGAAACTAGACTTGGATTAGTTATAAAGTGTATTACAAACTATAGTGCAACCACTAAAAAGAGTTTAAAAAAAAACAAAAAGAATCACCGATATGCTAAGAAAGGTAGGAAAGTGGAATCATGGAATGTTCCATTAAAACCACAAAAGTCAGAAAAGTGTGGAAGACCAAGAAACAGAACAAAGAGGAGGGCAACAAGTAGGAAACAGCAACAAATACAGTTGATATCAAGCCCAGTGTATCAATAATCCAATGATCACTTTGAATGTCAATGGTCTGCACTAATTACAAGACAAAGAATGCCAGAACAGATTTTAAAAAAAGGCCTAGATATATTTTGTCTACAAGAAACCCACTGCAAATAAAAAAGGCCCATACAAATTAGAAATTAAATGGATGCAGGAAAATACACTATGTAAACACTCCTCCAAAGATCATAGAGTCGCTGGAATCTTGTCTCACATTTAGATCTTTCATCCATTTTGAGTTTATCTTTGTGTATGGTGCAAGAGAGTGGTCTAGTTTCATTCTTCTGCATGTGGATGTCCAATTTTCCCAGCACCATTTATTGAAGAGATTGTCTTTCTTCCAGTGGATAGTCTTTCCTCCTTTATCGAATATTAGTTGACCATAAAGTTCAGGGTCCACTTCTGGGTTCTCTATTCTGTTCCATTGATCTATGTGTCTGTTTTTGTGCCAGTACCACACTGTCTTGATGACCACAGCTTTGTAGTACAACCTGAAATCTGGCATTGTGATGCCCCCAGATATGGTTTTCTTTTTTAGAATTCCCCTGGCTATTCGGGGTCTTTTCTGATTCCACACAAATCTTAAAATAATTTGTTCTAAGTCTCTGAAGAAAGTCCATGGTATTTTGATAGGGATTGCATTAAACGTGTAAATTGCCCTGGGTAACATTGACATTTTCACAATATTAATTCTGCCAATCCATGAGCATGGAATATTTTTCCATCTCTACTACAGGCAACACCCTTTTTGAACTCGGCCACAGTAACTTCTTGCAAGATACATCCACGAAAGCAAAAGAAACAAAAGCAAAAATGAACTATTGGGACTTCATCAAGATAAGAAGCTTTTGCACAGCAAAGGATACAGTCAACAAAACTCAAAGACAACCTACAGAATGGGAGAAGATATTTGCAAATAACATATCAGATAAAGGGCTAGTTTCCAAAATCTATAAAGAACTTATTAAACTCAACAGCAAAGAAACAAACAATCCAATCATGAAATGGGCAAAAGACATGAAGAGAAATCTCACAGAGGAAGACATAGACATGGCCAACATGCACATGAGAAAATGCTCTGCATCACTTGCCATCAGGGAAATACAAATCAAAACCACAATGAGATCCCACCTCACACCAGTGAGAATGGGGAAAATTAACAAGGCAGGAAACCACAAATGTTGGAGAGGATGTGGAGAAAAGGGAACCCTCTTACACTGTTGGTGGGAATGTGAACTGGTGCAGCCACTCTGGGAACTGTGTGGAGGTTCCTCAAAGAATTAAAAATAGACCTGCCCTACGACCCAGCAATTGCACTGTTAGGGATTTACCTCAAAGATTCAGATGCAATGAAACGCCAGGACACCTGCACCCCGATGTTTCTAGCAGCCATGTCCACAATAGCCAAACTGTGGAAGGAGCCTCGGTGCCCATCGAAAGATGATGGATAAAGAAGATGTGGTTTATGTATACAATGGAATATTACTCAGCCATTAGAAACGACAAATACCCACCATTTGCTTCAACGTGGATGGAACTGGAGGGTATTATGCTGAGTGAAGTAAGTCAATCGGAGAAGGACAAACAGTGTATGTTCTCATTCATTTGGGGAATATGAATAATAGTGAAAGGGAATATAAGGGAAGGGAGAAGAAATGTGTGAGAAATATCAGAAAGGGAGTCAGAACATAAAGACTTCTAACTCTGGGAAATGAACTAGGGGTGGGGGAGGGGGAGGAGGGCGGGGGGTGGGGGTGAATGGGTGACGGGCACTGAGGGGGACACTTGACGGGACGAGCACTGGGTGTTATTCTGTATGTTGGTAAACTGAACACCAATAAAAATTAATTTATTAAAAAAAAAAGATCATAGAGTCGCTACGTGAAGTTCAGACAGGACAGAGTTCAAAGTGGGGAAAATTATCAGGAATAAAGTAGGATATTACATAATGATAAGGAAATTTATCTCCCAGGGCACATGGGTGGCTCAGCAGTTGAGCGTCTGCCTTTGGCTCAGGTCCTGATCCCAGGGTCCCAGGATCGAATCCTTCGTGAAGCTCCCCATGGGGACCCTGCTTCTCCCTCTGCCTGTGTCTCTGTCTCTCTCTGTGTCTCTCATGAATAAATAAATAATCTTAAAAAAATTATTTTCCAAGCATACATAATAATTCTTAATATGTATGAGCCTAACAACATAACATCAAACCAATAAGGTTTAATAAACTCCTGGAACTTCAAAGGGGAACAGATGAATCCACTGTCAAATGCAGAGACTTCAGCATTCCTTCATCAGAAATGGACAGATCCAGTAGGCAGGAAATCAGTGAGGACAGCTGAACTCAAAAACACCATCAATCAGCCCGGTACAAAAGATATCCGTGAACTACTTCATTCAACGATGGCCGAGTACACATTCATCTCGGGCACACCTGAAACGTTTACCAAGATCGATTGCATGCTGGGCTATAAAGCACACCTGCACACATTTAAGAGAATATAAATCATACAATGTCTGCTTTCAAAACACAAAGAAACTGAATTAGAAAATCAGCAATAAAGAGATAAATGGAAAATCCAAAAATACATGGGGACTAAACAACACACTTCTAAACACACAGACACACATACACACTTCTCCGTAACACATGGGTCAAATAAGAAATCTCAGGAGAATTAAAAAAATGTATTTTGAATTAAAACAAAGACACAACTTATCAAAATCTGTGGAATGTAGCAAAAGCAGTGCTTGGAGGAAAAGCTATAGCATTGAATATATATATTAGAAAAAGGAGAAAGATCAAAAATCAATAACCTGTTTCCACCTTAGGAAAATGGAAAAAGAAGAGCAAATCAAATAAAAAATAAGCAGAAGAAAAGAAATAATAAAAAAAGAGATGGAGAAGTGAAATTTGAGGCTATCTGGAAGAAGAGCATTCCTGGTAGAGGGAACAGCAAGTGCAAGAGCCCTGAGGAACAGGTGTATCTGGAAAAATTGGGGAATGAAGAGTGTGACTGGAGTAGAAGAGTCAATGGGTGGGTATTAAGGGATGGAAGCCAAGAGGAAGCCCCAGGTCAGGTCATGTAAAGCTTTGCAGGATATAATAGGACTGAATTCCATTGCCAGTGGAAAGGAAACCATTAGAATGATTTTTAAAATTAACACACACAGACACACATGCACACACATGCACAGTGGCTGTGTTCAGAAGGATACGGGAAGAGCAGAACACAAGAGTGGAAGCAGAAATGTCATTTTTGAGGCTGTTGAGATGACCCAAGTATAAGATGATACAGCCTTGTAAAGGAATAGCAGTAAAGTGATGATGCATAGTAATGTTTAAATAAACTTTGAAAAAATAAAATTAAAAGCATATCTTAATAGATTTCATGTTAAGTGTGAGAGAAAGACAAAGACCTAAAAGGACTTTGAGGATAATGATAAAAATAGACCACAGAATCAAAAATAGGTTGGGGGTGAGGATAGGAAATGAGAGAATGGTACTATACCATCAACATAATAAAACAAAAGGAGGAAGAAGAAAAAATTGCAGGCTAATAATTGCTCGAAGAACACTTAAAAAGTCAAAGCCAAGTCATAGTTTGAATCCTAGAGAAGGTAAACTGGGAGAATCTGCGGTAATGGTCCATCTCTAAGATTCTGAAAGGTGAGCATTCTGTACTATGATGGCCTGGGAGTGAATAAGGGGTGGGCAGTGAAGGTGGCATGGAAGAGTTTAGAAAGCTGAGACATTAAGGACCCAACGCCGTAGACAGGTAATGAGTATAAATAAGTGAAATGTTTTAAATGCATTAAATTCACTGAAAAAAAAAAAATCCAGAGTAAGTCACACAGACTTCTGTTAGCTAAAAGTTGAACTCCAGCTAATGAGTGGGGATGACTGGCAATCCTAGAAGTATTAGCTCCCAAATGAAGTGGCACAGGGCGGCGTGACACGCAAAGCTGCTTTGTGTTGGGTTTTTATTCTTGTTTTGTTTCTAAGAAGTTAGAAAACTAAAATGATAGGGAAGCTTCCATCATAAGCAAGTGCGGGGGTACCTGCCACACTTCACTTTTCTAAGTTTGAGATGGGGGCAAGAAACCCCCTTTCACTTGAGAGGGCTACAAGGAAGATGGTGCATCTTCCAGCCAGATTTCAATTAAGAAATAGAGATTAAAAAAAAAGAAGAAGAAAGAAAAAGAAAAAAGAAATAGAGATCAAGGACAGCCCCGGTGGCTCAGCGGTTTAGCGCCTGCCTTCAGCCCAGGATGTGGTCCTGGGATCGAGTCCCACATCAGGCTCCCTGCATGGAGCCTGCTTCTCTTTCTGCCTGTGTCTCTGCTTCCCTCTCTGTGTCTCTTATGAACAAATAAAAAATATTAAAAGAAAAAAAAGAAATAGAGATCAAGAGAAAGAAAGAAGCTAGTAGAGAAAAGGAACCCCTTCAGAGAGTTCCAACAGAGGGATCCAGGACAATCCTGGCAGAAGGGTCAGGTTGTTTGCATGACTTGAACTTGAGTGGGGCCGAGCAGTGTGATTGTGCAATTTTTCCTGGTGTTAGCTTAGAAGGATTGGACTCCCCTAGGCGACTGAGACACGGCTATCTAAGACATCACAGTTCCATAGGGAAGGGTGGACAATTATTCTAGGCAAGGTTATTGAATATTTAGCCCAGTGTTGTAGGGTCCCCATAGTAATTCATGGCTCTGAGCAGCGCCAGGGAAGAAATGGAAACGTGTGTTCATCTTGGACCTGTCAAAGAGTAACTCAGAATTATTTAAGCAGTAAAGTCATTAATTGGAGGCATTATTATTTGGCTGCTGCATAAAATTTATATACATATGTAGGAAAATGCCTTTATTTTTAGAGAACACAGGAAAAAGCCGATCAATAAAAAGGGGGTGGAAAAGGGAGTAGGAAAAATACTTCAGATTACCTGGGGATGGGGAGTCTTGTTTGCTTTTTCATTTCCAGGTGAACAGAGGAGCCGACGTCTCTTGAAGAGAACAGTCTGGAGAATGTCCTTAAGCAGCAGGCTGACTCGGGGCATTGATAGCACATCCCTGGAGCGTACGTGGCAGGCTGTTAGGGTACTTCCCTTAGGACCTGAGCCACAGCAAGGCCACATCTGGTACCATGCTCTTATGGGAAAGACCCTTCCCCTAGTTATTTTCTCTGTCAATACAAGTTGGAGAGATCTCTGTGTCACAGCATTAGCGTAGAGAACTGAAAGCCATACGTAGTAGGTGTGCCGTAGGAAAGAGCAGACGCTAAAACTTTCTCCAAAGGTTTTCTCCAAAGCAGCTGGTGCTTGCAGGCCAAGAGGACACATTGCTTGAACCACAGAATTTCTAAAATGTGTCCTTCAAGTTTGCTTGGAGCTCATACCTGCATTTTATACTTAAGGATACAATAGAAGAGAATGTGTAGAATTTTTTTTTTAAGATTTTATTTATTTATTCATGAGAAATACAGAGAGAGGCAGAGACACAGGCAGGGGGAGAAGCAGAGAGAGAGAGAAGAAGCTCTATGCAGGGAGCCTGACATGGGACTCAATCCTGGGACTCCAGGAACACGCCCTGGGCTGAAGGCAGGCACCAAACTACTGAGCTACCCGGGCCTCCCCGAATTTTCATTTTTTTTTTTTAATTGTAGCTCATCACTCCTAGTTAACCAGCTTTGAGCTCAATGAGTTTTGTGTTTATTCTAAGTAGATGCACAGTTTGCAAAGCCGGACCTTTGAACAATGAAGCTCAGATAAGATTCTTAAATTTACACACATGCCAAAAAAGTCCAGCAGTACCTTTTGAAGAATGTTCTATTAATAAGCCTCATTTCTATTTGGTTATGTCAAATATTTTAAACAGAAATCCTAGCAGTTAAGATTTTATGACACCTATAAGAGAAAACTGAACCTTAACCTGCTTAATAAAAAGGAATTATTATCTCCTACAATTGTAAGTGCAGGAAGCAGGTCGGGTGTCACAACCTGTTTCATTCATTGACCCAGCTTTCGGGTTTTAAATGTTTAGCCCCTGTGTCTGCCATGCGTGGCATCAGCATCATCCTAAGAAATGCATCCCTTGGGTCATGAGACGACTGTGGATAAACTCCAGGCTGCTTGTTCCTCTTCTAAGTCCACAGAAAGAGCAAGAGTATGAAGAGTTTGAAGAGTCCTTCTAAGGAATTACCCCAAAACGTCTTGCATCTCACTGGCCCCCGTTGGGCCATCTACTTATCTTTGAATCAGTGATACAAAGGATGGTATTTCACTGATTAGCTCAGGCCTCAGCCACATGCCCCTCAGTAAACCACTGGTGAAGTCACTTTTTCTGGAAGCATAGGGAGTGCTCCGTGGAGAGGTGGGCATCTAAAGAGCAGCAGAGAAGTGGCCACGAGAGGGAAAATGTAATCCATTTACTAACTGAGCAGGGCATGTAGCAGAAAATGCCAAATATCCTTTTATTACATGAACATTGTTCACATGGGACACATTGATTGTACTCATTACACTTTTGTAGAACAACCCATGGGATTTTCATAATGAGTCACTTGGATATTGTCACATTCTAATAAAACCCACTTAGACTGGCCAACTCAACCAAAAATGAGGTATGTGTTCAGCAGTCAGCTTTCCAGATGTTGTCATTACTCTATAGCCTGAGAGAGTAAAAATATAACCCAATGACTCCCTTCCTTATAAATTGTTGCTTATATTACTCCATCCAAATTTTGGGTGAGTACTTCCTGTCTAGATTGGTGCTCAATAATTTCCACCACTGAGCAAGACCCAAATCCAAGTTCATCCTCTAACCCGGTGACAGGCTGCAGTGTGAATCCTTTCACACTACGAGGGTCCATAGCTTCCTGTGCAGATAATTCATAGGTTTCAAGAATCTGGGAAAAAAAAAAAAAAAAGATTCCATCTCTTTCCTACAGCAGTCAGCCATGCTAGATTTGCACTGCAGAAGCACAATAACAAACTCAGTTTAATTTTCATTCCAAAACTCCTAGCAGGAGCTCTAGGATCATTTGGAAAAGAAATGCAAAAGCAAATAAAAAAAATGTTAAGGCATTTTTGATATGAAGAAAAAAAAAAGAGAGAAGGAAACACCAAAAGAGAAAACCCATAGAAATGGCTTCTGTGTTACTTCGCATATGTAGCTTGTTAGGGATTGTTGGAGTCAGCCTGTCTCAGCTCTGTGACACTGTGAGTTTTTTCTCCCATCAAACCAACTGAGTCAGTGGTCCATGAGACAGAGCCGTGCCATTAAAGAAATCTGCCAACAGAAACAGAGTCCCCAGCAAAGAGCCTTTGCGGGACTTGCTTTGGTGCTAACGTTTGGCTCTGCACAGACTGTAAGTTCACTTCCAGTCTCAGATTGAAGGAAGATAATCCTTTCCTTTCACTTTATTTTCATTTTAGCAGATACTCATAAAGGGCCGACTATTGGCCAGTCACGGGGCTTGTGAGGTTTATAGACATTTTATCCTACAGATGAAACTAATAAAGAGAAGAAAAATAGTACTTTTCTTGAGTACTTCTCAGTTTGCCAAGCCAAATCTGAATTCCTGGTAAATGACTATAATGAAGCTCAAAAAAAAAAAAAAATGTTGATGCTAATTTGAATATTGGAAATTCAAACCATCTTTAGTGCATTGGTGGCTCCTATTATTTAGGAGAAGCTCAGAGTGAATTAAGATGGATGTAAAAATTTCCTTGTGGGAAGGCTGCTAATCATGGCAATTTTTTTTTTTCTGCCTTTTGGTGGTGGGAGTAGATGAGGAAGTTTTTCTGAAGCAAGTGATATTTTTGGTATCCATATTTTGTGGAGAGCTTATTTGAATCATAGGCCTCAGCACATGGCAGGCAGGCAAGTTATCAGGAACACAGAGGATAAAATAGGCTTCTGGTACTTCTTACCATCTTGATACACTTTTAGAACCTTCTGCTTGAGAAGACAGTTCTTTCTAGTACAAAACCAGATTGTGAGATACAGTACTTCCATATAATATTGAGAGATGAGTAATTCAACATGGATCCAACAGAGAAGGAAAAAACATTGAATCTGTCAGATAATTAACAAGCTCCTTGAAAATAGGTATTTCTTTTTAATCATCATTTAAGATTTGGGTCCTCAATGTGAAAAAACTGGACGATATCATCTCTAATGTCCTATGTGTCTATAACTCCATGGCTTTTTTTTAACAACAACAAAAAATCTATGAAATGGCCTAAAACTTAAGAAGATAGTAGATGTGACTAAATTTCACTCAATATAAGATCCCATAGGTTGTAAAATGTGCCCATATTTTATAAGTCGTCAAATAAGAAAAAATGCTGCCACATAAACCATGATACAATGTTTCATCACTTAGAATTTTTTAAATATACTTATTTAAAAATTTCCTGTCATATATCACTATTATATGAACATAAAAAGAAAAATACAATCAGAATAAATTGGTTGTGGGATTTTCTATTACATCATCCCATTCAAGGACCTTTTCTTCTGAATCACTTTCTATTCAGACCTATGGCATCCATATTTTTTCACATGGTAACCTCCTTTGTTCTAAAGGAGAGTTTTGAGAATGTGGCATTTCCTGAGAGTTCTTCAATAATATCTCTTAAGTTGCCTCTCAAATGATTGACAATCATTAACTTGTAACTTAGTATGGACCCTTCCAACAGAACATTTTGAGACAATAACCAGGACTCATATTTCTTCTTCAAATGGTCCACTAGTGGTTTCTTGACTATGAAGTCAAGAAGTTACAGTTGTGCCATTATGCCCTCTGCAAAAGCAATTTTACACACAATGCTTGCCATGACAACGATGATGTGAAAGCCGTCTGGTAGAAAGCAGCTACAGGATATTACCAGTTGTAAGATACATCCTGATTTTTTTTTTTTTTACATCCTGATTTTTTAAGTATTAAAAATGTGTGTGTATGGGGGTCATTTAAGAACAATGAACTATATCATATAACAATGAATAGTAATCCTATGTGAAGACACAGTCCCTTTAGTTTTCTTTCCTTAAGTAGACATTTACTGAACTACTTCTATGAGCAAAGTACTGTGTTAAGAAAAGAGGATATAATCATGGGTAAGGTCTACCTTTTGTCAGTTTTTCTGGAGCAAAACCAAAAACATGGATGTGCCAAAAGAGAAAATGGTTTATCTCAAGTCTAAGAACAAGGCTAGGGACAGACAGAGAGGAAAAGAATGGTATTCTAGGAGGTGAGGGTGAAGAGGAAGGTAGGGACCAGGGCATGACCCTTTGGGCTATCTGAAGGATTTAGACCTTTACCCAAAGACCCATAGGCACTAAAATACTTAAAGTGTAAAGTGAAATATTTACATTTGGAAAATATAATTTTAGTTATAGTGTCTTCATGAGTTAGAAGCGGGAAAGAAAAAATGGCAGGGAGACCAAGTAGGAGCGTGTCTTACCATGACAGTTTGATCTAGAATAGTTGGGGTGGAGATGGTAAGAAATGTATGGATTTGAAAGATGATTGGATTATAAAATCTACAATACATAGGTTTACATAGGAAAAATAACAGCTAGCAATGTAATAAGACATAGCCAGAAACAAATTACTCTTTCGGTTCTATGGTATGTACTATTTACAAAGTCCATCTGTGTATAAAAAAGAAAAATCTGTTGGTTTCCATCATGAGTATCTTCTGACCTATTGTATAAAAATCTAACTGTCCCAAACTATAGTAAGAATTTCAAAGTGGATTTGCTTTGCTAGTTTATATTATAGCCGTGGAATATTTTTCATAGGAGGGCTAATGAAAATCTCTCTCTCTTCTCAAAGTAATCAATAGGTGTCATATTGGGCCAAACTCTGATAATAAAAAAGACTAAACAATTCAAATATCCAGGTGCTTTGATTAGTTTAGTTCTTGTCAGTGTCAATGACTCTGTAGGAACAATGACCTAAAGTGTTTACAGAATAGACAAGTGTGTTTTTATAATGATGAACTAAGCAACCTGTACTTGGTTCATCATTAGATGATAGAGTGGCAAACAAATTTGAGAACTGAAATATTAAAAAAGAGAAGGATCTAGAAGGTGGAGATGAGGGTCAAGAATGGATATAGTAGGCATAACCAAGCCTGCTGTTGGGAAAAAGAGACTTGTGGTCAGACTTTAGAATGCTTGAAGCAATGTCGTTGGAGGAATAAAATTTACAATAGACAGAAAATGAGAAAGTAGGAATTTGACGGTGGCTTACTGAACCAAAGAAAGAGTTAAGACATCAAGGGAACTGAGAGGCTACCATTGAGGGGATTGCCATCCATACAGACTTGACATCAATCAAAACTATATAAGCGTTAGTCAAATAGCACTTTTCAATTAAAAGTGCCAAGGTTCTTGATAAACTGCAGAGATTGGAATAATAATAATAATAAAAAACAGGTGAGCATAACTAGGTGAGTGGGTATAGAGCTTAATTTTGCAAAATGGCCTGCATCTCAAAGAAGTAGATTCCTGTGATTTGTTTTTAATAAATCAGGATAGAGGATTCATAGCCCAGAAGCAGTAATGGAGAACCATCACAATCTATTGGGTAGTAGGTGAGCTTTGGAAACAAAAATGATTGAGGAAAATAAGTTTAAGATTCTTAATGGATCCAATCTCATTGGCTTGTTACACGATCTAAGTCTACAACTTCACATTCAGGTCTTTGCCAACACAGACAATCAGATGTGTAATCACACCAACTGTGTCATGCATTCATATGGTTAGCTGTATTTATAATGTCTATTCCACAGTATTTATAAGGCTTACTCTGATGAATTATATATATTTTTAGCTCAAATGTAACTTAACTCTGACCTTCTCCTTCCCCACTGTTCTCACTATCCATCCACCAGCAGATTGGATGGCTCCCACGTACTTCCATGGCTTTTGGACGTAGCTTCATTAACATACTTCCCTCATTCTGTAACAGATATTTTTAATGTGTTTTCTCTCCCACTAGACAGTGAGCAACTCAAGGGCAAGTTTCATACCTTACTGATCTTTGCATTATTCCTATCCCCTGCATAGAGAATGATCCAGGGTAAACAGTAATTAATCGCTGAAATAAATTGAATTAAAAAGTATATTGTTCCTCTACCATGTCAGAAACATTGAATCTCTTGTCCTCTGGCAATGGCGTATTTCAGATGCCCACGAGATTTAAAAGCATTCAGCAGAGAGCTGAAATGAAGACTCATTCTAGTGTCGCATTAGAATTACCAGGTCATATTTTGCAACCATACTGTGCCACCAATATAATTAGAAGATATTGAACTTTCATTAGTTAGAGAAGCCAGCCACCCTTTAATTGTCATTATTTAATTTTTTTTTTTTTGCTGACTATAATAGCCGTATGAGATAGACATCTCATTTCTATGATAGACCCAAGGGTCGCCAGTGGTGTAATTTTATTTCCCTCTACTTGAACGCAGCCCAGAATGGTATTCAACATTTAATACATTCCTAACTTTCATTAGTAACTTCAGTCAAGAACAAATTAATCCACTTTCCCATTTTAAAATCAGAATTTCTCAGTGTTGGAAAAAGAGGTAATTCACTGCTACTTCTATGATGTTTGTGTGCCTGCTCAGCTCTCCTGTCACCCGTGTTCAGTCCTGTGGCCAAGCCCCTTGAATGCAGAAGAATTCTCTGCATCCTAGGACGACTCATTTCACATTTTTTACAACTTTAACTTTCCTGTATAGAATGAAACAAACACATTACTCAACAATTTTACATCTATCATTGTAGTACATGACAATAATCCTTGGTCTAATCCCTTTTATAATATTGGGAAACAATTCTGTTGCCCATGAGACTTTATAAAGCTAGGCTATTTATGCCTAGTTTTCTAACCTATATTCATGTTATATTATTTGTGTTCACGCCATTTTCTTGATAAGTTTCTTTCCTTTTGCTGTGTTTATAACCCTTAAGATGAGGCCCCTGGAACTGAATCAAATACCCTCATGCTTATGTCTATGTGATGACAGGTGGTTATCCTTTCCAATACGTAGACTAAATGTCTTTTTTATTTTATTTTATATTTTATTTTATTTTATTTATTTATTTTATGTGGTGGGTGATGTTACAACAAATTTTTGTAATTGACATCTCACTTTGACACTTATAATATGGAGAGTAAATTGTAAAATGGATCCACTTAAGTAAATTCACACCCATGGAGACTTTCTCTAACCACCATTGCCCCCATGTACAAAAAATGAAACTGAAGTGCAGCAGTAGTTTACCTTACCTCTATAATCTTTCATGCTTATTAAAATTATTGTCTATTATATCTGCTTAGTTAAAGGTAGTTCACAAATGGTGTGCTTTGACAGTAGCACTTGTTTCCTGCATCTAACATAGTACTCACCTCGCTGTACTGCAACTACTGTGTGTGTGTGTCTCTCTCCAAATAAGAGTCTGTAGCTCCATGGTTAGAACTGGTCTTACATGGCTCTGTATTCGCAGCACCTAGCACATTGCCATTTGTTGAATAAGTGGTGATTTTTGTATATAAATATCATTGATTTTTGTATTACTACATTCATGTAATATGAAATATAGACACAAAGGGTACAATTTCACTCGGTAAAACATAGAAAAATGCTGCCAAGTGGAAAAAGGATTAAACATCTTCTGCAATAGCACCAACACGAACTAGACCAATAAGGAACATTATATAGAATATATTCTAATTTTTATTATTATAACTTGGCAAAGGATTTTCAATAATCCTCAGCTACATAAAATTCCAGGTAGGTTGTTGGTTGTATTTATACTTATAAAATCCACTATTACTTTGTCATCCCCAGTCACTCTCCCCTGTGAGAGACTAAAACAACTCAACATACATTGATATAATGGCACAAATGTTGAAGAACATTAGGATAAATAGAGCCCATGATCAAGGCATTGATGAGTAGTTGTTTGGGATTTTATTTTTTCCTTAAAAATAGCTAACATTTATTTAGCACTTATCTTATACTGAGTACTATTCTAAGTGTTTTTCATGGATTATTTCAACTAATCCGTGTAATCACCCTATGAAATAGCTCAAAGTATAAGTCCATTTTGCAGATGATATATGTAAAGCCAGGATTACAACTCAGGGATTCTGACGCTAGAACTACTGATACATCCATCTTTCTGTAAAACATAGTCTGAACATCTAATTTAAATAATGTATAAAACAGTTCAACCTATTATCTTATTTTAGGATATATATAATAAGCAAGCTTAACCTTTTAAATACTCATACAACTCAATAGCAAAACAAAATCTGATTTAAAAATGGGCAGAAAAACTGAGTAGACATATCTTCAAAGAAGACATACAAACGGTTACCAGACACATGAAAAGATGCTTGACATCACTAATCATAAGGGAAATGCAGATTGAAATCACAGTGAGATATCACTTCACCCCTATTAGAATGGTCAGGATTTGAAGGAAATGAACCCTTGTGCACTTGTAGTGGGATTTTAAATTGGTGCAGACACTATGGAAAAGAGTATGGAGGTTCCTCCAAATACTAAAAAATAGAACTATTATATGTTCTAGCAATCCCACGTCTGTGTATATATCTAAAAGAAAAGAAACCAGTATCTTATCTGTATTGCCATGTTCATTGCAGCATTATTTACAATCTATAATATTTAACACATGGAAACAACTTAAATGTCCACTGAAAGATGAATATAGTATCTACGCACACATTGGAATATTATTTGGCCAGAAAAAATGAAATCTTGTCTTTTGCAACAACATGGATAGACCTTGAGGGCATTAAGTTAAGTAAAATAAATCAGAGGAAGACAAAAAAATCATTTGATCTTACTTATGTGGAATCAGACACACACACACTCGTAGATACAGATAACAGATTGGTGATTGTCAGAGGCAGAAGGATGGGAGGTCAGTGAAATTGGTGAAGGGAGCCAGAAGGTGCAGACTTACAGTTATAAAATAAGTCGTGGGGATGTACTACTGTACAACATGATGACTATAGTTAATATTACCGTGTTGCCCTTTTGAAAATTATGAAGAGAGTAAGTCTTTTTTTATTTTTTTGAAGAGAGTAAATCTTAAAAGTTCTCATCACAAGAAAAAAAGTTCCATAATTATGTATGGTGACAGATGTTATCTAGACTTATTATGCTTATTATTTTTCAACATACACAAATATTGAGTTAATACATTGTACACCTGAAACTACTATTGTATATGTCAACTGTACCTCAAAAAACAAACAAGCAACAAATACTCCCTAATTCCAAAGTAGGATTTCTTAACCTCAGCTCTATTAATATTTGGGGCAGAATAATTCTTTTTTTTTGGGGGGGGGGATACTCTCTCATGTGTTGTAGAATCTCTAGGAGCATCCCTGGCCTCTGTTCACTAGGTACCAAAAGTATCCTCTCTCTAGCTGTGAGAATGTTGCTAAGACATTGCCAAGTATCCCCTAAGGGCAAAAATCACTGTCCAAAAGTAAAGAAAAATGATCTGATTTTAAAGTCTTATCTTTATCATCTTTTTCTTTATAAAAGTATTTTTCATGTGCCATATAGATAAGTAACATAATAAAGAAATAATCTTTGAAATAAGGGAGAAGACCTGATTAGAAGAAGCTGCTTCCTGTGGATCCACTGATAGACCTAATTTCTCTTTTCTTTCTCCTATGACACAAAAATGATTTTGGGGTCTTCCTCAACCCTGTACCCAAAGCACACATACTAATCCCACTCTCCTCCCCTATCCTAAAACTCCTGCACAATACTTCTATTTTTGTTATTCAATCTTTCTCTATACTTCGATTGGTAGAGACAGATTACACTGCAATATAATTGGTCCAGAAACATCCTATTGTCTTCAGACCTTCTCCTGTGTCCTCCCTAAACTAAGTTGCATGAAAATCAAATTTAAGTTTAAGAAGCAGTTGCCATCAGATCTTCATCAGATGCGCTGCTGCTGCTGCTTTTTTTCTTCATGTTCTTAAACTAAGTTTAGGGTAGAATTTTAGTCGTGTCTATTATACCACTCTTCATAAAATAGTAACTCCTTTCAGGGAAAAGTAAGGAATACATTACATTTAAAAAATATTCATCCCAGTTTATAATATATGTACATTTCCTACTCCATTTGTATGTTCTGTAAGGTTAGCAATGAATTTTAACATAAAGATAGGATTTTATTGCTGATTGCACAATCATTTGAAATGCAAAATACAATTTTCAAGGATGTTAATATTGAAGCATATGCCTTCTATCTTAACCCGAAGGGGACAGTAGGCAGTCCTACAGCATCTTCATCTCTAAGGTTAGAGTCACTCTTTTCCTCCAACTCCTTTCAAATTTGGCTAAAACCGTCTCCCACCCACCCCATCCTCAATGTTATTCTCAATCTGCAGCCAAATGCAAATGAGTTCATCCAGTAGAGACTCAGGTCCTTTTCTTTCAGCCAGAAACAGTAATGGCAGGAAGAAGAGAACATCCATATTCTGAATTTTTTATCAGTTGTTTACTCTAACTGGACAAACAAGGTGAAAGTAACATAGCTTGCTTCTCTCACAGAATTCAAGGACTAGCTTTCCTAAATTAAGTTATAATTTGATGCCTAAGTGCAATACACACACACATACACACACACACACCACATTAAGCCTTATTTCAGTGAATTCCAAGCATACGTGAAAAGATGAATCAAAATATTTTCACCTGACCAATATCTAAGTCTTAATTTATTTTTAAAGATACATGTTAATCCTGAAAGCAGATAAATAGAAACTAAATCTCTTTTAATCTTTGGAAACAATTGTAATTTTATTCCAAATTGTCATCTCCTAATATATATTGAAAAGAAATACAGCCAAGAGAAAACATTATTAATTCAGTTCCCACTTATAGGAATTATAAAATATTACACTTTTATTGATTTTACTAATAATTATATTTTTATGTCATTGGTAACGACATTTTTGGGTTGAATGAGACCTCATAGATTTTCAGGTAGTCATGTGTTTATTCTTTCTCTGAATACACTAACTTCTTTGAGACTAATGATTTTAACTAGTGTGTTGCATTTCATCTCATAAATCAATATTAATATAGTAATATTGAACATGTTATATTTCTTAATGGTCTATATGAAAGACTATGAATATATATTCTCACTTGATACTCAGAAGATCCTCTTGAAGTAGGTGCTGCTCTTTGATAGATATGAAAACTGAGGCTTTGAGATTTTAAGTAATTTCCCGAAGTTGGCCAATGAGTACCAGTTGGATTCAGAATTTGACTCCTAGCCTGACTCCCAAACTCAGATTCGAATGACTCTACTTTATCTGACATACATGTGCGTAAAACACTTTAATGCCTTATAGCTCAGAGATCTGTTGACCAGCAGCATCAACATCACCAGGGAACTTGTTAGACAAGCAGAATCTCAGCATCCCCCTTATCAGAATCTGCATTTTAACAACATCCTAGGTAATTCCTATGCACCTTAAAATTCTAGAAGTACACACCTAGTGGATACTAGTGGGTTGTCTTCTGAGCAAACATTCCATCCTTTTCCAGAATGTTCACCATTTCAGTTTAGAAAATCAGAAAGTGGGGGACCTGGGTGGCTCAATCAGTTAAGCGTCTGCCTTTGGCTCAGGTCATAATCCCAGGCTCCTGGGATGGAGCCTTGCATGGGGCTCCCTGCTAAGCAGGGGGTTTGCTTCTCCTTCTTCTTCTACTTCTACTTCTCCCCCTGCTTGTTCTCTCTCTCAAATAAATAAATAAATAAATAAATAAATAAATAAATAAAATCTTAAAAAAAAAAAAAAAGTAAAAAAAAACCACAGAGTTCCGGCAAAGGTAAGCTCTATACCTAGATACGCAGTTCATATTAAGCTAAATTATCCATCCCATCAGAGTGAGTCTCTAGATTTTTGCTGGGAATGTTGGCACAAAAATTATATTCTTCAAGGACAGGTAGATAAAGGGCACATATACAAGCTTAGATACAGGGGCTGGAGAGACAAAGGACAGATTATTCAGGAAACAGTAAGCCACACTATGCATTTGAGAATTTTTCCTAAGACAAACCCATTTTAACTATGGTGTGTGTGTGTGTGTGTGTGTGTGTGTGTGTGTGTACATGTGTGTTGGGGGTAGAGAGGTGGAATGAGTTGGGTTGACATAATCAGATTTTGAAGACTACTTTCGCTACATGATTAAGAAAAAATTAAAAGAACAAAAAGCCCTAAAGAGGAAGCCAGTCAGAATCTGTTTCTGCAGGATACTCTAGAGAAGTTCGTAATTTACAATGGGGTGATAAGCAGGGAGAAAAAAGGTGGTAAACAAATTCTAACAATACTTAGGAGGAAGAGCCAGGAGCCTAAGTAGTTGGTAGACTATAAATAATGAGGAAGGTATTAGGAAAAACTTCAAAATATCTGGTTTGAGCAATTGGGACAATAACCTTCCCTCAATCTGAACAAATATTAGAGTAGGAACAAAGTAGGGACAGGATAAAGAGTTTGGTTGTGGACAAGTTGGACTCTATGCTGGATTTACATTTTGTTTTGTTTTGTTTTTTAAAGATTTTATCCATTCATTCATGAGAGACACAGAGAGAGGCAGAGACACAGACAGAGGGAGGAGCAGGCTCCATGCAGGGAGCCCGATGTGGGACTGGATCCTGGGACCCCGGGGCCACACCCTGAGTGGAAGGCAAGTGCTCCACCCCTGAGCCACCCAGGTGCCCTGGACTTACAGTTCAAATCCATGTTCACTCTTGCCGCGACTTTTTGTTCTTAATCACCATATAACCTGAGTGCATATCAATAGTTTAAAAAAGTGGATAATGCAAAGTCTTCTCCATTCTAAATCACCCTTCCTTTGAAAATAGTCTTCAATATTTTTGAAGTTTTACTGATAGGCAATATAACTAATTCAGAAATGTAAGCACTTTCCCCCCGGTATTAAACTCTTAGTGTGAGTAAAATTTCTAAAGGGAAAACATAACCTATAATCAGATCTCTTACAGAAGAAAGGAATCTTGTAAGAGTGACTCCATTCCTGCTCCATTAATTGTTAATTATCACTAATGAGAAGGAAGTAGGATTTGGTTCACATCTGATCAGCCCATAAATTAAAATCATCTAGAATGCTGGTTGTGTGAGCATGGTCAGATCTATTCAGTATGTGGCTCCCATTTTTTTTCTTTCAGTTCCTTTAAGATAAGCTTCCAATGCCTAAATACTCAAGATACAATCTACTGAATTCTGAGTTCCAAACCCCTGAAGGATTAGAATTTGCTGCAATAAAATTAGAAAATATTTAAAATTTTACTGTGACTGGGCTTTAGAGGGAATTTTCAACTGTTTTTTTTTTCAAGATTTTATTTATTTATTCACAAGAGACCCAGAGAGAGAGAGACAGAGGCAGAGACACAGACAGAGGGAGAAGCAGGCTCCCTGCAAGGAGCCCGATGTGGGACTTGATCCTGGGACCTGGGGTCATGATTTTTCCATTTCTGAAACTCCTCTACTGAAGAATCAGGTACAATGACCTCACATGGGCCTTAAAATCTCCACAGAAGCCCAGGAACCTCTAAACGCATTGATGGTGATTACAGCATTTAATTTCTCATTATTCAGATGTGTTCCAGAGGACATGATATATTCTGTTTATGTTTATCTTGTGTTTGTTTTTAAATAGTCAGCAACCTCGAGGAGACAATAAGGTAACAAAACTGTTCTGACAATTAATTCACAAATAAACAGTGCATTAATTAAAGCTGGTCCAAATGCTTTCACTCCTCAGCAGATGCAGTTTGTTTTTTTTTTTTGGGGGGGGGGATGTAATTGTAGAGCTGCCATAAGAATACTAGCAAACAAGAGGGCAAATTTCATTTCTGAGAGAATAAGTATTGTTTAAAATCACATTAAAGTATGCAGCTCTTATGCTGATTTTCTGCTGGGGTAGCTGAAAGGCCCGCTGTAATCTGTAAATGAAGAAATAGGAAATAAAAGGGGAATATATACATGTGCCCATATGGGATTGGCAGAGAAAATATCATATACTACTCCCATCCAAGCAATTAGGCCTTTCAAGAGACTGATTTTTTATTTTTATATATGAAAGGGCTATGAGAGGGTTAGAGCAACTCTGCATACATGCTGAATGTTCTGTGTGAATGCTGATATTTTCTGGAATATAAATACAATGGCTAATCTGTTTTCTGAATTGGATGTCTCCCTTAATTACGGGAGAGTGAAAGAGAGAGAGAGAGAGGGAGAGAGATGGGGGGTGGAATGAATGAATACAAGAGAAATAGTTGCATCCCAGAAATATTCTGACATTTTTATCTTCTAACAGGTGAAAAGGGAGGAATTCCTTTAATAAACTTAGCTTTTCCTAATTATGATGGAGCAAATTATTGGCTTTTAAAAGTTGTCCCAACCTTAAAGCGTATTTTCTATCTTCAAGTTAAAAGCAGTGTTATAAACTAAAGTAATCTTAGAAACTAAAATGACTCAAGCATTTTTCAAAAACCTATTTTATGAGTAGTCAGGCTAATTTCAAGTCTGAAACTGTCCAGCAGAGTATGAGTCTTCAGTTTGATTTTTCTCTTATTTAATTTAAATCAAATTAGGAAAAGAGAGGAAGAAGGAAAATAGTATTTATGCATACCTCCATAGGCTAAGCTTTTAATATATGTTATATAACCTTCATAACATTCTTGGGCTGCAGTGTTATTATCTCAGTTTTAAAAGAGGAAAAAAAATAAAAGTCTCAGTCAAGTTAGTCATCTCTCTCCAGGTCACACTATTCCTAAGGGTTAAAGGGGTAGAGTTGGGTTTAAATCTAGACTTTCACTTAAAGTTCTACCATTTATTTCTTTTCTTTTCTTTTCTTTTCTTTTCTTTTCTTTTTTTTTTTTTTTTTTTGTATGCTTAGGCTAAGCTGGGCTCAAACGAGCTCTCAACAATCAAAATTTATAAAAGCATAAAATAAGGACATGAAGCAATGCTGAAAGTGTTGCTTGCTATTCACCAGTTATACCCAACAAAATACACATTCTTCTCCTAAGCTCCCAACAACATCTTTTTACAATCAGCAACACATCATGAAGATCAAAGTTTCATCATGGTTGACCAACAACACCCAATGTTATAATTTCATTCTGCCAGCTATTTAAGAAGTAGGCATTTTTCTCCCAATCCTTTGTTGGGAATAGCAAGGAAACACACAAAGAAAAAAAAAATCAAAGCAGAATTCTTAATCCAGGGAAGCCCAGGACCTAGCTAGAAGGAAAAAAGATGTATAAATATGCAGAAAATAACCAGAGAGGTAGCCAACCTATCAACCAGAACATTCCAATATGCAAGACAATTTGCAATAAGTATAAAAACTTACTGGATATCCTCAGTGGACAACTATGTATTTTTTTTACCACACATACTTCCCAGTTATATGATTCTAATTTTTCACTGCTTTTGAGCTATTTACAAGCTATAGATAATTCTTTAAATTACAGATAATTCATGGCAATGAAAAATGATTCTGACTTATACACACAAAAATAAATTTTGTCGGATAACGGTTCAATTGGCTTCTCTCTGCCACTATGTTAGAAGGCAGTTTGCCCTCCCTTCATTTGCACATTCATTTTAATATTCTTGATTTATAAATGTGCCTGTTCTTGGTACTCTCTTTTGAACTAATTGTAACATCTTACCGGTTCCTTCCTTAATAATGAGTGAAATTCAATCTTGATCACATGTTCATTTTGTCTCTGTATGAGACTCACGATTTTACTTTTTTTTTTTACTGAAAATTATTCTTTAACAAATGTGATTTAAACACTAATGGTTGGTGTCAATAGACTGCAAGGGAACAAATGATTTTCTCTGGGTATGTGGAAGAGAGGTGATAATATATATCCTCCTGTAGGCTGAATGCCTAAAAACATATTATTGAGATGAAAGACACTGTTCTCTGTAAACAAATACATCAGTAATCTGCCCATACATTCAGTCAGGCTATATATAGTCTAATGATCTCTGCACCTGTGTATCAGTGAGAAATGAATCAATATATCTTTCTAATAAGTTAGATTTGAAAGAAAGCACATACACACAGGACTATAAAAATAGAACCTGGATTGCTTTAACCATTAAAATATTATCCTTTCCATATTTTCAAAAGAAATAGAAAAAGAACACTATATCATTCTATCAACCTGTTCGTATTAATAAAGTTCAGTTTCCCAGGGAGACTTTTTATTAATACTTTCAATTTTCTATTTGATTTGATGAATAACACAAATATTTTCTCATCATTACCTTCTCCCTCTGTTCTTTAGTAGTTACAAAGTTGATTTTTTTTTTTTCTCACGAGCCTTTGAAGAGAGCGGCCCTCTCTTTCTTGAACATCAGATACAAGATGACTTGGCAAGACCAGATGCTTTTGACAGAGAAAAGAAAATTTTCTTCTTAGTACTTATTTATTTAATAACCACTTCTAATACCTGTAGCATTATTTCCACTATTTCCCTGAACAAACAGTATCTTTGGTATTAGATAAAATTACAACAAATTGGTTTATTTTTCTCTTATGGGATTTGTATGTCTATCAAATACTGAGTTACTCCTTAAGAGTCCAAGGACATTCTTCAGACCTGAAGTCATGGCCTACCCCCATGCAAGAATTCAAGTATGCCATTGATGCCATGAAAAATTATTAAACATTTCGGCAGATATTTCTGGAAGGCCTAACTAAAAGGCAACTGACTGGGAAAAGGAACATATGGTAAAAGAGGTGGGGAAAAGTATAAATGCAGTCTTTTGTGGATAAGGTTCTCTGGAGTTTTGTAGAAAATGAGTCCCGCTGTGAAGAGGCGCATAGGCATGGCTCCTGCTGTACATCATCACGTCTCACGACTTTAACAAATCAAGACCAGGATGATAAATTGCTCACCTTTTCCTATATGTACAAAGAGTTGAACTGGTTCCCATGATCTAAATGTTTCTTTTGTTAGACCAATCAACCAGCTTATAAATTGAAATGAGTCACTTTCAGAAAAACTGGTAACTTGATATGTAAAGAGATATAAATACATGAGTAACCTTTTTAAAATGATTTTATTTATTTGTTTGAGAGTGAGTGCACATGCACATGTGAGCAGCAGGAGAGGCAAAGGAAGAGGGAGAAAATCCCAAGAAGACTCCCCACTGAGCATGGAAGCAATGGGGTCTCAATCCGACAACCCCAAAACTTCAACCTACACCGAAATCAAGAGTTGCTCAACTGATTGAACCACCCAGGTGCTCCTATAACATACCTCTAAGCTAAGCTCTACCAGTTTGCAAACTATGCCTGAGCACGAGGTACCAAAACATGCAGACATCCTTAAAAGATTCAGATAATTATTCAACTACTTTAATAAATTTTCTCAAAGAATAAATACTACCCATGTGAGAGGGTAACATTTATTGAATTAGCTCACAGAAAAGTCATTTGGGTGTCACAACTTCTGTGTCCCTAGAAAAAGAAACCCCATCTCTTAATTCCAGAATGGTACTTGATTTCCACTGCTTTAACAACCCTCATTAGAAATTGTGTTTAAGTCATTTACATGTGAAGCAATCTTCAGAGCCTTAAGACACTGACCTTCATTAAATTTAAAGAACAGGGAAACTAATACTGTAGAATCAAATCATTTGCCTCATATCTGTCACTGAAAGCTTGAATATTTTAGTTGTTAAGAGTCCAGGTATTTGATGACACTGAGGTCTATTTTCATCTCTAACACTTAGTACCCATATCAGCTCAGGAAGTCCCCTTAACTAATTAAGCCAATTAATTTCTTCATCTGTGAAAACCAGTAATAGTAAATTTCTATTTACTGAGTCCTGCCTTAGTCAAAAGTTCTGGGATCGCTTTTTAAGCCTTTTCTAATTTGCATTTTTAAAAACAGAAACTACTTATACAAATGGCCCCAATAAAACACTTTATCTGTGTGGCACAGCGCTAGAAGTAAAAGTGTTGTAATATTCATTTTGTGTATGTTTAAGATAACACATGGAGAAATGAGCTGCTATAAGATGAGGATTGTCTGTGAAGATGTCAGTGGTTTGACACACAGTGGTCACTCAATGAATTGCATTAAAATAAAAGAATAAATGTAGAGGGAGACTCAGAATGCAGAGATAATGGGCAGAGTGCCTCCATGCAGAATGTGGTGAAGCCACCATATGGAACGGCTGTCCGTGTCCCTCAGCATAACCGTAGACAGGGCCAAGATGGGGAGAAGGGCTGATACAAATTACCAGGTGGTCATGAAGAGGTCCCCGTTGAACTTTGTGATTAATCAGTAATCACCCTCTATCAGATTTTTAGCAGTCTGTCCATTGCTACAGGCCTGAACAGACCCTCAAAGGGTTGCCACATCCACACGAGACGAAGTCTTTCCAAACAGGCACTGCCAAGAACCTTCTCATATTCTCAGGAATACAGAAGGAACAGTGGGAATAAAATGGCTTTTTTAAAGAAAACGATCGTCAGAAACTTCTATTTTGCACTCTGATACTAGCCTTAGAATAAAACTTTTGCTTAAAAAATACAAATAAATAAATAAATAGACCCAAACTAATTAATACCCATATCCTATTAAGAAAATACTTGTAGGGGATCCCTGGGTGGCGCAGCGATTTGGCGCCTGCCTTTGGCCCAGGGCGCGATCCTGGAGACCCGGGATCGAATCCCACATCGGGCTCCTGGTGCATGGAGCCTGCTTCTCCCTCTGCCTGTGTCTCTGCCTCTCTTTCTCTCTCTGTGACTATCATAAATAAATAAAATAAAATAAATTAAAAAAAATTAAAAAAGAAGAGTAAGAAAATACTTGTAATATATTTTAGCAAAATGTCTGGCACCAAGTAAGCAATAGGAACAGGTAGCTATAATTTCCTCTCCTCCCCAAACCAGTTGGTGATACATTGCGGAAACGGTGATACTACTTCTTAAAAGCCAGTAGAAAAAATATTTAAGACAATGTAGACATTTCCATTACAGTAATTTAGACTCACACCGAATCAATGCAAACATCATTAATTTGTGTTCTGTTGGCCTCTTCTGGCTGAATGGATTGTTACAATGGTGTGAAGCAAAGGAATTCACTTTGGTATGCATTCAAAAGTCATGGATTGCCTAAACATGCGGTCATTAAAACAGATCCTAAGGGGAAAAACACAGACACTTGACATTAACATTACTCTTACAGTGAAAGCAAACACATTTGGCCATGGGCATTGATTCCATATATTTTCTAAAATCAGTAAGAAAGGTTCTTGTACTATTTAACACCACATGGCAAAAATAAATGGAAAATAACAGACAAAAAATAAATTAAGAGTAAAAAATAACTTCTGTAAATTAGTGAGGTAGTCAACCTAGCAGACATAGAACTTAATAATATACCTCTCAGGGATAAGCAAATAGAGTTCTCATGATTAATTTAGTTATAAAGGTCAAATAAAGATATCCTTTTAAAAAAATTAAAACAGAGGATCAGGGAGGTCTGAAATGAAAATATTTTGGTGGGAAACAAATCTGACTCTATCACTAGTTTTCATTTCCTCTACTATTTTTAGAAAAATTAAAGACTTTGGCATCAGATCGGAGTTTGACACCCATCCTGCTGGTTTATTGTGTGACCTTGGTCGCAATCTCAGATTTTTGGTTGGTTCATTTTACATCTTTAAAACATGGATAATAATGCCAAGATGACTGTTATTAAGAGATCACAAAATGATGAGGGTAGGCACCTGCCATAGTCTCAGGAAATTTTAGCTTCTTCCTCTTCCCCTCTAGCATCCTCCCCTAGTCACTCCTCCAAAATACTTTTTTTTTTTTCCAAAATACTTTTCTAAATGTGCACAGAAATCCTATCCTTGGTTCCACCAAAGCAATGACTGAGACCAGAAACTATTACAATCCCAATTACAAAAGCACTTTATTAAAATCCGGAGAAGAACAAAGAGAAAACAATGTTATAAAATGTGCAAACACAGAAGTTTTTAAAGAAAAGTCTTTGTCTTGAAAAACACAGAGAAGTGGCAGAAAGTTTAAAGGAACCAAATATGCTTATTCTCTTGTAGCCACTGTCTTTTCCCAAAACTATCATAGAACTTTGCACTCATTGGCTTCCTATATTCCTGCAATGCTGCTCAAATAAGAAGGCTCCAGTTACCAGTGGTCATTTGAACTCCAACTACAATACTTTCCTTAGACTCCAGAGGATAGTGCAAACATGTCTGTGATCCTTTATCCCAAAAATCTCAACACATCAAGCCTTATTATTATCCAATTTATGATTCCCAGGTACAATACCTGGAACTCTAAACAATCTTCAAGTTGGTTTCAAATTTTCAGAAAAATTTCACAATCTAAAGGAGTAGAAAAAAGGTTGATGACAAATTATGCAACCAGTTTGAAAAGGATAATGATTGTTAAATATGATACTCATGCATATACACCCACAAACATTCCCTTCAAGATTCTCCCCCAAGAAAAGATCATCCAGAGTTTCTTTAGTGTTAAATATTAAAAGCTTATATAAATTTAAAAATCTGTTACTTCAGTATATGGGCTCATGTCTTTATAAAAACAGAAAATTTTGACAATTATCTTTAAGGGGACTCAACTCATTTCTTATATATTTCAAGTGGTTCAAGTGGTTTTTATACATTTAATATATTCAACTTCCCTTTTAAGTGTTTCAATGTTCTGTAAAACTTTCTGAAAATTTAACTAAACGCTATGCATCTAAAAAACTAAATTAACAAATAAGCTGTCAAGTTGTCTTAAAATGTCCTAATACTGTATTTAACAACTTAGAACACTTTTCACTTAAAAATCACAATTTTGAATCAATTATGGCTTGAACAAAATCGTTATGACAATGTTGAAAGCCACCCTTCCTCTTCCACCAAAATAGGGAGGTGGTCTCCTATATTCCTTAAAGAAAGAGAATATGGACTCTCATCACCTGGACATGACTATAAACAGCAAAATAGGTACGTGGAGGAGGCTCACGGCACAATTGAAACTTTCAAATTTATGGCCAGGCTAGAGATTTGATGAAAAGATATTTGAAACTTAAAATGTTGAATTGTTGTGACCAGCAAGAAGACCCAGATTGATGATCAATATTTTAAAAGATTAAAACTCTTAAACTTGGGTTTGTGCTCTCTAGAGAATGAAAAACATCTCACTCTTTTCAAAGGGTCAGTACAAAAGCAGCGGAAATAAAGTGTCATTTGTAATTAAAATGAGGGATTTGGATGTTGTTTGAGGATAAAAATGCAGTACCCATCTCTTCAAAATAACTTAATTACAGAGATCATACAGGGGATTAACTGAGTTTTGAGGACATTCTTTCAGAGAACGAAATGACAAGAATGAAATATTGCAGATGTGCAGATAGTAAAAACGTCCATGGAAACAAATTATCCATTGATAATCCAATTACCTGTTGCTTGCAGATCTCCAATCTGTTAATTATCTCCATTTATTTTGAATCAGCTTTCAGTCACTGAGATTCATTATAGTCCATTCAAATCTCTGCCATAATTCAACACTTTTTACTCCTTTTCTAATATAAAGAAAACGGTCTATCATTTCTTCACAGCTTGGATTTGTACTGTTTTCCATTCCTTTCAACTGTTTTGGATTAGTATTATTTTTCTCTAATACGAAAACATGCTCAATCCCAGCCTCGATTGGAATATCAGGCCCTGAATATATTAAGCCAGTATCAACATTATTTATGAAATTCCTGTGTATGGGACCTTATAGAACACATAAAAACGTAACCATCTCTCACCGTGATAGTATCCATTCCTATTCTAGTTGCTATCACCCTGCTGTTTCCCTACATCGGTGAGGCGTGATTAAATATTCATGACATGACACTGAAATAGTGCAAATAAAATGGGAAGAACTGAGTTGATTTCTCTTCTTTATTCACTCACACTGCCTTCGCCATGATTGTATAGGCTATCATTTTTGCTACTCTCTCTCCTAGGGTAGCCAGAAAAGGGCACTGTGGGAATCTCGAAAAACACCTTTGGAGTAAGCCTAGTAGATCTATCTATATGGCCAGAGTAAATAGTGCCATGCTACTAAATGGAAATGATGTTGAAAGGAATATACTGTTTTCTGTAAATAAAGACAAAAATAATACATAAATCCATAGTTCTTTTTCACCTCATCAAATATATTCTTTGGTATGTCACCATTTTCCAATGCCGATGCCCATGGTTCCTAGCACTGATCCTCAAATCTGGGGAATCTAACTTAACTAACCCATCCAAAGCTGGCCCCGTTAGTCAGGGTTGTTATGAGATGTAAAGTACCAGGAGTTCATGTGGTACAAATGTGTCAGCAAAACTCAGTCCTCCAGTAGGAGGCAGGAAGTGCTCCTATAGAACACTGCATGAAAAAGGTGTGTGGGCCAATATCTCTTTTATGCCACACCTTCGCTACTCTGGGGCTTTTGTGTCTTTGCACATGCTCTTTCCTCTGTCAGTGATGCTTCAGCCATCATGCATGGATACCCTTCTTCACTTGCTCTTCAAGAGTGAAATCAAATATCCTCTCCCCTGCGACGCCATCCCTCATCTCTAATTTCTGTGTTCGCATGGCAGTTTCTTCCATAGACAACCATCTCCTCAATAAGGACATGTTTTAATGAAAATCCCAACAAAGAGACGGAGATGTCCAGAATGGATCAACAAGCAAAAGCTAACTCGGCTGTCTACAAGTGAGAAACTGTAGATGTAGAATACATGGAAAAGTGAAGGTGAATGATGGAAAAAGAATATTAAAGCTAGAAGCAAGTGAAGGCTGAGTTGGGTGAACTTTGGAGGTTCACCTCACCCTGTGTCCGTGAAAGTTGGGTGATGATAATAACAAACCCCTATGAATTTTGTGAAGCTTAAATGAGTAAACATGTGAAATGCTTAGATCAGACACACAGTTCTAAAAAAGTGGTTAGAGATTTTATTTTTGGCTTAGAAGGGGCTATAAATATCATAATAATATATAATATATAACACAAAACTGTCATATCATATATAATGTATATAAACACTTGGAGAAGGAGCTGTGGACACCCAAACATGATGTGATTGTGCCTGGTAGTTGATTGAAGGAATTCAAAGAAAAGGCCGGCGTACACAAAACTTGGGAGGACACCAGGAATGTAATGAGTAAACAGAAGCAGGAATACAATTTCAGGAGGTGAGTAAAACATGTTGGAAAGTAGATGGTGTATTCGGGGGAAGAGGGAATGGAGATTGGATTGGAAATGCAACATGGTAGGGATCCCTGGGTGGCGCAGCGGTTTGGCGCCTGCCTTTGGCCCAGGGCGCGATCCTGGAGACCTGGGATCAAATCCCACGTCGGGCTCCGGTGCATGGAGCCTGCTTTTCCCTCTGCCTGTGTCTCTGCCTCTCTCTCTCTCTCTGTCTGTGACTATCATAAATAAATAAATAAAATTTATAAAAAAAAAAAAAAAAAAAAGGAAATGCAACATGGTATCCTCGACCGCGTTGGGATTCAGAGTTGCTGTAACATAAAGAGCTTGAGATTCTGGTAGAGAGTAGGAGTCCTGTCTCCTGATCTCAAACATGTTAGTTGTGTGATCCCCAGAAAATGGTTATTTTAAACTCTCTGTACTTCAGTTTCTTTGGTTGTTGTAAAAATTAAATGAGATCATGTGAAACATCAGAATATTTGTGGGATAAACGTATGAAGCCACCACTTAGAAAGTTGCTACATGCAAAAACTGGAGAAAATCATCTAAGCTCTTAGAGTATCAGGTTCTTATATGTAAAAAAGGGAAAGTAGTGAAAAAATATTGCTCCATATGAAAGGAATATTTGTAAACTATAATGTGCTCTATATATTAACAAAATTAAGGTACCATTTCTTAGATAACTACAAAAGTGCTCTCTACTATACAAAATAAATAAAAATATACATATGTTCAAAAACATACATGTTTCCTTTATTTCTTTTTTTTCACATATTCTCTACAATAAGTTAACATAGATTTTATTAATTCTATTTTTATCAAGAAAGACACTGGGGCTGAGAGAAGTTAATGAATTTTCTTAAGTTCACACAGGAAATTTAAATATCTTTGTCATTTCAAATTCCATGTTCTGCTCCATTTTGTTTTAAGATGATTGTTATTATGAATACTATTTATTTCCTATTAATAAATAGAATTAACTGGACAATTTTATTATGTAAGTGACATTCTTAATCTAGAAACAGTTCCTTATCTGTAATTCACTCATGTCCCTGTTTAAACAAAACTACAAAGGGCATTTTTGGATGCTAACTTCAGTAAATATTAGAAATATTTACTTCGTAAGGAAAATATTTCAAGAATGCATTGAGAAATGATCAAACTAATAAACAATTCATGAAAATAATTTAGCATATGATTAGAATTAAAATGTCCACCTCTGAAATACCTATCAGACGATGCCACCTGAGGTTTTTATAGCCCCTTGGTGAGAACTGTGACATGAAATGCATTTTGCAAAATCTCCCCTTCTCGAAAACCTTGAAGTATACGGTAGTGATAGAAAGCCACTAACTTTGGTCCAAAAAGAATGACAGGCCCACTATTATCTTAGGAGGGCCATTGACTCTAAAGATCACATTGAAAATAATTTCTCTAATCCTCTTTCATAATTGCATAGCCAGACTATCTTTTTTTCCTCTCACATGTATTTTCAAAAAAAAAAAAATCTTCAGAAATACCTCCACAGTCTAAGCAAAGACTATTTTTACTAATAGGAGTCCCAATTATAATTATTACAAAATGACCTGCCATGGTATGTACAGATAGGTTAAAGTATGTAGACTTTAAATTCTTTTTTAAGTATTTATTTCTGAGAGAGAGAGAGAGAGAGAGAGAGAGAGAGAGAGAGAGAGAGAGAATAGGGGGAGGGTCAGAGGGAGAGAATATTTCAAGCAGACTCCCCACTGAGTGTGGAGCCCACCAAGTGGGGCTTGATCCCAGGATCCATGAGATTATAATCTGAGGCATGAGATCATGACGCAGTTGAAACCAAGGGTCAATTGCTTAATTTAATGGTCGCACTCAGTAGCTGTGACCAAGTAAATCTATACAAACTGTCTCCCCTAGAGTGTATAATTACCAGTGCCTCCAGGGGGAGACCTGAAAGAGAGTTTCTGGCATCCTAAAATTAAACTAGGTATCAAAAGGAAACAAGAATCCTAAGGAGCAGTACGAAGAAGAGGCAGAAAGACCCTTTGACCCACTAAAGCCCAGGGCCAGGGCACCCCAGCATCTGGCACCTATGTCCCTCCAACACTACCATGCCCGAGAGAAAGACTAAAGGGGACATGAAGGAAACAAGGCCAGGGTGAAGGGTGAATCGCAGAGAAGATCTGCTTCCCCAAGGCCAGAGCCTAAGCCTAAAGAAGTCCCTGCAAAGAAGGGAAAGAAGGACCCAAAAAGAAAAAGAGGAAAGCTGATGCTGCCCAACATGGAGAGGCCAAAACAGAGCAGACACAGAAAGCAGAAGGTCCTGGAGATGCCACGTGAAATGCGTGTAGTTTTGGTAACTGGGTGTGTCTCATGACTGTACAGTTTGAAATACTATTTTATATCAAGTTTTCTAAAAATGCAGAATTTTGTTTTACTTTTTTTTAAAGCTATGTTGTTAGCACACAGAACACTTCATTGTCATTTTAGGGGAAGGGCCTATGTCCCTAATAGAATATCTCAGAAGCTGGATTGATACGAGGGAAAACCACCTTTCCTTTCTAGTTTAGAGACTATCCCTCTTGGTTCCCAGGAGGAAAGATACCTTGACGTTGGCGGACAAGAGCCACCATTCCACAAACTCCTTGTGGTATGGCAAACCAAAGATTCACTTCATTTTTTTTTTAAATGTCCTCTTTTCCCCTATCTACTTTCAGCATAGACTTGACTCTCTTATACCCAGAGACTTGTTGGAACCTGACCCCCCCCCCCCAAAGTGGTCCCCACTACATCAGGCAACCTGCCATTGAGACGGTGTCCCTTCAGAGAGCTCATTTTTTAGCTTGTACATCTTTGGATTGATAATGCTGCTATTTTCACTTCATTTCCTGAAAGTCAGGGTTGGCTGGTGAAAAGTTGAAAACCAAGGAAGACTTCCTTGGGTTTTACAGTGGCTTTCTGATCTCAGCAGTCCTTTGGAGAAGGGGGTTTGGAAGTCGTATGCTGGTAATGATTGTCTACCTGTGTCCTTCCTGAAATGCCACAGCTGTTTATGAAAAGTATCTTTAAGGAAGCGGAATACAGTTTGTCTAGGGGAAAAGCAAAAAACAACAACAAAAAACAAAGGAAACAGACTCCTTGGATGAAAAAAAGCACTATTGTCAAGAGCACAAAAGAGAAAACCCAGCATCTCTGTGGTTTTTCACCAGGATATTTAAGAAGACCTCTTTGTGATACATTGGAAAGCACATGCTCTTTGAACATAAGGAGTCTTTGACTACCTACTTGCTATTTGATATGTGACGTCTTAAGTCCTCAACTGAACTCTGTTTTCCTCTTTGTCAAACTTTATTGGAGCTGTGGAAATATAACAATTCAAGTAATACTTTGGGAGCAAATTTTACCTCTTTAAATTGTTCTAGATCATGTCTTCCAAGCTTATTGTCAATATAAGGAATCTAGTGGGACGCCTGGGGGGCGCTCAGCAGTGGAGCATCTGCCTTTGGCTTGGGTTGTGATCCCGGGGTCCAGGGATCCAGTCCCGCATCCCGCTTCTCTCTCTGCCTGTGTCTCTGCCTCTCTCTCTGTGTCTCTCATGAATAAATAAATAAAATCTTTTAAAAAAATATGAGGAATCTAGTGAGTACACGCTTTCCATAGGATGCTTAGTTCAAAGGACAGGCTACTTCATAAGGTTTTTTTTTTTTTTTTTTTTTTTTTTTTTTACTGGAATTTTCAGATGCTCTAATGAGTCAGTTGTCAGTTGGTACTTCATGCCAAACAATTAAAGTAAAATAAAATCCAGCTCAACGATGATGTTATCACTTATAGTATGACAAATTATGATTACTGATCTTCCTACTTCCACCTCCATTTATTTGAACTAGTAGGTGCTTCACCTTGAGAAATGCTAAATTTATTTCCTAATAATTGCATAATTGCTAATATGCAACATTCACTCGAGAGGGTACTAACTGATGTACACTTCCCTGATTTTCCTTTGTTCTTTGATGACACTGGAATAGATATAATATTTTAGCTTAAATTGAGTATCAAATTAAATACCAATTTACAACTGAATTTTAGCGATAGCCAAACTCTAATGTAAATGCAGATTATGAACTATCGAATAAGACATCACCAAAAAACCATTCAAGTTTAGGTAAATTGAGGTAATCAGATGCAGAATAAATTTTGCCTTTTGTTCTTCTTTTCTAACAGAAATAACTATACCTAGTTCACTTATGCTTGGTCTTTGACTAATGTCACTGTGCCTCACATTGTCTTTATCTCTGATTCATAATATGAAAATTCATTTATAGCACAAAAATAATGGGCACATTTTACCTCTAATTAAGATTACTCATCAGTTCACACCCACCAAGGATTCTACTGTGCTTTTAATTCATCACTGCTTACTTTAATATACCTAGTTTAATCACAGCAATGCCAGGAATTATTCCATCATAACCAGAGCTGCACTAATTTATTCTTCTCAAAAAAAAAAGAGAAATTTGAATGTTGAAAATTTGGAAATTTATATGTGCCTATATTTAACAATACACATATATAAAAATGTTTTTATTCCTGATCTAGTTCTTGCTATCATGCAATCTGAAGAGTGTTTTAGGAAGTATGTTTGCCTTTACTCTGAAAGGAAATTTGTTTCTGTTTCCATATTCCATCAAAATGGGCATAATAAACAGCCTGTGGATTTTGACACATCAAATTACAAAAAAAATTTATCTATTAAAAAGTTCCCTTGTCCCAATCTCCTCCACCCCCTTCTAGAGTGAAGAAATAATTTATAAGAGCATTGGGCTGCAAGTCTTGGTTCAAGAATTAGTGAAAAATGAGGATGGGATATCTCAACCTCTTTAGAAGGTCATTTCTTATACAGATGTCTTCTGATTGTGTGCTTCTCAAGGACAGTGTTTCATGATTTAGACTAAAATCCTATAGTAATATTTAGAGAAAGGACATTGGAAAGTGCTGCCTGCTTGTCTTCAACCCAGTTGAGTTCATAATCGAGCTTCATTAGTGTCCCACGGTGCTGGCTCCAAGTTCTGTTTGTGAATTAGGAAAATTACGATGAACTTTCAACCTAAATAGTTGTTCAGAGATTCTCTATCATCTCCAGAAAAGGTTAACATAGAACCGTGTAAGTCTACCACTATTCTAAACACTGAGTTCTTCTTGTCGGGATGTTTGGTATATCATAGTCAAAGAATATGTTTTATGCAAAAGAAATTTTAAAGATTGTTTTGTAACCTTACGTATATTAAAGTCAAAATTGGGAGTGTGTGTGTGTGTGTGTATATATATATATATATATATATATATATATATACACATAAAATATGTATCTATTTCCAGTTGTGGGTAGGCAGCTGGGTGGATCATGCATTTCCAAATAAAACATGACTCTATATACTGATAATATAAACATAGATAAATAAAACCTATGTATGGCCTAGATATGTATAATAGAAGAAAGGAATTTGGAAAAAGCAAGAAAGGGTAGACAGGGTTTGAGATTAACCTTGAGGGTTGTGCAGAAGTTGGATGGGTGATGAGGGGTATGGAAGGTTGGGTTCTGAAGGTGACCCCTTAACTACCCATCCTCTGTTTGATTTTTTTTTTCTGCTGTTCAATCTAATACTAATCAAGGTACTTTGCTATGAAAGGTTTTTCCAGATGTCATTGAAGTCCCTCAGATATGACCTTGAACTACTGTAGATTATCTGAGTGGGCCTGACTCAATCCAGTAAAACCCTTTACATGCAGAATTTTCTTTTGCTGAGGGCAGAAGTCGGAGAGAGATGTACTCTTGCTGGCTTTAAGGAAGAACACAAATAGCTGTGTTATGACCTTCTGGGGAACAACGTCTAGAAGCTCAGACCAGGCCCCTGCTAGCAGCCAGCAAGAAAATGGCCATATACCTGTGAGGAAATTACATCTTCCAATAACCATCAATATTGGAAGAGGATCCAGACCCTGAGATGAGGATCTTAGTGCTGCCAATGCCTTGATTCACCCTGTGGGATCTAAAATGGAGGATCCACATAGCTGTGGTAACACTTCTGAGCCATGGAAAACATGAGATAATAAATGGATTGTCTGAGGTTGCTGCATTTGTGGTAATTTGTCACTACAGCAGTAGAAGCTAACACAACAAAGACGTGTGGGAACAGTCAAGAGATGAGAGGACTCACATATATTGATATAGATAGACGTACATATACACACATATAATGGACTATACATGCATACTTATATACATGCACTAGAGTGTATATACGTACTAAGTGTTATATATAGAATATACATACATATTTATATGTATACATCTGTGTAGAGTGAAGGGGTAATAGTCGTAAAGAGGAGTAGCCCATTTTAGAGTTAAATAGCAGCTTACTGATTGTCAGGCTGCAGTTTAGACTGCCTGCTGGAGAATCAATGTAGCATGGCAGTCTCAAAATGAAAATGACCTACTTTATGCCAAGTATAATATGGCCTGAGGGTACAAGAGTGTGGAATAGGAAGGCTCTATGAGGCAAGCAGGAGGAAGAGGGATGAAGACAAGAGCAGGTGAGTAAGAAAAAAACAGCTGTTAGAACAAGACAGACAGGTCTGGGAAACAGAACACCCAGGGAAAGAAAGTTTAGAATATAAATCTATGGGAATAAGGAACAAAATAATCTGAAATACAGGGAAGAGAAATTTAACAGATTCTTGAAAATATTCAGTCACTCTGATAAAATGGTACTAATAAGAAAAGACTTTGGTATTAGAAAGTGTCTGGCTGACTCAGTTGGTAGAACATGTGACTCTTGATCTTTGGGGTCATGAGTTTGAGATCAGTGTTGGGCATAGAGCTGACTTAAAAACAACAACAACAAAAACAACAACAACAAAAAAAAAAACAAAAAAGAAAAATGAAATACTACTCTTCAACAGACACTGTTAAGAAAATTAAAAGGCAAACATTAGGCAAAACATAACTAATCAAGAACTCATGTTTATAAGAAAGTGAGAAAGAAAAAGCAGTAACTCTAAGAGAAATTTACTCCATGAATAACTTAGCAAGAGCCTACTTTGAAAGATGGAGTTAATGTGGTAGGTTTTATACCATCTGAAAAGCTTTTCAATACGTAGTTACCATGCACTAGGATTTATGAGGTTATATTTATGTATCAGTGAGTAGAGTCAATAACTACTGGTGAAAATTTAGAATTTCATGTTAACTGACATTTTCCTTATAGTCTCTTGAAAATGTATCAGATGCTTGAATTGTCAAGGGAAGCATAGAAAATTAAATTCACGTGTTTTCTGGAAGTGACTATGGATCATCCAATTAGTAATCTGGAATGCAAGTAGACTTATTGAATCTATGATACTAATTGAATTTAAAATATCAGAGTAGGGTTCCCTGGGTGGCTCAGCGGTTTGGTGCCTGCCTTTGCCCCAGGGCATGATCCTGGATCGAGTCCCATATCGGGCTCTCTGCATGGAGCCTGCGTCTCCCTCTGCCTATGTTTCTGCACCCTCCCAATGTCTCTCATGAATAAATAAAATCTTAAAAAAAAATAAAATGTCATAGTAGTTGGGATTTTCTAGATACAGTACTACAATATCAGAGAATCAAGACAGTTTTGCTTCTTCCTTCCCAATATTATTTTTTTTCTTTATTACAGTGGCAACACAATATTGAAAAATAATGACAAAGAGCAGACCTCTCTGCCTTGTCCTGATTTTAGAGGAAAATCATTCATCTTTCACTGTATGTTCATCATTTTGCTATTTATTTTCTATATGTCTCACAATTATATTTTTCTTTTTCTTTTTGTATATACTTGTTAAATAAGTAGTTTGCTGTGTCATTTTCAAATGTAGTTCTTTTATTTATCTTTGTGGCTGTTCTAAGGATTAAAAAAGGCCTCTTCATATGCACAAGCTATCAGGAGATGTGGGAGGTCATGGGAAAAATAGTGAGTTTTAACTATGTTAATGTCACAAAAATATGTTCATTCATTCATCAAGCTGCTGCTGTTAAATCTCACCCATTCATCTCATTTTGATAAGTGGAATAAACTAGTTTTCCTATGAGTGCACCTCTGTGGGGGCATGAAATTAAAATTAAAAGATGAGCAATTTCATGGTAGCTTAGTGTTTGTTATAAATATAGCAATGTCCTCTCCTTTGTTCTCAGTGGAAAACTATCTGTCCCTCTCAAAAATATATTACCAAAAGGAGAAATTGCCTTCAAAATATATTCACAGTGCAGCATGGTCCCAGAGCTGCAGGAGATCCCCTTGAGAACTCTGAAGAGTCTAAGCCCATCAATGCTTCTGAATAGGCATCAGCTTGCCTTTTGAGGTCCCATAAAGAATAAATGGCAAAGACACCTTTTAAGATCTTTCTAAATACCCAGCACTGAGATGGTATCGATAAATATGAAGTAGACAAAATGTTATTATTCTACTATTGATATAAATTAGATCCCTTTGGTAGAGTATTTACCATGACTTCAGAACAGAAATAAGAACTTTTTGTTACTTCATTTAGATGTATTATCACCTTAGTAACCACTAAGTTTCCTCAACAGGGCCTCACTTTGGCCCCACTCCTACTCCACTCTCATGAGGAAAGGAATCAATAGACTCAAAAAGAATTTGCCTCCCAGAACCCTGAGACATCCTCTAATGGTGAACGTAAAAAACAAACAAACAAGAAAGGCCCAAAATGGAGGCACTTGTGCTAAGCCCTGCATCACCAAACTGAGACTTAATTACACTTTCAGCGTGCACAGAAATGGAATCTTAAACCAATCTGTCAGGAATCACTTCATCCAGCATTAGCTGGATAATCTGCCTGAGAAATCTTCCCTGTGTTTAGGAAAGGAAAGTAATTGCAATAACTAAACCACTTTTTCATGGTATACCTACCTTGCAATAACTAAACCACTTTTTCATGGTATACCTACCTGTGCACAGAAGTTTTTCATCTTGTTTAGCATCTCAGAGCTCCTTTTGATCTGTTAGGTGAGATATTGCCTTCTTTGAATTGACTTTTGCCCAAATGAAGTCAACATTTTTAATAGGCTTCAGTTTATCTTTTAACATGGCTAATGTTCTGACTACCTGGGATCATGGAAACCTTTGCCCTCCTCCCAAGCCCAGTTTCAGAGTATGCAAGTGCATGTTTCTGAGGTCCATTTCCTCCAGGTAGATTATAAGCTTGGCACATGCACACTTAGGCCTGGGCATGATCAAGGAGAGCTGTTCAGGGGTTGGCAGATGGAACTGGATGAGTTGCTCACGGTGAGCCAGTAACCTAGGAGTGGGAAGAGAGGAAAGCATGAGCTCTGAGTTGGAGACTTGCAGACCAGGCACCAGCACTCCATGTTCAAAAGTTTGAGGAATTCAAGAATTTAAAATTTTGGATTGGCTTTTAGGTCATTATGAAAATATCAAGGTAAGAATGAAGAAGACATTTTATTTAACAGCATGTTAACTTCGTATCTTTTAAACACTTAGCTATATGGTATGATGGACTTCATGTTTAATGATCTTGGCCCTATCATAGTCTGGGAGGGGTTAAGGGATTAATTTCACCTTTATACGAGTGAGAAAACCTGAGATTCAAAGAACTTGAATAATTTGGCCAACGTCACATAGCCAGAAAGAGAAACTGGATTTGTCTGGTTCAAAGGGCTATGAAGAAACTATTATATTGTGCTTCCCTGACATTGTAATATCACCCTTCTAATATTTGGGGAAACTTCAGGGTAACTGGTTTCAAAGCCTGTGGTGGTTTGGTGATATCATACTACCATGGTGGCATCCAAGGAGTATAAAATACAAGTGTAAGGAGAGCAAAAAATGCTGTCCTTTTTGTTTATTTTGTATTTTTAGCACCTACAAGTAGGTACCTACAAGCATATAGTAGGTACTCAAGACACCTGAGTTGAGAAATGAATAAATTCAATAATGTTGGTGTTTACAGCCACCCTGGCATAGTCTCATATATAATGTGTGACTGTAATCCCCCACTGATAACACCTCAAGAATAGAGGAGCAATATAACGATTGCAAAAAACTCTAATGAGCAATCTATTCTAGGTGTGAGCAAAGGATTTGCTTTCTACAAGGTGATTTTTATTTTTAAAAGGAAAAAAAGGAAGAAAAAAGAGAAAAAAGAAAAGAAAGGAGTATAAAATAACACTGCCTGTTTTAATAGAGGCTTTCATCTGGGAAAGGAAGGGGGATATGTTTTCCTCAGGTCTGTCAAAGTAACCTATAAAACAAAACAAAGCGAAGCCAAAAACAAAAAGCCAAATCTGTCAATCACCAATTGCTCTGCAATTAAACAGCACCTCCTCACCTCACATATCCTGGGTGATTCAGCAAATGGCAAAATTAGCACCTCAATTGATTATGAATTATTCAAGTAAATGGGTCATAAACTGAGATTTAAGAGATGGAAAGGAGTGAGGGCTACAGATTGCCATAGGGATATGATCTGCCAAGGGAGGTGTACCGCAAAGGCAGGCTCTTCCTTCTGAGGACAAGCACCTGGAGACAGGAGCCATGAACCATGTCAGGAAAATAAATTTGAATCCGGAAAAAAAATCAGCATGTCTACAGATAAAAACCTCTGCACACACAGTGGGGTGAGTCATTGGAAGGGTCAAACTGAGGGCTGGCTCTATGGTTGGTGCACCCAAAATGGTTAGTGATAAATGACACCTGAGCTTGGCTCATTCCAGGGCTGGTGGGGCTGATTTAATACAGAAAGTTACATCGGTTGTGAAATGAGACTTCACCAGCAGCACAGCATTAATAATCCTTTGTTTTTATGCAGGAGGATTGTATTATCTTTACTATGGGCTTAAAAATCTCCTCTAGGATTTCTGTTCCTTAAGTGTCTCTTGCTAACAGGAGCTTGGTTAAATTGCTTATAAGAACAGAGGAGAGAGGTTGTAAATTGCAGACTTCCCAATTCCCAGAGCTACTCAACAATCTTGTACATTTGAGGGACATTAATATCTCATACAACCCTACTGCAGTCTTGGGGGGAAAACACACACACAAAAAACCCTTCCTTCCTCTCTATCACATTTTCTGCTCTATTATTTTATCTCAAATAAAAGCATTTTCACCCCTTGTTTTCTTTATGACCTTGCTGCTTCCACCTGTCTAAGCAGGATAATCTTTTATCGCTATCAGCTTTGTTTCTAACCTTCGATGACTTCTGGGCTTTTCTGGGACAGTAAATACTTCTGAATGACTCAGGAGTCTTCACATTCTGATTTCTCTTCTGATAAGGGGTTTCAACTCCCTACAGGCACCAACCACGGATGCTACGGGAACAACTAAGAGAACAGGTAAGACAGTGATGAGGAGTTCCTGACAGTTCAACTGGTTTTGAGGCATATTATTGAAAGTCCAGTGAAAGGCTATTGTCCAGGAGACCATGCAAATTCAAAGTAGTAGGCACTCTTGAGATCAAATCTTCCCTGCCATTGCCACGGGAAGGTCTGCCTATCTCTCGATTAAACAATTTACAGGACTTGAATATGGGACTTACACTTTGGAGAACCAGATGCTCCAAATTGATGTATTTACTAAAGCAACTGCTTGCCTCTGACTATCCCAGGAGGAGTTAACAGTTAATTAAAATACATAAGCTGGCCAGTTTCTGTGGCAAGAAGTAAAGAACTTGGAATAATCCAGGAAAAATACATCTGAAGTTCATCAGCAATCTATTTACCAGTTCCTAACATTTCCTCCAGGGTTTTTCTTGCTGACATAATCTCTTATTCATTCAACAAATACTTATTAAATGCCAACTTCATGTCAATGTGACAGGGACTTTGGAATCAAAGAGAACATCCATTCCTGACCTCAGACAGCTAATAGTCTAATGGGGAAAGACCTCACAGTGGTTTAATGACCTACATAAAGGTCAAATTATGAGATATTGGACTTTTTAGCACTTCAACATATAAATGATGGCCAACATATAGTAGGCATATAGTAGGCATTCAAGAAGTTTCTAATGAACAGTGGGAGTATAGGAAGATAGGGTGTATAGGGAATATAGGGAGATGTCGTATTAACCACTTATACCACTGTTCATTAAAAACTGCCACATGTGAATGCCAAGCTCTTTCGCCTTCCCACCATCTTGAGCAAAAATAAACAGAGTAACCATGGAAGCCACAAGTTGAAGTAAGTAAAACCACAAGAGAAGGACACCAGATTCTTGAACCACCCCTGGAAGGAGACTATTCAGTCTGCCAGGATCATATACTTGACATTACACAAGCAAAAAAAAAAAAAAAAAAAAAATCTATGTTTAAGCCATTGTACACATTGAATTTGTTCAGCAACTAACTTTGTAAAATAGTCTTGGGTTGAAAACATACAACTCATGCTTAGAAACTGAGTTGCAAAAAAAAAAAAAAGAAAAGAAAAAGAAACTGAGTTGGTTGCCTATCTTCAAAATAATGTGGTTGCCTATCTTCAAAATAATGCTCAGAATATACATTTTAAGGATGCAATAGGCTTATTTACTTTGATTTTTAAAGACATATCATGGTTATAATTCCCAGTAAATTCTCTGATAAAGCAGCCACCAGAGTCCTCAAAGTATTTGAAAAAAGTATCCACAAATCTTACCTTAGGGATCCCTCAATGGCCAAACAAATTCTTCAGTTGTCCTAAGCCTCAAACCATATCTTTAGCTACACCACATCTTTTAAGATAAATTTGTAAAACGAGTTACAGAGAAATGTTGATGAAATGTCTTTAATATTATTTTATAGAATTAACATTTTTAAAGGCTGAACAACTGGAACCAAATTCTAAATGACTTTAAAATATGGGAGATTTCGAGTTGTTCCCCACTAATTTAAAGTAGAATTGTGGTAAAATATTATATAATGTCATCAAATATCTGAGTCTACCTGAAATTATGTGAGCCTAAAAAATATAGCCTGGAGAAATATTTCACCAGATTTGCTGACACTGTGATTCATATAAGTTTTGAAATTCATATTTTAATGTAAAAATTTGGAGATTAAAAAAAGACACTATTGAAGAGCTACATAATATTAAATCTAGGCCATTCTAACTCCATTCAAAGAATTGACTTCTAAATTCTAATTATCTGTTGATGTGTCCACAAAATTTAATAGTCAAAGAATCTGAATTATACACATTTAGTGAGATACAATAATAGCATGTATTTGTTGATGGGTCCTATTTATTACTTGTCACCTGTATTAGTGGAAACAGGGAAAATATCTTGTAAATCAAGCTGTGGGATATTAATGCCAGGGATAAAATTATAATTTGTACTTTAGGATAAATGCACAGGAAGAAAAAAATATAATTGCTTGGAGAACTTTATTAATAACCCGATGCTCAAATGATCAGAACAACTTTGTTATTGCAATGTTCTGTGCCAAAATGCATCTACCCATATATATACCAATTTCATTTTGCCCAACAGTTCACTGGGTTCTATTGATGAGTTGTTTCATTTTACTGGAATGTTTAGGACATTGCCAATATCATAAAAATAACTAATTAAAGAAGTCAAACTGGATATTAACTCCTTATAGGATATATAGTTTACAGATATTTTCTGCCATTCCAGAGGCTTGCGTTTTTAATTTGATGACTCTTTCCTTTACTGTGCAGAAACTTTTTAGTCTGATGTAGTCCCACTTGTTTGACTTTCATCGCCTGTGCTTTTGATGTCAATTCCAAGAAATCATTGCAAAAACCAATGTCAAGGAGACTTTCCCCTGTGTTTTCTTCCAGGAGTTTTACAGTTTCGGGTTACACATTTAATTTATTTTGAGTTGGTTTTGTGTGTAGCATAAAATAAGGGCCAATTTCTTTCTTTTGCATGTGGATATCCAGTTTTCCCAATACGGTTTATTGAATAATTATCCTTTACTCATTGTGTACTCTTGACACTTTTGTCAAAGATTAATTAACTGCATATGCTTGAATTTACTTCTGGGCTTCCTACTATGTTTCATGGACATATGTGACTCTTTTTATTTCTGTATCATATTGTTTTGATGACTGTAGTTTTCTAAGGACTCCTACAACTCAATAGCAAAAATAATAATAATAATCCAATTAAAATGGAATAAGGACCTGAATAAATATTTTTGCAAGGAAGAACTATAAATGGCCAACAGATACATGAGAAGACTCTCAATGACGCTAGTCATCTGAGAAATGAAAATCAAAACCACAATGGAGATACCACTTCACAGCAGTACTGATGGCTATTATCAAAAAGTAAAGGATAGTAAGTGTTGGTGAGGATGCAGACCAAAAAGTAACCTTTGTACACTCTTAATGGGAATATAATTTATACAGGCATTATGGAAAGCAGTATGGAATTGTTTTAAAAAATCTAAAATAGAGCTACCATATGACCTAGCATCCCATTTCTGAGTATATACATACAAAGGAAATAAAGTCATTATTTTAAATATCTATGTCCCCATATTCACACAATAGCCAAGATATGGGAGCAACCTAATTATCCATTGATAGATGAAATATTACATGTATAAAATTATTATTCAACCTTAACAAAGCAAATCCTGCCATTTGCAACAACATGGATTAATCTAGAGGACACTAGGCTAAGTGAAATAAACTAGACACAGAAAGAAATAACTGCATGATCTCACTTTATTTGGACTCAAAAAGAAGTCAAACTGATGGTAACAAAGAGCAGAATAATGGTTACCATGAGTTGGGATTTGGAGAAAAAGGGGATATTATATTGGTCAAAGATATAAGCTTTCGGTTATAAGATGAACAAATTCTGTAGACTGAATGTATAATATAGTGGGTATTATTAATGATAATGTATTGTGTCCCTGAATTTTGCTGAGAGTAGATCTCAAATATTTTGATCACAAAGAGAAAAAAAGAAGGTGGGAGAGTAACTATGCGAGGTGATACGTATGTCAATCAAATTGTGATAATCATTTCACAACATATACATATATCAAAACATTACATTGTGCAACCCAAATATACACAATTTTTATTAAATAATGCTGGGGAAAAAGTTAAGCTGGGACCTTTTGGGAGCAATCTGTTTTTTTCCCTTGATTTTCTTCTCATCTTTTAGAATGACTTTGTTGGATGAAATCCTGCACATTGAGCAACCAGAGTTCATTTGCTTATTAAATTAATGAACACATACCTACTGAGTATCTACTCTATGCTTATCTCAGGATACAATTATTAACAAAGGGGGCAAAATCTCTATCTTCAGATAAGTTAGATTATAAAGGAGGATAGATAATTAAACAGGAACAACGCAGCTTATGTCAGAGTCCAACTTCAAACTTGACTGCTTTCAGATCTCCTGAGTTTGTGATGGCTTCTAGCATAAAATCTCAACTGCGTTAGATTCCTTATCAGTCCATATGGTAGTAGCATAATTCTATACTGCTAAGAAATATCAGAAATAAATGTGTGGCCAGGCACAAGGCATTGCTGCATCACTTGTCAATCACCATCTACAGTACTAGGCATCAGAGAGTGTCAGGAGACCTAAATTCAAACCATAGATCTACATTTGCATTCTCTTGGGGGGAAAAATTGATCTCACCTCTCTTTTCTTATCTTTTTAAATAGGGACTGTATTGGCCGACTCATAAAACGATGGCAGGAAAATAATTCTTTTGATGGCGATAAAACAAAATCTTCCTCACTGGGGCAGCCAGGTGGCTCAGTGGGTTAAGCATCTGCCTTCAGCTCAGGTCATGCTCTCGGGGCCTTGGGATCAAGCCCTACATGGGGCTCCCTGCTCAGCAGGGTGTCTGCTTCTCCCTCTCTCTGTGTTCCTCCCCTTGCTCCTGCTCAATCTCTCAAATAAATAAATAAATAAATAATCTTTAAAAAAAACCCTCTTCCTCATCAAATAAGACATTAGGAAAACCCTCGATATTTTGGCACAGGTCATAAACATGTTAACACTGTGTACATTAGTTCACTTATTTTTCTAGAATTATTATGCTATTTCATAGGGCTAATAACTAATTCAACTCTGAAGGCTGCTTTTGTTGTCCACATATACAGGGTAGGGAAAATAAAGAGATGAGCAAAGTCAGGGAAGAGAAATGGCTACATGTTTTGACTTTTCAATGATGGTATTTGATTTTTCCATTCCTAGACGTCTTGATGGTAAGAAGAACTGCTTAAGTTTATATAGCGTTCAATAACATAGTCATAAAATATATAAGAAATTTCCACAGCACAGTTTCCTTTGCAGCATCTTTTGGCTTCGACACAATATCTGACATGGGAGCTTAAGGAAGAAAATAGGGTTAAATCATTTTGTCTCTGTAGAGCTGCGTAAAAAAAAAAAAAAAAAAAAAAAGACAAAATTGTTCAAAATAGTATTAGGGAAATTTATATCACTACAGAAAAATAAAACCCTTAGATTATATAAATTACAATCTCTCCCTGCTGTTAGGTTTACTCCTAAATCATCCCTTTTAAAAGGGGGAACCAGGAGGGCCCAGTCTGTTAAGCGTCAGACTCTTGATTTCAGGTCACGATCTCAGGGCTGTGACATTTAGCCTCGTATCAGGCTCCAGGCTGGCCCTCTCCCTCTCCTTCTGTCCCTCCCCACTTCCTCTCTTACAAATCAATCCATCAATCACGCTAAAAACATATTTGAGAGCTGACAATCAGTTGTCTAGTAATACGTAGTCATAGCATGACACAGGTATGTATTTTATTTTGATTTTTAAATACATAGGTTCCTCAACCTATTAAAATTGGTACTATGGCCTTAAATTCACTTATATTTCATGATCAGGTAGATTTGGCCACAAATCATACCTGGTCATTGTTTTACTTTCAAATAAATATAGCTTGAAAATATTTTACAGGTATTTCAGCATTGCCACGAGGGATGTGCTGAGATATTAATGTCTGTTCATAAATATCTTTGTGCTGAAATATTATAAAGAGTTGTGGTTAAGCTACTGTAGGCATAAAACAAATCATTGACCATTTATTTATCCATTCAGTCTTCTTTTCTCAAATGAGTGATGGCCCTACATTCGGGCATCTTTTACAACTCTTACATTAACCTCTTCCATGAGGAGAATGCAATAAATTTGTACAAAACCCATCCGAGATATTATTGTCCTCATAAAAACATTCCTTTATGAGTCCCAAACTTTAAAGTGCTTTTCTCCACCCCCACTCTGAAGTTGCCTGCTGTCTTAAGTCATAAATATGTACAGAAATTCTCTGCCAAAATTAATTTACAGTCAAATAAATACAAGTCAGTGAGCCACATGGCAAAGAACCTACTATGTTCTCAGATGTGGAGGCAACAGCGGTAGGAAAGATGGACTCATATATAACCTTATCTTTGTGTAGAAAGTGTGTGTTTATATCCTCCTATAGGAGGACTAGGCGAGGACGGGGCATTGCTCAAATATCATACACATGCAAAGTAATAAAATACTAGTTTTAATCATAGATAAATCTACTCTTGTTTAATCCTTCCATTATACACTTTCATTTCTGCATTCCCTAAATATTTTATGAACGTCTTCCTTTTGAAATGTATTGGCCTTGTGTAGTGCTGGTGAAAGGAAGGTCACACAAAAATGAAACAGACAAGGTCTCTGACCTCAGGGAACTTACAAGTGCGTCTAAATGTTGGCTCCACTGCTCTGGCGACTTTGAAGAATTTTGCACATAAAAGCATTGTTGGGAATAAACCAATAAATGACAGAGAATAAATTCTGTCCAAGTAAGGTAGCAGCACCAGTTAGTGCGAGTGAAGTAAGGGCACCAGTTCCCCTCCCTGTGCCTGGCTAAAAAAACAATAGGTTTCCTATGACTGGGATGGACCTATAGTTTTAGGAAAGTATAATGAGTTTGTCCTCTCCTTTCCCTAAAATTCACCCCTCTAAAAGACAAGAACTTTTAATATGAGATAGATGTGAAGAATTGAAATCCTTGTGAAAAGCTATTAAAATGGCAGTCACAAAATTCAGGATCTTGAATGTGTGCCCAAAGTGAACTGGGAAGAAGGCCTTTGATCACCACCTAGCCCGAAGCAATGAAGACTCAGGAGAACCTAAGGAAAAGTTTTTCATAGCAATATAATCTTGGGGTGGTTTGTAAGGTTACTAATTGAATCTGTTAAAGAAAAAAAAAAAAGGAGGTGGAGTAATACACATTTGTATCATGAAACGGTTTTACTCTAAAACAGTGGTTTTTGAACATATTTTAGCAATAAAACTCTTTATTGAAACAACATCTAGGTCTAGTATATAAACCAATAATCAATGAAATGCTTTGGTGGAAGCCGAGATAGGAGCCCCAGCATGGGTCTTGGCTTCCCCTGCCCTCCAAATTTTCTAGTGCTAGGAGATTTTGGGTCATCTGTCTGTAATCTCTGTGTCTCCAAGAAATACGGGTTTGGGAGCTGGACACAACTGGATTTGAGTATCAATTCTTTTCTATTATGTGTGGAACCTAAATCAAATCACTGCAAAATTTTAAGTCTTAGTTTTGTCATCTGTTAGAGGTTATGACACAAAGTTAGTGGAAAAATAAAATGAAAAAAATATTTGTGAAATACGAGGCATACAGTAAGTCTTCAATAAATGTGAGCTTTTTCCTTTTTCCTAATACAGTGTGCACTGGATTTTACACTTTGGTAAACTATCAGAGTTTGTGGCAAGATTTCAAACTACCAAAGTTGTTCTGTTTTGTTTTTTAGGAAATGATCAATACATTTATCTGCATCTAAATGTACAAACTCAAATCCAAAATTAAGGGACAGTTCTAAATGGATACATACACATAGTTTTATTTAGATTATTGATTTTTTGCATGATGACTAAGGAAAAAGAAAAGGCTAATTGATGAGATGAAGTTTACTAGCTTGAAAGATTTCTGTACCTCTATTTCTCTCTCTCTCTTTTTTTTTAAGGATTTTATTTATTTATTCATGAGACCCACACAAAGAGAGGCATAGACACAGGCAGAGGGAGAAGCAGGCTCCATGCGGGGAGCTGGATGTGGGACTCGATTCCAGGACCCTGTGATCAGACACTCAACCACAGAGCCACCCAGGTGCCCCTCTCCTTCATTGTTTTAATTTATATTTTTTAATTATAGAGAAAATTTCACATGTATTTATTATTTTCCTACCTTGAAGAAGACATTCCCTTAGTTGCTTGTGGCTTGTTTTAACTCCTTTGTAATTAGAAATAAATTAGAAAAAATGAAATTGCATATTTACGTTTTTTAACATATAAAATTAACATAATTGAGATTTTACTCAAAGCAAAATCCATGATTTTTTTATAACCTATAGATCCCATGTAAGTTATGGGTTTTAAATTGTATGCTTTTTAAAATACATATACTACTTTCTTACAATCATTTTTATTTCTGTAGAATCAATAGTAATTTTCCCACCTTTATTTCTGATTTTAATACTTTTAGTCTCTCTTTACTTCTGAGTATATCTAGCAAAAGGTTTGTCAATTGATTTTTTTTAAGAACCAACTTTTGATTTCATTGATTTTTATCTATTGTTTTTCTACTGTTTTGTTTGTGTTCTGATCTTTATTATTTCTTTTCTTCTGCTACCTGTGCCTAGTTTGTTCTTCCTTTTGTAGTTCTTTTAGTTGTAGAGTTAGGTGTGGATTTGAGGTCTTTCTCTTTTTTTTTTTTTAATTTAATTTATTTCTTTATTTGAGAGCAAGAATGAACAGCAGAGGGGCAGAGGGTGAGTGAGGGAAAGAATCTTAAGTAGACGTGGCACTGAGCACAAAGCCTGATGCAGAGCTGAGTCTTGCCACCCTGAGATCATGACCTGAGCCCAAATCATGAATCGGAACCTAACCCAGTTACCCCGTTCTTTCTTATTTTTTAATGTAAGCATTTATGGACTACAAATTTACCCCTTAAGATTTTTTTCACTGTATTCCTAAATTCTAGTATTTTCTGTTGTTGTTTTTATTTGTATCTATGTATAATTTATCTTTTATTATTTGATCTATTCATTAAGAGTGTATTGTTTAATTTTCATAAATTTGTGAATTTTCTAGTTTTGTTTATTATGTTTTTAATTTTATTTCATTGTGATTGGAGAAGATACTTTATATGATAGCTATCTTTTAAAATCTGTTGAAACTTAATTTGTGGCCTAATATATGGTTTATCCTGGAAAATGTCCCATGTGCACTTAGGAAGAATGTGTTAACTCCTGTAGAGTGCTCTGTGAGGGTCTGTTAGATCTCTTTTATTTATTGCATTAAGTTCTCTATTTTCTTACCTATCTGCTATTTGGTTATCCTATCCATTATTGAGAGTGGGGTATTAAAGTCTCCGATTATTACTTCAGAATTGTCTATTTCTCCCTTCAATGTTGTTGGTCTTTGCTATATATATATTTTATGGCCTGTAATTAGGTGCACAAGTGTTTATAATTTTTACATATTTTTGCTACATTAAAAATTTATTAATGTATAATGCCATTTTTTGTCTCTTGTAATTTTTTTTTTAAATTTAGAGGTTATTTTCTCTAATATTAGTACAATAATCATTGCTCTCTTTTGGTCATTATATGCATGGAGTAGCTTTTTATAGATTTTCAATTTCAATGTTTTTGTGTCTTTGTATCTGAAATGACTCTCTTGTAGACAGCATATGGTTGGAGCATGTGTTTTATCCATTCTTTCAATCTCTGCCTTTTGATAGGTAAGTTTAACTCATTTACACTTAATGTAACTACTGATAAGAGGGAATTAACATAAAAGGATGTAGTAATGTATGCTTTGTAGGTTTTTTTGCTCATTTTCTGTATAACTGTCTCCTTTTATGTCTATTTGATTCTTCAAAGAAAAATGTTAAAATCCTTTCTTATCTTAATTTTGTCCTCTCTTTTCTTTATGTTTACCATGGAAATTACATTTAACATCCTAAAGTTATAACACTCTAATTTGAATTTATATCTCCTTTATCTCAGTAACATACAAAAACTGCTTCTTGATAGCTCTGTTCCCACCCCTTTTTGTTGTTAATGTCACAAAGTTACATCTTAATACCTTATGTGCCCCAAAACATAAACACTCAAATTATGCAAAAAAAAAACAAACAAAAAACACGTAGAATTACAAGCCAAAGTTACAATAACACTGGGTTTTAGACTAATAATTATTTTAAAAATATATTAGTCTTAAATCGTGTAGAAAACAAAAAGTGGAGTCACAAACTGTTGATGCAATAATATTACATTTTATAATAGTCCATGTATTCAGCATTATTGAGATTTTTCATTTTTTATTGCTTCCAGTTGCTATCTAGAATCATTTCCTTTACCCAGCAGGACAGGTCTAAAGGTGACAAACTCATGCAGCTTTTGTTTATCTGAAAATATTTTAATTTCTCCTTAATTTTTAACTGGAAGTTTTCCTAGACATAGGATTCTTGGCTAATATTTCTTTTTTCTTTTACTTTAAATATATTAGGTTACTGTCTTCTAGCCTTCAGGGTTTCTGATGAGAAATCTGTTGATAATCCTGTTGAGGAACATTTCTCTATTGGCTGATTTTAAGATTCTGTTTTTGGTAGTCAAAAGTTTGATTAAAATGTGTCTTGGTTTGGATCTCTTTGATTTCAACTAACTTGGAGTTTGTTCAACTTCTTGAATGTTTATATTCATCTTTTTCTCAAATTTTGGAAAGTTTTCAGCCATTAGGTCTTGAAATGCTCCCTCTATCAATTTTCCTCCCTCTTCTCCTTTTGGGACTCTCACAATGCATGTGTTGGTCTCTTTGATACTGTTCCACTGATCCCTTGGGTTCTATTCACTTTTCTTCAATACTTTTCTTTTGTTCTTAGACTTGATAATTTCCATTTTCCTAACTTTGCTGAGATACTTCTGCTTGCTCAAATCTGCTTTGAATCATTGTAGGGTATCTTTTATTTCAGTTATCGTCCTTATCAGTTCCATAATTTCCAGAGTCTCTATCTACTTATTAGAGCTTTCATTTTGTTCATTCATCATTTTCTTGACTTTCTTTGCATCTTTTTTTTTTCTTTGCATCTTTAAGCATCTTTAAGATAACTGTTTAAAAATCTTTGTCTGGTATATCTGACAGCAGGTCGATTTCAGAGTTTCTGTTGATTTGTTTTCCCTCTCCTTTGAATGAATTGTATTTTCCTGTTTCTTTTTATGCCTTATGGGTTTTTTGTTGTTGTTGTTCAATATTGGACACTTAGATCTAATAACTAGCTCTGGAAATCAGATTCTTTCTTTCCCCCATTTTCTTTTGTTGTTGTTGTTGTTGTCATTGATTTCATTATTGTTTTTGTGGTTTTAATTCTGTGAGCTCTCTCTGCATCAAGGATCAGTCTGAAGTGTGAGTCCAAGGTCTTCTGTTCTCGTATGACTCTATGCCTTTCCCTTGGGATACCTGGCCACTTTCCAATTTCTTCCAAATATACAGTTGTTTTTGAATGTCTTAGTCTTTAATGTCTGGCTTCCAAAAGAGGAAAAGGAAAAACAAGAAGGGAGGAAAGGGGCTGGACCTTTACATTTTCTGCCAATCTCTTCAGCTAGAGAGGAAGGGGCTAATAACAAAGCGGGGGGGAGTGTAACAACAATGGTCACCTATCTCTTTGTACTTCAGAGATTGGAAGTAGCAATCATCATCCACAGCACGGATCCTCTATGATTAGAGAATAGGGTCTTTTTTGCTCTTCCTGGCTTCTGCAAACTGTGTGCAGGTTGTTCCAGGAACACATGCACATCTGTCTGCCAAAAGGCTGCTGGTGGAGGATGAATGGCTGCTAGTCTGCTGAGATGAAATCGACCAACATTAAGTGTGATTTGCCATCCAAGTCTTTCCCTGGAAGTTGCAAGCCTTTGATAAACTGCAAGGATCCAGAATAGTTACATCAGACTGATTCTGCCAGTGGACTTGTCTAGGTTGGGAGACAAATTCTTGGTGCTTCCTATTCCACCATCTTCCAGTGTCCATAATCTTTTGCCCAATTTGGCCATTGGAAGTATTTTGTTTAGTCCACATGATGTTGAATAATTTTACTTTAAATAATTCTAGAGAGGACATTTACCCCTTTCTCTCTCAATTCAGTTCTTATATATCTCATATATCTCTATTTTTATTATTCTCTTATTATTCTTATACATCTCCTAACTCTACAGCAGTGGCCAATAAAAGCACTTAAGTTTGAGACTATCGTAGAATATTGATATTTGGTTAATAAAATCAGGCCCAGTGTTCCTGAGTGATAGTGCAGATTAATTGACAGATCCTTACTGTCCAAATCCTTCCTTTCCAATACTCCTTGTTAATTATCAATAATATCTACCATCAAAATACTTTATGGCACACATGTAAAACACTGCTTGTCTATTGAAAGGCTACCTTATTTAAAGGTGATGCTATGGAGAGGCCACCTTATTTAAAGTCATGCTGAACCTTGGATAACCTTGAAACAGTATACAAATATTATCTGTCATATACTTAAAAATATTTTTTAATATTCCCCTGGATATTCAGGGTCTTTTCTGATCCCACACAAATCTTAATATTATTTTATTCAACTCTGTGAAGAAAGCCCATGGTATTTTGATAGGGATTACATTGAATGTGTAAATTGCCCTGGGTAGCATAGACATTTTCACAATAATTATTCTTCCACTCCATGAGCATGGAATATTTTTCCATCTCTTTGTGTCTTCCTCAATTTCTTTCAGAAGTGTTCTGTAGTTTTTAGGGTATAGGGTAGGTTTATTCCTAGGTATCTTATGGTTTTGGGTCCAATTATAAATGGGATTGACTCCTTAATTTCTCTTTCTTCTGTCTCATTGTCAGTGTATAGAAATGCCACTGATTTCTGGGCATTGATTTTGTATCCTGCAACATTGCTGAATCGCTGCATGAGTTCCAGAAATCTTGGGGTATAGTCTTTTCAAGCTGTACTACAAAGCTATGATCATCAAGACAGTGTGATACTGGCACATAAACAGACACATAGATTAATGGAACAGAACAGAGAACCCAGAATTGGGCCCTCAACTCCATGGTCAACTAATATTCAACAAAGCAGGAAAGAATATCCACTGGAAAGAGGACAGTCTATTCAATAAATGGTGTTGGAAAAATTGGACAACCACATGCAGAAGAATGAAACCATTCTCTTACACCAGATACAAAGATAAACTCAAAATGGATGAAAGATCTAAATGTGAGACAACAATCCATCAAAATCCTAGAGGAGAACACAGGCAACACCCTTTTTGAATTTGGCCACAGCAACTTCTTGCAAGATACATCTATGAAGGCAAGGGGAAAAAAAAGCAAAAATGAACTATTGGGACTTCATCAGGATAAAAAGCTTCTGCAGCAAAAGAAACAGTCAACAAAACTGAAAGACAACCTACAGAATGGGAGAAGATATTTGCAAATGACGTATCAGATAAAGGGCTAGTATCTAAGATCTATAAAGAACTTATTAAACTCGACACCCAAGAACCAAAAAATCTAATCATAAAATGGGCAAAAGACATGAACAGAAATTTCAACAAAGAAGACAGACACATGGCCAACAAGCACATGAGAAAATGCTCCGCATCACTTGCCATCAGGGAAACACAAATCAAAACCACAATGAGATCCCACCTCACATCTATGAGAATGGAGAAAATTAACAAGGCAGGAAACCACAAATGTTGGAGAGGATGTGAAGGGAAACCCTCCTGCACTGTTGGTGGGAATGTGGACTGGTGCAGCCACTCTGGAAAACTGTGTGGAGGTTCCTCAAAGAGTTAAAAATAGACCTGCCCTATGACCCAGCAATTGCACTGTTGGTGATTTACCCCAAAAATCCTGATGTAGTGAACATTGGAACACCTGCACCCCAAAGTTCATAGCAGCAATGTCCACAATAGCCAAACTGTGGAAGGAGCCTCAGTGTCCATCGAAAGATGAATGAATAAAGAAGATGTGGTCTATATATACAATGGAATATTCCTCAGCTATCAGAAAGGACAAATACCCACCATTTGCTTTGACATGGATGGACCTGGAGGGTCTTATGCTGAGTGAAGTAAGTCAATCAGAGAAGGACAATCATCATATGGTTTCACTCATATGTGGAATATAAGAAATAGTAAAAGGGATTATAAGGGAATGGAGGGAAAGCAAGTGGGAAAAATTCGAGAGGGAGACAAACCATGGGAGACTAACTCTGGGAAACGAACAAACGGTAGTAGAAGGGGAGGTGTGGGGGGGATGGGGTGACTGAGTGACAGGCACTGAGGAAGGCACTTGGTGGGATAAGCACCAGGTGTTATACTATTTGTTGGCAAATCGAACTTCAATAAAAAACAATAAAAATTATATAAAAATAAAATAATTATTTTTGAGTGGGTTTTCTGAGGTTATTTTCACACATTTTCAACAATGTAATTTTACATTTAAGTCTTTGGTTTTTTACTTTATGTGATTATGTACATTAGTATCCATTATTTCATCCCTGCAAATATGATCTTGAATGAGTTAATAGAGCAATAACCTTATATTACTGTCCACAATATGACCATGAAATAGATAAAGCAAGTTTAATGATTGCCATGTTACAGATGAGAATTTCTTTCAACCTAAACACATTTAACAATTTTGTCATTATAGCCTAAGCCTTTTCTTTCTTTTGATCCTTACAGCTTTGTGGTAGCACATAGTATGCATTTGAGAAAAACTTGTTGAAATAAATTAAATCCTAGCACAAAAATAATTTATCTGAAAGAGTGATGCATCTCTGAATCCAAATTAATTTATTTTTACCACTGATGAATTATGAATCCTGTACAATGAAGAACAGGCTAAAACAAATTTGATGAAGATTGTTCTTTGAGCAATAAAAATGTATATTTTTGAGAATATATTTCCTGCCTAAGAAATAATAATGTGTGTTTGTTGAGAATATATTACATACCTTACAGGTACTATAAAGCTTCCTCATGTATAACACAATTGCTATATGACAGGTGCTACTCTTATCCACATTTTACAGATGAGAAAATTAAGACTGAGAAGTCAAGTAACTTGTTCCACATCATGCAACCTGTAGATGGCAAAGTAAGGGCTCTAATTCAGAGTAGTTAGTCTCCTTGTACTGTCCCCCAAAGCTCTTACATTGTATTTATCTCATTGTTGATATGATAAGCTTTTTCCTGAACAGTTCCAATGACTATAAAGAACACAATAGAGAATTTTATAATTATTTTCTATTTTCTTACTTGTGCAATCTGCCATTTTCCTAGGTAATGCTTTTTTGAAATTGAGAGGCATTGTGGCTAACTATAGCCGTCCCTGCATTAGAGAGATAAAGGATGATTTAGATAAGTAGGTAACAATTTGCATTTATCTTAAGGAAAATTATAGCAATGATCTTCATGCAGTTTCTATCACCTTATTGCTCAGAGACCCCTTGCTCAGATAGAGTCTTTGCTGGAAAAAAAAAAAAAAGAGTCACAGACTATGAGTCACAGAAAAAGCAAACACAAAACCATGAGAATCTATCCCTTTTGTTGCCATTACTTCATTTCTCATCTAAATGATTTGATCTCTTCTTGCTATAGCTAAGTGACTCACAAAAGCTTACAGGATTTACATGACCAATAAAAATCATTTCCACTGTTATATACAGGTGACAAAAATGTTCTCTTGCTGAAATGATCAAAGAGGGAATAATGTTTTTATGTTACCAAAAGATGAAGCTATTTTCTCCAGCTAAACTACACATTCATTTATGTCAATTGAGGAAAGGAAGAAAAATCTCCTGATCTTTATTACTATGTAATTAAGCTTTAGACATTTTTTGATTGACACATTAATATGAGAGTTGAATAAGTTTTGAACTTGATAGTAAGAACTCTGGAATAGAGTAGTAAGAACGTGAGAACAGAAGTTAAAGACATTTAATACTGAAGAAGAAATTGGGAAATAATATCAGGCAGATTATGCTCAAACACAAAGAAATGAGAAATTAAATTTCTCCACTGGAGAATAAAGAAAAGCACAAGGGCTTAAAATCCTGCTGGCAGCACCTGAAGTTTACTGATAGAGTATATTATATAAATACATGGCTATCCAGATATCCATGAAGACAATTAAAAGAAATGTCACTGACCTTTTCATTTTAATTTAAGTGCATTAAAAATATTACACTAATAATGGGACATAGACTGTTGGAGCTGATCACCCAGGCTACAAAAAAAAAAAAAAAAAAAAAGGGTAACTTATGTCATAGATAAGGTAATTAAAACTCAAAGTGAGAGCTAAAGTAACTTTTGCAAAGTTATGCCATCAATTTGTTAAAGAATTAGTAGCGATCTAATTCAGCTTTTAATTTGTGTGAAAAAGTTATCTCATGAGAGACATTCTAATAATACATGAACTTAAGTTCTGGACCAAACCTTTCAGTCATTCTTATCATCTATGGTCACAAATTCATTGCCTTTTGTCACAATCCTCACATACTTAGAAGAGGTTCAAATTCTACAAATTACTCATGGTCAGGGAAAAGGCCACACTTTGGGGAAATGTATGGACACACTCGCTGTAGAATGTTAAGAAAGCTACATTTCTGCAGAGTCTGGCCTCATGAATCCCAAAGTGTAGTCCCTGGCAAAGCAGCACCACCATCACCTGAGAACTAGTTAGAAATAAAGATCATTAAATTGTAATCCAGACTTTGTGACTCAGATATTCTGGGGCTAGGCCCTCCAGCTGGGTCTGATGCAACAAGGTTTGAAAAGCCCTGGTCAAATGAACTAGGGGTGGTGGAAGGGGAGGGGGTGGGGGGGTGGGGGTTAATGGGTGACGGGCACTGAGGGGGGCACTTGACAGGATGAGCACTGGGTGTTATTCTGTATGTTGGTAAATTGAACACCAATAAAATATTAATTTATTTAAAAAAAAGCCCTGGTCAATGGGAGGGGGGAAAAAACAAAACAAAACATACTGAAGAAAAAAGATATGGATTGTAAATTTAGTCCTAGCATCTAGTTGATGTGCTATAATGGGTAATTGACTTCTCTAAGATTCACATTTTTTTCATTTCTAAAATACATCATGTGAAGTTAGAATGAGATAAATTATAGAGAAAGTTACAGAGAAATACTAGAAAACCATCAAACTCCATCCCAGTGGGTTTCGATTCTGGGTGAGATTATAACCTCCGGAGAACATTTTGTACTGTCTAGGCATGTTCTTGATGAACACAGTGGTGGAAGAAGTTGCTAGTGACATCTGGTGGGTAGAAGGCACGGAAGCTACCGAACATCCTACAATGAGCAGGACAGCCCCACAAACAGCATTCATCTGGTCCAAAAGTGCTAAGGTTCAGAAACCTTGTACTGCACCAAAATAATATATAGAAATGATACTCTTATTATCTAATTTGCCATCACTTCTGTCTCTCTTTATTTTGCTCCAATTTGTAAATCATTAAATAGATATTAACAATACCAGCATACATTTTTAAAAACATATAATGCAAATAAAAAAAAAATGCAGGTAAAACTTTTTGGGTTCTTTTTTAATCTCCGGCAGTTGTTGTTGGAAGATACAAAGTGTTCCTTCCACCCCATGTTTACAATGTACATCTTCCTCACACGGAAAAGAAATCAAAGTAATTTGAAGAATCCACTTCAGTTCAGTTCACTGAACAATTCTGCCCCTCTACTTTGCTTATGATAACTTCTGGTCTTAGCCGTGATAACCGACCTAGAAGGTCCTATACCTTCATATAATTAGCTATTTTGCCACAAGTTCAAATATTATTCAAAGCACCATGTACTGGAGACATACAAAGCAAATTAAAATAGCAAAGGAGAGAAATAGCTTAGCAGGTTCTTTGCAGGTTAGATGAAGAGAGTAACTTATTTTTCTATCCTCATTTTGAGCTCACTCTTGGATGAAGAACCCTGGATGGTGACTACAGTGGAAATGGATCTTCTAAGGATGTCTCACCACCATCCTACTAACAGCTCTCATTTATGACTGGAGAAGCAATAAAAGTATATTATACCTGATAAGGGATAGTGGGTGACAAATGGTGTTCGGGGATATGGAAAATGAATTATATGGCTAAATTTCTTCCTATATTTTTTATAAGGTTTTCATTTGCAGTTGTAGTGCATCGTATCCACACCAATGGCCAAGACTTTATTCTCAAGCGCTACCTACTGTTTTAGATTTCATTCTTTCCAATAGCTTATAGAATGGCAAGTAATAGTCAAGTTTTAGATTCTTACAGCATAGGAAATTTGCTTATGTTCAGAGATTTTAAGTGTTAAAAGATAACAGATGCATGTCTCCACAAAAATATAAATAAAGATAAGCTCCATTGTTTCATTTATCTTAATTGAAAGAAGTCCTTCCTTTCAACATGCAACTCCCTATGTTCTTGGTATTCTGAGAAATCTAAAGATAGCATAATGTGGGATGAAAGTAAGGAGGTCATTTTTAGAATATTCATTATTATTCATTACAATGGCTTGGGTATGTGACTGGCACTTCACATGTGGAAATGAGGGATGTTCACCCCTGATGTGCAGTACTGGGCTGCGTGTAAGAAGAGTTATCCTGCAGTGGTTACCCTGGATTAGCTGGGTGGGCCCAGTCTAATCACAGAGCGGAGAACCATTCCTAGATGTGGTCACAGGAAGATGTGACTATGGAAAAAATGGTCAGAAAAAAAGATACTGCTGCTGGCTCGAAAGATGAACGGGGATTAGCCACAAGCAAAGGAATGTGAGCAGCCTCTAGAAGCGGTAAAAGGAAAGAAAGAGATTGTCCCCTACAGTTTCCAGAAAGGAATGGAGGCCTACTGGCACCTTAATTTTAGCCTGGTGAGACCTATGCCAGACTCCTAAAATGCAGAATGATAAAATAAATGTGTGATGCTGTTAGCCTCCAAGTGTGTGAACATTTGTTATAACAGCAATTGAAAATAAATGCCTCGCCCTAAATAGCCTATTGTCCTAAAGCATTTTATAGGGAAGGAAAATAAGAACCAGATAAGTTAAATATATTTGATGTCAAATCAAAGCTGTTGGTCCTGGCTTTCTATTCAAGTTCCACTGACATGTTATTATTCAAGCATGCTGCCGTGTGTGAGTGTTCTATTTAACTTTCATATAAAATTCTTGAAGACGTTTTGAATCATTATTTCTAGACCCTAATGTTCCTTTCCATGTGCACAAAAGGTACAAACTTGAATTGTATAAACATCACAGTTTACAAAGATGCGTTGCCCACTTTTTCATTTGGTTTCCATCGAAGTCTTGTGAGGCACGCAGAGGAATAAAAACTCTTAGAAAAGTTGTAACTTTCTAAAGAACACAGAGTTCTAATACTAAAATTCGTTTTTCCCTAACGCATTTTAAAACTATCAGTCAGATGTGTTGAAGGTTGACATGTTAGACACCATCTATTCCAACTCAGAGGTTTCTGTGGTAATAATGCTCTGCATACTAATAATAGCTCTTATTTAGAGTGTTTACTATGAGGTAAGTGTGGAAAAGCTGGGAGGAATCTAAGATTTTTTAAATGTGCTGGAAAGCTAACAAGTTAGCCTGCCATCGTTGGGTGAATGCTGGCAGGAGGCTTAGGGTTATAAATGAAGTGCTTTATTGCTCACAGAAATAGCATTAATTGGAGGATTAATGTATTATTGTGCCCCATTTCCACAGGATGACAGAAAGGAGTCCAGGGGAGAGGAGCACATAGTGTGTTTTGGACAACAGCAAAGGAATTCTGAATTAAGGCACCTGATTCTTTTATAATGGTCAGTAAGCTTGCCTTCCCTCTGCTCCAGAGGAAGACACTATCTCGATCTTCCACGGTCGTTATTAAATAGACATTCCTAAAAAGATGTTGGGAGCAAAGGGCAGCAGTGGTCTTGCTTGCAAATGTGAAGACCCATACAAGACCCATAAAGAATTGTATTCTAACAGTGGGCAGTAGAGATTGATCTGTGCAGCAGAGGGGTACAATTTGGGTTTAGGCTTGACTGAAATTCAAAGTGTTTGGTCATTTTTGACAAACTGTCAGGGAAGGACTGCCTTATCCAGTTCATCTGAGGGAGTGAGGGATCCTAGCTTCAAAAAATAATTAAGACATTTTTATTTTAAAATGGCAAATGATTCTGAACACAGTAAGGTATCACTCAGAACTGCCACTCACCTACCTCCTGGACCCCTAAACTTGCAACGAGACCTCTGGATCTAAACATTAATCTTTGAGGTGCTTGGGTGGCTCAGTCAGTTAAGCCTCAGACCCTTGATTTGGATCAGCTCATGATCTCAGGGTCAAGGGATGGAGCCATGCATTGGGCTCCATGCTGGGTGTGGAGCCTGCTTGAGGTTCTCTCCTTCTCCCCTCCTCCCATGATTGCTCTTCCTCTCTCTAAAATAAGTAATACATCTTAAAAAAAATAAACATTAGTCTTCAAGGCAGTTAGACTTTCACTTCCTTCTAGTAACATGGTCCTTGGAAATGCAAAGGGCCCTTCATACTGCAACTTAGCCATAGTCATACCTTAACTTTGATATTTAAAGAACCCTGGATGTCAGTAGCAGCAGCCAGAAGAATATGTAGGCAGTTCCAACGATGTGGCAAAGAGGATTGGCACTATTCTTCCAAAATGAATTTCTGGAAAAATGTGCATATCCCCACCAGTTCTTGTCAGCAATATGCACCCGAGGAACCAGGGTCTCAAACACAAGAACTCAAGAGCAGTAATAAGGGAGACCATTTGATACCCCAAGGCCAAGGAGACACAGTGGAAATTAGCTCAAGTGGCACTTGCTTAGAAAAAGTGAAGACAATCAAGAGAAAAAGAAATGGTTTTTGACCAAAGATAGAAAAGGGAGATTGGATTCCATAATAGTTAAAATAATAATAGACAATAGTATTTAGCAAGTCCTTATGTTGCTAGTATTGTGTCAAATCCTTATAATAATGTGTTAATATAGGTTATGATAAGTTTACAAGTATTTAGGGGAAGTAACTTGTTACTAGCTACTTTCTCTGATACTCTATATTGAATCCCTTGGGGAAAAAAAAATCTTATTCTACTATCCACTCAATACCTATGCCTTGGAAATAGTTGTCCTCTTTGGTAAAGGTCAATGACTAATTTCATCTTCCAAGCCAAAGCCCTTTCCCTAAAACTCAAGCTTTGACTTTTTCCAGTAGCTGATAGTAGTAAAGAGCCCTGCTTTCTTTAAACTTACGTTTACATCTGTTTCTTTCTCAAAGTTCCCAGATGACTATATATTTATGTTCTTTTTTTCCAGCTTTGTATTCCTCCAATTGCCCATACATTGTAGGAACTCCTAGGTTCTGACACTACCTTCCATGCTTTTCTTATGTGCCTCCCTCTGATTATCTCTTGTATCAAATAGAATTTCTAATGCAATGTCTTTTACATCTAATTCTTTAGGCCCAACATTTTCTCCTAGAGCTGCAGAGAAACATTTTAAATTTATATCTGGGTATTTCCCCACGATGACAGGATGATATCTCAGAGTCAACATACCAAATAAGGAGTGTATCACTTTTTCTATTTCCTGAACCTTTAAGCTAGCATTGTTCTCTTTCTCCTTTTTTCCTTATTTTTAATTTTCTTATTTTTGATTAACGATACCATTAAGGAGAACTTTGATCTCTCTCTCTTAAAATTCCATCAGTGTTTGGTCATTCTAAGTGATCTTTAAAAGGGTATTTGACCACTAGTATTCAAGGTAACAGCTCTCCAAAAGAAAAGAAAGAAAGAAAAAAGCATAGGGAAGGAAGATGAAGATGTAATGTGGGAATAGTAATTAACCTAGTTAAGCTGAAACTGGGGCTCACCGTGCAGACCCACTGAAAGGTAAAGCCCATGCAAAGAGCTGAGAAAAATATTACATATTACAGTACTTTGAATAGCCTGCTAAACAATTATACTTTATTCTGTATTCAGAGGGGGCTCTTCACACTTGCATACCAATTTGCTTATAACTCATCTCACAGTATTTACCACATTTTGTCTATATTTTTAGTGTTCAGATTTCATCTTCTCTGTTGTTTTTTAATATTCTGAAAGCTGAATATTTATATTTTCTTCCATGCCTACTTATATAGCATCTATAGCCCCAGCAAGGGTTTGAAACTTATTGTGGTCATGAAATATTTGCTCAACTCGATGGGCCCACATAGAGTAGAAACAATAAACAGAATGGAAATGCTGGCTTGGAAGTTGGTTACCAACTGATAATTTATTAAATACGAATTTGGGTCATTTGCACCCTACAGAGGAAAAAATAGATCAGCTATTGTATAATTGTTTGGTGATGTCCATCTAGTTCAAGATCCACTTGAGCCTCAGAACTGCTTCTCTTTAATCATGCATAATATTTGGATCTTGTCCAATGAGAAAAATGGCCCAAGTACAAGGGGCCCAAGTACAAAGGGCCACATTATTATTAATAATGCTATTTGATGGTCATGATCAAACTGAACTCCTTATTTATTTCTGTGCTCCTGACACTGCCCTGCACTGTCTGACATACTAAATGGGAATGTTTTCATTAATGAAGAGTATGATATACTCATGTAGGCTGTGATCCAAACCAGGCTCTACGATTCAAACCAGAAGCACATAGTGTATGGAAAGATACACGGTCCTCCTGGGAAAGCATTAGCTCATGACCTCATAAGAGTTAATGGACAAGAAGAATGACTTCAATGGGCTGTGTAGAAAAACCTGCTGTTTCCTCTCAACACTTGCAAACCCCAATGAAACTTTAGTGATTAATAGTGATTGGATCCAATAATGATTAGGCAAAGCATCTGCCATGGGCAGCTCGTGGGCACTCACATGAACTTCTCTGTGTTAATTAAAGACATCAGTGATCCAAATAGCCTGGTCTTCAGTATATAACCCCACCACATGCAAGAGACTCTTCCCTGCCTAGGGAGCCATAAAGACACAAATTGAGATGGGTTTTCTCTTCAAATCAAAATGTAAATGTAATTTATATCTATAAGTGACTCTTAGGTCAATTGTACCTATGCTGACTTTGGGCTTATAAATAGACATAAATGAGTATTTAAGTGGGTAAGCCATTTAACTTATGCACAAACTCCTGGGGCACAAATACAAAAATACATATAAAGTTGCTTATTTGGGGTCTCTCCCAAAGATTAGTCAAACTTCCAAATGCAGATGAGAGCATATACACAATAATAAAAATTCTAAAGAAATTTTGACTCCTCCCAAACCTAACTAGGAGGCTACTGTTGACCGGAAGCATTATTGATAGCATAAAGTCAGTTAACATATATTTTGCATGTTGTATTATATACTATATTCTTATGTTAAATTAAAGCTAGAGAAGAGAAAATGTTATTAAGAAAATCATAAGGAAGAGAAGATATACTTAGAGTCCCATATCATAGTCACCAAAAACTGTGTGGAAGTGGACCCACACAGTTCAAGCCCATGTTGATCATGGGTGAGCTGTATTATCCTTATTGCTGTGACTTTTTCTAGTTATAATCTCTGAATTCAAATTTAGTCCTTGGAGTATGTAAATTCTAAGGTCCAATCTTAAATGATAACTTTCTAAAAGTATTGTTAACAAACTGGGGACAAAACAGAGTTCGTACCAGATACCAATACGCAGCTAAGGGTAAGGAAGAAAATATCTTCTACATTTACCTGGAAGGCAGTGTTTCTTCAGCAGAAGACTTCGGATGACACAGTGCCACTCTGGGGCCCTGAGAACTCTGGAAGCTGTGTGGCAGCCTGCTCTGAACCAGATTAGCCCTGTTAAGTGGCTACTGTGATAATGAGCAGAAGCTGCAGAGAAGCCTGGGAAGAATTCATGCCAAATGAGATTCAGCTGCAGAAGTCATTTACCTGCTCGTAATCAAGGTAGCAGCAGTGAACTTGATGGGATGGGCAGGAGGCACGAAGTGTAAGAGGAGATACATAGGTGGGCTTCCTGAAACACCTGGGAACGTATGGCTGCAAGAGCCACTGATGGCAAGAAACCACAAAACATCGGTCATGATTGTTTTATTTTGTTTTTATGGGCTTGAATGAGAGAAATAGCAAAAAAAAATAGCATACAGATATGTCTTTAGTTATGTAAGAAATATGGCTATTCAGTACCTATATTTTTGGAAAATGAAGGACCATAAATTATCTGAATATCACCTTCTCAGTGATTTCTCTGAGTTGAGAAGCTACATATTTATTTGTTATCCAATAATATGTTAATATCCAACCACTGATTCATTTTCACAAACATGGACAGAGAGAGGAAGCAGAATGTGATCCCAAAATGTGCCACTTTGACATGTGAATTATTTCAAGCTGTAGACAATCAAGAGCTGGTTACCTTCACCTTAACTGCCTTCAAGAATTTAGATAGAGGGCCTGTACCAGGAAAGAACTAATACCAAAAATAATTTTTTATTATACAGATTCATCTGCATGTCATGGCAAAGATGTGTTTACCAAACATTTGTCCTCTTCATCTCCCCGTGAATTGTGTTACTCCCCTGTGAAGCCCCAGAATCCTACTGCTTCTTAGGATGGCATATAAGACTTGATGCCTGACTGTCTTTGGGTCTCATGTCTTTGGGGTTCCCATATGCATGAAATTTGTTTTTCTCCTGTTAATTTGTCTTATAACAATGTAATTATTAAACCAGCCAAAGAACCTAGAAAGGAAGGAGAACATTTTCTGCCCCTGCACTTGCTACATGCAAGCTACTCTGACAGGAATCAGAAAACAAAGATGAATAAAACATTGGCCCTTATGTTTAACGAGCCCATGGTTTAGTTAGGTGTACGTAGTGCTTTAATAGGCCTTATCAAACATGTTCAATGGACTTAGGTTTCAGACTATGCGAAAAAAAAAAGTAGATGTTACTTTAGAAACCTTAGCACAATGATTAGAAAAGTGAAAATTAATGACTATTTCAAAAGTGTTTATGTATATGAGTTTTTTCATCTTATATAAATATATTACCCATTTCCAACTATAAATAATCACATTTACAAATATGCCTGCTACTCCAGATTCTTGTCTTGAATTATATTAATATTAAGCGCATTTGCAGGTCTGAAAATGTGTATATTGTATTTAAATAATCAATTTTTATGATACTCAGTTACTACTCTTCAAAAGGAAGTTCTTTTTTTTTTTTAAGATTTTATTTATTTATTCATGAGAGACACACAGAGAGAGGTAGAGACACAGGCAGAGGGAGAAGCGGGCTCCCCACAGGGAGCCCGATGTGGGACTTGATCCCAGGACCTGGGATCATGACCTGAGCTCAAGGCAGATGCTCAACCATTAAACCACCCAGGTGCCCCAAAAGGAAATATAATTCTGAACACAGACCTTAGGTAGTCATAGATTAAATGAAATAGATTCTGAAAATGTTACTATAAATATGGAAAATTCAGATCTACTGGGTCACTTTGGGCTTGTTGATATATGATGATTTAAAATGAGCAAACCAGGATGCCTGGGTGGTTCAGTGGTTGAGTGCCTGCCTTCGGCTCAGGGCATGATCCTGGAGTCCCAGGATCGAGTCCCACATCAGGCTCCCTGCATGGAGCCTGCTTCTCCCTCTGCCTGTGTCTCTGCCTCTCTCTCTCTGTGTCTCTCATGAATAAATAAATAAAATCTTTAAAAATAAATAAATAAAATGAGCAAACCCATTATCAGAAATCTGTAATACAGCATTGGTTTTATTCTCTGCAAGGCCAGAGCATTGAAATGCTATTGCTCTTACTCCTTCCTATTGGAGGTAACTATCAAAACAACTCATCACTCTGTCTTCAATTCATTTTCCATTGGTAGAAACATGACCCAATCTACATCAATCAGATGTCTTTCTTAGTAATTTTTTAATGATGAAAACTGGCAGAAAAGTGTTCTTTTTCTGTTTGCGAGGTTATACCATAAAAAAAGCCTGAAATAGCATGTGGCCATGGTCTTGGGTTTGTGGAGATAGCTTGTCCAAGAGAATGAACTGAAATCAAAGAGAAGTGGTGATAAAAGACAATGAAATAAATAAATAAATAAATAAATAAATAAATAAATAAATAAATAAACCAGATCCAATGCAAAAACAATAGGCCTGATGACCTTGGCATTCCTGCATCGTCATTAATAAAACCAGTTTTACCCCATCTCCTATTGCAGTTTGCTTCATGTACCCTTTCCACTTAAAGCTAATTGAACCAATTTTCTATAACCTGGCTCAAAATGAGTCCAAATACATTACTGAACATATGTTCCAAAACTATTATAAATTTACAGAATCTGCATGCTCAACTGTCTTTGTTCATAAAAAGACTTTCCATTGACTTCCTTAAGCCTGTGGCAGAATGTAGCTGCTCAACCTTGTTCAAACCCTTAGATATCAATTACACAAAAAATTTAAGACAAGTACTATTCATGGAATAGGAGACAATATATATATATATATATATATATATATATATATATATATATTTATTTATTTATTTATGATGGTCATACAGAGAGAGAGAGAGAGAGAGAGAGAGAGAGAGAGAGGCAGAGAGAGAAGCAGGCTCCATGCACCGGGAGCCTGATGTGGGATTCGATCCTGGGTCTCCAGGATCGCGCCCTGGGCCAAAGGCAGGCGCCAAACCGCTGCGCCACCCAGGGATCCCGAGACAAAAAAATAAATGAAACTTAGAATACTTCATTTGTTTGAAGCTATTGAATTAAATAGATATATGAGGAAATGGGAGGTTTTTTGTTTAAAAAAGTTAAATGTATTATTTTTTTATTAAATGTCAATTATTATTATTATTATTATTATTTACTGTGACTTCAAATTTTACCTAAACCATTATGGGAACAATTTCAAAATCCCATGAATTTCCATTGACCAATTGTAGAGACTTCTTCTTATACAGTAATGTCTATTTCAAAGTGCTTTAATTTGTTGTACTTCATCACAAAGCTTGGAAGCATATATCATACGATTTTTATTGGAGTGAGAACAGACTTGTCCAAAGACACAATACTGGTAAATGGCTTTACAAAAAGGAAAATTGGGGTCTATATTTCCAAGGTGCATGTTCAATAACAATGATCTTGAAGCACGAAGCTGTGATTATTTACATAGATACTCATCAGTTAGCATAACGGAAATAACTGTGTAAATAATTATAAAAGCTTTGAGTGATAATGTATATAGATTGAGGTTCGGATCACCTGCCATCCAAACCCCCTATACTGTGCAGGTACCAACCTGAGCTGAATGTCAGCTACTAAAATCATTTCAAGTTATCAATGCTTATCGAACAGAACTACATTTAAAAAAGCCTGATTTATTCAGATATATCTACTTAATTTTTTTATCAGTGACACAGTACCTATCCGTAAACATTCCAAGCAATTTTGATGTGATGGAAAAATTACAATCTCAGCTGAGCTACTCAACAACTATACAATCAGAGTGAATTGTAACATGTATTGTAAAAGAACAATTGCACTGGACACTTGCTAAAAATAGAAGGGAAGATTTTATTCCAGAGGATTGTAATAGAGGTCAAGATTATTGTAATTGGGGGGAGAGATTGAAATCAAATTAGCAGAAGAAAAGGCTGAGGGAATTTTAAATGCTAGACTGAGCTAGTGGAAAGTACAGGAAAATATTAGAGGAGAAGACTGGTCAGGGAGACTGGCCCACTGTGTTTGGTGAATCATCCCTTATCAAAGCGAGATTCCTACCCTCTCAGAGACTAGAAGAGAGAGGATCTATCTTTATTGATGATTACATTTCAAAGGTATGGCTGCCAGGTCCTTGAGAAAGACAATCTTGGATTGTAAAGAATGTATCACATAGTCATTGGGGACTTAAATGAAAAATATGTTATTTCTTAATAAATATTAAGTATTGATGTAAATCTAATAAAGCTCGTATCCTATAACGATCAAAATCATTGCAATATAGACATAGGATAGAAATCAACAAAATTACTTCTATTTTCCCATTTTTCCAACCCTTTTGGCCATCTTTAGATTTCTGAGGTTTCATTCTGTTTCCAGTCACAATATTTTATAGAAGAAATAAAATGTATACATTGGAATTCGATGGAACTGAATGTGAGTTTCATTTTTGCATTTGCTGGTAACTTTACACACATTAATTAAATTTTCTGGGCTTCATTTTGCATGTGTGCTACGTGGCAGGATAAAATTATTTGGAATAAAATGGATAGCAGATAGGAAACAACGAGCATCTACCTATGGTTTTGTAAAACCTGTTCTTCCTGAAATTCCCTTCCTTGCCCTGTTTGCCTTGCTGTCTTCCCAATCTTCACAACGAGGTCAGCATTATTTTCTCATCAAAAACCATCCCCGTCTTTTTACCTCCCACCCTGTGTGGATTTAAATGCCCCTGTCCATACCTCTATCTGCACTCCATAGTAGACTAATAGCTATGACAAACAATGAACAAGTTTTTAAAGAATTATTGCTCAAATGTTTCCAGTCAAAAATTATTTTATGGGCAAGTTAGTTTTTCAAATAGTTAAGAACAAATATTTCATATGACATGTAAAAATGATGAAGTGCTTTTCAATTCATGTTATGACCCAGGCATAATCCTAAAACCTATATAAGAAGAATAATAGCAGAAAATAAAAGAAAATTTTACACATCATTCCTGCTTATAAATAGATATAAAATATCTCAAATAAAATAACAACCCATAATTGAAATAAATAATAATATATGAGACTCAAAAAAAGGGTTATTTCATAAATAAATCTGATTGGGAAATATTTGATACAAATCATCACATAAATAAATCAGAGTAGAAGACACACAAACTTTATAAAAATGCTATAAAAGCATTTGAGATGTAGTGTCTTTATTATTATTACTATTATTATTAAAAGCTCTAACTAAACTTGGAATAATGTACACCTCCTCAATATGTTGTTTATTTTGCTTAAAATGACTACCAAAATCAAGATTATTTGTAATGTTTTAGAACAGAAGAGTCAGTCACTCACCATCACTGTCTTTTAGGGCTGTACTAATTTTCTATTGTCAAGTAACAAATTACTGCAAATTTAGTGGCTTAAAATGACTTCCCTTTATTAGCTCACAGCTCAGTAGGTCAGAAAAGTGGGTGGGCCTAGATAGCTTCTCTGATTGGGGTCTTACAAATCTAACATCAAGGTGACTGGACTCTTACCTGGCAGCTCTGAGGTAGGATTTACTCCTAAATGCATCCAGATTATTAGCCGCATTCATTTCCTTGAGTTTGGAGGACTGAGGTCTCCAGCTCTTTGTTGGATACTGATGGGAGATGGATGTTCTCATCTCCTAGACACTGCCTCCTGGCCCTTGCCTATGGCCCTCCATATCTACCAATTGAAAAGAAGGGATAAAATTGGAGGAGGATATTTTTAATATAAATAACTTTTTTACAAAATAAACTTAAAAAAAAGGAAAAAAAACTAGGAAATACCCAGTAGAAAACTACTCACAAATTAGAAGCTATTTTTTTAAACTATAAAATAGAAAAAAACAATGAGACTCATTAAAGATAAAAAGAAAAAGAAAACAACATAACTTATTTTCATACCAATAAAAACCAATATAAAGGAACAATTTGGCTGTACGTTTCAGAAATCTTGAAATTATGCCTAACGTTTATTACAGGAAGTTTATCTATTGGTTTGTATTCTAAGGAGATGATTAAATATCATGAAAAAATTTATAGTAATGAGCAGCCCAGCATTTTCCTTTATAATTACAAACTTTGGTAATGTAAAAATGTCTGGCACTTCAAGGATGGTTAAAAAAATTTCATATACTCATATATGTGAATACCATTAAAACTGGTGACATAGAGGCATATTATTCAATAAATGGAGAGTGGTTTTAAAAAGCAAGCAATCAAGAATTTTAGATAGTATAGTCCCACTTGTAGAAAACATATATACATAATTGCACAGAAAAATTATGAAAAGATATATACAAGCATATTCACAATAATTTTATTTGTGCCATAATTGGCAATGTTTATTTTCTTTATGTTATTTCTTTAAAAAAAATACTTTATTTATTTGAGAGAGAGAGAGAGACAGAGAGCACAAGCGGGGTGGGGGGAGAGGGAGAAGCAGGCTCCCCACTGACATGGGGCTGGATCCCAGGACCTTGGGATCATGACCTGAGCCAAAGGCAGACACTTAACCGAACTGAACCATCCAGACGCCCCTATATTGTTTGTTTTCTAAATCAACAATATGGACTGGCTGCTGAACTGCAATTCACTCTAGACTAGCAGCCTTTTACCTAAAGGTTGAATTATTTATTCAAGAAAGAGAGAGAGAACACGAGTGGAGGGAGGGGCCAAGGGAGAGGGAGAGAGAATCTTCAAGTAGACTCCTTGCCAAGCACAGAACCCAACACAGGGCTCTATCCCAGGACCCTGAGATCATGACCTGAGCCGAAATCAAGAGTCAGGTCTTACCCGACTGAGCCCCCCGGGTGCCCCTAGACGAGGAGGATTTTAAAGGAAAGGTTTGAGACCTATTCAAGAACTTCCTTCAGGGCCTGGTTCTGAGGGAGGAGTTTGGTGAATGCATGCTGTATAACCGGTCACACGATCAACCACTTCCTCGTTACTCTTTTGCAATAAGAAAAACAAATTCTGCTTCATTCCTGGGTGCTCTCATTAAATCTTTGGCCATTTTATTAGAAATCAGCTCATCTCTTCAAGTGTGAAAAGGGAGACTTTTAGACCACACCAAAGTAAAATTTTATAAGGTACTTCTCTGTGGCATGCTAGGTAGAAGTAAAATAAAACAGAAATATGTGACAACATTTGTTACTCAGCAGGGTTCTAAAAACAGTGTTTGACCTAAATACTATGAAATCCAAATTACATTAGAACACAAATTGATTAGATGCAGTGGAAAGATTTTTGGGGTTTACTATGGAAAGGAGCTGGAATGGGACCATTTTTTTCCCCTTCAATTTTCAAGCAACACTAAATAAGTGTTTTGGAATGAACCATATTCACCTTGTTACTCATTTAGCTTATTTTGTTTGAAAACATTTACATAGTGAAAAGCTGTTAATGGCATCCTGATAACCCTGGAGCTATGAGTAAAGAGATTGCTGCTTTGTGCTAAATGTACACTTTACCCTTTTACTTCTTCTAAATACCTCTATTGCTAATGATGTTTTTCCTCCTGAAATTCATATTTCCTAAGTAATCTGCAAATGTAGGAGAGTCATGGAGGGACGATCTCTATTAAAATGAGCTGTCTTCCCCAATCAGCAAATGAAGAGAATTTCATTCAAGGGAAAACACCGTTCTATTAGAGGAAATTGAACTGGAAGTTTTTATTGCCTGATGGGATATTGTCTTAAATGTGATCTAAATGACAGCTTATTCATCAAATGATCAGCTTTTTCTTTTATAGATGGTCTTAAATTGGCAATTTTTATTTATTTATTTGTTCATGAGAGACACAGAAAGAGAGAGAGAGAGAGAGAGGCAGAGGGAGAAGCAGGCTCCCTACAGGGAGCCCGATGTGGGACTCGATCCCAGGACCCCAGGGTCACAATCTGAGCCGAAGGCAGATGCTCAACAATTGGGCCACCCAGGCATCACAAATTGGTAATTTTTAAATGGACTCCATAGTGAAAAACACAGGGAGAAACTAAATGTAAATGTCACCTAAAATGAACATATAAAACTAATGGAGATATATATTCTGGTTTTAATATGCAGCAGTTTCTATTTTACTGCATTTTACTCTAATGTACATATTGAATACTGATGAAACATATAAGAGGGCTTTTTATGAATGCTCCAGGAACTGATGGGTGGGCTGTGTCCACGATAGAAATGCTCTGTCCTGACATCCATTGGGATGTGCCTCACCTGCCCTGGGCCCAGCTATGGGCTGATGTCTACAACTGAGTTAAGGTCCCACTCTCCTCTCTGGTTGCCAGGACTATCACAGGGCTCTGGCCAGAAGGAAAGTGTACTTTTCTTGTGTCCTTGTTTCTCAAATACATTTGAGGTTTTTTTAACCATCCTTTTCTTGCTCTGATTTAAAAATTCAGTGAGAAATAGGCTCCAGCCTCCTTTTCAGGGATTCATGGCAATGACCAAATTCAAGCTTCTAGGTGTAGAATGTTCTTTAGCGATCGACCTTAGGCTCAGTAAGAATAAATGTTTTCTCATGGTGTGATCTATAAAACACTGTGGTTCCTAATGGGTCTTAAAGTAGTCTATAGGTAATTTTGTGTGCATGTGGGTATAAATAATATATAAATTTTAACATATTTAATTTTATATAATAACTATAAATACAATATTACATACTTTAATACATAAATAATATATACATTTTATGCATATAGTATATATACATATATAATTTTCCAAGTATTTCACAAATATGAAATATAAGATTTTTAAATGATTTTTCCCCAGAAGCCCCATTACAATTTTCATGATCATTCAACTTGATTTTTTTTTAAACTCTGTTAACCATTTTTAAGAGTAGAGTTTGGTAGTGTTATCTATATTCACATTGTTGTGTAAGAGATCTCCAGAACTTTTTTATCTTGCAAAATGGAAACCTATATCCAATGAATAACAAACCCCCTTTCCCCTTCCCTCCAAATCCTGGTAACCCCAATTCTAGTTTCTGTTTCCATGAATTGACTACTCTATAAATCTCATATAAGTGAGATCATACATTATTTGGGGTTTTTGACTGGCTTATTTCACCTCAAGTTTCATACATGAAGCGTGTGACAAAATTTCCTACTTTTTTAAGGCTGAGAAACATTTTATATAAAATTTAGAGAGAGAGAGAGGAGAGAGAGAGAGAAGAGAGATGTATTCCATAGTCTTCTTATCCATTCGTCAATAGACATTTGAGCTGCTTCTACTTCTTAGCTACTATGAATAATGCCAGAGCTTAAGCAGGCATGAGCCTGGGGGCCCTGGAGTGTTCTGTGCTGGGGTGAGGGTACCCAAGCAAGCCATCTGAAGACAAAGTGCTATGGCCCTAGAGTGTTCCAAGGTACTTTGGAATGATATCACTTTGTCACAATAGCTGGAGCTGTAGTGAGCACTGGCCAGGGTGCCCTGGTGTGTGCCATGCTGGGGCTACCTTGGTGGGATGGCTGGGGCTGATGTGGGTTGGGGCCTGGGACTTGTTGAGGTGGTAGGCCAGTTATGGCACATGGGCCCTGTCTCAATTTGCACTATCAAGGTGCAGGGGACATGTAAACCGTGGTGCTCACCAGCTCCTCCAACCGAGAGAGAGTTCCAGCCACTCCTCCAACACTCCCCTCACCCCTGCCTTGCTGTGGCTGGTGGAAGTCCAGGGCTGGATCTTTTATATTCTAGGTCCCTTTTAAACCAAAGCTTTTTTTGTTGTACCTCAGGGCAGATGAATCTACTCCTAATCTTTCAGTCTTGTCCTTCCCCACTGTCCTTCACAGCTTTGGGGTTTCCCTTCCTCATGGTGTCTCCCATCTCTCTGGCATTCTCTATGTGGCCTCTCTATCTTTTGCTGTGCATAAGCTTTTCAATCAGCCCTCAGTTATTCAGAAGGAATTTCTTTATAAATAAATAGATTTGGTATTTGTGGAGGAGGTTGTCCTATGTTGCCATTTTTTTTTTTTTAGATTTTATTTATTTATCTGTGGGAGATAGAGAGAGACAGAGACAGTGACATAGGCAGAGGGAGAAGCAGGCTCTTCACAGGGATCCCAATGCAGCACTCCATCACCAGACCCAGGATCACGCCCTGAGCCAAAGGCAGATGCTCAACCACTGGGCCACCCAGCTGTCTCCCTGTGCTGCTATCTTGAATGAGAATCCCAGGATCATTTAGCTTTTAAATGCTGTTAATATACATTGGCAATATGAGAATTATTGGGGTCCTAGAAGAAGAAGAAAGAGAAAGAGGGACATTTCTCTGTATATTTGAGCAAACCAGAGATGAGAACCTTCCTATTCTGAGGAAGGAAACAGGCATTCAAGTCCGGGAGGTACAGAGAACCAATAAAAATAGATCAACACACCATGTATAGTAGTGAAGCTTGCAAATTTCAGAGATAAAGAGAAAATCCTGAAAGCAGGTTGAGACAGGAAGTCCTTAACATACAAGGGTAGGAACATTAGACTGGCAGCAGACTTATCCACAGAGACCTGGCAGGCCAGAAAGGGCTGGGATGATATATTTAGAGTCCTAAGTGAAAAAAACAAACAAACAAACAAACAAACAAAAATGTAGCCAATAATACTTTATCCAAAAAAGCTGTCATTCAAAATAAGAGATAAAGAGCTTTCAGGACAAACAAACTAAAAGAATTTGTGATTACTAAACCAGCTCTGCAATAATTATTATGGGGGATCCTGTAAGTGAAAGAAGAGCTCAGAAAGAACATAGACCAGAAAGAAACAGAGACAGGAAACAGGGATGTTGCAAGTAATACAATGAACTAAATTCATATATTTTAATAGTTACTCTGAATGTAAAGGGGCTAAATGCTCCAATCAAAAGACATGGAGTATTAGATTGGATAAAAAAAGCAATTTTAAGAACATATTATGAGCAACAATTTGCCAACAAATTAGGCAATCTGGAAGAAATGGATGCATTCCTAAAAACTTATAAGTTACCAAAACTGAAACAGGAAGAAATAGAAAACCTGAATAGGCTTATAACCAACAAGGAGATTGATTCAGTAATCAAAATCAGGGCCATATGGCTTCCCAGGGGAATTCTACTAACATTTAAAGAAGAATTAATACCTATTTTTCCGAAACAGTTTCAAAAAATAGGAATGGAAGAAAAACTTCCAAACTCTATGAAAATAGCATTACCTTGATCCCAAAACCAGAGAAAGAGCCCATGAAAAAGGAGAATTAGATATCAATACCCCTGATGAACATAGATGCCAAAATTCCCACCAAGCTATTAGTCAATAGGATCCAACAGTATGTTAAAAAGATCGCCTACCACAATGAAGTGGGATTTATTTATTTAAAAATTTTTTAAAAGATTTTATGTATTTATTCATGAGAGACAGAGAGAGAGAGAGGCAGAGACACAGGCAGAGGGAAAAGCAGGCTCCATGCAGGGAGCCCGACGCGGGACTGTATCCTGGGACTCCAGGATCATGCCCTGGGCTGAAGGCAGGCACTAAACCACTGAGCCACCCAGGGGTCCCCCCGAAGTGGGATTTATTTCTGGGCTGCAAGAGTGGTTCAACATTAGCAAATCAATCAGTGTGATACATTACATTAATGAAAGAAAGGACAAGAACCATATGATCCTTTCAATTGATGCAGAAAGAGCATTTGACAAAATACAGCAACCTTTCTGATTAAAGCTCTCCAGTATAGGGATAGAGGAAACATACTTCAATATCATAAAAGCTGTATATGAAAAGCCCACAGCAAATATCATTCTCAATGGGGAAAACCTGAGAGTTTTTTCCCCTAAGGTCAGGAACATGACAGGGATGTCCAGTCTCACCTCCATTGTTCAACATAGTAATAGAAGTCCTAGGCTCAGCAATCAGGCAACAAAAAGAACTAAAAGGCATCCGAATCAGCAAAGAAGAAATCAAGGTCTCATTCTTCAAAGATGACAGGATACTTTATGTGGAAAACCTAAAAGACTCTACCCGAAAATTGCTAGAACTCATACAAAAATTCAGCAGCATGGCAGGATACTAAATCAATGCACAGAAATGAGTTGCATTTCCATACTCTATCAATGATACAGAAGAAAGAAAAATTAAGGAATTCATCCTGTTTACAATTGTGCCAAAAACCATAAGATACCTAAGAATAAACCTAACCAAAATGTAAAGGATCTGTACTCTAAAAACTACAGAACACTTATGAAATAAATTGAGGAAGACACAAAGAAATGGAAAAACATTCCATGCTAATGGATTGGAAGAATAAATACTGTTAAAACATCTATTCTACCCATAGCAATCTTCACATTCAGGGCAATCCCTGTCAAAATACCACTGACATTCTTCACAGAGCTGGAACAAATAATCCTAGGAGTTGTATGGAACCAGAAAAGACTCCAAATAGCCAGAGGAATGGTGAGGGGAAAAAAACAAAGTTGGGGCCATCACAATGCCAGATTTCAAGCTGTATTACAAAGCTGTAATCATCAAGCCAGTGTGGTACTGGCACAAAAACAGACACATAGATCAATGGAACAGAATAAAGAATCTCGAAGTGGACCCACAACTCTATGGTCAACTAATCTTCAACAAAGCAGGAAAGAATATCCAATGGAAAAGGGACAGTCTCTTCAACAAATGGTGTTGGGAAAATTGGTCAGCCACATGTAGAAGAATGAAACTGGACCACTTTTTTTTTTTTTAAATCAGTATATAACACTGATCCTTATTTTTTTAAAAAAATATTTTTTTACTCATGAGAGACAAAGAGAAAGAGAGAGAGAGATCCCAAAACTGGACCACTTTCTTATACAAGACACAAAAATAAACTCAAAATGGATGAAAGACCTAAATGTGAGACAGGAATCCATCCAAATCCTAGAGGAGAACACAGGCAGCAACCTCTTTGACCTCAGCCACTTCTTTCTAAAGATGTCTCCAAAGACAAGGGAAACAAAAGCAACAATAAACTATTGGGACTTCACCAAGATAAAAAGCTTCTGCATAGCAAAGGAACCAGTAAACAAAACTAAAAGGCAACCCACAGAATGGGAGAAGATATCTGCAAATGACAAATGAGATAAAGGGTTATTTTCCAGAATCTATAAAGAACTAGTCATACTCAACACCCCAAAACCAAATATTCCAGTCACGAAATGGGTAGAGGACATGAGCAGACATTTCTACAAGGAAAACAAACAAATAGCCAACAGACACAGGAGAAAATTCTCCACATCTCTTGCCATCAGGGAAATACAGATCAAAACCACAATGAGATACCACCTCACACCCATGAGAATGGCTAAAATTAACAAGTCAGGAAACAACAGATATTGGTGAGGATACAGAAAAGGGGAACCCTCTTACACTGTGGGTGGGAATGCAATCTGGTACAGCCACTCTGGAGAGTGGTATGGAGGTTCCCCAAGAAGTTAAAAATAGAGCTAACCTATGGCTCAGCACCTGCACTAGGGTATTTACCCCAACGATACAGATGTATTGATCCAAAGGGGCACTTGCACCCTGATGCTTATAGCAACAATGTCCACAATAGCGAAACCATGGAAAGAGCCTCGATGTCCTTCAACAGATGAATGGATAAAGAGGATGTGGTCTATATATAGAATGGAATATTACTCAGCCATTAGAAAGGATGAATATTTACCATTTATAGGGACATGGATGGAACTGGAGGGTATTATGATGAGTGAAGTAAGTCAAACAGAGAAAGACAATTATCATACAGTTTCACTCATATGTGGACTAGAAGACACAGCATAGAGGGTCACAGGGTAAAGGAGGGAAAATTGAAGGGGAAGCCATCAGAGAGGGGGAAAAACCATGAGAGACTCTTGACTCTAGGAAACACACTGAGGGTTGCTGTAGGGGAGTTGGCAGGGAGGATGGGGTCACTGGCATTAAGGAGGGCTCATGATGTGATGAGCACTGGGTGTTTTACACAACTGATAGAATTGTTGAACTCTACACTTGAAACTAATGATGTACTATATGTTGGCTAGTTGAATTAAAAATATATATATATATATATAAATGCATCTCATTTAATCTGAGATGCATTTACCAGAGTAAGATGAGCTGTGGTAAAATATTTTCACTTCATGTGGGTATTTTCCTTCATACTGTGTTTACCTTTACAGGTTTCCCAGCACTAATATGAATTGTATCTATCTTTTTTATGAGCATTGCATTTGGATGATCTATCTTTATCTTTATCAGTACTATGAACCTCTTGTTATTTTTTCAACTTTTTAAGTAAAAAAGTATTTTTAATAAAAACCCTATTGATGTGCACCATGTTTTGTTTAAAAATTGTATCTAAATTTGAAAGCTTTACCACATTCTTTCACAAAATTTTATAATTAGAGAATGCCTTTGGGATCAAAATCATAAGAATCAAGGTCCTGTAAAATCCAATTTTTCATTTATTCATTTAACGAATAACTGAACACATTTGATGTGCCAAAAACTACTCTAATGCTCAGAATGAATATAATAAATGCATATATTATGTAATCAATTGTAAGATGATAAGTGCTTTTGTTTAAAAAGAAAAAAGAGTAAGCAAGTTAATAGTGATACAGCGTGAGGGACTAGAAATATGTGTAATTTTAAATGCAATTGTCAGAGCAGATCTCATTGAAAAAATAACATTTGAGAGGGGAAAAACTTAAATGAAAGTTTTAGCTCTATATCCACCTGAAGAAGAATGTTTCAGGCTGAGGAAATAACCAAGACAAAGTTACAAAGGTGAGAACATTTCTGTTACGTGTGAGAACAACCAAGAAGGCCAATATAGCTGGAGTGCACGAGGTAAAGGGAGATAGTAGAGGATAAGATTAGGAAGGGAACATGGTGGCTGACAGATCATATAGGGATGTGTAGGCCATTACAAGAACTGCATGAAGTAGAGAGCTATCATGGAGTCTGGAAAAAAAAAAACAGCCTTTTATTTTATTTTATTTTATTTTTTTTAGCCTTCTATTTTAAAACATTTACTCTAACTGCTGAGTTGACAATTATCTGGAAGGGGGAAGGAGGTAGTATATGGTCAGAGAAACCAGTCAGGAAACTATTGTACTAATTCTGTAAGAAATAATGGTAACTTCAAACTTGGACCACAGTGATTTGTTTTTCTGAAACTCAAATATGTGCATATCATGTGTTTTTTTTGGCAACCCAGGTGAGGGGACATTCAGTAGTAGTTTGGGATATGATGAGTTTCAGATCTCTAATCACCATCCCAGTAGAGATACTAGTTGGCCATTGGACTTATGACAATAGTTTCCTAGAGAAGGCTGAAGATAGAGGTTTGACACATTTCAGCCATGGAATTGGATGACATCAACAAGGAAGTGAGCGTAGCAAGAAAAAACAACCAAGAACTGAGCAACAAGATGTGCAATACTAAGTAGTAAGGGTAAAAAAGGGAGGAATTAGTAAATGATCCCGACAAGAAATGAGGAATAAAGGACCAGATTGAGAGGAAAGCCGAGGAAGGTACAATAGTATGCTAGAAGCCAACTGAAGGAAGATTATCAAGAAGTCTATGATTATATTAAAAGATGCAGGTTGGTCAGATAAGATGAGGACTGGGTACTGATAACTGGATTTAACCAGGTGGAGGTTAACTGAAGACGTCAACAAAACCCATTTTGTTCACGTACAGGAACGAAAGTCGTACTAGAATAAATTTTTGAGAAAATAGAAGGGCATGAATTGGAGATAGCAAGTTGAATAAATTTTCCTGAGATGTGTTGCTACAGAAAAAGAAAAGGAGGAAAAAAAAAAGAAAGAAAGAAATGAGATGAGAGGATAGCTAGCATGTACGGTGAGATCCTGAGTGCATTTTGTATTCATTCATTCACTCATGCATTTATTTCATTCATTTTAGGTAGGGGAAATTACAGCATGTTTGCTGATTATAATCATCCAGAAGGGAAAGGAGAAAGTTAATGAAACTATGTTCTTGAATAGGAGAGGATGAGGTACGTAGAATGTAGAAGCCACGTACAAGTATGAATCATTTGTTTACCATGACAGATGGGTAAGCGGAGTATAAATACTCAGGCATTGGTGGTAGATGAGCTGGTGGGAGCCTGCATGACTTCTCTTAGGATTGTTTCACATTACGGATAAGAAGCAAGGGTTCGGGCTGAGGACGAGGAGAAGGAGAAGGTGTTAGGAGTGTGAAGGGAAGGTGTGAAAGACATCTAGTGGAATGAGCGAACAACTGGTCTACGAAAGCATATGATTGCCTGACAGATTTGATGTGTCACTTACAATTTGAGGACATGAAAGTAAAATGAGGCCAAGCAGCACGATTATGTGCTTTTCCTTAATGGAATCAGATGTAAAAGTGCAGTAGTAAGAGGTATGAATCTCATCCTGTTTGTGGCTTTGTAAAGAGAAAATCACAAAGTCAAGCAAAGAGCAATGGCGTGGATGCTCTATGCAAGGGAGGAGGTATAATGCCCGACTATGGAATTAGAAATGGGAAAGGGGAAGAGGGCAGAGCATCAGTGAGGTCAGAGTTAAAGTCGTTGAGTCAATAGATGAGTGATCAAGGAGTAGTTGAAGGGTGGTGGCTGGAGTTGGGGTGTAGAGTGAATGAGTTGAAACTATGAAAGATTATGGTCAGGGAATGGAATGCATGAATTTGAGATTGAGATTACGGCAACAGTGAAATTATTGATGATGACAAGTTCCTTTGTTTGAAGGAGGTAGGTTTGACACTTAGAACATCTGAAAACTGAATCTGCAGATTTTAAGGTTTCATGCAGCTTCGTCCCTTAGGAACCCTTTCTCCATGACTTCACATGCTGAAACCTTCACACTTTCAGTTTTCAGTGTGATGTGCTCTCTGACCTAGTAGTTGAAAAAGTGATGTGGATGCTTTTAAGGAGGAACCTGTCCATAGTTTCTTAGACTTTGTTTTACATAACTTTCCAAAACTATCTAGCAGGGCCATTCCTGATGGATTTTCCAATTCGTAGAACTAAAAACCAAGAAAAAGATGTCTGGATGCAAATAGTAATTACGGTTGAAGATTCTTTCACTTAACTGAAAGTCATAGGCTATTCAATGATTAACAACAATATAGGTTCTCTAAGATAAATGAAATGAGTTTATCATTACATTATCATTTTTATAATTCTTACTATTATTTTAAATTTATTTTATAATATTGTGTCTTATTATTTTAAATTTAGATAAATCTTTCTATAAAGTTTTGCCAAAAAAGAATGGTCTGCACGTTCAAGGAATATCCATATTGCTATCTATGGAAGCAAAATTTTTAAAAAGATTTTATTAATTTTTAAAAAGATTTTATTTATTCATGGGAGACATGGGGGGGGGGGGCAGAGACACAGGCAGAGGGAGAAGGAGGCCCCATGCAGGGAGCCCGATGTGGGACTTGATCTCAGGACCCCGGAATCACGCCCTGAGCTGAAGGCAGGTGCTCAACCACTGAGCCACCCAGGCATCCCAAGTTTTTATTGATTTATTTGAGAGAGAGAGAGAGAGAGAGAGAGATAACATGAGCTAGATGGAGGGGCAGAGAGAGAAGCAGACTCCCCTCCAAGCAGGGAGAGTGATGTAGGGCTTGATCCCAGGACCCTGAGATCATCACCTGAGCCAAAGGCAGACACTTAACCCACGGAAGCACTCATACACTTTTGCATCTACTATTCTACACTTGCCTCTTAGACAATATTATTAGCTTCCATGAATTTAAATGCTGTCTGTCTGCTGATAGACCCTACATTGATATCGTCAGCTCAGGTGTTTCTTCTGAGCTCCATACCCACATACCCAAATATCCCCCTGACTTCTTCATTTAGTTGTTTCACAGACTTCTCCCCGTATGTCCAAACCTGAGACTGGATTGCTTCCACTACCAATGGAAGTTATTGGTCAGTCTCCTAAGGTTTCCTGAATGACAATTCCACAATCCCAGTTGGTCAAGGCAGAGATATGAGATATCTTCCTTGTACTTCCTTTTCTCAAAATCCATATTCAATATATTGTAATTCACATAAATTCTAACTCGGGAAAAGGTCTAAATTCACCACTCTCTCTCCACTAGCCATACTAATTGGCCAAACTAGAAGTGTCTCTTGACGGAGCTGATGGAATGGCTTTCCAGTCAGTCTCTGACCCTTGTTTCTCTCTAAACATTCTACAGACAGCAACTAAAAGAATTTCAACAACAAATTGATCATGTCAACTCCCCAGAAACAAACACACAACATGAAAATCTTCATTGGCTCCCCGATTCAATTATAATAGCATTTTTAAAACATTTAATACCTCTCAAGACTTGATAAGATGTGGACTGCCTCCTTTTTTATGTGAATCTGATAGAAGTCATGCTCTGTACCTCAACTGAAGTGTCTTTTTTTTTCTAATTCCTCAAACATATCTGGCTTATCCCTAGATTAATATGTGTTCTCTCTGCCTAGCACTTTCTTTGCCGCAACACATTTCAGTTGTCAAAAGAAAGACATTTTCTGGGCCCCAGTCTAAGGTAGCAAACCCCATTATACTCATGCATAGCTTTCCTGTATTACTTCGTGATAATCGTACTCACAGATTTTTTAATATTTGTCTCTCCACTCTATTTAAACTCCATAAGGAAAAGAATCATGTCTGTTTTATTGGCATCTTATCTTTATTTTTTAAATTATTAAGTTTTGTTCACTTTAATTCTAGTATAATTAACATACAGGGTTATATTAATTCCAGGTGTATCACAGTGATTCGACACTACCATCATTCCTCAGGGCTCATCATAAGTGCACTTTAAATCCCCTTCACCTATTTCACCCATCCCCGCATAGCCTCTCTTCTGATATGCTGTGTTTTAAATGAGCATTTTATCTTTATCATCTAAGAAGGTACTCAATAAAATTTGTGGAATGAAGAAATAAACTTGTAAAAACCTCTACTTTTTAATTTCAGCATTTTAATTAGCTGAGGGAGCCAAGAATAGTCTGTTGGAACACTGTTCACTCAAAATCTCCCTGTCTTCTTTTAATTTAATATCTATGCTATTAAATTAGAGACAATTTGAGTCTTACTTTTTACCACTAATTACTTTGACTTGGATTAAACAAATATAGTATATAGTCCCTATTGGCGGTTTTCACAGCCTCCTCCTTTCTTAGTTATATTTCTTTTCTAAAAACCCTGTTGTTTTAGGCACTGCTCTGAATTCGATGTGGAGGTCAAGGGGCAGATTTAGGTTTTTCTTCTGTTATTCTAGCTAAAACACAGAAAAAGTACAGAATCTCACTCAAAAATTTTGTTAATATATTTGTTCTGGTCTATTGTCAAGTTATATATTAAAAAGCTGCATATATATTAATATATATTCAATTAGCTATTTTCTTAATAAGTAACTAGTGTGACATTATCTAGACATCAGAGGAATATCCAATAAAAACTCAACACCTCTGCTTTCAAGAAATTGAGAAGCCTGTGGGGACAGATTTACGTATGTTTAATGGAACCTTGATAAATGTGTGAGATACAGTATTTTGTGCGGTGGGATAGCATTATGTGGTTTCAGAGATGTATTTAAGTAAGTTAAAATTCACTGAACCTAAGTTATGAATAGGTTTACACTTCTTTATAAATATTTGTTTCTTTCTTTTTCATTTATCACCTTTGAAGGATGGTGGTTTTTTTTTTAATGGATACACATATGAGTTCCTAAAATATTGTAGAGGAAGGCCATATACAATAAATGCTAAATTTTATGGTGAGGAGAGATAAGTTTAAAAACAGAGAAACTGCTACGAGGTACAGAGGATCAAAAACACAGAACTAACAGCAAATAATTAACATTAAAAGCTCCCTATGTCTGTCCTTAACAAGATCATACTTGTCTTCGCAGTCTCACAGCATAGGCGAGTTAATGGAAGAAAGGGAAAATCCTATTAATCACCTTATTTTCCAACATCTAGTTCACTGAGAAGTTATTGTAAAAAGGAGTTTATTTTTGCTTTAAGTAGCTAGCTCAGTGAAGAATCAAGTTTTGGTCTCTGGTTCATTTGTCTTCAACAACATGTGAGCCAACTAAGATACCCTGTGGACATTATTACTAACTAATGTTATTATTTCCTAAACTCACATTGCAAACTCTCAACTTCTTCTACTAGATCATTTCCATTGTTTTTAAGGACAGCTAACTGCTAAATATCTTATAGAAACACTCATATAAAACTAATTTATTTGACTTTCTTTTTTTGTTGTTTTTTGTTTGTTTTTGTTTTTGTTTGACTTTCTATAATAAGGATAAACCATATTTGTCTTTTGTGAAGTTGAAAAGGTCGTTCAGAGAACACCTACCCTACACAGGCAATCCACCCAGTCTGCTGCTTGGCCGAGAGGGCACACCCAGGATTCCATCATAATTTACAGCTAAACACACTGAATGCTGTTAAATTTGCTCTAAGGATAGTAGCGCTGATTTAAAAAGTGTGGCCTACGGAGTGTTCTAAAGTAACTTAAGCACTGTGGTCAAACTTCATGCTGAAATATGACATTTTCAAGGTTTAAAATTCAAATGTGAGGGATCTCACCTGTTAAAATCCTGAAGGGAGATAAGAAAAACAACAACAACGGAAGGTTTTGTACTTAATAGAAATTATAAGCGCCTTAAGAGTTGCATGAGCAACTTTATTTATTTTTTTTATTTTGTATTATTACCATTACCACTATTGTTATCACCATTATTTAATGCCAGTTGGGAGATCAGGATCACTTGGCACTGAGTACTCCTTTAAAGAAATGATTTACTTGCCTTTCACAAAGCTGGAGCAGTGACAATTGTTTAGAATTCAATCTATAGACCAGTTTCACACAAGGGAAGATCTAAATCTTCTTTTTATTCGTAACCTCATAAAACTGATGCACCTCTTTCGAGGTAATTAAGCTGAAATCACAAAAGGATTTGGCCACGGGGCTCAAGGGAACTGGTAATAAGATATTCAGCCTTTTATCTCCATGCAGTTGGTGTGAGAGTGTCTTGGGCTGATAATGGATAAAAGCAGCAAGCGTATGCCAACGGATTCAGGGTTCCTGCCAGCCAAGTTCATGATTCCTTCTCTGTTTTCATGTTTCACTTGCAAACTGGCTTCTAATTTATCACTTAAAGGGGAGAATCATGCTATTAAATGCTTCCCTACATTAAACATTTGATGTTCTTTAAAGTTTATGTTTATCCTCACTCTCAACCCCTAGAGGAGTCAGATGTTAAGATTCCCAATGGCTTCACAGGCCAATGACATATTCAAGGACACATAAATAATTGTTGACTAAATGAGTGCTTGACCTAAAAGTGAACAAAGATGCTTTTTTAAGGCATCTGATATGGTCAGTTGTAGTGTGAGAGGTTTCCTGGCAAAAATTCCAAAGCTGAACTTTATTTTCCCAATTGGAAAATTATAAAGAAAAGGGACAGGGTGCAGTAGAAGGGGACTACTCCTCAGTGCCTCCATACAGCAAGCATTTAGTAAAATTTCTTAATAAAATTTCCTTTTAGGGGCACCTGGGTGGCTCAGTGGTTGAGCATATGCCTTCGACTCAGGGTGTGATCTCTGGGTCCTGAGATCGAGTTTTGCATCGGGCTCCCCGCAGGGAGCCTGCTTCTCCTTCTCTCTATGCCTCTGCCTATCTCTCTATGTTTTTCATGAATAAATAAAATATTTTTAAAAATTAAAAAACAATAAAACTTCCTTTTATTCTTACAACCTCTGATAAAGACATTATTAATTTCATTTTACAAACTTGAAATTCAGAGTGGCAGACATATACTCCTCTGCTTACAATAAGACTTTTTTTTTTCATAGTTTTGTTTCATCATTTTTGAAACAGTGTGATGAGATTTTTACAAAATTAACTGAAAGATGTGTCACAATCATAGTAAAAGGTATGTCATGTCTAAAATACAAGAGGAACAAGAATGTTTTCTTCCTAACAAAGCTATATCTTTTCTGGCATTTTAATTTATGTCAAAATGTTATATCTTTACTGATTTCTTGTTATTCAGGCTTATTAGGAAACAATACTCAAATAATACTCAATACTCAAATAATATAGAGGTAGATAATGAAAAATGTAAAATTGCACCCATATTTACACGAGATAGACCAATTTTATCTGATGTGTGTCCTTCTAAATCTTTAAAAAAATATTAGTATATCTATCTGTTAATTTATAAGAGATTTTTCAACAAATGTAATCATTGATAATGTATTGCAATCCTTGGTATGCAGTGTCAATTTATTAAATTGATCTATTGTTAATGGACTTTTTTTTGTTCATTTCTTTTTATTTTCATTAACACTGTAGTAACATTCCTCCACATTTACTGAAGATTTTTTTAAGATAACCTGTTAAAATTGGAATTTCTGGGTCAAAATATATGAACATTACAGATTCAGTACATACTTATTCATCCATCCATCCCTTCATTCTTTATTCATTTAGCAAATACTAAATATGTTGTGTGTGTCAGTCATGGTTTTAGATACTTAGGTTTTATCAGTGACTCAGACTAAAATATATCTAGGCTTCTGAAATACACAATATATTGAGAGGAGAAAGATCATTTGAAACAAATGTTCAGTAAATGTACTATATATTATGTTTAATGGTGGTACATTCAAGGCAAAAATTGCCTGGAGTTGGGGAGTTGAAAGAGTACAATTTTGAACAGGGTGGCTAGGGTATAACTCATTGAGAAAGTGTCTGTGAATAAAGAATTTTAAGTTTTTATTAATTTACATCCCCACTCATAAAGTATGAGGGTGCCTATATTCCCAAATCTTCGTCAACATGTGGTGTTATCAATCATTTGAATCTTATATACAAAAGTGATAATGTCAGCCTCTTGAGGTGTAACTTGTTTAATTGAGAGAATGTTGAAGATCTTTTTATGTACGTAAGGATCCATTTTTATTTTTTCACTTGAGATTTTGTTATCTCTTCTCTTTTTCTACTGGTTTATTTATCTTTTTTTGTGTACTAATATTTAAGCATTATTATGTAGTAAGGATATTAACTCCTTTGTATTCATACATGTCAATATTTTCCCAGTGTATTTGTTTTGTCTTGTGATCTGACTACAATTGTGCCTAAATCCTCAAAAATGACTTTCCTTTCTCATCCAAATGTGTATCTTGTTGTGTGAAAGAGGATAAAATATCACCTCACTCTGAAGCCTCTCCTGATTACTCCCGCTGCAGCACTACTCAAGATCCATATTATACAAGGTTATACATTGTTTTCTAATTTGCTTGTGTGCATTTCTGTTCTTCAACCAAATGACCAGCTATATGTTCCCAAATTTCCATGAATTGATCAAACCATGAAAAGCCTGGCCCTGGAAAATGAAACGAAACAACACAAATAAACCAACAAAATCATGGCTTAAAACACAACTGGAAAACAGCCCGCCCTGTGCCGAAGCAGTTCATGTTGACATAACCTAGATGTCATCATCAGCCTAGTAGTATGAAACAAGGCTGTGTGGTTCTTAGAGATGCCCAACTGCACATTTATCATCCACCCTGATGGCCTTACACTAAGGTTCCTCACACTCCCTTCTCCTAAGGCACAGTCTACACCATCTTGGCTGGGTCGGGCAAACCAGTCCCAAGACTTTGACCTCCTGCCTACTTTTAACTTCCCCCATAAAATGGATCTGGTGATGAAACCAAACTCATGTTTTGTAATGAAATCTCAGTAAACAGGAAGGCTAGGCCTAAGAACCAAACATTTATTCCAAGTTGTTCAGGGAACAGAGGTCAACATCCCTCAGAGGACTGGAGATCTGTGTACAACTTGTGTAGGTTGTTTTGCCAAAGACAGAAGGAGACTTCTGGAACTAGATGGGAAGTTGTATTTCTAATGACCCACTGTCATTCTAAAAGGAATAAAGATAAGCCTGGTGAGCAATATGGCATTGTACTAAGTTTAAGAAGCTAAGTTAACCTTAAAAAAAAAGAAGAAGCTAAATTAGCATGGCATGCGACTTTACATAATCAAGAGACTACAGTGGCAACAATCTACTAAAATGCCTTTACCATAAAATTAATCTTTATAAAACTTAATTGGATAGAGAGAAATCAATATAACAAGGTATTAAATTACTCGGATGTGTTGTGTTCACTCAGTCCTTTCAGTCGTGTACAATCATTTGTCCCATCTCCTCTCTAACTTCTAGGTGGGTGATGCTCTTGAGTCCACGTACTCCTAAGTAGAGATTATTTATTATGTCAAGTTGTGCTTCAGTATTTCCTGGGCTCTGCTGATTCATTTGTTCCTTCTGCTGTCCCTGGATCCCTAACCCACCTCGTCTAAAGCTTTAGTCAGCACAGGCGCCTCAAACATTATCATGGCTTGCTTTCTTTTTGCTGTGTCGTGGCACCCTAGGGCTTAGGATCACCACTTCTGTTTGTCTACCTAGATGTTATTCATCCACTCAAAAAAGAAAATTATTGAGCACCTCCCAATGAATCAAGTACCATGTAAGGAATTAAGGATGCAGAATCGGTTCATAGAAGAGCGCTGACCCAGAGATTTTGCCATCTTGTGAAGGAGACGGGCATGTAAGCCTGTGTTTGGGGGACACTCTGGAAAGATGATCTATCATAGAGTCATGTGAAGAGGGCTTTGAAACCACAGGACATGGTAGGGGTCCATGGGATAAATACAGGAAGTGACACTGAAAGTAGAGAACTCAAGTAATGTGTTTGGCACATGAGCTTAACTCATTTTTTATCCTCCTTATTCTCAGTTGTACTTTCTCGCTTATTTACAGACTTCAAATATTCTTAACAGTTATTATTTTGGAGGCCCTTCTCTGGATATTACCTTACTAGACATGTCCCGGTTTTGTAATCCTCCTGTCTTACTGCTCTTCATTAACAGCAAGGGTATCACTTTCCGTGACTATTTTTTTCTTCTTTGTTCACTAGTTTGCCAATATATAGGCTAACCCACATTTAGCACGAACCTGACAATTTTAATTCCCCAGTACTAAAATGGCAGATATATTTAAAATATATATCCTGACAAAAATGAGCTTGTGCTCTACTACCTCTACCTCTCTGTTTTAAACACAGCTGGCATTCTATTAATAAGTGCAAGGCATTATTTTAGTTACTTTCCTGAGCATAGACACTGACACATCTTGTTTCACATTTGGTGCTGAAGTAGTCTGCATTCTCATAATGCAAAAATTCAGGAGGAAAAAAAGCATATATTTTTTCTGCTTTACATCCTTGTTTTAATACATGACTGCATTTTTTAACACTTAAAATCTATTTGCTAGTCTACCATGAACATTTTTAAAAATGAAAGTATCAGAATATTACCTAAATCCAGAATTACCATCCAAGCCAAATTAAATTGAAATTTCACCCAAAGTTAGCTAATGTATGTGTTTATTATATTTGCATCACTCTCTTTTCTCTGATGACCTTATATTACAAAATCTAAACAACAAATTAATGATGAGCTATATCCTTCAGATTAAGGATAAAGGTTTCTTACTTGTAGGTACTGTATTTATTTTTCAGGTGGTAAAACCTACCATAGGTTTTACACAATAAAAATTTTAAACACACATGCAGTAGCCTCCATAGTGTATGGCTTTGTTCAGTTGCTCCAAACTTGTACTTATGCCTGAGGACTTGAGTCAGAATTTTGGAAGACAGATTACATTTTTTTTGTCTAAAAAAATTAATAAATAAAATATCCTTTGCTGGTGAGAATGTAATAAATTAGACACTATTTATTGCCATAATAATGCTACCGAGGAAAACACTCACAAAGCTTCAGTGGGGTGTAACAAGAAATGTTTACTTTCGCTTGCCATTTGTGGGTTATCTGGGCAGTTCTGAAAATAACTTGGCTCTTTGACACAACTGCAAGTCAAGGAAGCAGTTCTACTGAGCTGGGCTGGGCTCCCTTACAAGTAAGTTTGATTGACTAGCTCTAGGCTGGTCTTCAATGAACTCAGGGGTAAACTGAGTCTACCTGGCCTCTCATTATCCATCAGGCAAGCTCAAGCTTATTATTGTGGTGGTGACAGGATTTTAAGGGAGGACAGAGGCAAGCAGGGCTAGCAGGGCTACGTGAAATCTAATTTCAGAACAAATACATCATTTTTTCTACATTCTATTGGCCTTAGCAAGTCACATGATAAACTCTTTCAGTGAATGGGAAAGTAGGGCCTACCTACTTCTTAATGGGAGGAGCTTCAGGGTCACCTTGCAAGGGTATTGTGGATAATTGGAACATTTTTCTAAAAGAAGATCTACCACCAACACTGACATTTATTTATGGTGAAAGAAAATTAAAAAAAAAAAAGAGATTATGTGAGACTAATTAAACCAAAATAGGTTTAAATTTTTTTGATTGTAATCCTTTATCAATTGATATATTTTCTGTGAATATAATCAAAGAAATGATATAAAAACACAAAATATTTTATGTGAAAATGTCATCTCACAATTGTATGTTATTTAATAAAAGACAAAGATCAAGTGATCAATAACATAAAACTGATTAATCTAATTGATCACATCCACTCTAGAATATCATACAGTTTTAAAAATAGCGGTAAAGTTTATAGAGTAACATAGAAAACAGTGGGGAAAAGTAAAGACTAACATTCCCAATTAAATATGGAATATCATACAATAATACAGGAAACATATAAGACTTCCCTGTTGTAATTATTAGAGTATATTTAATGATAAACTCAATCTCGTTTGACCATATCTCCAAAATTCTCAATTTGTTTCATTTCTTTTTTCTTAAGCATTCAATTTTTATTTAAAAAAGTATAAAATATGGGCTTTCTTATGACTTACTATTAAGAATACATAGCAGATATGTCATTTTTTGAGTATAATTAATCAAAAACCCCCAAACCTATGCATAGAAAAAAGACTTATGTGTAATAAGTGTGCAAATTTTTTTTAAAATTTTTTATATATTCAAATGATCTATTTTGAATTTTTCCTATAAATATGTACAGTAATTTCTCCCTAATCATGTGCTGCCTTTACATAAAATTCCAGCATATGCATATTTCTATGATACCCACACAAGGAAAAGAATTTAAGGGCACAAACTTGGAAACCATATTGTGCTGTGAAAATGTTTTGAAATTAGGAAAGTTGACATAAGGATAGGATCCAAGAAAAGCTACTGGCATTTGATCACTGGAAATCATGGAGAATGAATGAGGTCTGACAGATGAATTAGGTCTGACAGTGGTGCCAGGGGCAAGGGATGCTATAACACCACATATAAGAAGCTCCAGATGTTTGAATCAGGGTGATTTACCAACTATAACTTTTTAAGATTATCTAACTCCTCCGCCTGGTTCATAGTCAACCAATCACAGAGCTGAGCTAGTCTTACATACAAAAAAAGGTGTCCCTGTTTCACATTGAATAAGTGGACTAGTCAAATAAATGTTTGATGGTTTGTTTCTGCTTTGATAATCCTTAAAGTCCCAACAGCGGTATTGAGTTATAAAGCTTTCTCTGGTGAGTTTTAATATATGATTATGTATTGTGGATTTGTTAACGGTCATGTTTTCCTGAAGCCTTGACATCCACAAGAAGGCTGTGAGCACCCTGCCTGGGTTATCAGGTGCAGCAGTGTGGTAAGGCTGGTTCTTGCCACAAGTCCCTCTTCCTGCCCTCCTCTGACTGTGATCTAGTGACATTTAAATGCACCAGGAAAATCCCTCCATGCCTTCTGCTTAAGTTCTTCATTCTGACTCCCAGGGAAGGCACTTGTCCACAGGCTCTGTCTCTCTCTTTCCCCTACACCAGCTTGGATAAGCCTGCTCCCTTGAAGCTCCCTCTGCATGTCCCTCTGAGGAGTACACTGTGCTGCCCTCTCCTAGGACCTGAAGGCATCATCTATCTCACTTTTATTTCTCTCTTTGTGTTGTTATTCCATGTCTGCACCAGACTGATCACCAAAACCCCCTAATTTAGGGGACCCTGGGTGACTCAGTGGGTTAAGCCTCCAGCTCTTGATTTGGGCTCAAGTCATGATCCCAGGGTTATGTGATCAAGCCCCACATGGGCTCTGTACGCAGCAGGGAGTCTGCTTAAGATTCTCTTTCTCCCTTCCCTTTGCCCCTCCCTCATTCTCTCTCTCTCAAATAAATAAATCTTTAAAAAGAAACCCTAATTTAAAATAACTATTTCTACAACAGAGATTGGTGTTGAAGAATCTAGCCATTAGGTTTCCAATCCTGTGAAACTGAATAGTTGGATCAGTAACACCAGTTTTGGAGGGTGTCAGGACACATTACATCACTACTTCACAAGCAGAGTCAGATGGTTATCACTGGAAATGATAGTGGTAGATTCATAAAAATAAGTGAATCTGTAGTTTCTAGGTGTGCATAGCTAATTTTAAGTGTTATCACTGGTAAATTTTATGTATTAACTTGGCTAGATAGGCCATGGTACCCATATGTTTAGTTGAACATCATTTTATACCAGATGTCAAACACCAGGGGGCATTGTGAAGGTATTTTGTGATGAGGTTAGCATCTAAATAAGTAAACTGAGTAAGTCAGATTACCCTCCATAACGTGATTGGACCTCATCCAATCAGTTGAAAGCCTTAAGAGAAAAAGACTGAGGTCCCTCAAGGAGCAGAGGGGCAATTTTGCATCCAGACTATCCTCAGACTCGGTCTGCAACATTGGCTCTTTCCTGGGCCTCCAGAGTTCAGACTTGCCAGCCTCCACAATATCAGGAGCCAGTTCCTTAAATCTTTCTCAACTTCTCTCTTTCATCTTCTCTGTTTCTCCCTGGCTCTCTCTTTCTCTAGATCTCTCTAGATACATGATAGGTATGTAGGTAGGTAGATAGATCAATAGATATATAGGTAGATAGATAGATAGATAGATAGATAGATAGATAGATAGATACATAGGTAGATACATACATACATAGGTAGATAAATATAGACTTTTACACACACACCCACACACACTCACACACAGCCCTTACTGGTTTTCTCTGGAAAACCTTAAAACATTGTTTCATGTTCTGATATACTTTGAGCCATTTAACAATCTATTTCCCATGGTAGGCAAAATATTGTACTCTACCATATCAATCCTCTTTGTGGGAACTCCGAGCACCATATCATCCAGCCTCCTCCGTAGTTATATTGAATTCTGTCCAGTGGAATGTCAGTGAAAGCAAAGCAAGCCTCCTTCAGGCTTAGTCTTTAAAAGCATCCTACTGAAACTTCAACTCACTCGTCCTCTTACAAAGCAACCTTGAAGGCCGTGTGTCCCAGGTGACATAACAACAAGGTAGAGAAAAGCAATCTGGTCCACATGTGATGAGTCAAAGCAAGAAATGGGCTTTATTGTATACAGTGATTGAGATATGGGGGCTTATTTCTTACTGCGGCATAGCCTAGTATTGTCAGATTTCTAGCAGGCATTAGGTGAGTGAGCTGCGTTCAGCAGCGTGCAATAGCAAAACCAGAATCTGCTTGGTCTCAACAACACAGAAATACATTATATCACATAATAGGAAGAGCATTAGTTGCATATGTTTCTCCGTTGGTTGAATACATCAGTGATGCTACCAAAGGCTGTCTTTGAAAAAAATATCTCTATTTTCCTTCAGTGTCAGCTTGGCCTTCATGCTGGTTACCTGGCTGTGACAGATACAGACTTCACATCCAGATCCACAACTTCTCCAGAATTCCTCAGCAGTCTTTCCTCATCCCCACTGGACAGAGCTGAGTTACATACACCTACCCCCTGAACCATCGATGCCAAGAGAATTAGGAACACCATCATTATTTTAAAAAAATGAAGAATAAATGAAGATTTCCCTCCCTGAGACTAAAGTCAGGGTATATATATCCAGAGTCATGTGAAGAAGAAGTGGTCATTTGAAGCAAATCAAAGCTCTATCAATAACATGTCCCAAACTCAAGGTCACTGGGACACTAAGTTTTGATAGTAGGCTCTGGACCTATGAAAGGGGCCATTACCTGAGCTACTCAAGAATCGAGCTATAAAGGGGTCACTACCTAAGCTGAAGAATCCTGGACAAACCACTCACCATCCCTTCAGGGTGAAGGATATATAGATAGTGCCAGAGTCACATTACTAGGTTGTATGACACAGGCAGGGCAGATCACGTATGTCCTGAGACAAGCCATACTCTAACTCTTAAGAAGTTGTTTTTTCTACTATAAGAAGCTGTCAGTGATTCCTCCCAGTAGTTAAAAATATGGACGAGGCTAGTCCTTTAACTTAATTCTCATGAGGAGAATAAAAAGTAATAAGGTGATCTGTAAAATGCCTCATTGGGAATTCAATATCAAAACACATTAATTTCAGCATCAAACAACAGAAAAATACATGTCATAATACACGACCACATCCCTTTAACACTCAAGAGAACAGTAAAAACGAGGAAGGGGAGAAATTTGGACAAAAAGATGGGAAAGATAAGGGAAAAATAAAGGAAAAACATGAATGACAAAATGCCATTATGCTTCATAACATTAATTGTCTTCTATCGCATGTCATCCAAGAGCCACATAATCCCTGCTCAAAAAGATTAACCCAATTTATACGAATTAACTGAAAGCAAATCCAGCTTTTTTTTGGTATATGCTTAACAGAAGCATACATAAAATAATAAATACAACACATCCGATTAGACAGGAGTCATTGTAATTTCATCTTGTTGACTAAGCATTAAAACAGCAATAAAAATAACCTATTCAGTTGTTGAGTGTATCCAAAATGTCACTTTATAGAGGTGCAGACTATAGGGTTGACTTTACCTGCATGACATTCTATGAAGTGGCAAATGGTTGGTTGGGGAGTTAGGATTTCTGGTTTTAAAAATCTCTCAATTATTATCTTTGTGACCTTGGGATATTAACTGAAACTTTCTTAGGTTCTGTTAATTTACCTAGAAACAGCAATGAATATATTCCTATAAACCTCCAAGAGTTGTGTTATTTAAGTAAATATCACCCCAAGGTTGGACAAAAGAGCTGATATGAATCATCACCGGCATACTATAGTGATCAAACATTTATAGTCTTAAAATAACTGCTCGTTCATTAAAATATTATACACCTTATTCATCATTTGGCAGCTCTAAAGGCCTTATTCCCTTATTATGATTCAGTGGTAGTCATGGAAGACCCGCTACTCTACTCAAGATCGTCAGGAAAGGGCTAGTGTCACAGCTTTCGTATTTCCCCCTGCTTTACTGAGGTATGACTGACAAAAAGAGGTTACTTATATTTACCTTTCTTTTGTGGTGAGAACACTTTTTAGAGAATTTTAAATATACAATACAGTATTAACTGTTGTTCCTGTGCTGTATATTATTTCTCTTATTTATCCTGAACATCTGAAACTTTGCACCCTTTGAACAACACCTCCCTGTATCCCCTTCATTCCAGCCCCTGGTGACCACCATTCTACTCTCTGCATCTAAATATTTATGTATTTTATACATATATTATATCAAATATCAGATAAATACTTGCATGGTCTTACTTCTGGGCTCTCTGATAGTTCCATTGGTCTGTATGTCTGCATTCATGCTAGGAACGCACTGTAACTTCGCAGTATCTTAAAATCAGGCAGTGGGATGGCATCAGCTTCACTCTTCTGTTCAAGATTGCTTTGACTATTCTGGATCTTTTGGGGTTCCACATGAATCTTATGATTTTTTCCTATTTCCATGAAAAAATGCCACTGGCATTTTGATAAGGATCACATTGACTCTGTACTTCAATTTGGGTATTGTGGACATTTTAACAATATTAATTATTCTGATCCATGAACATAGAATATCTTTCCATTCATCTGTGTCTTCTTCAATCGTTCATCATCATTTTCCAGTTTTCAGTGTACAATCTTTCACCTACTTGCTTAAATTTAATTCTATGTATTTCACTCTTTTTCATGTTAGTATTAATGGGATTGTTCTGTTAGTTTCACCTTTGGATAGTTCATTATTACTGTATGCAACTAATTTTTGTATGTTGGTTTTGTATCCTACTACTTCACTGAATTGGTTTATTATTTCTAACAGGGTTTTGTTGTTTTGTTTTGTTTTTGGTGGAGTCTATAAAGTTTTCTATGTAAAATCATGTCATCTGTAGACAGACAACTTTACTGCTTCCTTTCTGACTCAGATGCCTTCTATTTCTTTCTCCTCACCTAATTGACTAGGATTTCCAGTGGGATAATGAGTAGAAATGGGGAGAGTGGACATCCTTATCTTGTTCCTGATCTTAAAGGAAAAGCCTTCAGCTATTCACCATTGAGTAAAATTATAACGTCTATTCTTTCATTTATAATTTTATTGAATCTTTTTTTTCTTAGTATAGCTAAAGACTTGTTAATGTTCTTTTTGAAAAATCAACTAAGTTTTGTCGATTCTATTTGTTTTCTTCATGTCCATTTTATTGATTTCTATGCTAAACTTTATTATTGTCTTCCTTTTGCCAATTAGGGGCTCAGTTTCTTCTTTTTCTAGTTCCTTGGGGTATAAAATTAGGTTATTTGAGATTTTTTTTTCTTTACTTGGGCATTTATCACTAGTAGAGTTGCTTTTTATGTATCCTGAAAGTTTTGATATGTTGTATTTCCCCCTTATTATTTTTCTTGAGTTTTCTATTTCTCTTTTGATTTATTCTTCAACCGTTTGGGTGTTCACATTCATGCTGTTTAATATTTCCACATGTTTGTTAATTTTCTGATTTTCTTCCTATTACGGATTTCTAGTTTCATACAATTGTGAGGAGAAGGAATACTTGATATGATTTCAACCCCGATTTGTTAAGATTTTTTTGTGGCCCAACATATGATCTATGCTAGAAAACATTCCACATGTGCTTGCATGGAATATATGCTTTGCTACTGCAGGATGGGATATTCTGTTTACATCCGTAAGGTCTATTAGGTTTATGGTTTTATTGAAGTCCAGTTTTCTTACTGAATTTCTGTCTGGAATATCTATCAATTGTTGAAAGTGAGGTATTAAAGTCTCTACTATTGTATAGCTATCTACTTCTCTCTCTTCTGCTCTGTAAATATTTACTTTGTGTATTTAAGTGTCCTGATGTTGTGTATATTTTTGAGGTTGTTATATACTTTTTATATAAAATTAGGGCAACTACTTTATTTTGAACAAGAAAGTGATGTAGGTAACTCTGAGTATCATCCCACTAATATGAGAACTCACTCCCAATAGTACTCTCCACACAGTTTTGTGAGAAAAGTATTTTCTCTCTGCCCAGTCCTGTCATCTACTATGATATCTTTTCACAAGGCAGGCAGACATCAACTGACATCTGCTTACAGTCAAAGAACCAGGTCTGAATGGAGCAGCTCAGCACTTACATTTGGAGAGAGGATTCTTATTCTGGTTAAAATCCAATGCATGTGCCAACACAGGGCTGCTGACTGCTGATCTCGAATTGGGTAAAATGAATATGATTGGTCCAGATCATTCCCACAGTTGCTTCTATATAAAAATCACTTTTATAATAAAGCTCCTTTCATCAAAACGTACTCTGAACAAATCTTGCAAAGGAAACTCACCTGGTCCCAAGTCTACAATATAAAAGCAAGGAGAAAGGATGGGTTCTCTGCTGTGATCATGTTTAGGACATTCACAAGGGTGAATGAATGGTGAGGTAGGCACCAGGAGCACCACTGTACTTTCTGTGCCAAAACTTCCACATTTGTCACCCTCCCCAGCCTCGAAATGGTCAGCTGTTAGGTTGTACACTGTCCACAATGGTTCTCCTGCAAACAGCCAATGGACTTCACATAATTCTTTTCCTCCAGCATGAAGCAGTGATAAATTTCTGCAGGAAGAGTTATCATGCCTCCTTTTAACATGGAAATGTGGATCCACTTGTCCTTTTTATCTCTCCCATCAAAGTAGCTACTGCCACCCAAGATGTATAAATCCCCTTACCCAGAACATCTTAATCTTTCCTTTGTGATGTAGTTGTTTATCTTTTTATATGGCTATTATGTCCATTTAGGAGTAGCTGCTCTCCAGATTTTTCTAATTCTGAATCATTCTCATGTTTGTCAGCAACCAACTTCTAGAAAGAAGCCCCAGCTGGTGCATCTGCTCCAGGCAGACCTGGAGGCTGGCTTGGTGTGATGGGACTGCCTAAGGTCATACGTGGATTTGTCCATGTACCAGGTCTACACCATGGCCTGGTCTGGGTGCAGGGAGCGCCTGTCTGCTCAAACGCCCTGCCTGTCTCGTCCACTGACCCCACATCAGGGACTGTGGGAGGAAGTGGAGGAAGAACAGCCCTTGTATACTTTTCATGATGCCTTATTTTTCATTATATGATGTCTTTGTCTCTTTATGACAGTTCTTATTTAAAATCTATTTTGTCTGATATAAGTGTGGCCATCCCTGTTCCCTTTTAGTTTCTATCTTCATGGAATATTTTTTTCCACTCATTGACTTCCAGCCTATCTGTGTCCTTAAAGCTATAATGAATCTTTTCTAGATAGAATATTGTTGGATCTTGTTTTTTCATCCATTTAGCCATTCTATGTCTTTTGATTGGCAAATTTAATCCTTTTACATTTGTGATAAAATGAAAACTTCTCTAACGGTACTTATCACACACCAGGGAATCTCAATAAGGCTACCACTGGATTTCTTAGTAGAAATTTTGCAGGCTTGGAGAGAGTAGGATAATATATCCAATGTATTGAAAGAAAGAAAAAGGAAAACTCTACCTGGCAAAGCTGTCCTTAAAGAATTAAGAGAAAAATACTTTCCCAGACAAGCATAAGCATAGGAAGTTTATCACCACGAGACCTGCTTTACAACAAAAGCTAAAGAGTGTTCCTCAAATTAAAATTAAAGACACTAGCTACTAATATGGGAACATAAAAGTATAAAACTCACCATTAAGATAAGTGTACAGTCAAATTCTGAATACTCTAACACTAAATAATCATAAATAATTTTTAACTCTGCTAATGGCCCAGAACATTCTGAAGTCATATTTCATTCATTATATATCAAGCTAGCTCATCGCCACATTCCTCCCTTAACAATGTTTATATGCTGCTTCCCTGGGATTTTTTTTAAGATCAGACGCTGCAATTGTTTTATTCACTACTGACATACATAGCGCCATACCTGGCACATAAAGCTAGTCCTTAGCTAAAAAAACAAAATAGTTATGCATGCTATTTAATGATCTATGTCAGTTCTGTTCAGAGTGTGGCCTTCAGACCAACAGCATTGGCATTACTGGGATTTGTTTTAAACGTAACTCCATGAGTCCTACAGAGACACATAAAATCGGAACACATAAGGGCTGGAACCAGGCAGAGGTGGTTTAACAAAATCTCCAGGTGATTTGTATACTAATAGACGTTTGAGAAGCCCTGGTCTAGGTAAAGCCTTGAAGAGGCAAGTAAAAAAATTAGAACATTTGTTTTGAAAGTATAATGACACTGAAAGAGGGACATTATTATAGTCGAATATATGGACAGATACAGTGGATAGTTAGCACATGTCACATAAAGATAAACTCTTCTAGATTTAGAGTCTATATCTCTTAATTTATTTTCACATTTCACAAAATTAAATGACCACTTTTGACATGGTGGTGGTATTAATTAGTGTGCACTGGTATACCCCAATAAATTAGAAACTTAGCATATATCTGAAAGAGAGTCCTTGCATTATCATATATGAGTTATGACAAATAATAAGTGTGCCATAAAATTTGAATAAAATTACTATCTTGATAAGAAAAAAGAAAACCTCGGTCATCAAGGAATATGATGACAGCTTAGGACTATTGCTGATACTGAGAAAAACCTTTGGGGAGAAAGCATACTCTGAATTCTTCTTAAGTAGAATACTAATGCTTTATTACAAAGAAAAATAAGCACTCATGGCACATAACCAACAGCTTAGTAAAAGTTTAAGGAGAAAAAAAAAACCCGACACATTTGGGAACTCATAGGCAGAAACATTGACTAGAAGGGAAAATAGAGACTGAGACACAGAGGAAAGTGAGAACAACAATAAAAAAATAAGCTAGAGCTAGAGAGCAGATGGAGATATAGCCAGAGGTAGAAAAAAAGAGCAAAAGGATCGTAGAGGCGGTTAGCTGAGGATGTGTAAACTCCTAAATATGAAGATACTTCTATGGGGGCTTCAGAATTGCTTAGGCACTCAATGAGCTGTATGTGAACACATTCACATGCCTCCTGCCCACACTCTCCCACTTGTGGCTACAGACAAAAAGGAGAGGGATGAGAACGGTGTTTGGAACCCTATCCCAATGGCATTTTTGTCCTGGTGTGTAGGAAGTGTTGAAAATAATAAGGCTGTTTTTAAGATGCCATTCCTTGGCTTTCTATGGGAGAATTACCACATCCAGTATAAGATAGCAATCAACTCAGGAGACTTCAAGAATCCTCCCCAGGAGAGACACAGTATTGGAATCATCGCCAAGTACCATGTTATTGTAAGAATTGTCTTTTCTTCTCAAATTTCAGAAGGAATAGCACACTTACAGACTTTCATTACTTTCATAAACAGCACTACAAAAGCTGGTCATCGTTATGGTATTTTTTTTTAATTAAAGGGAATTTTTAGAACAACATCAAACCAAGGTAAAGCTACCTAAGGAGAGAGAAACTGGTCAGTTTTCAACAGCTTTAACCACATGCTATTGACAGACATCTTTACACGACACATTTATGTGCATGTGAATTTTAGAAAAAGAAGCTCAAAGGCTGCACCAATTTTTAGTGCCAATCCACCAAGTAGCTACAATCATTGCTATTTTAATAACTGTATTCATTTCAAAGAAACCCAAGTAATGCAGCTTTCTGCAAAAGCCTTGAAACTGACTAAGCCCTTAGGGTATCAGCATTTCTCAAGGAAAGAGGTTCACAGTTTACCATGCTATTTATAAGCATATTGAAAGAGAAAGATTAAAAACAGCATTGTAAGTGTCTCCCTACATTTTATGCCTGCCAACTCTTTACTCATATTATAAAAGAGAAAAAAGAGAAGAGTGTAAACTAAGAGGATATAATCTACTCATACCTTGATTAAACTAAGGCAGGAAAATCCCAAAGTTTCTGTGCTGCTCTGGAGAAATGCCTTGGAGGGTATCTGATGAAGCCAGTCATCCTGCAAAAGCCCTCACAACTGTGGAGCTTGTCATAGACCAATCTAGCTGACCACCTCCACGAAGCCTTCAGAGATCAATCCGGTTCCATACGGATTTCTTCCCTGTTCATAAACACCAGATTATATTCTCGAGTAGCATATTTAAATCTTGATGTGGGTTGACACTCCCCACCTAGATCACTTAGTCTTGAAGAAGCTTCCCTTACAGCCCACCCAGGATGCAATGTAGTATTTTTATGCACAGATGCTAAATATTTCAGTTTAAGACTGAGTCATCATGCTTAATGTATTTACCAGAGATTCCATATTTGTCACACAAGGATATTTGACTCAGCCAATATTGTAACTACATATAATTTGTTTAGGAGCTGAGTACTTTTATAATGGTTGCCAAGGGTAATAAATCTAAGCAGAATTCAAAACTCACATTTTGTATTCATTATAAACTTTTCTAAAGTGAGAAAAGGCCTATGCTTTTTATACCCAACATTTCCAGAGAGGATCTTTGAGGGAGAATTCTCTCGAGTTTGGGGAGAAAGGACAAAAAGAAGGCAACATTTGTAAAACTGACATTTACTTATACTATCCTTCACAGTCAGGGATTTATTTTGGGATTGAATGGGTCATGGGTGCCTTGATCGTGATTGCCAAGCCCAAAAAGCCAGAAGGAGCCTGCTGAGCCAATATTTGTAATTGGGATTGTTGAAAACTCTAGAATACTAGCCAAAGACATGAGACTCTTTATACCTCACTCATTTAGGCTTAGAGGAAGTTATTGTTTAGGATCCAAGATTTCAACCTGCCCAAAGAGATTTTGGGAAAAAAAAAATAATTGCTGTTCTTCTGAAGAGGAAGTCTATCATCCACCTTCAAGCTCTTATCTTGCAGCATAATTACTAGGAACGTAGTTAGCCAGTTGTGTAGAAAAGTTTAGTGTCTATGTTTTGGAGAATATCCGGTTTTTCTTGGAAAATTTTAGAACCCCAATCAACAGATGCTAATCTGTAGCAGCCTGTGGCTGTTGAAAGGCATAAAGCAACCCTTGTTAGTGATCTTTTCTGAAAACAATGTCACATCCTGCATCCAGGTACCAAGTGAAAATTTCTCTAGCCTGTAATGGTTTGAATACATTTCTTCCCAAGTATCTGGCATATTTCTCAACAGATTAAGTTTATCTCTCCAACATTCCCAAATAAATGGCTTAGCACATATCCAAAATAATGACAAATTTAACTTTTCAGGCTGGGGAAAGATGATACAGTATGGAAGATTGGAAAAAGATCAAGATTGGGTACCAATCTGCTTGGTTTCTAATCTCATCTGTGAAATGATTTTGGGAGTAAATATCTTTAGCTCTCTGGGATTCAGCTAAACACTTTCCATAGTCTTATCCAGCTTTATTCTGTAAGATGAGGAGCCTGGAAATATCTCTACCCTTTTTTTGACCATTACCATGATAATATATTGTCAATAAGTATACATAATATTCTTTATATCTTTCATCTGCAGAATGTACTATCTGTTTTTCCAGCCACATATAAAACTGAGGAATTTATAGACCCTGTATTAATTAGGGTTCTTCTGGTCAAAATTAATAAAACAGGACTTGAATTCATTCCAAAACAAAACAAATTTTTTAAAATAAGTATTAACTGAATAAGATATAGAATATCATATAGGCCCATCCAGGCACATTCAAAGAAATATGATCCGTTAATCAAATTTAATTATTAATAAAAGAAAACTAACTAAAATCTTTACTGAAGTCTCAAACAAATTCAAAGAGATGGATTTGTAATTCACAGTATTTCATAAAATTCTCCACTTCTCTAATTCCCAACAGCCCTCATGTACTGAGACAAGCCTCCTGTCTTTTCAACTCCCACTGAGTCCACCCCTAATCCAAAGTGCCCCAAGTGCCCCCCTCAAGTAGATCGTCTCCATTTTTCCCTTCCTCTCCTTTTCTTTTTTTTTTTTTTTTAAGATTTTATTTATGTATCCATGCAAGACACAGAGACAGAGGCAGAGACACAGGCAGAGGGAGAAGCAGGTTCCCTGTGGGGAGCCCGATGGAGGAGTCCATCCTAGGACCCTGAGATCATGACCTGAGCCAGAGGTTGATGCTCAGCTACTGAGCCACCCAGGCACCGCCCCCTCCCTTTTCAAAATTCTATAGTCTTGCCTATTTTTAATGTCCCTTTCCAATGTAAAGTAAAGCTCTTTTCTTCCTAATTCTTCAGATCTATCTACTCATCACTCAGAATCAGTAGTAAAAAGCCAGGGAACTTAGTGGGGGAAGCTTGGAATCAACTTTAAAAAGTGAAGAAAAAGAGGGGAAAAAAAGGAAAGGAATTATCTCAATGAGGATATTAAAAAGGGATAAATTTGAAAACTTGCATAATTTTACATAATCTTTTATTTTCTGTACTTTAACATTCATGAGGGAGGGACAGGGGCTCCTGACAATCTACACGAAGCATATAGCTGGGTCCCTGGAATTTACTAGAAATAGTAGTATAGATATTTTCAAGGGTATCTTTTTTCAATCTCTGCTTTTTCTGTTGATGCATGTTTGTTTCTTTCTTCTCTCCTGCTCTAGAAACTGTTCCTCACTGCATTTTTCTCTCTATGTGAGAAAGCACATTCCCAGTGAGCTTTCAGTTTAATATGTATTCAGTCACCCAGAGAGTAAATAATCTCTTTGTAATAGGAAGGGAATCTGATTCAGTTTTTAATTTTTTTTTAGATTTATTTATTTATGATAGTCACAGAGAGAGAGAGAGAGAGAGAGAGAGAGAGAGAGAGGCAGAGACATAGGCAGAGGGAGAAGCAGGCTCCATGCTCCGGGAGCCCGATATGGGATTCGATCCCGGGTCTCCAGGATCGCCCCCTGGGCCAAAGGCAGGTGCCAAACCGCTGCGCCACCCAGGGATCCCATGATTCAGTTTATATCTCATGTCCATTCAACGTCTAATTAAAAATGGCCAAGGTGATTGGCTCATATTATCCCAAATATGTCTCAATACAGATACAACTAGGATTTCTTAAAATGCAGTGGAGGGTATGGTCTGTGAAGACAGTGCAGCTGGCATCAATTACAGGGCCAATCATGAATTCCAAGTCTGACTGTAAGAGTAAAATTCCTAATTATGTAGATGCACTTGCAGTATCATCCGGCCCCTCTTTATTGTTGTTATTTTAGTTGTATTTCCTGTATCTCAGTTTTAATGATGTGTCCCATATTGTAGAGAGAGAGAGAGATTTTAAAAATGCATTTCTAGAGATAAAATGTTTTGTTCATTACTCATGTATATTTGCACAGTATTGTCACGAGTATCAGTTTTCCTAATGAAACTTACCGATTTTTATCTTTACCCTCAGAATCTTGCTTTCAGATCAGTAAGATATTAAAAAAATTCAATATATTCATTGTAGAGATGATGCAACTGAGAGACTTATCCAACACACAGCTGGTAAGAAGAAAACACAACAATTTTATCTCCTCTTTACTTTTCATTTAATTTCACCTGTGGGCCCACACAGTGTCAGTAAACCTGTTGCAATGAAGGAAGAGTCAACTTAGGGTTGGCTAGGTTACAGTATCTAATTTTCAGAAGAAAGATAAAGGTAGAACCAGTAGCTTTGTAATTTAATACAAGTTAATATGCTAGCTAAATTCATTGTTAAGCAAGGGACAAAGTTAAACGACCCAGGAAATTCATAAAACTCTGGATTTTCTTTGTATCTTAATACCTACAGTAATAGTGAATCCTTTCATGGCTTTAGCTGTACATAAGAGGTTTAAAAGTGACCTTCAATCAAATACCTACATTCCAGGCATACAGAAAGGATTCATCTAGAATGTAAAACTGGATTTGAACTTGCCTTTGGTCAGATTCACCTAGATTTTGCATTCAACTCTTTTTATATTAATAAAGAAGGGAGAAAGAGGAGGAAAAAGATGGTGCTATCTAATTTGATAATGATAAGGTCGGGAAGGAGGATGGGTGAAGATGGAGTTCAAAGAGTTATCTCCACTGACTACAAAGATCAATAAAACCATGGAACAGAAGCAACAAGCCCTAAAAGTTTTCTTGGTGATAGAGTTATGTAGAGTCTAGATTTCTTAAGGACAGTAACACAAGAACTAGATTTCAGAGAGATCCAGATCCAGGAAGTTTCCAGTTAAGGCCAAATTCACACACATAAGTGCACATTAGAACATGGGATTAGGTGGGATAGGGAGTGGGGCTAGTGGAACTAGGAGGTAGGTCAAAAGTATTTATGGATGTGTTGGCAAAAGCCAACTCAACTTGGAGGATTTTGTCTTCATAATAGTTAATTTTATGTGTCAACTTGACTTGGTTAAGGGAAGCCCAGATAGCTGGTTAACTCTATTTCTGGGAATGTCAGTGAGGGCACTTTTAGAAGAGACTAGCATTTAAATCAGTAAAGAAGCTCCATTCTCACCAGTGTGGGCCAGCATTACCCCATCTGTTAAAGGACCTAAGCAGAACTAAAAGTAGAGGAAAGACACATTCTCTATCTCTCTGCCTTTTTGAGCTGGAACATCCAATTGTGTGTGTGTGTCTAATGTTTTTCTTCAATGGGGACATTCCATGTTTTCTTTCCCTGGGACAACTGGAGCTTTTGGTTCTTAAGCCCCAGCTTTGGACTGAGTTGTACCTGCAGCTGTCCTGGTCCACCACCTTGTCGATGATATCTTGGTAAGGGCTGTGGTTAGTCTTGAGTGGGCTTCATATGAAAGACCACAGTGATTTATGATGCTCCATTTAGAATAATTATAGTTTTCAATTGTGGGCTCATGATGATAGAGTCATTATGAATATATACTTTTAAATATATGATAGTCTTTTAAAATATGTTTTCCACTTGGGGTATACATTCTTTGGTCCTGAAATATTCACAAAATGTTGCTCTTCTTAACCCATCCAGTTTCAAATTAGTCTGAAAAGTCTCACTCATTCTGTGTCTTCGAAATGCCTCTTTGGAATCTGAATTTCTCTTTAAAATAGAAATGGTATGAATACGCTAAGACTTGCTGTGGCACAGCCAATACAAAAAAAAAAAAAAAAAACTCCAGGAGTTTCCTGATCCAAGTTTCCCTCCATATCACTGCCTCACACTCAATGCTCACTTTCATCCTTACTTCCTCATGTTCAGCATGGATATTAGAAAGAAATTCACACTGACATAGGATTCCTGGTGAACAGTAAACACAAGATTAGCTCTCTTAAATTTTCAATATTTGTGTCCATGAAAAGGAGAATTGAAAAGAGAAAAAGTTCCTAAATGTGCCCACTTCTTCTTTTAGATCTATTAAAATGTTATATGTATCTTTAAAAATACTAGATATAGAGATTGTATATATATATATATATACACACACATATATAATGTATATACATTATATGTGCAATATATATATATATAATGGCACATATACATATAAGGTTGATAAGCTATAAAAATAAGCAAGTAAGATTCTATTTTTCTTATCTGTAAAATAGGGATGATATTAACTTACTTCAAGGGTGATTATGAAAGGGAAAATAATTGCTAAATGTTGCCTGTAAGTTCATGCCATTATTATCACAGATGCACAGCTCCATCTGGGTTGTTTTTATTTATTTATTTATTTATTTATTTATTTATTTATTTATTTATTTATTATGTATGTATGCATGTATTTATTTACAGAGCATGAGCAGTGGGGGTGGAGCAGAGGGAAGAGAAGAGAGAATTGTAAGCAGGCTCCACACTCAACATGAAGCCCAGCGCAGGGTTTGAATCCCATGACCCTGAGATCATGACCTGAGTCAAAATCAAGTGTCAGATGCTTTACCGACTGAGCCCGTCTGAGAGGGTATTCAAACAAGAGGCTGCCAAATGCTAGATGCAGTTGAGATGACCTCAGTGTCTACTCAAATCTTGAATTTGGGAAAAATGTAAATTTAGGGGGCTTAGTTCAGACTTACTGAATAAAAACTTCTGGAGGTGAATCTGAACTTTTTAAGTTCCTCAGTGAATTCTGATAGATGGCCCAATTTGGCTTTAAGTGAATAAACACTCTTACAATTGCTGATATTAATACATTTTTAGCAACTAGTTTTTATTGTGTGTTTGTGGTTTGCTTGGCACTTTGCTGTGTGCAATGTATGTCCCATGTCCTATTGTCAAACCTACCATAGAAAAGAATAGCTTGGTCACATTTGACAGATGAGGAAACAGCCACAGAATGGAAGCAACTCCCCTAAATTGACAGAGTGGGATGATGACAAAGCTGGGACAGGAACCCAGGTCTTCCCGACTCCAGAATTAGTCCAGTAATCTTACCCGGTGCACTATACTACCTGTGCTAACACACTGTGATACACTCTCCTCATTTCTTCCCTGTGGAGTTCCATAATTCCATAACAACTAAAACCATTTGAGCACATTCCACTTTGATTGTGTTTTGAGCAATGGGTCGGCTCCAAACGGCAAATCTGTGTGAAATTATGGATAAATCCTCTTAATTTCTTTCTGTTTCATTTATAGTGTCAACACATTTGTAGCTTTTAGAATTATCTACACATTTGAGAGCTAATTAGGAAACTTTAAAAATGATAAAATGTTCACAGAGCCTTTGTAACATATTTTTCTTTTTAAACATGAACAATAGGGATCCCTGGGTGGCGCAGCGGTTTGGCGCCTGCCTTTGGCCCAGGGCACGATCCTGGAGACCTGGGATCGAATCCCACATCGGGCTCCCGGTGCATGGAGCCTGCTTCTCCCTCTGCCTGTGTTTATGCCTCTCTCTCTCTCTCTCTCTCTCTCTCTCTCTCTGTGACTATCATAAATAAATTTAAAAAAAATTAAAAAAAAATAAACATGAACAATAGCAAAGGTCCCTTTCCTTTTACAAAGCTAATCATCACCAAAAGAATCTAATGCTTCCAGGCACCATTTTTTTTTGGGGGGGGGCTTTATTTCCTGGTTTCCATTTTAACTATGTCGCTACTTTCTGGATATGAACAAGGATCTGTTAATGACATAAACTTAGAATCATATTTGAGGGAACAGTTATAGTTACCAAGAGACTTGATTAGCCATGCATTGCAAAGGGATTCTGATCAATTTTCTATACAGAAGACCCCAAAATCAGTGTGGCTTATACAGTACAAAAGCTATTTTTATCTTACATAGCCTATTACGGGGCTATTACAGAGGGTAAAAGAGAGCAAGCATCTAGGCTTCTTCTCTCTGTTGGTCTTTGCCTTTATGAACATGTTGTACATTGATGATGGTTTAAAGATACCCCTTACTCCGACCTGCAGTAGAGCCATATGAAAAGAAAAAAAGGAGAGAAGTGCACCTCTTTCTTTTAAGGCCATGATCCAAAAAATAATCACATCTCTTCTGCTCATACGCCTTTGGATAGAACCTGGTCACATGGTTACACCTAAGGGCAGAGAAGACTGTAGGGTATGTGCCTGTCTGGGTGTATAGCCATGTGCTTAGGTAGGATTTATATCACTATATAAGAAAAAAATGGACGTGGATGGAAAGGTAATGCCAGCCTCTGCCATTATCCCCATTGTTTTAGAGATAAACATTTATAAGTGTTCAGAAGAGATACAGTCCCATTTTTTTTTCACCTTGATCCTATGTCTTGACCTATCTCACCTAATCCCTGGTTGGAATTTAATAAAGAAAGCCTATTTAAGTCAAATCTTAGAAGTCCTACAGCATTAGTAAACATTTCTTTTTCTTCTTCTTCTTCTTTTTTTTTTTTTTTTGATTTTGCCATCTCTACAGATGTTAATGAGGTCTTAATGGATGAAAGACTTAAAATAAATACTAGGATCTTTGTTTGTAAGGAAAATACTCTTTCTGTTGATGCAGTATAGTTTCAGTGCCTTCTATCAAATTAAGCAAATGTCTTCTACTGAAAGCAGCATAAAAACGTTGAAAGGACATGCAATATTCAACCAATGTCAGGAAGCTTGGGTCTTAGTCTTAACTCTACAGGTGATACGCTGAATGGCCTTTGGTAAGACACTTTGTGATATTAATGCTGTGGGCAAAATAATAGCCCTCCAGAGATGTCCAGGTCCTCATCCCCAGAACCTGTGTGTATGCATGAGGTCATATGGCAAAGGGAATTAAGTCTACAGGTAGAATAAAAGCTGCTAATGAGCTAACCTTGAGAGAGTGAATTATACTGTATAATTCTAAGGGACTCGATATAATTGCAAGAGTGTTGTTTTAAATCATTAGGTTTATGGTAATTTGTTGTAGCAGTAATTGGAAACAAATACTCTTATATAGGATATTTAGATTCAAGAGTTTTACTACATGATTCAATGCATCTCTAACTCTCTAAAGTAGGTATTACAGGAAAACCAGGATTAAGGAAGTTAAGTAACTTTTTCAAAATCACGCAGGAATTGGTGAAAAGAGTATTCAAATAGTGTTCAAAAGTCCATGGTGTCCTATTTAAGACCTAGTCTTTGTATGTTGTGATACTTTGTTCCACTGTGCATTTGTTTTAAATACTTTTCCAAATGTGTTATATTTCACAAATAAAAAAATATATAAAAGCAAACCCAAAAAGACATAGTCCTTATATTCAAGGGTCTTAGAGGGGTTCTGATTCATTAATTTTATGGTGTTTTAAAGAGTGTAGAATAGGAGTTGGCAAACTTTTCTGTAAATACTCACGCAGGAAATGTTTCAGGTTTTGTAGGCCAAATGTTCTCTGGCCATACTAAATCCCACCATTGTAGCATGAAAGTAGCCAAGACATTACTGTAACAAATGAGTGTTATGTTCCAATAAAACTTTATTTACAAAAATAGGCATTGGACCATAATTAGCCCATAGTGTGATTTACTAACTATTGCTCTAGAATACGAGCTTAAATACAGAGAATTCTTCTATTAAATGGTTTAGCTCAATGGACACTATTCTCTGTGAATAGGTAAATACTTTTTTTTTTAATATTCAATGGACACTATTCTCTGTGAATAGGTAAAGATTTTTTTTTTAAAGATTTTATTTATTCATGAGAGGGGCAGAGACATAGGCAGAGAGAAAAGCAGGTTTCTGTGGGGAGCTTGATTCAGGACTCGATCCCAGGACCCCAGGATCACGATCTGAGCCAAAGGCAGATGCTCAACCACTGAATCACCCAGGCATCCCACGACTGTTAATATAAGGTGTAATTCAAAATGCATCGGCCTTCATCCTGGTACTTTTCATGACTATTCCCTTCCTGGTATGCTATCCCACCCCCAGCTCCCACATCTACACAGCTATCTTCTCTTGTCTTTTCAGTCTTTATCAAATCTGATCTTCTCCATGAGACCTACCCTGATAAGTCCATTTAAAATTATAATTTTTTATAATTTTTTTGTCATAACCACATGATAAATCCCCTTTACCTTGTTCTACATTTTCCCCCTGCTAGGGTACTTATTGCCTTCTAATATATAATATATGTATTCATTTTATCTGTGGTTAAGTGTCTATCTTCCCCTTATAAAAATGATCTTTGCCTTGTTTGGCTTGCTGACATATCACAGTACCTTAGTACATAGCACGCGCTCAACACATATTTGTTGACTAAATATTGCCCATGGTATCTTATTTGTTCCTGTTAGGTCAGATGAGTAAAGCATTAATTTGTTTACACCGGAAGTGTGTACATGAGTAAGTGAAGAAGACTTCACTTAATATTAAATTTCATTTTCCACTGGGATAGCGCACTTTCCCTGCCTTGTTAAACACAAACATATTCTATTTAACCTACTGAATCTTCCCTCATTCAGATGGATTTGAAATTTTCTATTCCTGTCTCTAAATTCATCTTCCAATGCAATTCCAAATAGTTGTTCCTTTTCTCCCTCAGAGAATCTCACATCAGTGATCACAAAGTACCTGGAAAATATTTCAGAAACAAGTGGCTATTTAAATGCAAGTTCCTATATGATAATGAAGGAAAGGAGAGACATTGCAAGACACAAATGAAAGATAGAGCATGCTTGTGTTTATCCTAGAGCTGTATTGGGATTCCTATAATGATTAATGATGCAATAATATAATAAGAACTCAGTGGCCATGAGGCAGTGGCATTTGCAAATAAAGAATGAGATCGGAAAGTAATCAGCAGCAACTTCGAACTTAGTTAAGGTTCCAAGTTATGCACCATTTTTTATATCATGTTAGTTCATTTCCTTTCATATTACTACTCTAAATCATCTTGCTCTAAGGTAGAAAGAACATCTGAGTTGAGTATGGAGATTAACGGGCAGTATATCTATCTTTGTTTGCTAGGATGAGCACCTAAAGTTTAGAAAGCAAATCAGAACTTCTTGGTTTGCAAATTGGACTGGAAAATTGCCCAAGAACAGGTTTTCCGCTAAACATGCTCTCTAACCCTGGTCATAGTGGAAATGTAATGCTGGTCCATATTAAACCAAATACAAGCTCTGAAGAGGCTACAAATACAGGACTGAAAAATCACAACATATTGAAAGAAACCAAGTCTCCCTGACAGTTTAATCAAGCTGAAGTCCTGATTATTCGAGTGGGGGCTATTTATTAATTCAAAATGTACTTCTCTGGACTTTGGCATCTCTCTTTCCTGACATCAGCTCCTTTACAGAAACTCGGACCTGCGTTCCTGACTGCTTGGAGAAGCCATCTGGTGTCTTGTCCAAAGACCACTCATGCTATAAACCCATCACGTTCAAATTAGAATTTGTCACCTTTCCCTTAGAGTGCCCGCTAATAGCACCAGTCACAGAGATTTGATCCCTCTTTATGACTTCTGTTATCTAATCACCTAGATTCTGTGCTCTCAGTATCCTTCATATTTTGTTCATTCTCACCTATGTTACACATTATAATACAGGTCTTCATAACGAAGCTTACTTTGTCATTGTAATAGCCTTCTCACTGGTCTACTGCCTTCTCGGTCTCCAAGGCAACATCCTGCCACCAGATTAATCTTCCTAAATTATAGCTCTGACAATATCCTGCTCAACTACTCACCAACTCTCCAATAGCTACCAGATTAAGGATGATTTTTTCTGTCTTTGTATTCGAGTCTTCCTAGCTATTGTTGCTACCTATCCAAAAGCATCTCCAAGGTGCTGCCAAACACAGAGGCCCAACTGTGGCCAAAATCCCCTTAACTTTCCAAAGTCACTGCTTTTGCTCACAAAACATTCCTTATCTGAGATGCCTCCCTTAACTCTTGTGCTGGTGAAAATTTTATCTACCCATTAATCTCACACGTGGATCCCTTTAACACATTCGTATTTTCCTCAAAATGTTGCATCCTATTTCTGTTGAATCCTTTGTTAGTAGTTCTTCATAGCCTCACCTCTCTCCCAGTTAGGTCAACAAGGACTGTGCTTCCTCTATATTTGTATCCTCCTTGATGTCTTGCACAGGGTACCACACTGAGCAAGCACTTGTTGTATGCATGTGGCAGTAAGTGGAAATCAGAAATATGAACAAGGATATGACTAACAATTTCTAAAAGTCAGTTAGTGGGTTCCAATCATTTTGAATTTCAATTTTAAAAAACATTTTATTTATTCATTTGAGACAGAGAGAGAGAGAGAAAGAAAGAGAGAGAGAGAGAGTGATGGAGAGGGGCAGAGGGAGAGGGAGAAGCAGACACCTCACTGAGCAGGAAGCCCAAGCAGGACTCGATCCCAGGACCCTGAGATCATGACCCAAACCAAAGGCAGATTCTTAACCAACTGAGCCATCCAAGCACCCCTAAATTTAATTTTCCATAACTCTCTTTTACCCTGAAAATTATGAATATTTTTTTTCACAAGGGAGGAAAAATTCACCAAAATTCAGTTAACTAAATTCAGTTAATCTTTATAATTGATCTAGTTATAACAAGATCTAGTCATAACTTAAGTTTGAAGTAGCAATGAGCATATATGTTTTGGTGAGATATCTAAAACTACTGGGGCAGCCTGGGGGGCTCAGCAGTTTAGTGCCACCTTCAGCCCAGGGCCTGATCCTGGGGACCCGGGATCGAGTTCCGCATCTGGCTCCCTGCATGGAGCCTGCCTCTCCCTCTCTCTCTCTCTCTCTCTGTGCTTCTCACAAATAAATAAATAAATAAATAAATAAATAAATAAATAAATAAATAAATAAATAAATAAAATATTTAAAAAATAAAACTACTGTAGTGATACATGAAAATATCTGTTAGTTACAAGGTTGACAAATGACAGGTACTACTAATACTTCTGATTTATCACCTGAATTCATAGATAATAAATAATAGTTTTGTCACACACACTGATAGCCAAAAAGTATTAAAGAAATACTAAATTTCAGTTAGAAGGTAATGAAGATAATGATATAAACTTGCCAGCCAAGTTCATGAACTCTCTCTCCTACTTGGAAGACCTTGCAATTTATATTCCCTCAGCTAGAAACACAGTCTTCTCACTCTTCCAGCACTGAAATTGCATCTCTATTATAGCACTTATATGTAACAATGTCATCTGATAGCAAATTTTACGTATTTTAAAGAATGTTGGCAAATTTTTTTTTTCGCAATTCTCCCGAGATTGCCTGAGTCACTTTAAAAGAACTCGAAGCACTAGATTTGACTCAACTTCTAAAATCTACAAATAATGTCTCCTTCCCTAAAATTCCATAATACTTCTTTAACATCCTATTTGGCATAAGGCCATTTTCTGGGGTTCTGGGTGGACCCACATTTTAGGGTATACTCTTCGACCCACTATAGGTAGCAGAAAAATAACTTTCCCATGGGCTACTTGGTCTTATAGTCCACACCAATAGACGCTTGGGAGGACAGTCTCTTATGTAAAAATAAGGATAATGATAACTGGTGTTATTTTGAGTGGGCCTGAAGTCTGATGACTAGTATCTTTGTTAGAAGAGGAAAGGGCACCCAGATAGAAGAAGGTCAAGTGAAGCCAGAGGTGGAGATTGGAGCGATGCAGCTAAAAGCCAAGGGACACCAAGGATTGCCAGAGACAGTGGAAGCAAGGAACAATCAAAGAAGGATTCTTCTCTAGAAGCATTCCTCCTATGCTCCTGAAAGGGAACGTGGTGTTACAGATACCTTGTTTTTGGACTGCTAGCCTCCAGAAAAATTGTAGAATAAATTCCTCTTGTTTTAAAGCATACAGTTTGTAGCAATTTGTTACAGCAGCCCTAGGAAATGATTATATTACCTAGTGAATCACAGAAATTCCATATTCAAGGGTCGTGGACAACCATCTCTAATTCTTTTATGATACTTTTAAAGAAAGGCAAAGTAGCCTAGGTATTAATAATGCAAATGCTTCAGAGCAAATCTATGTATATTATATACATTATTATTAAGTTATATTGTTATATAAATTGCCTATTATATTCAAGTCTTTATGCATAATATATCATGTAAATACATAAGTAATTTATTACTATAATGTATGTATGATTAAATATTACTTTATGCTTTATATATATTTAAATGTACAGCACAGTGAATGAAAGCTTAGATGTACAGCCAAATAGAACTGGGTTTGAATCCTAGTTTTACTTATTTACTTATGATCTGAGTCTTTGGATAAGAGAATTAACATTTTTAAGCTTCAGCTCTTCATCAACAAAACTGACATATAACAATAGCTACCTCCTAAGGTTCTTGTGGGAATTAAAAGAAATAACACATATAAAATGTCTCTCAGTTACTGGGACGTAATAGGCGCTCTACAATGGCAGCTGACATGAATGTTACTTTAGTTTTAATAATATAGTTATTACTACATATCATTATCATCTTCTGGGGAAGGGGTTAACTTCTCCTTTGCAAAGTCCCTGCTGTCTCATAAAATTAGAACTTCTATCAATACTTTCCTTCCGTTTGTTGGCGAGAAAAACTACCTCCATAGGCTGATAAGATGGGGAAAGTCTTTGTCATTCAGTATAATCTAGACCACGTTACATTAACAATCCACCCCCTCCAACACACCACACACTTAGAGTTTTAAACCATCAAAATCCTTTTTTCATTCATCCTAAGTGACTGCAATCACCTGCTAGTTCTGTTCTATGCCTCCCTGATTCAGGCCAACCCCAAAGTTGCCATCACTGTAAGATGTCTGTAAGAAACCTTCCGTTAAGAAATGACCTTTACCACTTCTATTCACATGCTATTGGCTAAAACAAGTCACAGGGATGCATCTAGCTCCATGGGGGCAGAAAAGTGTCATCCTTTCAAGTGCCAAAAAGCCAAATTAAATTTATTTAGTGAATTTTTCTGATGACTACACCCACGTAATTTGCATTGGGCCTTTGGTTTTGCTGGGCAAGTGTAATGTCTTAGAGTTTGCTCCTCTCTTTCACAGAATTGAGTTAGACCCCTGGGATCCCTACCTCTGCAAGGAAAGTCCTATAGGTTTGTCTACAGGCTCTGCTTTTGACTAAGTAAGTAGCTCAATTTAGGAGGAAGAGAGCTTAAGCCAAACATGTACTATGTACTTCAGCTTTATAAATAATAATGCATATGTTTTCTCTACATAACTCCAAAGACTATTTCTCCATTTGTTAAAAATCTCATGGCAAAGAGAATAAGGGTTAATAAATAGAAACCCTCAGAAGCCCCCATGTTTAAGGGGCACATCATTCTGAAGTTTGTTTTTTTTTGCCAAAAATTCATAATTTTAATTTAATCATATGAGAGCCTCAGATCAAAATTGAAGGAGTTTTACAAAATTTCTAACCAGGCAAAAATACAGAGGTCGTGAAAGATGAAGAAAGACCAAGAAATGCTCCCAGAATAAAAAAAGAGATTAAGGATATGTAAAAACTAAATGGAATGTGGGATCCTAAGTTGGATCCACATCAAAAACAAACAAACAAACAACAAAAAGGCATTACTGAGACTTACTGGCCAAATTGACAAAATTTGAGTAGTCCTACGTAAATGTTAATTTCATAATTTTTTTGATTATTTGTGTTTCTATAAATTGTCTTTTGGGAAAGCTGATTTAAAGAAACTTGTGTTCTATTTTTGTGACTTTGTGTATCAAAAGTTAAAAATGAAAAAAAATGAATTTAAAAAGAGAACACAATAATTTTTGAGAAGCAAACACTTGGCCAGAAGCATTCCCAATTTCCTTGCCCAAATCTTTGTCCTCCCAGAATTATTGTGTTCATTTATTCAAAGTATTAACCATTCCCAAACTACCAAATCTAAAAACTCTAAGACTATTTTGTGGTTGAACCTGTTGCATCATTTCTCCCATTTCTCTGTTTTCTTAGCAGCAATTGCCCTGGGAGCTAATCGTATTTCTTAGATTTCTATTTAGACTAAGTCATGTGTATATGACTAAATTTTATTTGCTTGAGGGAAAAAAAAAAGACTGCACCCATGGGGAGCAAAAAAACATATCTTGTTTTATTATATTATAATATAGGTGTACAATTTAAAATTGCAACTCTGACTTTGTAAACCCCAAGGAAAAGTGTAATTATTAATTATCATATGATTTCATCATTGCATTTGCAGATATTTGCTCCAAAACTAGTGACAGGTTCTATGTTGAAAATGAACACTTTTGATGAAAGAGTCAATAATTAGAAAACCAATGTTACCGTGAGCTGCCTCGCACGTTTGTACCATCAAAAGAGAAAGTAAGTTTGATATAGTTTTTCTTTTATTTATTTATTTATTAAATTTTTTATATAAATTTATTTTTTATTGGTGTTCAATTTGCCAACATATAGAATAACACCCAGTGCTCATCCCATCAAGTGCCCCCTTCAGTGCCCGTTACCGTCACCCTCACCCCCGCCCATCTCCCCTTCCACCACCCCTAGTTCATTTCCCAGAGTTAGGAGTCTCTCATGTTTTCTTTTTTTTCCTTTTTTTTATTTTTTGTCTCTCATGTTTTCTAAAGGAAGGACCACCTCACTGCAGCTGCTTTGTTCCACCTACAAAACTGAGCCGCTGAGAATGATTCTCCTTCCCTCTTCCTCCTCATTGTCCAAAACAAACATATCCATTAAGTCAAATGCAGGGGCCACCGTGAGCTTCCCCAGCATGTCCAGGAATCACCAAACTTGGAGTCCTCAGTATCTCTTTGCCTGAAAGTTTGCCATCTGCTTGGCCCTTTTGCCTAAATGCACATGAACAGAAACTCACAATAACCCACAAACACACCAACACTCCCTGCCCCCACCTCTGACACCTGCTTATGCACAATATACAGGTAATTAAAAGCAAATAGGTATTTCCAATGCATAAAGGGAAAAGGTCCAAACCTTTTCTTGCTGAGGACAAAGCTTTGCATAACCTGGTTTCTTACCAGCTTGCTCTCTTGTGACTTCTCATGTCATCAAAAACAAAAACAGGGGATCCCTGGGTGGCCAGCGGTTTAGCGCCTGCCTTTGGCCCAGGGCGTGATCCTGGAGACCCAGGATCAGATCCCACGTCGGGTTCCCGGTGCATGGAGCCTGCTTCTCCCTCTGCCTGTGTCTCTGCCTCTCTCTCTCTCTGTGTGACTATCATAAATAAATAAATTAAGTAATTAATTAATTAATTAAAAAACAAAAACAGGAACAAAAAATACACGACAGTAGCATGGCTCTGTGGGTGCTGATCCCTCGACGTGACATCTTATCCACTCTGCTGGCCTCAGTTGATACCATTATGCTCCAGATGTTCACATCCCTATTGGTAGCTCAGCTTTCCTTTCTGAGCTCCTGGCCACGTTTTCAAGCGTTTACATCTCCTCTTCATTTCAATGTCTCATGGCTCTTAACATTCAAACCAACCAAAGGGTTGCCACTTTCTCCACCACCCAAACCCGCTCCTTCTTTGCTCTCTAATCAGTGAGGGGAACGGTATCGTAGTAATTTCCCCAAGTCAGACATTAAGTTTCACCATGAATTTTCCCTTCCCTTGCACACCGATAGTATATTCAATCCTACATCTTGTTGGACACCTAATAATCTCTTGAATCCACCCACTCTTGTCCATTCCCATGCTGATTCTAAATGGTCACCATCTTATCTCTATTTTTTTTCTCCATTCTTATCTGATGCCCTCAGTGCAGAAGCCTTTCCCATGTGCACTTTTCCTAAGGTAGGTATCAGCACCACCACCTCCCTTGCCCTCCCACCCCCTAGAGCATAGATGAATAGATAGATAGATAGATAGATAGATAGATAGATAGACAGATAGTAGATAGATAGATAAATAGATAGTAGATAGATGATAGATAGATAGAGATAGATGATAGATAGATAGATAGATAGATAGATAGTAGATAGATGATAGATAGATAGATAGATAGATAGATAGATAGATGATAGATAGAAGATAGCTTTTAAAGATTTTATGCCTGATTTGGACTCAATCCCAGACCCCAGGATCATGACCTGAGCCAATGGTAGATGCTCAACCCCTGAGCCACCCAGGTTCCCCTATATTTTTTATAATTGTGTCTTTGTGCCTTGTATATGGTGGTCCAAAATGGATAGTCATCACTTTTTTTTTTTTGCTCATTATTGTTAAAAATGTGTAAAGTACTTGTGAAAATTAAAAGTGATTATTTTGTCAGCCATGACAAAATGTATAATGGTGAGTTGTGTGACACAGGAAAAATATATGTAAAGGATGCAAGAAATAAATCTAAAACCAATGGCTTTTTAGCCAATTTATGCTGACAGAGCAATTTGAGAATATAATGGAAGGAAGGGACTGGGGTGTGGATTTGCATGTGTATGTAGTTCTCAGTTGCCTAGAAATCATTTAGTTCTTCACCTTTACAACACCAAACCTGGACTTGCTGGTTTGTTAAGACTCTCTCTCCTTCTAGGCATTTGGCACATCAAAAGACCAGAGAGTTGCCCACATCAAAGAATCCTGATGATAAAAGAGATTTTTTCACCTAGATAAAACCTAAAAGACTCCATGGGATATTTATTTATTATCCGACCCTTATTCTAAGATCAAACATGTCCCAAGTCAGCCAGCTACCGATCTAACCTAGGTATCAATTGATTGAAAAAGTGAGAAGCAAGCAGATGTAACCAGTCAAACATCAGGGCTTACACACTTTCAGCCTTGAAAATTGAGGTTCTTAAGGAAATTTCCATTTACGTACTCATAAAAACTGAAGCAGCCTCTTGATTTAATCTGCCAGATGTGAATGATGCAAGGGAGTGCGAGTAAAATTTTATAATCGATAAAATCAACAAAAATGGAAGTCATTATAGTCAATAATCAATAAATCCACTGAAAAATCTGTTAAAATTAAGAATACCACTACTGTTTTTTTTTTTTTGTTTTTGTCCTAAATGTGTATCTCAAGGGCTTTGTATTTGTAATGACATAACACACCTCCACCCCTTTTGAAAAAGTGAATCCCTCCCTCCGTGAACACCCAAAGAAAGGACATTTCCCATTTCTTCAGTTTCACAGCACTGTGTTACCTGTTTGGATGTTCACCGGTCTTTTCCTTCAGCTTCTTTATATGTGAAAACAAGTATCTTGTCCCTTTCCTCTTTCTTCCCACTTTCATGCCCAGGGCCTGACACTACTATGTGATGAACAATTAAGCCTTCAAGAATGGACTTACTGAATTTACCAGGCCAAACTTTTGTACTTGAAACTTCCTTCTACCTGAGATTTTCCATTTTAAAGAGAAACACTTCTCCTGCCAGGAGTTCTCAACCTTGGCTGCAAAATTAAAATCATCTGGAAAGCAATTAAAAAAAAAAAACAACTAAATTGGCTCCTCCTCTACATCAATTAAGTCAGAGAGAGACTCAAGGGTCACAGATGAGTATGTGTAAGAATTCTCCTGAAATGCTTGTTCAGTTCAGGCCCCTGGGACATACAGTCTTAGGATCTGATTCATTATGCTTCACTGGGGCCATGGAGTCTGCTAAACCTGGATTCCACACTTTTCTTAAAAGATTTATGGGGTTCGGAGAGGACTTTACGAAAATTGTACACTAATTAGATTGGAAGAAAGAACCCATTCCAGAAAACAACATATTTTAAGTTGAAAACAATGCCTTGAAATGAGCCTTTTTTATAACTGCTATTCTAAAGAACTGAAACTTGGGCTTTGTTAGATTACGTTTAATAACTATTTAATGCTTTCCTGGTGTTTTGCTTTATGTTAGTCCTGCTTTACCAAACTCCTTAAAGTTAGAAGCATGGACTCTGGAGTTAGCCTTGGATTTTAGTCCTCACCCTATTACTAACTTAGTGAACCCTATGCCCACACACAATCCACTTCTCTATAAAGTGGCTACTGATGCATTTATCTTGTAGGTTTAGTTTGATGTCGTTTATGTGCAATGCTTAGAAAGCAAACACTCTATATGTTTGTCCCAAAAGCTACCAACAACTTCTTTATAATACTCTGTATACTGGCTTGCACCAGGCACAAGCTGGGGCATTTTATAGGTATTTACTAAATATTATTATTATTTTTTAAGATTTTATTTATTTATTCATGAGTGACAGAGAGAGAGAGAGGCAGAGACACAAGCAGAGGGAGAAGCAGGCTCCATGCAGGGAGCAGGATGTGGGACTCGATCCCAGGACTCCAGGATTATGCCCTGGGCTGAAGGCGGCGCTAAACTGCTGAGCCACCCAGGGATCCCTATTTACTATAATTTCACCATAGTAAAAAGAGCTAACATTTTTTTTTTTTAAATGCCTCTTGGATGTAAAGCCACGTGCTAATGATGCTTTACATCCCTTACCGTGTTTATATCTCACAACAAACTCATAGCAAAGTTGGCAGATAGAAAACCAAGTCCAGAGACTTTCGGAAACTTGACCAGGGTCAGAATTTTAATAACAGGCAGAGTTGAAATTGAAACTACAGTTGACTTCAATGCCAAGGTTCTTTCCATTGCACTACACAGTACCACCCTCTGGAGGAGACTGTGCCAGGGGCCCATGGGTCTAGAAGACACGCTCTGACCTTCTGGCTCTGCCTTCTCATGGAGTGAGAAAAACATAGGGTTAAAAGAACATGCCCATCACAGCCTGCACCCTCATTGTATTTTATTTTTTTTAAGACTTTTTTATTTATTCATGAGAGACACAGAGAGGGGCAGAGACACAGGCAGAGGGAGAAGCAGGGTCCTTGTGGGGAGCCTGATGCGGGACTTGATCCCTGGGATCCTGGGCCAAAGGCAGACGCTCAACCACTGACCCCCCCCCAAGGGCCCCTGCACCCTCATTTTAATCCACACTTCAGTTATGCAGGACCCTAGATTTCTCTACCCAAGTATTCCTGGGCCAACTTGAGGTGGACTATGGCACATCTGAAGCTCTGGGGGATGGTGAAGGGTCAGCATGGTGGACTTAGGAGGTTTATTGCATCTGCGGTCCCCGGAAGAACTGATGGAACAAGGGGGAAGAAGAGAAGGTGATAGGGCTTCAGCATGACTCCCCCTGAACTACCGCATTGTGAGAGGGCAAGGAAGTTAAATTCACACCTTCCTTCCAGGCCTAGGTGTGGATAAAGGCATATTTGTCAATGCAGGGTAAGAGAATACATTCATTTACCAATTTGTTAACTGCATTCATAAATTTTAGCTATTTAATATATGGTGTATGGCTTCCATTACTAAGTTTCTCCAGAACCCCATGGATATTGTGTTGGGGTTTTTATTTATTACCTGTAAATAAATACATATCGTTTGTTTGACTTGGAGGAGAAAATCACTAACTCGGATATGCCTCAGAAGTAAGATCATAAGCACAGTTTATATATATTTAACAATTATGGTTACCTTACCTACTTCAAAACAGGATTTGAAGTGATTTATATTAAAAGACCAGAGGAAATCAGAGCAGACAAATTTCCAATCACAAAAAAGCAAAGAGGGAAAGAAATATGAAAATAACAGCTGATAGATTTTATAAATAGCAATAAAGGTCACATAGAATTAAACAGACTCTTTTCTATTTATATTGACAATCTTGAGAGTACTTAGCTTTAAGTCACGCAGCTCTCATGGTCCCGAGAACTATATTAAGAGGGAATCTTTCCAAACCGTGAATATCGCACAGGGTGAAGCCAGGGAGCCTCCTCTGTGGGTTCGTTCACCTAATCGGATATGCAATTCTCCCCACCTGGGATGTTTCAAGAGAGGGGAAGGGCCAAGAAAAGACAAATGCTCCCAGGTAAACTCCATGCTTAAGAAGCTTTTCTGCTCTTTAAAAATCATCTTTCATACAATATCCACATGAGGAAGAGCACGTGGCTAGAATGTCAACCCTCAAGGGCCGAAGCACATTCTGTCTCAGAGACAGCTAAAAAATAATTTCCCATCATTACCTATACCATGTTTCTGAAATGTTCTCGAGCAATGTGCATTTTAAAAATATATACAAATATGGCCATGGTTTTCAAATCACCTTTCCTATATTGGCAAAAATTTAAAATCTCTGTTTCAGAGAACTCTGATGAGGAATATCTTCTCTGCTGAAGTTTGGTGCATGTGATGTTGAGCAGGAAAGTGAAGAATATGGTCGTACATTTATTTATTTAATGATCCATTCAACAGTCATCGAGTGAATGTCTCCTACATGCCAGGCAGTGAGCTAGGTGCTGTGTAGGTAATAGTATTTGTATCAAATGTGGTCTGCCCCTCTTGGAGCTTATTGTATGGTGTGGGCTCGGCAAACTTTTTTTCTGTACACAACTAGATAGGAAATATTTTAGGCTTTGTGGGTCAAGAGGCAAAATCGAGACTATTCTGCAGAGACACATCCAGAAGGAAAATAAATTTCCATAAACTCTTATATCAACACGAACCATGCAAAAGCAGGGTAGGAGGATGGATAGGTCCCACAGCTGGCCCCCAGTTTGATGACTCCTTGTATAATGTGTGACTAATCATCTTTCACCATGAACTCAAGGCATAGAGTGAATTTGCAGAAGCTCAGCTTCGATTGAATTTTATCTAGATGTTTTCATCCATTCACTTATTTATCTGCTCATTTATTAACTATTTCACCTTCTTCCACATTGGGCCAGGCCCATATAAAGCTCCATTTTTAGTACATCATATAACTCCATTTCTTTTTTAATAAAACCCCTAGTTCATAATACTTATTATACAGGAAATTATTTTTTTTCCTGAAGTCACCCATGTGCCATAACACTGAGGGGAATATGAGCTCCAATTAGGAGACGAGAAAAATTGGAGCCATACCAAGAATGAGAATTTGTTAGAGATTCTGACTTAACCCAAAGACATTTCACACAATCCTCTGTGAGCTTTGTTAGTCATTTTAGTAGAAAGCAAGAGTGAGGGGAGTGAGGGGCCCCTGGGTGGCTCAGCGGTTGAGTGTCTGCCTTCAGCTCAGGTCATGACCCCGGGTCCTGGGATCGAGTCCCACATGGGGCTCCCTGCATGGAGCCTGCTTCTCCTTCTGCCTGTGTCTCTGCCTCTCTCTCTCTGTGACTCTCATGAATAAATAAATAAAATCTTTAAAAAAAAAAAAAAGCAGGAGTGAGATGGGAGGCCATACATTTTATCCATCCATCTGTCCATCCACTCACCCATGTTTACTGGGAACCTGCTCTATGGTTAGCACTGAGGCTAAGATACACCCAAGCCACGTGAAACAGAGTATCTAGCACCTTAACTATGGGTGACTCTCTCTCCGGAAACATATAAGCTTCTCTCAGGGAAGAGTTTGAGAAAATGAAGTCATTGCTTTCTCGCACGTCTACTTCTTTACTCAGGGAAGCCGGTCACCTCACCTCACTCATACTTACAGGCCCACCCTGGCAAACAAAATAACTGAAAAATAATCCCTGTGTGTTTCCTTTGGCACCCATGTCTGTCTTTGTTTTGAGTGTCCTTCTCTACAGAATGAGTTTAAAATACTCCTTCACCTCCAACTTAAGTCAAGAAATTCCCTGAAATCAAGCTCTGTTCCTACTTTTGCTGCCGTGGGGGTCTTGCTGCAGATGGTCCTGTTGTAGTACACTGGAAAATAGCTCTTGCACAGATTGGAGAGAAAGAACTTGGGAATTCCCTCTTTCCTAAAATGCATAAATTAATCAGGATAATAGTTGATTGGTAATAAAAGTCATACTTTATTTGTAATCGCCTAGGCTCCAGACCCCTTCCTGATATTTTATATACATACATTATTACTTCACATAAAGCCTCACAAACTACTTTATGAAGTAGTTAGGCTATTATTCTCATTTTACAGATGAATGAACTGGGGCTTCAGAGATTAAATTGTTTCCTTTCTGGTGAGTGTTGGCGGCAAGATTCAAAGAGGCTTTCTAAATCCAGGGGACTAACTAGTAAGGACTTCACTTAGTTTACTTAGTTGCTGGTACAAGGAATATTCTTTCTCCTGTAGGAAATAATTATGATATGATTGATATATATATGATATATAATATGACATATAATTATCATAAATAATTATGATATGATATATATATATACCTCATGACAGTAGCTTAAGCAAAATAATCATTTGCAAGATAAACCCCATATTTATCTTGAAATATATATATATATATTTTAAGATTTTATTTATTATTTATTTATTTACTTATTTATTTATTTATTTATTTATTTATTTATTTATTTATTTTAGAGAGAAGGAGAGAAAGCACGAGAAGGGAGAGGGGCAGAGGGAGAAGGAGAAGCAGATTCCCCACTGAGAGCAGAGCCCTGATGCGGGGCTCCATCCCAGGACCCTGAGATCATGACCTGAGCTGAAATCATAGGCTTAACCAATGGAGCCACCCAGAAGCCCCAACATCTTTACATATTCCTCTATCGTATTAGCTCTTCCATTTTAGTAGTGTGTATTAATTTTAGAATTAAAAAAATGAAACAAAAAAGGAGAAGAAAGAGAAAAAGGAAAAGAGGAGGAAAGAAGGAAGGTAGGAAGAAGTAATAGTAACAGTATAGGGCATGTAAGAAATTCAAACAATGACAGCGAAATAAATATTTGGTATAATACACAATATTTCAAAAAGAGCTATAGATTTATGTATTTTTATGTATTTATATATGTTTAATGAGAAAAAAAACAATAAAAATTATCGAGGTATTAGAACTCATTGAATTACATTTTGTGAGAGAACAAAGCTCTTTTGAGGCATTCTTATTTTCATCTGCTAGCTGAGCACTGCCTCTGTGACATTATTTTCAGCATTGCTTTCACTAGACAATCCAGGAGTCGAATCACAAGATCAAACCATAGTGCCACATCTGAAGGTTAAGCTTTTCATTCTTCCACCCTCTACTTATCTTCCTCTGCCTCAGGAATGAGCCCTTGACTAGTTATCTAGGAAATTCAACTTCCCATCTTCAGTGAAGTTTGTATCTTTCTTATCCTAGAAAAAACTTGTGACTGCCTCATTCTCAAAGATGTCCACTGATGGCATTGTAATTTTCTGTATCCCTACATTCCAGGTCCTATGTATACTCACAGATACTTTTAGCCTCGAGGATTATGAATAGCTGCTCTTTAAACTCATTGTGATAAAAGCATATAGTTGACAACCAACTCCTGTTTTGCACAGTTTCAATTCATATAAGTTTATACCATTAAGCCATCATGAGTATTGGTTGAGTATGAAATTACACAGCAAACGGAATGATGGAACGCCATACACAGGTATGATAATACCATTAATCTGGAAAGTAAATTCTAGTCATCTGCTTTACATGTGGTGTTAGAAACTAAGTTTGCATGCATTGCTTTGCTCATTCAAGTCCATCCCAATTTCCATCAGAAACTTCACAGACTTTGCTACTACTGATGGTCTATTGGGTTTGTCATTCCATAGAGTCTATCTGCCTGCAGCGATTACAGTGTTCAGATCAGCAGTTTTTTTTAACTCTAGTCTATGTTATAACTACAAAGGGATTAAAAAAAAATACTGATGCTTTGGTCCTACCCTAGACCAGCTCAATCAGAACCTCTGAAGTATGCATGGATCTTGAATACTGTATTATGTAAAAACTTCCAAGGTGTTTGTAACGCAAAGTCAGGATTGAGAGAGCCTGAGTTAGACATTTAAGTGGGAAGCAGAGGCTATGGATAGATTCTTTATGGGAAAATGATCTGTAAAGAAGCTTTTCTTATCTTGGATTACTAAGCAAAGAAAAATCTCCTTATTGCTCATTATTCCAAATGGAGATCTGGAACTTGTTCAAAAGCACTTGGAAGATAGATGTGAAGTCAGACTCCTCAAAATATTAGATATTAGTTTTAGTGAATTGTGGGCACATTTAAACTGCCCTGCCAAGTTTCAAATCCTCTGCAATTATTATCCAAAATGTACTTGAAACCAGCTTAATTTATTCTTTTATCTTCTCTTTGATGTAACTATAGATGGAAGTAGAACGCAATGTAATTGTGTTATTTCAGACAATAAAACAAATCATCTACCACAGAGAAGTAATCAAGCCATTTAAATTTGTCATGGTTGCCTGAACACCTGTCTTCTTTATTTTTAGGCCTGACTATATTTCCCTAATAATTCTAGTTGAAAAAGAATCATCAACACAGAAAAATAAATATTTCTTCAGGAAAACAGCATTTAGCTGGAGAATCTGTTCAACATATAAGCTTAGCATAGGATACTGGGGAGAGTTTCTAGGGAACACTCCCATTTGTGGTGCATTGGTTTTATCTCTTCTTTACAGAAAGAAGATCAACCTATTGGCCAGTTTGCTTTTGACCATGACAGTCTTGTTGGTTTGCTCTGATGCAATAAAAAATATTGAAAGTGGTAATAGATTCTGCAACCAGCGAAACACCGAAGGAATCTCAAAGACGACAAGATTTTAAATCATGGGGGCAAGTCCAATGCAGAATTCATTGAATTAATTCATAAATAGCATGTGGAGGAGAAGGTAGTTTTGAAGGATACAGATATGGGACTTCAGAATCAAACAATGACAAACCATTTAATCCTACGTAAGTGATTGCTCATGATTGCAGAGACTAACTAATTAATTTCCATCTTCTACACCAGGAGTTGTCAAACCACCAGTAAAGAGTCAAATAGTAAATATTTTAGGCTTTTTGAGACATACAGTCCTAACTGCAACTACTCAGCTCTGCCTTTGTGGTATGAAAGTGACTACAGACAATGAGTACCTAAGCCAAGGACCTGGCTTACGTGTCCATGTAGGGATGCTCGTCCCGTTTACGAGCAGTGCACATGGATGAAGGGTAGTAGTTTGCTGACCCTGATTCAAATAATCTTTGCTGAAAGTAAAATGTTGCCACACAACTGATCTACAGATTCATTCTATACAGTCTGCAACATTTCTGATGTATCCATCACTTTCTCGTCAGTTGATTTGAAATTTCAAAGGCTTTCTGCTAACATATTTTAGCAAAAATCCTAAGGATGGAATCATTCTAAAGGGAGAACATAGAGAAAAGAGGCCAACTTTCAAATAAGTCTAGGGCTCTTAAGGTCCCTTCTAACCCTGAAAAAGGGGCTTTAGAGTGAGTAAAGCTGAATAAAGAGTAAGGAGAATATTTGGCAAAAATACCTACAAACTACATATAAAAGTTTGGTGCCGTGAAACAAATGTAGCTGAGCTTCGCAAAAGTTTTCTTTTAAATTCACTGACATGATTCTGTGGTGTTTGGTAACCGGTGTGTGCATCGTACTTTTAAAATCTATTGCATCTTTACGTGTGACGTCTTTGTGTTTCAGTATCGTATGATCAAGTTTTCCACTTTTAAGTATCCCCAAATGCAAGATGAACTAAAAATTCTCAAACTGCATCATGTTAGATATTTTCTGAAAGCCTTCGGACTGAAAACACAGTGGATTGGCAGAAATATGATTGAGGCCACGAGGTGAAGTCCCAGGAGCCCATATTAACTCAGTTCTGTTTAGTGAGATGGTCATTAGAAATATCAGGAAGAGAGAAGGACTGGGCATCAACTTTGCAAAATTATAAACCGTGCTTTTCACACTTACTCCTTTTACATCCCTAATGGATTTCTTCAGGCTACATTTTCAAGGTCTCAGTTTTAGGTCACTGAAAGGGTTCTGTAACTCTGAAACACATTTCCAGGACACAGAAATAGTTTAGAACCAGAGATTTTGCGTGTGATTAACTTCTGCGGGTCATGTTCCCTTTTACGGACCTAAGAGAGGCTGAAGTGAAATTAAGTATAGATTTACTAACCACTTTCTTCATTTCTTCCTTTGTCCTACCAAATAGGATTTAATAAAGCAGGTTCTCTATGTAAGCAACAAGTATGGAGGGAAAATTCCCATTCCCCAGAAATAGCCATTAGTAGAAAAGGAATAAAAGGGATGTGCAACTCTGGTTCTAATTTTTTCTAACTGGGGTGAAATCTTCCAACTCGTGCCTTATTTTTCTCAAAAGAATAGTGTTTAGTCTTAATATTGGGAGCAGTTAGAGAAATTGAGAAATGTAGAACCAAATTAATTAACCTAAGAGCTGAGAATTTATTGAATGTTAACTATAAAAATGATATTGATTATAATTAATGATAATTATGCTTATCAATAATGTAGATATACAAATTGCATATTAAGCAAGAACTGTTTTTCTCAGAAGGAAAAGAAAAATAAAGTATATTGAAAAATAATGTAGCTTTCAATTTGATACTATCTTCAATAGTTTGAATCTATCAGAAACTACACAAATTAATAAAGCAGAAAAAGCACATACTATGGCCCTCTCCTGTTCTCAAGTTTTAACCTACGAAACTACTGGAAGAGAGAAACTGTATTACATATTTACTAAAAACTGATAAAATCTGGGTTCATGAGTAGCAAGAGAAAGGAGATTATAAGTATGGGAAAGAAACACATGGATTTATACCCACACAAACATGTACACAGATATATCCAGTCACACAAATACTACAGTCACGCAGCTTAAAAAAACTAAAATCTTTTTTTTTAATGGAAATTTGGAAACTAAAAATAAAAGCTAAAGAACTGCAATTAGTGAGTGGGTGGCTGCTAAGACAAAAAAAAAAAATTGAAACTGAAAACTTGAATAGTTGGAATTAGCCCAGATACGACTGTTTGACGATACTCTCTCTCCTTTCCTTTAGATATGTCCATTCCAAAAATTGTTTATGACTAAAATTCAGTGACAAATGGGTAAATCTAATAGGGTAAGACTTGGTCCAAAAACATTACGGCTAAATGACAATGTTTGTGCCAAATATTTAAAGGCAGTATATAAAACAAATATTCTAAAATGTAGGATATGTTCCATAACTATGAAAAAGTTGAACTATTTCCAGGTATAAAATAAAATGAAGCACCATCAAAATCATTTGTTTTAGAGATATGTTTGTGGTCACTTTTTTGAGTACCAAAAGAACAAAAAGATAAAAGGTAAAGAGTCAAAACTTGATACATATATTTGATTCATTGGGTATAGACAGAGTTTAAATGCTCATGGACTTTTAATTAATCCATTAAATTTTAATCAATCACTTAAATTAGTCAAGTTAAATTAGAGACGATCAACTTCAAGCATGGACTCCATCTAAATTCCATACAGAAGTGTCCATTTTGAGACATGCTAAGAGGTCATGGAGAATGAAATGACGATGGGCTTGCATGGGTGCTGAGCTAGGAAGGGTCCAACTGAAGAACCACAAAGGAAGTAATGTAGAGTCCCAACCACCGGTGTTAGGTTTTGTGAAATTTAATGAAGAGAAACTTTACTAAAAATGGAAGGCCAGAAGTGAGTGCTCTCGTGGTCCATCACTTGACATCACTACAGAACCAATACCTCGTTCTGTACAGGATAAAGCTGATACTTTCTCACTGTAGCAGGAGGAAGAAAGATTTTCTCTTCCCCTAGCAACAGCCCTGCTAATGAGAAGCTATCCCAACTCAGCCAATGAAATCCCCTACATTTGAACACCCAGTTTGCTCCAATGGACTTTCTGTTTATACCAGCCTGTCCTATCTCTTCCCCGTCTTCTATAAGACGGGCTCCTCTCCTTTGTTCTTTGGAATTGCCTATGGTTTGGCAATAGCTTGCATGTCACAAATCCCAATTCTCTGTCATTCCTAAATAGACCTATTCCTGCTGGTAAATTACCTCAAGGTTTTATTTTTCATGTTAACAATGTATGACTTGAGGGACGCCTGGGTGGCTCAGTGGTTGAGCGTCTTCCTTCGGCTCAGGGCGTGACCCGGGGGTCCTGGGATCCAGTCCCACATCGGGCTCCCCGCCTGGAGCCTACTCCTTCCTCTGCCTGTGTCCTCTGTGTGTCTCTCATGAATAAATAAATAAAATCTTAAAAAGAAACAAAAACAAAAAATAGCAACAACAAAAAACAATTATGAATTGAAAAACTGTAATATTTGTTTTAAACACTGTGTCTGGGGAGCGTATCTCTACTTACTAAAAAGATTGCTGCCCAACTCATGAATAGTTTGATAAAGTCAATTACAAAAATAAACACACTGTGTCTAATTAAAAACTCCCCCCCCCCTTCTGGGTCCTCAATTCTAATAATTATCATCTTGATTCAAGTGAGGTTACCTACTCACGGCTTTTTTTTAACCTGCTCATGGCTTTTGGTTCATTTTCATTACTTAATGGTTAGCATAGAAATATTTTACTCTGACCTGCATGCCAATCATGGCAAACCCAGTCATCATGACTCAGCAAGGAGACTCCAGCCTTCTTTTCTTAAACGCTTTTCAGACTGTTAATTATTAATACAAAAGTAAATTTATTATTGTTTGATAAATACATCTTACTATCTCTCGCTATGAGCAGATCCCTTGTAAATAATGTTTTACGTAAAAATAAATTAGAAATCTTTGTCAATTATTTACTGATTTCATGATTTAATATCGTTTCTCTTGGAATAAGTACCAAAATTTTTTGAATAGCTTTCCGATGGTTGGATTCGTATTACATGTGATTCAACTACACATTTAATGAGATGGAAGAGATGTATTAGGACACTTCTTGTCTGTGTCTTCCTGTTCACAGCAAGATAGTTACCTGTAGTATGGTCTCTAGAGGTTTCATTTATTCCATGTTGGAACTCTTACTACTTTCCTTGAAATTCTCTTCTATGTTCTAGTCGCAAATTTAAAAGCCTTTACTCCTTTCATTCATCATGTTCTTATCTGATGGCATCGGAAAACAGCAACTGTACTCTTTTGTTCTAAGCTATTATGGCATTAATTAGTGTTATTTAATAGATGGTAACCTAATTTGACTCCCATAATGGACTCTGAAGTATTTTAAATTTCATGTTTCATTGTTCTTCCTTTAAATGCAAATTTTATTACTTCATTGGATATCAAGAGATGAAAGAGCCTCCTAAAATTGATTAACTAGCCACTCAGGAAATGTATCAAAAGTATTTGTTTCTTGTTCTTTCAACTATTGTACATTATAAACCATTCCGGATATAGAGATCCTGAGTCCATGATGCCTCAGGAAATTCTCTTTATTTCCAGGTAGTAATAGTCTACTCCTATGCTACAGATCAGAAAGTACAGAGTTGATTTTTAAAAACAAATCCACAGCATTTTCCTGTCATTTATTCTAGCCTCACTAGATTGGGATTTATAATCTCAGTGGTGCTCCATTTTGTTCTAATAGATTACACATGTGATATGACTGTTGGTCCATATGTACCTGTCTCTTCTATGGGTACCTTCTTGCCTCCAGAATAAGGTCTGAATGCCTCAGACTAGCAATTTCTGTTGCTCTCTGTCTTCTCCTTCTAGTTAACATTAATTACCTCTAGTCTATTTCCATTTTCCTTTTAATTCCTTCAAAAGAATCCATCTCATTGCTTCCACTTCTGCTCCTCCCATTAATTTCCTCTTTGCTATAAGATGGCCTCCCTTTCTTTGTCCCTGCCCCCCTCTCCCACCAATGCATACAATCATTTCCTAAAACTCTTTTTGCTAAAGCTATCACTAACTTCCCAATTGCCAAATTCAGTGAATGTTTTCAAATTTCTTAGATTATTGGGTTTACGCCCTTCACAAAATTCTATTTGTCTAGCTGTCATAAATCTTCTCTTGGTTCTTGTCTTTTTTTTTTTTTTTCTTCTACCTTCTCTTTCATCTGCTTCCTGAAGCCTCAGGCACTTAACCCAGACAAGTTCCTCTATTTCAAAATCCCTTTGCCTCCACTCTGTTTGGCCTTATAACAATTCATTCTTCCTGTTGCCCTTTAAACACCGCTAAAGAGATCTTCCAGATGAGAGCAGATTTCCTTGTTTTACATTCTCAATGATGTGATCCTGCAATTTTACCTTATAGTTAGTACCACAGCTGCAATTAAATAATTATCTTTGTCATTTGTCTTCCCTTTTTAGCTTGGGACTCATTTTTAAAGTGATAACACCAAAGTCTAGCGTAGGACCTGGCATGGAGCAGAGATGGGATAATTTTTTAATGGATTTTGAGAAATGGTTTTCTTTTCCTCCCCATACCTATCAAATGGCATTGTTCTGTCCTTTACCCACTGGACTTCCTGTATTGCATACTAGGTTGTCCCACCCACCCACTCATTTTTCTTTTACTATTTTCTATTATTTACTAAATTTTCTATTAATGATGACAAGATTGGCACTGCTAATCCAGAGAAGCTTCCTGCTGCACAACTCTGCCTGGATTTGTCAAAGGTATTGTAGAGCCAAACTAAAATGAAGTCCCTTATGTCAGGGACAAAATGGGAGATGGTCAACACAGGTGCATAAAGGAAATTTGACCTAACCTTACAGAATTTGCAACTTTCCTTGGAAGTCAGTAAAGAACACCAGTCACTCCCCAAATGCCAAATTTGTTCACATTGTGTCTGTACTTTCTTGTTCCCCTGACCCAGATAACCTGATCCAAATAGGGAAAAAGACCAATAGGCAACCAAGCAGCTACAAAAGTCAAATAATTTCTATTATTAATCCCATAAACATCCCTTAGCCTGTGAGCATCTAGGAAGTCATTGTTCCTATATCTTTGAGTCAGTCTGCTTGCTGGTTGAAAGCATTCCAATAAATTCATCTTTCTGCTTTGTTTTATTCCTTAGGCAGAGTTTGGCAATGGCCAATACTCAGACTCCATGTAGCTAAAACTTAGTGAGGACACAACCTTCCTTCCCCAGCACCCATCCAGAAAAGCATGTTCTATCTACTTCATCTGCCAACTACAAACATTATCTTCGACCTCCCACTCACCTCCATATTTCTACTAGTTAACAAATATAACACATCTTGACTTCCTCTCCTCTCCTCAACAGCATCTAATGAGACATCAGTCCAGCTAACTAAGCTTGCCTTTTCCTTCAGGTGGATCCTTTAACGCGTCCTGACTAGTCATCTCTTCACTGTAGTAGTGAAATGGGTTTCCAAAATGGCTTTTTTTTCTTCTACTGTCATGCAAGTGACCTATCCAAAGCTCAAATCTGAGGATACCACTCCATTACTTAGAAAATGTTCATACTTCATCATCATATATGCTAAATTCAATAGGGTCATCATGGTTTAAAGGTCTTTAATCATTGTGTTGGCCTTGTTTTGTCCTCCAAATAGAATTATTTTGCTCTGACAACATTAAACCACTTACAGTTCTATCCTATATGATGTTGCTTGTTTCTTGACCTTCCTGTATATCGTGCTGGAAGAGCTAATGTATCCCCAACGTCCACCGGGCTAACTCCTATTTATCTATTAGGGCTTAAGCCAGGCATCACTTTGTATGAGAAGCAAACATAATTTCCCCCCTTTAACCACACAGCCTACATCTGCTGCCCTGCTCTCTACTTACACAACATGCACTGCTTCTTCTGTTCAATGTATCTACTGGATTTGCAATACTGTGATTTAGTACTCCTTGAAAGCAAAGACTATGTCCTTATTCTTTGTATTCCTGACACCTTTACTCAGTGCTGGCATATAGCAAACACTCGATGAATGTTTTTTGCATACATGAATACAAGTATTTAAGAATGAAAAAAAAAATACCAAATAGAGTTGAAGATTTAAAACTGACCACTGGTGCTATATTAAAAGATGTATATACAACTAGAGACACATTCTCGTTGGTCACTCATACCTTTATATGGAGAGACAGCTTTCCAAAAATATTTTAATGCTGGTACGTATAACCAAATAACTCTCTCATGTGGTCATCTATCTTTATGATACCTTCACTTTGATGCATTCATTATTTATCAAGGAGGAATGCTTTTACTTGGTGTGAAAAATAATTACAAAAACTAAAGTATAGAGGCTTAGATTTGTAAGGGATACTTGGTTGAAATAAATTATATTTTATTTAGAATTGTTCATTTGAATCTCCAATTTTCAAGTTAAACCTCTGGCTTTGGGAGTATAACTTGCATTTTTGGGGTGTTTCCTTTTTTTAATTATCGCTTTTAGATACTTTGAAAATACAAAAGTACTGCCTAAAAAAATGTATTGCCTAGTGTTTACCTCTTATATAGCTTAGGAGACTTTAAACAGTGTGTTGTATTGTAAGAAAGAGAAGTTGGGTGCTTTTACTGACTTCATGAAAACAGTTTACATAATGAGATGTTAAAGAGCTATTGAGATTGGTCAAGAGGCTTTTTCTTACATGGAAAGGAGCTGAAATATGATACTTCAGCTACTGTCTTATTCGTGAATGTATCCATCAAAGACATTTGATTAGAATATAAGAGTGAATCATAATGAAATCCTACAAATAAAATACCTAAAACTGATTAATTATGATGGTAATAGTATTGACAGATTCATTTCTTCTTTGAATGCTAGCTGATCCATAATGTTTTTCGTTTGAAGCTCTTCTGTGAAGTTCAACATATCAGTATCTTGAACACTGCTACACTACCCAATCAAGTGCTTCAAAGATACTGGCCTACCAATTTCATTAATAAATTTGAATAAGGAACAAATTAGGCTGACACTAATAACCAAAGTATGTCCCCAGGAGAAGGCTGTTGTTTTCCAGGAGGAGATGACCTAATAGAATCCAAGGCATGGAATATTCTGAGAAGAGCATCAGGATTTTCTATTCTAAATAATAAATATCATTGCTAAATTAAGGCTTGAGATAGCCATCTGAAAACTCCAATTCTCTTCTTTCATCCTGGGTTTTCTTTCTAATTTTCATGCAGTGGAAAGAGTTTGCTCTCCATCTCTTCCTTCCTAAAAGGGAGAAGACAATGCCTATCCTCTAGGTTTGTGTAAGTACTGGAGATGAGGAGTATAGGGGTCCTGTAAATGGTGGCTACAATAATATGATTGTTGACATGCTCACACTATAACTGATCCTTGAGGGAAAGTTCTGTTTTCTGTACTTTTGTTGGACTCTACAGAGTGCTGTCTGGAAATTATTCTAGGGAATTTGAGATAACAAGCATTTGCTCTTGCGATGCCCTTGCCCAACTTAGAAACAAGGTATTTCTGGCCACTGCTCCCTTGTAGCCAATGTCATCTGGCATTGCCATTAGCAATGAGATAAGCAATTAATTTGAATCACGGAATCAAGGTAACAATTACTAGAACGTTAGGTCTGGAGGAGGGTGACCAACCATCCTGGCTTGCCCTGAATCAAGTGCTCCCTAGGATACAGGACATTCATTGCTAAAACCACAAAAGTCTGAGCTAAACCAAGATGAATTGGTCACCCTATCAATATAGGGCATGGCTTTGTTTTGTTCATTGTTGTGTATCCAGAGTCTTCAATGGTGCCTGGACTTAGGCAGGTTGCTCATTTCATAGTCACTATGGGAATCCATCTATTCAAACCTACAAATAATCTTACCATGTGTTCTCCTTATACCACTTCCTTTTTCACTTTCCCAGTGTTTTGTTTTCTTTCTTTTTATTCTGTTTAGGGCTTCAATATATTAACAGTTCTACATACAGACAAATATGCTATTCAGGGAACATTTGACATGTTATTTAAAATACACTCACATACGATTCTTTCAAGGCTCAACAAATAAGAAAACAGATGAAAGTGCTTTCTAAGCTATAAAGCACACAATTTTTATTTTTGAGTTACCTTAGGATTACTTAATGGTATCCCACTAATTTCCACAAGCCCAGTTTATTTCTGATTTAATTTAATCGTGGATCTTTACTTCTTAGCATGAGTACTTCCTCTGATTACTAAAATGGCTTTTAAATACCTGCTATAAATCACTCTCAAGGTTCGTTATAGATTGAGTTTTAAAATAATTTAATGATAATGTCAATAATTTGAAACCATGTTGGCCAATAAATGAGATTTTTTTCTTATTAACATTTACTTTCTGAAGAATAACCAATATGTATTGGCATTTGTCTTTGATAGGAAGTATGGTAACACATTTGTGTTTAAAAATTATAGATTAGATAAATTATATATATTTAAATTTTATATATATAAATATATTCTGCAGCTTTTTAAGCATTTCTCAGGATTGTGAAATTCCTGCTTTCTTCAATTTTCTTGGAGGTAGAGGTTACATTGATCATAATAAAAATAGATTCATTAAGATCCATTACGCAGAGTTCAAAAATAGAAATTAAAAGAGGTACCTCACTCCTACAAAACCTAGGAAATAATTTATTGAGTTGTCCCTAATATCATTAGGGTTAAACTCCAGATCATGTAACTAAATGCTGTGTCGAAGTGACGGATTCTGATTTTACAGACAGTATGTCTGGAGACCTGAAATCATGCTGAGAAAAAATAATACTTCTACATGGGGGGAGGATATATATTGAAAAAACAAAAATGCAATTAAGCATATAAAAGCTGGCATTGATTTTTTAAGAGTGACTTGTTTGCAAGACTCTTGAAAAAAAACTTCAGATCCGAATACATAGCTACATGACATTTTTATGGTCAGAGTGAACTAAAGTTCATTAATAGTCAATTTATGTTGAGAAATCTTTACAATTATGAGTTATCCTGCTTGAAGGATGCTGGAAAGAGAAACTTTATTACTTCTCTCTTTCATTTTGTAAAACTTTATTTTCTTAAAAACAGAACTAGCCATAGGACTGGGAATTCCACTTCAACATTGGAGTTTTGAGGCATTTTACACATTTTGTTAAGGTTAATTATTCTTCATAACGATTCCGTTAGTAAAGAAACTCATGATTTCCCTAGTATTACAAATTATTTGATTTAAAATTTTAGAGTAGCTTCCATAAAAAAAGTATATACCATAAAATATATCATAATTACTTTTGTGTATGCTTCAATATATTTAGTTGGATTGACATGTCACTCATTTCTCTTAGAGAACTATACACGCTACAAAACTAGCAACTGTGCTTAGATAGAAGTTAAGTTTTTATTTTTACCTCTTTCAGTGGGGGACTGTGGGCTGAGAAGTAAGGAGATTTACTATTTGTCATTCAGAAGCCTTACTGATATATGGACCTAATCAATGCTGGGGGCTCCCATCATGGGTTCGCATCACCATATCCCGGGGCTGAGCGAGGTGCTAGTCTGCCAAGTTCTCAGGATTACGGGACATAAATCATAAGGGATTCCACTGCCACCCGAGACCAGTCCCTCTCCTTCAAACAACAATGAAGCTTCCCTTTCATCTGGGTTAAAAGCCATGTATTCCCTACTTCTGCCGACCGGATAAAGACAGGATTGATGCCATTCGGACAAATGCAAATTCAGCAGTTCAGCATCACATGGACAATAAAGTGTGGCCTTACTAACCCAGAAGGTGAAATTAAATTACTGGGCCAAATATGGAAAGATCAGGCTTTCTGGTCTGGAGTTTCGGAGGTCCTTACTCTCTTTGTTTTGTTCAGTGGATGTATGAGAATCTTTGTTTACAGTGCATGACAAAATCTACAAAACAGAAGGATCTTCCGGTATCATGTGCTTTCATTAAAACAGCTTAATTGATTGTCATGCTGCATATCCCCCCTCCCTCCTTTTTTTGTTTTTTTTCCTTTTATTTATCTTGGGCAAAAGCAAAATGAATGGCAGCTTCACTTACTGCTGCTAAACATTTGTTATACGATTTAATTATATAATTGTATATGTGATTTGTATGTATTTCTTAACACTAAGAAAGGTCGAAGCCTCGGAAGTTTTGTTGGCAGCACTTGAAAAAGAACAAAAGGACATGAACCGATGTGTGTTGTGAGAATGCTTTGCTCAGCATCTAAATTTGGATCTTAATTGATAGTGAACTGTCATTCATTCTACATTTCTTTTTTCCTCGCGTGGAGCCAGATGTATCTTATTTTGTATCCTGCTAGAGCATGGAAAGACAACCGTGTCACAATTGTTTTCTATCTAATACGGAGTTGTGAGGAATTTGTACTTCTCCTTATGGCAGAAGAAAAAGAATGGAAGGGACCTTGATTATTTTAAGGCAACTTTGAAAACTCATTTTTATCTAAAGTAGATTTTGTACAGGGGCCCTGGCTGGCTCAGTCAGAAGAGAGCATGACTCTTGATCTTGGGGTTATAAATTTGAACACCATGTTGGGTGTAGAGATTACTTAAAAATAAAATCTCAAAAAAAAATAAAGTAGCTTTTGTACAGAAATCACATTCTAATCAAATATAAGTACATGCATACCGTTTAGAAGGAGATGTTTTAATAAGTTTTGACTCTGTGCTAATATGTTTTATGGGAAACAAAGGAAGTTTCCTAGAAGAGTCTGACTCCTCAGTCACCGATATGTTTTGTGTGTGATATTTAATGATATCATTGTCTTCAATATCCTTATTGAAACTAGTAAGATGAAGACCAAATCAACAATTGAATGCATTAAAAATTACATTGCTTTAGAGCACTGCGCTGTGTTCAAACCCACTCATCTGATCCTTCTACTTATCTAAGCATCTTGAAGATTATCCCAAAAGGATAAGGGATTCAGGGTTGTTGCTGATGTTTTTCCACCTTTCAATATTTACCTTGGAAAAGTTGAATACTCTGGGACCATCCACATAATATTCTATTTTCATGTTTCAGTAACTCCTGTTCTAATAAAAAATGGCTTCTTTTCCTCTCCCTGCCTCCCACACGAATACCCCTTCTATTGTCAAGTTATTTTCCAGCATTCTTTATATATTCAGAATTTCATAGTGTGGAGTCTAAAATACCCGGATTTTTTAACTCTTTGATTACAAGGTCTCAGAGCAATCGTGGACTTGCAACATTTTTCTCCTCAAACAAACACTTGTCAATGTTCCAAGATCAAAAGACCCATTTCAATTTGGGAAAAGATGGTATTTGATTACAGAATATTCAGGATATGAGGGAATAATTAGTAAAGCTGTATCAGGCCTATGTGCATGAGCTATGCCAAATTCTTCTATTTTGCCACTGAAAATGTATTTGTACACATTCCAAAGAATTAGGAGATTGATGAGATAGCCAGGTATATGGGATTACTGATAGAAAAAGGAAGTGTTGCAGAATCTTCTTTCTAAAACACCCCTGATGTTTCCCTGAAACAAATTGCATAACTTTAGTAGGAAAAATACACACACACACGTACACACGTGCGCGCACACACAAAATTATCATCAGATTACATTAATTTGGTTAATTATAAATGACACGTTTTGGGTGCACATGAGTATTTAAGAGTACTACCACTTGGTTGCCTTTGGATAGAATAAAAAGAGTGATTGACATAGAATTGTGTTTGGCTACAAGGATATATGAGAAATACAGTCACACGACCTTTAAATAGTCACGTGACCTTTCTGCTGGACCAAGAGGTCCACTGTGTGATGGTCTCTAACACATCGTGCAACTCCTGTACTGAAGGACAAAAGCCATGTATGTTATGCAGGGCAAATACACTGCTAATCATGAACCTCTCAATACATACATCTAGGTAATACACCTATAGCACTCCACTCTTCAACCCCAAAACCCGCAATGAGGACCTTTGGTCAAAGTGTTTCTAAATTTACTGTGAAGGTCAAGTTTTGGCTTAACCAGTCTTTCATCAGTACCCTTTCTTCCAGAATGTATTTACTAGAGCAACTATAAAGTCCCTAGGATTGAAATGTATGCTCTTTCTTACTTAATGTTTTAGTTTGAGTTTGCCTTTCAGTCTATTTAGTAGAATTTTTCAGCCAAACCTCATAGCCAAGGGGAGTTGTGTGCTGGGACTAACTCCGTAAGAATTATCAGCTCAAAGTGAATGAAGGTTCAGAGTCAGCAAAGAAAGAGTTCGGTGAACACAAATCAAGTAGAAAAGGCAGGATTCTTTTCCCTCTTGGCTTATACTACTCTTCTTTATAACAGCACTTGCTGGATATTCCTTGGTGGGTTGTTTATTTGCTTTGTGATCTGCAGCTTGGGAATATATTAAGTACATTCTAGAGTGAATAGTTTGGCTAATGACAGCCAACATGTGTTTTCCCGTTTCTTGGGTCTTCTCCACAGTAAAAGGAAATGTGAATTGTGTTCCTAACAAAGGGAAGTAAAAATACAAGGGAGGAAAAAGCTACTGGAGAATTAGTGATTAAAAAAAAAAAAAAAAAAAAACAGAAAACCTAACAAACCCTTATGTGGTCTTACTCATGTGCTTTCCCTTCATTCTAGTTTCTCTGACCTGCTTTGCTAGTAATGATTGATTTTCCACATCTGGAGATCACAAAACCCGGGCGTGAGCTCCAGCCTGCAGAGGTATGTGTGAGTATACACAGTGCTCATCCATTAGGAGATGAAGTTTTCTCCAGATTGGGCATCACTCGATTCACCAGTGAGGTGGTAGGTTTCAAGGTCAGTAATGAGAGGTGGCTGTTTTCACTGTTTCCCATAAAGACAGAAGTCATAGACATACTGTGTTAAAGTATCAGGAGAGCGCCGAGGTACCAAGAACCAGCAAGTTCCTCTTTTACTTGGAAGCTAGCATATGTTCTCATACCTAAAATTTCTCCAGTTCCTTAAAGTACTGTTAGCGAATTACCACCGTATTAGCATTGCTGTCTCCTGGTGAGCACACAGCCATCCTGGCAAATCCATACTCACACATCTTTACAGCTCTGCAATCTGCGTTTGAAAGAAGAGAGTCAGATCTTCCAGAAAGGATGGAAGAAACCATAAATCAAGGTTTCTGTAATAACAGTAACCCAATATTTTTGAAATTTCAGCTTCTCAATTCACAGCCTAACAGTAAAATTAGAGCTAGCCCCCAATGGCAGGCTGATAGTTCTCTACTCATGTTTCATATAGATTGTGAGAGATTTAAGAACAAGAAGCAGGTCTTGTCAACCGTGTACCCACAGTACTAATATCAGTACTTAGACAATAGAGGAAGGTCTTTAATAATTATTGTGGAATTGAGCTGAATTTGCTGATACTCAGCACCAAAAAATATTTTTTCAACTTCGATAATTTAGAATATCTTCACATTCTCTTGTACTTTATCTAGCCAGTAGGACTTTACTTAGGAGACAGTGAATAAACTATAATGAAACTTTCTTCCAAGTGGGATTGAATTTACTTCACAAAATCATTACTTTTTAATCTGAGCATTCTACAAAGGGTGCTTCTAATAAGAAGGAAAAAAAATGCCACAGCATCGTTGAATATAGATCCAACACTCAAGTCAACTAATGAAATAGGACCCTATAGAGACTGATGCTGTGACAGAAGAGTATAATACTTTTTTCTTTCTTAGAAAGTAGGAAATCTAATTACCTTCAAGTTTCTCACATTGGAGCCATACTACAAATGAGTTGTGTCCAGGTACAGAAAAACCAACAATATTTTATTTATAACCTTATTTTTTTAGTTTTTGAACTACAAATTCTGGTTCTAGAGGCATTTAAAAGATAATGGGTTTTATGATGCTCATATGTAAATGTTTCCTTTTTTTGTTTTTGCTTTTTTTTCTTTTTTCTTTTTTTTTTTTTTTTTTTTGCTTTGTCATTGAATGATTCTCCTCATAAATACAGAACAGGTCATTACATGAAAAATATAAGATCTTGTGTGTTTTTAATCTTGTTCTCTCTTAAAAATCTATTTCTAATATTGCATTCCCCATTGGACTACTTCAGAAGGGCATGAAGGAAAGAAAGGAAAGAGAAAAAAAAAAAGAAAGACAAAAGAGACTGGATCTCACCACTAGAATTCACCATAAAAATCTCAAAGTGTAACAGAATTCTTACAAAATTTCCTAGGCCAGTTCTTTAGGGACTTGAGATCTCCTATGAAAAATATGGCAACCAGGGAAGGCAGGGATGAGATGTGGGAAAATAGTAAATAAGTGCAGCAAAAACAGGTTCTGAGGAATACACATAATTTTGTCTGCTTTAGATCACAATAGAATTTTTAATAAATAAATTTCTTTTCTTTTTTGTTTTTTTTGTAAAGACACTTTTTTGAAACAGTAGATTTAGCCCAGTCATTTGTGTCATTTTTAATAAACCGTCTTTTTGTTTTATTGTTTGTTTTCTGTAACTCTGTAAAGGTTTTAGATTTGAGTCTCTTGTACATTGTCTTTAGAGTTCATTCGGATCAATAACGGTTCATGCACTGAACTGTGTATTGAATTTATTGTGTTAACTGTTGTTGTGTGGTTGAAGGGAGATTTGTAAGAGTTATAGTGATTTAGATGCTCATGCTCGATAGCAGGCATGGGCAGGTGGCTTTCCATGGGTGTATCTCCTGTGATCTCATCATCCACATTAATGATTTCCACAGTCCTTGTCGGGGCGTGATGGTTTTGCCGATGGTGCTGCTTCCTCATCTTGTAGAAAATGACCAGCATCACTGCAGCCATGAGTGTGATCGCCACGAAACAGCCAATGATGATTTTGGTGGTCTTCATGACCTCATCGATTCCTGGGATCCCACTGTTTATATCAGTCACTGGGATGGTGAAAGTCTTTTCTGTCGACCTTGTGCTCTGTGGCGTGAGAGAGGTGGTCACATTGGTGGTCTCCCAGTCGATCACTGGAGTGGGGCCCACATTGTTATCTGTGGTCCGTGCCTCATCCTGAGAAGGTTCCATAGTCTCTACTGTGACGGTTGAAAAGTAAGAGAAGGGAGTAGTGGTTGCTGCAGTAACATTCAGGGTGGCTGAAGCAGTGGTATTTCCAACGGAATTACTCACCATACACGTGTACATGCCTGTGTCTTGCACGGTTACATTCGTGAAATTTAACGTGCCATCACTGAGCACAGCTATCCGCACTTTGTACGCCCCATGTGTCATGACTGTCCCATTTGGAGTAATCCAAGACACAGAGGTCAGGGACGTGGAGGCCCGACACTTCAGCTCAGCTGCCATGCCCTCAGTGACATTGAGGTCTGCTGGAGGCTCCACAATCACAGGAGCATAGCATGTGAAATAATTCTGGTCAAGCTCCCCGATGTACCTCCCTTTCAGATTGGGGGGAGTGTTACATCTAGCACAACAAGCTGTGTTGGAGGGGGCCATGTCTTTTATCCACCAGCTGAGCCACAGTATGTCACAGTTACAGTTCCAAGGGTTGTGGTGTAAGTGTATCCGCTCTAGATGATGCAAGGGTGTGAAGAGGTCATGAGGCAGTAACGTTAGATTGTTGTGTGCCAAGTTTATCTCCACGAGTGACTGAAGGTTATCAAAGGCATTCCGTTCAATCACTTGAATCTGGGACTGGATCATCCACAGTTTTTGAAGGTGCATCAAGCCCTGGAAAGAGCCAGGCCTGATGGCCGACAAATGGTTCCCAGAAAGATCCAGCTCATCTAGTTTTATGAGAGGCGTAAGGTTAGGGATTTCGCGGAGGTTGCACATGGCAAGGTTCAAATACCTCAAGTTGGACAGACCTTCAAAGGCACCTTCTGAGATGTATGAAAGCCTTTTCAATTCCCCTAAGTCTAGGCGGCGCAAAGAAGGGATTCTGTTAAAAGCATAAGAAGGAATGCTTTCAATGGGGTTGTTCCGCAACCAGAGCTCCTTCAGTTTAGACAAATATACAAAAGCTCCATTTGGGATGGTAGTAAGACGATTGTCAAAGAGTTCCAGAGTATTGAGGTTTGCCAGACCATTGAAGGCCCCTATTTCAATTGTTCTAATATGATTCCTACTCAACTGTAGGATTTCCAGGTGCCTCAAGTGCTTGAAGCTATTCACCTTGATGATCTGGATTTGGTTCTCATGGAGGTTCAGCAGCCGAGTGTTGGTGGAGATGCCATCTGGAACCTCACGTAGGTTTTTCCGGACGCAAATCACCTTGCTGAACTGGTTGCTGCAGGAGCAGACGGAAGGGCAGGTTTGAGCCCGCACCAGACCAGCCACCACAAGAAGTTGAAGAGCCAGCAGTACCACAAGCAGGGGGTCGAATAGGGCCCTGTTAAACCTAGGACCTATCATTATCTGCTGTGGATGTAAGGTCATCTTGTTCAACATTCATAATTTATCTGGTGTTGGTCCTTCTGGAGTTCAAATAGTCTGCAATATAAGAGCAAAAAAAGAGTATTAGATCTCCGCCAAATGTCTTTCTGGAGCCGTGTCAGTGATGCAGCGTATCAGCGAATGCCATCATTTCTCAGTCTAAACAAACAACAAATCCGATGTCCCTCACTGAGCGATGCTGCTCATATTTATAGAGAAAATGTTTCTGTACTTCAAATTAGCAGTCATCCACAGTCCATACCCATCAAATATGCACTCACAGAGGAATGGAAAAATGAGGTAATTACTAGAGTGTTGAACAACCAAGTATGACTTGAATGCATGAGGACACACAAGATGTCCTCCACCAGTAGGTTCAATGTCCAGACGAGATTGGAAAAGTTCAGAAAATAAGATCTGGGATACCCAACCAACTAAAAGCTTCTTTGCAAAATTGGTAATAGCTGGTATTTCATTGAGGGTTATCCTACGTGACAGGGCCCAGTGCAAAATGAAACTAGGGGACGGCTTCTTCAAAATTATGAAGAATTTCAAATCTGTAACCACAGAGCATTTACCAAGTGTGGGCCCTTCTGAGAATGGGGCCCTTTTCAATCGCATAGGTTGTGTGGACTGATCCTTCATCATCCTTACAGTACTGCTCTGATGTAGGGACTTTTATAGTCTCCATTTCCAAAGTGAAGAGGCTTAATCATAGGGCTAAAACACGCATAAAGTCACAAAGTTAGTAAGTAAAGAACCAGGACTCACACACTCATCTGATTGGTCCAAGAGCATATGATCTCAAACACTCCATGAAAAAGTTTCTGGGAGAACGATGGCAAAGGCAAAATATTTGTTTCACAATTTATTTCTCTAAAATACCCTTTTTTGGGGGAGTGACCTCTGCTGTAAGCCCTGGCAACTCGACTTATAGTACCTGTGAAGATACCCTGAAACAATGGCATGCGCAAACATACATAAAACTTAAGAGATTTCCAAATATCCAAACTCATTATAATATAGCAACTGCTCCCTAGAGCCAGACATACCACAAATTAGAGCATTTCCATGAAACATAACTTTTATGTAGAGGTACCTTAGTATAACAGAAATATTATATATCTTGTGCCCCTACTCTTCCTGATTTTAACTAGATTTGTGGGAAGGGGAATAAAATAACTCACTTTCTGCATCTCTTCCAGCACAAGAAGGAATTTTAAAGGGGCTTGGGTTACCCAGGGTATGTCCCACTCTTATCATGAATTGGGAACCTGTGTAATAATGACTTCTTCCAAATCTCTCATGTCCATAAACAGTGTCTCGCCTATGAATCTCTTAGAAACAAAGGAAAAAAGGGACAGGGGGGATCACTACCCTCCAATCCAAAAAGGCACTAATTTAGTACTAATTATGTGTCACCCTGGGCAACTTACTAATCTTCTCTCCATGACACATTCTCCTTACTCACAAAATGGGAATGATGATATTATATACCTTTGGTGGCATTGTGAGGATAAAATTAGTTGACACAAAGTACTTAGAATAATGCCTCCTCCATTGTAAAAACTCAGTCATGTTAGATATTATTATTATTGTTTGTTGTTGTTGCTCTTACCCAGACACCGTGCTAAGAAAAGGGCATACAAAGATGAAGAATATAATCCTTAACCCCGAAGAAATGATAATTCAAAAAGTGAGACAGGCAAACAGGTGAAGTACAGTAATATACGTTCATTGGTATGAGACCAGGCCACATTGGCACAAGGGCACTGATGGGCTCCATCTGTGCTGGTAAATCTGAGGACTTTCAAAGAAGAGTATCATCTGCCCTAGGTTTTATATTAGAAGTTAATTTAAAAGAAAGTGGAAAGAAGAGCATTTTAGGGACCAGCTTAGGCTAAGACAAGGACCCTGAGGGATGCCGGTGCATCCAGGGAACAGTAAACTGCCAACGGTCCCCTGTGGCATGAGGATGGAAGGCCTGGGAAAGACACTTACTTCTTTCCTCGGGGCTGCAGCTCTAGATCCACTTTTCAAACCACCTGGTACTATGATCATTAGTCCCTGGTTCTGCTTCTCCAGGGAGTCTGCGAGCTAGTCTGTGAACACAAGGAGGACAGAGGCCATGTCTGATGCTTTTTTTCTCAGCCTTCCACCAACACGGTACCTGGTACATTATGTTCAATGGCTGTTGCAAATGTGCAGAAACACTGAATATCTAATTCCAACTCTGTGTATACGTAGTGATTGGCACTAATATATTAATCATGACTTTCTATCTTCTCTATTTTCTTTCTTTCTTTTTTTTTCTTTTTTGAGAGAGAGGGAGAGAACTTATGAGTGATGGGAGGAGGGGCAGAGGGAGAGGGAGAGAGAGGATCTTAAGCAGTCTCCCCGCTGAGCATGGCATCTGACAATACGGGAGGTCCTTGATCTCACAACCCTGAGGTCATGACCTGAGCTGAAATCAAAAGTCTGACGCTTGACCGCTTGACCGACTGAGCCACTCAGGTGGCCCTGTCTTCTATATTTTCTGATGTTTTGATATCCGGGGCCTTGTTCCAGAGAGAACCCTCCAGGGGCTAGGCAATTTCTAGAGGTAGTAAAGGACTTGCCCACCAGCATGCCTTTCAAATGCAAACCCATCAGCCTGAAGCCTATATCCCAACCACCTCCTTTATCCGGATCTCACAGGGCTAGCAGATTGCAAGTCTGCTTACCCTGCCTTCTCTTGCTTTGTCTCACAAACCATAATAAAGATTGTCACTCAGATTTTCCCTTGCTCCTTCTACCCCCTGACTGACCCAGGTGCTTCCTTGCATGAGCCATGTGGCATTGCATGCTCCCTCCTCTTGAGAACTGTGAGTAAAAAAATAATGTATCTCTTCAGTGACAATTGTCTCCTGATTTGTTTGTCTCATCATACCGAAATAATAATAAAATCTACATTTTAAAACAACTACTCACTAAATGGCGGGGCCCTGCTCATCTTATTAATCTTGTTGATGGCTTTATAGGTCTATTCTATTGTTCCGTCTATACCCTGACAACAATGTGATTGGAAGGCTTCTCACCCTGAGCTAGTTATTTTTTATTGTAAATGTGTACATGACCTTAAAAACCCTTGTAGATTTCCACTTTATATAGAATCCTACTTAATTTTCCAGTGACATGACCACTGAAAATTTTTTATTCTTATGATTTGGTAGAGTTTTACATTTGCTCCCCTCTGTCCAACACACACATTTTAAGGTAATTGGGCATTTAGAAAACAGCATATAACATCTCTGGTACATTAACTGATTGGCATTTTTAGGATTGGGGTCCCAGGGTCCTGCCCGTCCCGTTCACCTTCCATCTCCCACACTATGACTGACTCTCTGAATCCTAGGGTCTCTGGCAATAGAGATAGAGAGAAATAACTAACTGAATATGGCATAGGAGGGAAGAAGATTAAGTCCTTTGCTTACGATAAGCCATTTGCTCTCCTTTTCTCTTTACAATAAGAAATAGCAAGGCAGCCATGTCCCAGGGTCAAGGGAGAAGGCTCTGGGAAAGACTTCCAAAATTGAAATGCCTGCTGACAGCTCCATAACTACAACTGGGAAAGCTACTCCACCTGTCTTCACCGTCCACAAAAGGGGAACACCACTGTCATCCACCCAAAGGGCTTAGGGTAGCAATATCACATTATATATAAAAATTTATGTTACCAGCTCATAATAAGCAATACATAATAGATATTTAAAATATGCTAAAACTAAAAATAAGCTGATGGGACACTCAGTTTCTTCCTCTTATATAAGACAGGGATTACACGAATACCTAGTATCCATAACTTTGAATAAGTAAATCCTGCGAGGATCCAAAGCATGCTTTCATATGCAAATATAATCCCTTGCTATTAATTGTAGATTGCATGTGTCTCTCCCTTTCCAATCCCCAGGCTGTTTTATTTTCTATTTCTTGCTTACTTCAAGGTCTTTTTGCTATTGCTATTAATGAGATTTCCTATAAATCAGCCATAAGTAACGATTTATGAATTATAGCTGGTTCAAAGGTAATTTATAACCCACAGAAAATAATGCTTGGTACATGCACCGAATCAAATACACTACCGTCAACAAAACGTTTTCTATTTTTAAAATCTAAATTATGTTACTTTACATTAAAAGCCATATTTCAACATCTCTTTCATAAGATGTTTTTATCACATCAAAAAGAAATCAATTTAAAAGTATGCACTATCCATTACAGTGTCATCTGACAGCATTTATTTACAAATGGATCTGTATGGGTTTTGAATTAAACTGTAATACTTTTAGCCTTGTCCCAGAGGATATTTTGACTTTGTCAACAGACCTTTCTTCTTTCCCTACCCATGCTTCTGTGCACTAGGAAACGGGGGGGGGGGGGGGTGTGGTGGTGGTGGTGGTGCTTCATTTAGTGCAGTATTATTGCTCAGTTAGCATAAGCTGCATCTAGGAATTGGAACTAGTTGGAGAGCCAGGTGAAAGAAAGGTAAATTTGTTAGCCACAACCACTCCCCCCCCCCCCCCCGAAAACACACTCACACTCATAAGTAGTTGTAGTGAAAAGGTAAATGCATGGAGATGGCTGTGTTCTGATTAAACTCTATGGGCACTGAAATGTGAATTTCATACCATTTTCACATGTCTCAAAATATTATTCTTTAAACATTACTCATTTGAGAGGGAGGGAGGGAGGGAGGGAGGGAGGGAGGGAGGGAGAGAGAGAGAGACAGAGAGAGAGAGAGAGAGAGCTCACACAAGTAAGAGTAGAGGGTCAGAGGGAGAGGGAGAAACCGACTCCCCGCTGAGCAGGGAGCCTGACACGGGGCTCCTTCCCAGGTCTCTGGGATCATGACCTGAGCAGAGGCAGCTGCTTAACCGACTGAACCACCCAGGTGCTCCTCAAAATATTATTCTAAACATTTCTTACTAACTACTTAAAAATTCAAGAACATTCCTAGTTCCCAGGGCTAACTTTTGGACTATAGTCTGCTGAGCTCTTGCCTAAACAAGGATTGGTTGTACCACTTTGTCTCCAGAGAATGGTTAGGTCTGGGACACGTGACACCATTTGTCTAATGAGATGTGAGAAGTCAGCTGATGGGTTCTGGGAATTATTTTTTCTCCTGCTAAGGAGAAAAAAAAAAGCATGGGGAAGTGATACTTCTTTATTATGTTTCTAGATATTGTTGTGAGTATAAGATGTCTAGAGTGGCTGAAGCCATCTTGTGGCCAAGAGAGGAGGAGGCCGGAGGATAAAGCTGTTATGTCAAGGAAGGAAAATGAAAGAAGGGAAGAATTTGTATTTTTGGTATTTGGGATGGGCAGCTGAAGTAATGAATCCTATGACTATCTTTCCTCTACATTTTCTTAGTATGTAAAATATTCAATCCCTTACAAAATAAACAAAACATTTTTTTCTGGTTACTTACCAGTAACCCTATCTTGATAATGTACATATTCATTCTTTCTCCCTCTTCATCTGCCTCTCCCTCCCTCTTCCTATCTCTCCCTTTCTGCAACCAATAGCAAAAAAACCAATAAGTAAGACGATAGAAAAATTCTGATTTCTTGTACCATTATACATTTGAGACTTACCCAAGGAAACAAGCTGAGGCAACATGAACTGCTTGTCAGAAAGGATATGAGACTCATCCCTACCATGCTAAGAAGGCTTTCTGTTGCAATCATTTCTCTGGATAACTCTTTAAATTTTAAAGAGTACTAGAATACACAGGAGAAGGAAAAACAACACCTCGAATAACACCATTATCAAAGATAGCTTACCTCTCCAAATCAAAATTATTTTAGAAATATTTTCTAACATAGTTCCATTTTTTCCCCAGTTGAAACACAATTTCACAAGTCTGTTGAGTTTTCTCTACTCCTTAAATAGTATTATGTGGTTCTGCAGATTTTCAGGGAGAAGAAAATGTTTGTAACTCTGCCTAAGGCTGACCCTCTAGGCAAATGTAATGGAAGTGATACAACATTTAAAAAGCTGTAAACTAGGGACTCAACCTGTCAAGTCAACAGGAGGTTCTTTGGCTGAACACACAGACCTGGCAACGTTTCTAGAAAATTGTAAGAAATTGAGATTGGAGAAGAAGAAGATGATGACGCCTGAGTCTGCATTTTCATTTTTCTCGAAGACTTACCTCATTTATAGTAAAAGAATACATATGTTTGGAGTTTAGAGGTGACACAATCACAGTGTCATTAGGTGAGGAGAAATAGTGAATGGAGAGAACAATGTATTAAAAAAATAAAAGAAAAGGAAAAAAAAAAAGCATGTGGCCAACATGTTGCTACGGTTTGGATAGTAGAGTCAGGATTATAAGAATGACATTGGGGCTAGGCCTTCTAGAACATTATAATCTTATTGCAACTATAATAGAAATGTACAGATACATATAAAAAATTTAAAAAAGTATATATATATTTATATATATGTGTGTGTCCTATATATTGTATATATAATGCGAACCAACATATTCAAGATTTAAGTGCCATAAAGCATTGTCACAAGTCATAGATAATCAGAGAAAGGATTAAGAAGATTCAGGATTTTATGTAGGTTTTTAAAGGGACATAAGCTTGCATTGAGGCAGGGTGGTGGTGGAGGAGGTAAGAGATTACTTTAAAAAGCAGATGAGTAGGAGCATGAAATGAGGGAAAACTGACTTACTGGAAACCGAGGGCTTATGCTGCAGAATTTAGATAGTTGGGTTGGCCCAACTGAGAGGCTCTGCAAGCCTGGTAGAAAGTTGGATTTGCTTCAATAAAGAGACAGGAAGAAACCACAATCCCCTTAGGCAGGAAAGGGTTTGATGAGAGAGCACCGTGTGTAAAAAGAATGATCTGCCCTTGTGTATAAAAGAAATTAGAGAGGAATGGTTGATGGAAAAGTCCTATGACTTCAATAATCAATGGCCCTAGCGTTACTTTAAACCTGAATGAAACTGATCATCAACCTGACAATCTGACTACTGAGATGTGCAGGTGGAAATTAATCAGCCCTAGTTGAAATCCCTTGAGCATGAAATACCAGTGAAGGCAAAATTAGCTACTTTATAGGGTCACATTAGGAAATACCAGTGTACACAGGGATCAGAGGATGATTTTTGGAAATTATGATGTGGCCATCAGGAAAGAGGCATCTCTGATCACTGGTGCTGCTCATGCCTACTCTGGAAATTGCACACAAAGGACTTACTAGACACACATTCAGTTTTGGTTCCCTAACAAAATATTATACTTTCCAACCTGAAACAATGCTGAAGCACAGAAAGAACCAGAAACTCATATTAGTAAAACCTAGAGGAACAAAAATCAGATCGAGAATGTAATGAGGAGGGTTGGAAGGTTGGCTTAGTATTACTGATTGACTGATCTTTGGCAAATCAGCCTTCTCCAAATTGCACCTTTCTAAGTGGGAGTGATTGTAATAACATTAATAAATAGACATTGAAAGAATTACTTGAATTAAATGCCATAGCATATACTAAAAACAGATCCCCAAACCAGCCCCTGCACCTCCAAAAATGCCACTGCCACACACCCAGTTGCTCAATGCAAAAATGTAAGAATCTTCTTTTTTTCCCCTCTTTATTTATATCCAGCACAACACTATTCATGTGACTCTATTACTAATATATAACTGGATCCATTTGCTTTTCCTCTTTGACCCTCTCTAGGCCAGATCAAGAATCTTCATTTCTAACTTGGACCATTGAAATAACTTCTTACCAGTTTCTCTACTTTTGCAATTGCCTTACCACAATTAATTCTCCATATGGCATTTAAAGTGAATATTTAAAATAAAAATATGTTCATGTCATCCTTCCGTTGAAATGCTATTAGCTCCAGATCATTTTAGAGTAAAATGCAAACTGCTCTGGTCCCCAAATCAAGATTGTCTGATACCTGCCTGCATCTCATGCCTCTCAACTTTTCTTCACCTCCCTTCTGTCTTCAACCACATTGGACTTCCTCTGGTCCTCAGATGCTCCAAGCTTTCTCCCCCCTCCCAGGACCTTTGCAAGAGGGTCCCCTCTGCCTGCAACAAATGTCCTTTTATTTTTGCATGGTTGGTTTCCCTTGTCCTTCAGAACATCCCTTACATTTTTCCTTTTCAGTTTTTTTCTTGACCATCCAGCCTAAAGAAGCACCTCTACCACCATCAATCACATCACCATATTTAATTTCCATCGTAAGACTTAGTATGGATATTTTTCTCATATACTTAGATGAATGTTCTCATCTGAGTGGAATGTTCCATGGAGCAGAGACTTGTCTGTCCTATTCAGTAGTTTTCACCTGGCATAATGTTCATTAAATATTTGCTGAATGAATGCATGAATGAATGAATGAATGAATCGTGTATAAGCACACAGAAGTATCTTGTAGATCGTTAAGGCTCTAAATTCACTGAAGACCTAAGTAATGTCACATTCAATAATTGATCCCTACCACCTAGTAGAGTCCAACTCATAGAGTAGGAGTTGCCTCAATTTCTGATATGATGCTCGTCTAGTGTTTAACTACTTTCATAAAAGCCCTTCCTACAAAGAAAAGCTTGGGAGCACAACACAATATAAAGCTCATTTCCTTGTTTCCATACTCTCTTTTCTATTTTGTTAGTTTGTCTGTTTTCAGGGGAAGGCTTCCCTCTTTCTTTCTTTATTATTGTCTGTAGCAGCCCTGTTTAAGTTTGGCCAGACAATGCCCTCTGCTGTATGTGCCTAAAATAACATGGTCGCCTTGAAAATCCTAATGTAAATAATGCCTAAGTTATTTTCCTGAGTTGCTTCTTCACATTGCACCTACATGGACGTCGGAAGTAGGGAGGCTTGGCTCAGTTTCCTAGTCACTCCATTGGATCAGACCACTTAGAATAGAGCACAAGAATTCATATGGCAGAAAGTCAAGTAGTCTTCAAATCCCCTTTAAAATGGAAGAGCTTCTTGATCATCGTGCTTCTGCCTCTGGAACTCATCTGAACCATTAATTAGAAAATCCACGAGTGAATAAGACCTCCTAATTCTTTTGTCACAATCCAAAGGAACAAGACGGAATAGGCAAGGGATTATGGTAGGTGGTCGCAGCTCCAACTCTGTCTTAGCTACAAGAAGTCAAATCTACTTCATGTTAGAAAAGCAGAACCATAAATATAGCCAATGACTTGGCAAGGCTAAAAATAAAATTAATTCTTTTTTTTTTTTTTTTGCCTGCTTGTTTAGTCTCACATGATGCAAGAGAGATAAACATACCTGGCATGAAGTGTCTGGCTGTTTATGAATCCTTTTGATCATATTCACTTTTTGACGTTTATTATTTATGAAGAAATGAAATATAGATGACTGACTTGTTTCTCAAATTAAAGGGTGGGATTTGAGGTGTTCAGAGATATGTTTGTATTTTTATGATAGATGTTTGCTCTGTTGGTTTTGTGAAATGAATACCCGAAGAAAAAAGCTTAAAACCTTAAGCTCCATATACTGCTTGATATTCCATTCTTCAGGAAATGAAATCAGACTGTTCCAATTATCAGAAATGCCTGCATTCTCCTCTGCACTAATATTTTTAGGTCTGGATCCTACGAGTGCATGAAAACTTCAATTCTTTCCTTTTTCTTTTAGTTCTTTCTCTTTTCTCAGGTAAAAGGGCCACAAAGTGGTTAGTATATGTCATTCTTTATCTCCCAAATTGGCCTTTTCTTCTTGTACTTTTCCTGGGGGTGATCTACACAGTTAACACTTTGCAGATTTAGTGTAACAAGCCCCAGGATCCTAGGCAATCACTGTTCAAGAAAACATAACCCACCAATAGTTCCCATTTGCTTAGAGAATAAAGCCTAAATCCTTTACTGCCTCTACCCACTAGATGCCAGTAGCACCCCCAGTTGTGAGGATCTAGTGCCTCCAGACACTGCCAAATGTCCCCTGGAGGGCAAATTTGCCCTCTAAAAACTACCGCCTTAGTGTGACACATAGGACACTCCATGATGCTGCGCCATACTGCTTTCCCTGTCTTACCTCCCACTGTTCTCCATAATACAGTCTAGGCTGCAGTCTGTTTCTGATTCTAAAAATATGCCTCCTACTTTTCCTCTTCAGAGACTTGCTCCTGTTTTTCCCATTGCTAGGAATGTCCTACTCTGATTTTTCTGTCAAAATTGTACTCAGTTTCAGAGCCAATTTTACAATGACCATTTCTATTTGGCTTTCGTTGGTCTTACTGGCTGGTATGACTCTATCCTTCCATGAGTGTCTATAATGCTGAGACTATAGCATTTATCAAATCTGTGTTTGAATCTACCTGTTTGGGTATGTATCCAACATATTTAATCATAAGCTTCTTAAAGATAGGAACTGGATGATGTCTAGGCATGCAGTAAATATTTGTTGAATTGCATTACTGAATGTAGCCTACATTTTAATTCATAGTCAGGAGCCAGGACGATAAACTAATTTTGTAATAGCAAATAACATATCAAGGTCCATTGATAAGGCCTGCATGAGAACCAAAAAAATTAAAATGCTTTACAACTTAGTACAAGTGATAAAGAGGAGGGTTTGATAATTACCCCTTGCCCTCTCATACACACAAAAATGTAAAAATAAATTCTGAAAAGGCAGATTGCCCCAAACCAGCATGTAAATGTGCGATTGATAACAATAAACTAAGTAAAAATTTCTCTTTACCAGAAATAAGCTGTATCCTAAATATTACATCCACAGTACATAGTACATTGAAACATTTATTTCATATAGATTTTATATATGTATATTTTATATATATCTTATATAAAGTATATATTTTATATATATTTTATATCTTATATATAAATATATATTTATTTTATATATTTTTATATATATATACACATATATAATAAAAGAAGGAAAGAAAGACAAAAACAGAGCAAAAGAGAAAGAAAGAAAGAAAGAATCTCAAGAAAAAGTTGGTATGTACCAACTACTTACATAACTAAGTGAAGGCTAATGGAATATAGAATCTAAAAAAAAAAAATCAGAGATAAAAATGTGTGCAGTATCCATCTGTGAAACTGCCTAGAGGTCGGATACTCTGATTTATGTACTCTATCATTGTGAGAATACATGAGCTTATATATATGGAAGGATTTAAAACAGTGCCTGATACATAGCCAATACTGTATGAACATTTGTTGTTGTATTTATTGTTATTGTTATTTATCCAGTCCCGGTGACAGCTGAAGTCCAATTATGAGGAATGATTGATACATCAGACAATTATAATCTGATGCTAAGGCAATTTGAATCATACAATTAAGTTTTCTTAGTTTGATTTCTCATCAACTGCCTTATTTAATTAGAATGTTTTTCTATGAAAATGCAGAGTTCAATCCAAGGGTTCTTAAGAAGCTCACAAATGAATTTTAACCATTTATGAATCTCTTGAAATTATATGCAAATTATTGTATAAATATGGAGATTGTGTATTTGTGTAGGAAGATTATTCATTGGTTTTACCATCATATTCTCAAAGAGATTTATGACTCCAAAAAAGTTTAAGTTCTACATAAAAAGATTTGACAGACTGAAGTACTTGAAGTGTCTGTTATAGTTTTAGGTATAATTTAACCAACTGGCATTCTGCTCTCTATATCCATTTCTTATGCCTTTATAAGTGTGACTACAACTTTCATATGATGAGCTTACCCAATTCAAATTTCTGAGAGTCTAAAATTTAGGACCAAACCTATGTCTTGAGTAGATTCTTCAAGACGAATGTCCACTGGAAAAGGTCTTGGAATGCAGTCTTCCCTGGTGACAATAATCCTTGTCATATACATTAACAGTGGTATGCAGGAGACAATTTGCCACTTCATGCCATTTTTTTAAGGAATTTGTGTCAATGTAAGAATCAGGATGCTGCATGATGAAATGAGGACTTCTCTGGTCCATAACTATCCTTCATTTGGCCATAGTTTTATTCCTTAAAGGAAAATGCCCTGAGGTAGTGTAACTGAATTGTTAACGTCTACCTATCTCTTGTAATATCTTGGGTAATTCTGACTGATGCCAAAAGAGAAAATACCATGCTTATTAATATTAGTGAAGATCAACTGTATAACAGAAATGCATCAAAAAATAATATCCCATTTACAACCAATACAACCAAAACCCCAATAAGAATCTCCCCTCTCCCCCAAAATACACACACAAACACAAAATCTATTGTTGAATGAGGTTTAACTGCAGAAATTGGACACATGTGTTAGCCACTCAGGATGCACATTAGGATGATTCCAGGCTTTCAGTTTGAAATAGGAAAAAAAAAATAAAGCAGATAAAAGAGGCTGAAAATTTCAAACTATGTTTAATCAAAGTATGAAAAATTATTTTACTCAGGACATTGTTCTTCCAGTCCACAGAGGCTAATGCTTATTCTTTTATATATTCATATTTACATTAACATTTATATATTTTTGTGTCCACGTTAATGACAGGGCAAGTAACTAAAGGAACTTAAAAATCTAACAAGTCCATCTTAAACATAAACCCTCGGCAAGGCAGATAGAGAAGGATTTGATTTCAGAAAGTTGATAATGCAGTTAATGACCTTGCTTCCCATGCTTCCTTTGGATTGATGACTAGCTAGGAGGAGTTGATAGCCATTAACCCTCAACTGCTCATTAATCCTTAGGAAATGCCCTGTGCAAGGTCATCATTGCCTTTATGGGTTGAAAACAAACAAACCAACAGTAGCATCCAAAGAGGCATATAGATTTTTGTAATGAGTAATGTAATTTAAATTGCCATGCTAGGGAATCTGAAGAGAATAAATATCACATGCAGAGAGTCATTCCGATTTTAAAATTACCTTCTAATGTTGTGTTAGGTGCTTTCTTCCCTGTTTATTATTAAACAGTACAAACCCCAAATTTCCTAGACAGTAACCAAACATACACACACACACACACACACACACGTAAAATATCCCCAGGCAAAGTATTAATGATGTTGGGGACTCATTTCATAGTAGGATGCTGGGAGAGAGAAATTTTAAAGTCATTTCAGCTCTAATAATACATGATTCCAAGTATGTGTACCAATACTGTGTGAACTTCCCCTGTGAGGGAATCCCTTCCACTCAGTAACTCCCTGTCACCGATCACTGAAACACTGTGCTGTGACAAGCCTAACATAAACAACAAAGTCATGAACCAATGCCAAGTCGCTGCACTGAGTGAGTGTGTAGGTGGCTGTGCAGATAATTAGAAGTCGCCTGGTGTTCAGGGGGAACCAGGAAGGGGTGAACACTCAGGGAAGGCTATGCGGACATGGGTTTTAGTAGGAGATGTGGGTTTGGGTAAGTACAGGTCTCAGTTCTTGACACGTAGGACTCAGTGTCTCCTATCAGGTGCCTCACGGTATAGTGGGATTCGTAAAGAATAAATAGGGGATTTCAGTGCAGCAGAAAGTGCTAGACAAGAATGTACAGCATGTTTTAGGAGAACACAATAACAGAAAGAGAGAGAGAGAGAGAGAGTTTGCTGGAGAAGAGCATGCGGTTGGTGGGTAACGTATGAATGTGAACATGCACATGGGGCAGAGAGGCACAAGATGACTCTTATGAGGAATCCATACTAAAAACCAGTGGGAGAGAAGGTAGGATAACTAAAATAACACCATATTGTGAAAAATAGACCAAAAAAGTACTTAGATTCTGTATTAAGTCATCAGATGGGTTGTAGGGACTTGACTGTTCTCCTTGTGTTGGAAGGAAATAGCATTATGGGAGGAGTATCCAGGGAAAAACAAATTTGCAGTAGTATGAAGCATGGACAGGGAAGAGTACCCTGTGAGGTCTGAGGTCTGTGAAGAAATTATTTCAAAAATTGAGGAATAAAACATGAGGGCCTGGACTAGGCTCTGCTTTTTAGCTGAAATAGAGGCTGACATGACATTATAATTTCCACATCTTTGCTCCCCAAACCTTACACCAGGAGACTCTCTTCAGTTTTCATCAGCTTCCTTGATTCCTGACCCATGGTTGGCTGCTCTGACATCTGTATATTTCAGACTCCCTAAAACATCAGAGCAACCCCCTCCATCAAGGTCTGGCTCCCACTGAAGATCTCTGAGCCACCACCTGGCAGTTTTCAGCATGACTCGAGAGTTTAATAAATTCACCAAAATGACCCACAAAAACCTGATAAGGAAACTCTCTTTAATTGAGTCTGTGTTTATGAGATCTGAGCAAGGGGAGGAAACAGAGTAGACTCCTTCTGTGATTTCCAGGCAACGTCCTTTAATCAGAATGCAGATAGCAGGGATGGCCTCCTAATTGGAACTGGAGCTGGTTTCAAGTAACCTCAACACTGTTAACATTGCATAATGACAAAACCTTGGTGATGACATGTCAGATAATGGGAATGACTGTAATCAGTGATTTCTTTGTTTCCCCCTAATGACCACAAAAGAGGGAATTATATGGCAGATGCAGACATTTGGAAATTGGATTCTTAGTTATTTAGTTAAAGCAGCCCTCATTTCGCTGGGTGCCGTGTTACACACAGGTCATGCATATTGGCACCAAGTGCTCTTTTTTGCACAGTTCTCCTGTAGCAGACTCGCTCTCAGTTACCATGGAACCTTGCAACATGAAGACTCCGTTCCAACATGAACAAGCTTTGGTTAGCACAGAGCTGTGCAAAACAAGGACTCCGAGTATTATCTGATATTCACTTGTCTACAACGCAGAAACATAACCGTGGGAAAAAAGATGAAGAAAATCCATGAAAAGCAATAAGCAACTGGATCCCCAATCGTATCTTAATGGACTAAGAAAGTAGGGACGCCTGTGCACGCTCCTATTGAAGTCAGAAGTGAACTACTTTTTCCTCTCTTTGGATACTGAGAATTACTCCTTGATTACCTCTCCCACTATCTTTTCTTTATTATTATTATTATTCTCTAAAGGATGCATCTTAGAATAATCCAAGTGAAAAAAACAAAACCACAAAGGTGACAGATTCTAATACAGATATCACAGAGGCTGGGTGACACTGATGCCAACCCCTTAAACTCTCTGTACCCTGTACTCTCTGTAAAGTGAAGACAGAGTGAATATTTGCTCTTCTGTGCCAAAGAAATCCTGGAAAGATAAAGTGTAATCAAAAAGAAGTGTAACAAAAGGCAAAATCTACAGAGGGAGGGTAAATGATGATGTGGGGGTCACCCCTACACTCCTCAATGCCATCTTTTAGGTGGCAACTGTCGCCTGCACCGAGATGGAAGGTGGAGACAGATGTAGGCAAAATTCTAAGATCAGTGGTTGGAAAACTACTGCCCCCACACAAAAATCTGGCTCACCACCTGTGATTTTTCAATAAAGTTTTATTGGAATACTCACACACCCATTCATGTACGTATTATCTATGGCTGCTTCTGCACTAAAGTGCAGAATTGTGTGGTTGTGATAGACTAGAAGGCTCGCAAAGCCCAACACACATACTTGCGGACCCTCTACAGGAAAAGCTTGCTGACCTTGTTCTGGAGAATCTATGATAATCCCTTCTCTTAATTCACTCTCTTCAATCCCAAACCTGCCAAGAAGATTCATTAGGGCGTGGAAGAAAAATATCAAAATCTCTATTTATAACCAACTTCCACCTCAATAATGAGAAAGAATTTGAATTTGGTTTTACTGATTTGGCAGTGGTTCCATGGGTCATGTAACACATGTGAGGCATCCCGGACAGAGGAGGGGGCTCCGTCGCACAGCGGGGTGGTCTGTGCTCTGGTTTCTTGCTCATAGGTTTCCAGCACCTGGTGACATATGACAATCTCTGTGGGTCTGGCTAAGTGGCTTCTGGGATTCTTTATTTAGTTTAAGAAAAGAAAACTAACATAAAATGGAGAAAGGAGCTTAAAGGGACTCTTTCAGAGATCACACAGAATGAATATTCTCATCATGAGGTAGGCATCAGTGCCCACAAGCAAAAATGGCAGAGCTAATGTTTTCTAGTCCAAGTTCTTTGAAGCCTTATGATGATTTATATATTAAAGAAATGTTCCTTCTGATTAATCTTGTGTGTGTGTGTGTGTGTGTGTGTGTGTGCGCGCGCACACACGCAGGAAGGATGGGGCTGAGGGTGGGGTAACAATAGAATGCTCTCCAGCCATGGTGAGCATCCCATCTTGGCAGAAAGGGTAAAACCACAGCTTTCTATGCGGCAGATACTCTGCACACTTCCCAGTAAACTTCATCCTCATAACAACCGCATGAAGCAGATACTGTTTTGGGGCTCAGCCCAAATCACACGAGTGGTTAGTGTCCTCAGGTCAGTTTTAGCCCCTTTGAGCCCCTTTAGCCACTGCAGGGATGGATGCATCCTCTACTAGCCACGTGGCTTTGGAGAAGCAATTCACCCTTTTGGCAACTCATTTCTAAAGGGATGAAGCACAGCACCTCTCCCCCGGTGTGCTGGCTGCGTTATCACAACTAATCTTAATGAAACACCATTTCTTAGAAGTGCTCACTCACCCTCATTTTGTCTTTGAGAAACCAAGACAGAGCATCTGAGCACCACAGCCAACTTGTTGTGGGGTCTAGACTTCGACCACCAGCTCCAGACTGTTTTCTCCCTTCAGCACACTGCCTGGCGATGAATTTTGTGGGGTTAACTAAGAAGCCTAAATGCAAGTACCGAGCAAAATACCTGGCACACAGTAGGTACACGATATATAGCATGGGTTTTTTTTTTTCCCTAAATAAACTCCTTCCTCCTCCTGGAATATGGTCAGCCCAGTGATTTTATGCTCCATTTAGAAGACTGAAAATCAGGGTTGAGGAGGAAGAAATGCAGTAGTGTGGGTTCCCCGAATCAAGGAAAAGCCACCGCTGGGGTAGAAACATGGACCATGACCCGCAGCCTGCAGACTTTCAACTGGCAGCCAAGGGTTCCTTCTTCCCAGCATGTGTTTCCTTAGCAAACTTCACTCTCAATTCTTTTGTTTTTGAAGAAAAACATTTCCAGCTAATAACACAATTACACTTAAGTATCAGAGCTCATTTTAGTATTATTGCATTTGTTAAATCTGAGTCCAAATTACTTCCTCGTTGCTAATAAGAGAAGGGGGAGGAGGAGCAGCGGAGCAGGGGAGGGGGGGGGAGGGGGGGAGGAGGAGGGGGAGGAGGAGGAAGAGGAGGGAGGAGGAGGGGAACCGAGGGCGAGAGGGTTTTCAGGGTTAAAGGAAGAGAAAGAGATGTCTACACCGAGTAACAGAAAAACAGAGATAGCAACGCTGCGTGTAGCCTCAAGTCCAACGAATGTCAGTTAAACTTGCTGCCCACAGTTTCTATGGAAACCCCTTAAGTTAAGAGTGGAACACAGACATTTTTTGGACTGCAATTCACAAGCTGTTTATTTAATTATGATGAAACATGAGACTGTTAGAGACAATACTATTATCATACTGATAGCATTTAGAATTCAACGGATGGCTATGGCAAAATAAAAAGTTAAAAAAAAAACACACATTTAAGTCATTACCTTCATGTGAACTGCATGCAAATAAAACGCATCTTGTTTTTACAGGACTTCAGACATTATTTCCTGCAGGCGAACCCCAAATTAGCCAAATGACATTCATTAAAAGGGAGTTCTTCAGAGGCCTCATGCCAATTATACCCCCCCATGCCCAGTGAACAAAACCAAGGTCACAGCATATTTTCAATTAAGCCAGGATAGCACAAAGTGCAGCACAGCTGGAAAAGCAAGCACGTTATTACCCCATAGATCATTTGTGAGCAATGAATAGGTCTCTGGTGTTTTCCTGTTTTATAGATATCTGAATATAAAAAAATAAAGAAAATAGCTTCAGATTAGCTTTTGCCTTCCAAAATAAACAACCACTTTTAGGGCAATACTCCTGGTGGCCCGAAGAAGAAGGATTGGAAGCCATCACTTCTCTGTCCCTGATGATTGGAAAAGCTTTGCTTAAGCCTTTAATTTGGCCACAGGGAACCATGTGATTGATGGACTCATTCATACCCTTGTTCCCTCACTGAAGGAACATGTAGTTTCTACCTACTATCTATCAGGCACTGTGCTAGGGACGAGGGAGGCAAAAAGATTAAACCCCAGTCCCTAGCTTAATTATGGACTCCTTAGAAGGGAATGCATTAATTTTACGGATAAATATTTATGGAGGGACAACTATGGCTTATAGGGATTAGACTAAATAGATCAATAAATCTAGGACCCTGCCTTCCAGGAGGTTACAATTAAATGGAGGCAAAAAGACACACAGTCATAAGTCTTAGAGCAAGGAGTCAGTGCCCCCACCTGCTGCCTCATGGCCTCTCACTAAGGAGGTAAAAATGCTACCAATGGATGCTGTGCTATAGGACTTGCATGTGTTCATGCGTACGGCACGACTGGCTGGTGGACGACAGGGCGAGGAGGGAGCTCTGGGTGTATTTCTGTAGGAGAACCCCCTTTCCAGATCTGCCTTCGAGTAACCCCTACCCTTACAAAATCTTCAGCCCATAAAGTAGAACCGAAGGAGGAGGCACTCACAAGAGAAGTGAATCCCAAGGAGAGTCATCTCTGGTGTCAGGCTGGGAACACGAAGGCTGTTTCTCAGCTGCCAAAGACAAACATACCAGAAATTTGCAAATATGACTCAGTGACTGTGTCTTTCCTACTATACTGCAGCCTGTTTTTTTTTTTTTTTTTTTTTTTGAAATTCAGTAGTGGTTTGCAGGAGCTGGGCTTCCCACAAGTTGCGCGTGCTAGCAAAGCCAGTCGTTGCTGTGATTGGATTTGACGGTGTATAATGAGCCACTTCACATTAGCTGCTGTTGTAGTGTTCAGCATATTGTGGGAAAAGATTTAGCATGAATCATCACCCACCTAGCTCTCCACTGTGGTCTCTACTCTATAAAGAGGCAATGTGTTTGCCAATCTAAAATAAATAAATAAATAAATAAATAAATAAATAAATAAATAAATAAATAAATAAATGAAAATACGTAAAAAAAAGCATCCATTAGAACAATTCAGCACATTTCTGGATCTGCTGCCACCACCATCACCACAGACAACACTGGTGACAGTATTTATTGAATTGCCACTGTATTTTAACATTCTCCTGGGCAGAGGGCCAAGGCAGCTATTTTAACCACTGGCCGTTTGGAACAATGCATTTTTTCATGCCAATGAGTCCAAAGTTCTATAGCCTACACTTGATTCTGACTTAGATGCATAACCTTCAATAGGTCACATTTTCTTTCTGATCCAGCATCTTAATCAAAACCACCTCGGGAGTTCAAATGGGATAAAATATTTTGAAGATGGGTGGGGAGTAGTTAAATAGAACACACTCAATTACCAAAGTCAAATGGGACGTTAAGAGTTTGAGGTAGGCATCGGCTGTACACTCGAGTTGTGTCTTTGTCCACATCCCAAAACAAAAGAGATAGTGTCTCCTCCTCCTATGCCTCCCAATTCCCATCCCCTCACCCCGGACCCACACACACACTCCTATGGCAATGACAGATTAAAAATTAGATTCTGAGGTTGAGGGCCACACAGTGTTTGGGGCAAACATGGAGGGAGAGCGCAAAGCACAGTGAGGTCAACTACAGAATCTCTGATTCCCACAAACACAGATCTTTACAGCCGAAGCTTCGACATACAGTTGGTGCAAACTGCATAGAGAGGAAACCCTGAACAAATACAGATGGAAAAAACCCACACAATTAGTAATCAAGATCAAGGGACTGGCATGGGTATTGAAGCCACCAAGGATTCCATCAGCAGTGGGACTGGAAAGAACAGCAGGGAGGCAGGTGTTAAAATCTTCAAGGAATGAGGAGGAGTGAAGTGCGGGTCTGTTGGTGACTCCTACAAGGAGGTGTTAGCAGGTGGCACAGTCTGATGGTGTAAGCTTCAAAGCTGGGCACTTTATCGTGTTAGATGGATCTGTTTGGAACAGATAATGTAAGTAAATTGCGTCTCAGACTTCAAAGCAATATATCACTGGTGAGTATTATTATTATTAGCACTTAAGTAAAATTGAATATAATTAAAAATTGTTTCAGAGGTGGTCTGTGGGTTTTCTGTTATTGGTTTTAAAAGATGCAGAACTCAACCTCATAGATAGTTTCCCCAAACCTCCTGGTTTCAAGAATCCTTGAGATAGGAAATATGAAATGTGACTGACAAGTCAACACGTCAGGGATTTATAGTGATGTGAGAGCGAGGCATTGGGTAACAATTAGCGTGTGTAGAGCAGGGAAAGAAGAGGTAGGAGGAGAAAACCATGTTCATGGTTAAATCAAGTAGCCAATTCTCAGTTCTCGTATCAGATGAAAATGCGCAGCATTTGACGTAGTGACCACTCTGTCCTTTCCGAAACACTGTCTGCACTTGGCTCCTGGGAAACCACTCTCTCGATTCTCTATCTCCTTGGTTAATCTGTTCTACCTCCATCACTACTTGTGCCTTATCTGTCAGGCCACTAAACCCTGGGGTGCAGCAGAGCTCACCTAGGGGACCCATTCTTTGTCTAGACTTCCTTTCTACGTGATCTCACAGTGGCTGTAAACACCATCTGCAAACAGACATCTCCAGTCTGTAATGCAGACTCGTACATACAACTGCTAACTCAAGACCTCCACGTGGAGCCATCAAAAACCAATCTGTCCAAGATAAAACCCTTGATTCCAACTCAACCTCCATCCCCAGGAAAGATTTTACTAATAGCAACTCCAACCATTTGTTCATTCATTCAACAAAAAATGTTAAGCTCCTACCATATGCCAAGCATCGTTCCAGGGATCGTCCTCCTAGTAGTTGAGGCCAATGTCCCCTTGAATCTCCACGTTTTCCACCTCATCCCCACTATGGCCTCATATTACCTCTACACCCAGTCCTGTCACCTTTACTTCCTATTGCCTATACATTAGAAATCATATGTATTGAGTCTCGTCACCTCCACCACTAGTGGAGTGCAATCCTATTGCATTCTCTAGCTGCATAAGTGAGTTATTCCAATAGCCTGGTCCAATGTCTGGTATCTTTGCTTCTATGTGTGCGTCTCCTCACTTTTTTTCTCTACACAGTGGAGAGATCCTGTCAGAATGAGAGTCAGATCACATTCATTCTTCTGTTCGATGCTCAAAGGCCTCTTATGTCACTCAGAGTAACATCAAGGTGTTTCCAGTAGTCTATGAGGCCATTTATATTTTTGTTCCATAGCCCTCTTACATCTCTGATCTTATCCTGTTACCACTCTTGCTCTTACTCCCTCCACTCTGGCCACGCCGGTTCCACCCTGTTCCTCTAGTACGCCAAGCACATCTGCTACCTTAGAAAACTTGCAGTTGCTGTTCCTTCTGTTTAGAACATTCTTCATCCAAACAGACCTGTAGCCTTGCATGCATACAACCATGGTACTATCTTTCATCCAAATACCTACACGCTTTGCTTCTTTACTTCTTCCAGGTCAGAGAGGCCATCCTTGGCTATGCTGCCTAGAACATAACTGCCCTTCCCCTATTGCTCTCTCTTCCCTTATTTGGTTTTCTTTTTCTTCACTGTCCTTCTCACAACTAGAGATAATGCACGTGTATGCATTTCTGCCTTCTCCAACACTGTGAGGTCCCAGAACATGGAGTTTGTGTGATTCGTTTATGGATGGAGCCCCATCCGCAGTACAGTTTTACAGATGAAGAGACTAAAGCTTACTAGAGAAGTTGAGTGCCTCTCTGAGAGCTTCCCTGGAGAAAATGGAGATTATGTAGCAGGGAAGGGAGTGCAAAGATGGAGAGGGTAATGAATCCTGTATCAGGCATGTGATAGGGCCCAGATGTTAAGTAGATGAATCCTGTCATTAGATGTAGCAACTCTGTGACTTAGGCCCATTCTATCATCTTTTTAGACTGCAATTCCCCCATCTGTAAAGTTCAGGGTCAACTTCAGAAGGTTATTCCAAACATGAAATGAGGTGACGCCCATAAACCAATAAGCTGGGCACATCATAAGCTCTTGGATAGCAGGAATGATTATAGTTATCTGAGAGAGTTTCATTCATTGCGTATTAAGTACTTCTCTACTGACCTGAGGAGTCACTAAACAAGTCACCCACTTTTATAAAATGATTATTTGGGGCTGAACGTGCTACTTATCCCCAAATACATGATCGGGCCTAGACACGGGAAAATATACCACCTTGATCTATCACATAGCACCATCAACATAAGATTGGCAACAAGAAAGATGGTAACGAGAATCTTACCTTTTGCTTATATTGTACATTACAGATTCGAAAATCCTCTCATATTCATTATCCCGTCTGACCTTCACAATTACAGGAGGTAGGCAGAAGAGATTATATTTTTCCACTTTGCAGATGAAAATGTTAGTGTATAAGGAGGTTAAGTAATGTGGGTCATATTTATTTATTTTTTAAAAAATATATTTTATGTATTTATTCATGAGAGAGAGAGAGAGAGAGAGAGAGAGAGAGAGAGGCAGAGGGAGAAGCACGCTCCATGCAGGAAGCCCGACGTGGGACTCGATCCCGAGACTCCAGGATCATGCCCTGAGCTGAAGGCAGTGGCGCTAAACCACTGAGCCATGCGGGCTGCCCAATGTGGTCATATTTAAAAGGAGCAAGACTGATACGTGAAAACAGTTAATACAAGAAGTTAAATATTTAGAGCTCCAGGCTAGTGCCCTGCCCAGTACATAATCTTTTGGTGTGAACAAGTTAAGGAATGGAAGGAGGTACTTTTGTCATTCATTGTTCCTAGGTTTCCTAAAGTTGTAGAAACTTTTTTTTTGGTTTTTGTGTGTTTGTGTGTGTGTGTGTGTGTGTGTGTGTGTGTGTTTAGAAAGAGATAGAAGAGGGGCAGAGGGTGAGGGAGACTCTTAAGCAGACTCCACACCCAGTGTGGATCCTGATGCGGAACTCAATCTCACCACCCCCAGATGATGACCTGAGCCGAAATCAAGGGTTGGATGCTTAACCGACCAAGCCACCCAGATGCCCCACAACTTGCTTTTCTGTGTGCTTTTTAAACATATTGAACCACATGGATATAACAGAAAGAACACGTATTGAGCAATTATCAATGATTGTGTTAGACATCCGAGTTGTACTTGCCTACCCATGTGTCTTTCAGCATCAGTAGGCTCCATACCTTGTTGAGACAGGTACTATATTCCAGTTTATGTGCATACATAATCCAGTTACTGCCACTTAGTGCCCAATAAATGTTTCTTCAATAAGCAAATGAAATAGCTTAGTTATATACAGAAAAAACCAACTGAAAGTACACCCTGAGTCTGAGTCACACAGTTCATCCATGTGATTAGAATGAAACACATAAAATTGGTATGTCCCAAATCAGAAACTGACAATGATTTCATAGGGTTCAAACTAAGAGTTTTCAGACAGATGGTGATTTTGGAAATGTTCAATTTTCCAATCAAATTTCTGGGACTTATGGAGATCCTTTTCAGTTTATGTCTGGTTGTATAAACTTTCATGTACCAACCAAGAGAAAAACAGCCAATAATTTTATTTCAATGGAAAGTCTTCTAGCTTCAGACATTCAATATGTAGGACAGTAATTACAGACAAAACCAGAATAAGCACAGTCAGTACCGAGTTATAAAGGGTTCATATTCTATTGATTACCTATAGCGGGGTCCACAGGCACAGGGCAGAGAAGACACTTGCTCTGACACAGCCTTAAAATCCAATTGTGCAGCCATTTGTACATCAGGGAAAACTAAGGTGTCCATGTGGTTTTCTCTTAACAAAGCCGCTCAAATATTACTAATTTTCAATAGTTCTATTCTGACTTTCTCCTTTGTCATCTGACTTGCCCACAGAGAGAATTAACCACTTATTTATCATTTTTTTTCCATAGCACTCTTCATTATACCACTTATCACCATGTGAGAACCAACACTGTATCCTATTAATCAACTGCCACTGCAGAACACTGCGCTGGCCATACGCAGAAAATAATTTTAAATTAGAGTGAGGTGAGCATCTGAAGTATAGACATGGGTGAAAATACATATGCTGTTTAAATATCTCTTTAGCTGCAACGGTACCCTAGTTTAACAACAGGGATCGGGATATGTGGGTACACGAGATGGTACAACAAAAGTGTACTTGATTTTCAAATAACCGCACCCAGTCAACCTCCTGGTCTAACCGATCTAAATCTATGGTCAGAAAGGACATGTGATAGCTGTGGTCTGTGTAAATGTGACGTTTATCTTCATGAAGAATGGATCAGGACTGGCACAGTCATGAATGGCTTATCCCATCTCTCCTCACAAGTGAAGATAGATGACACAAAATATCAACCACCATGCATTATATATATTTATTTCACATTTACTCCTCCAGACACAAACATACAGGAGGCCTTTTCCTCAACCTTATTGTCTTTCATTTTCCAAATATACAGCTAACAGTAACAACAGAGAACCTCTGGGAAAGCCAGAGGCAATGAAAAATGCTGAAATGACTTCTATAGGACAAGCTATATCCTGCGAGAGGTAACGTCAATACACCTTATCTCTGAGCACTCTAGAACGGCTGCGAGCCTTCAAATAGGATTTCCATGGTTTTCTGGCTGCTGTCATTAGGCTAATGTTATGAGAAAACCGCAAAGACCCTCCAAGGATACTGCACTAAGTCACTCTCCCACTTGTGGAAAATTCGTGAAGATGGTGGTTCTAACAGAGTAGCTTCTAATACCTTCTGGTCATATAGCAGTCCTTTTGGTTTACTGTATTCTCAGATGATATTCATTATCCTCAGGAGACATGAATTCCTCGACTTCTGAGTTGGATTAGGATGACCTCATTAGGCTTCTTAAATTGCTGGTAAAGTGGACAGGACACAAAAGGCTGAATAATGGCATCATCAGGGATGCTCTCCCCTCCCAGCCCTCATGGCTAGATAATGTGGGTGCTCAGTGTCTGCCTACTTTTGGATATGGCCTTTATGTTCCAGGGCTGCAGTACCATTGAGAACATGTGGGATCATTTTAAGTTATTGCATTCAAACTTGAACCTAATATGAAGCTAGCCTTGCTGGGAAAGGATCTAGCCCCTTTGATCTAGTTCACTAGAAAATTACATCTGGATTATGAGAAGGCCAAGTCTCCTTCCTGCCAGAGCAGTTGACAGTTGCAGTTTTTTTCTCCTATTGCCTGACTTTTCCCCATTGTTGTTAGTCCCTCCTTCCAGTTCATGGTAGGCAATGAACTCTCCCTATAGGCAGAACAAATCCTGGCCATGTTCTGTAGCCTCACTCTCACACACAGCCTCATGACATCATTGTTCCAGATTTAGCCCTGATATTCTGCTCCAATAGCTTTTGCAGAGATATACTACTTTGGGAAATAGCACCAATTTAGTGCCAAGACCGTGCCCCCATATGTATTTGCGATCTCTTATGGGATTCCTGTCCTCTTCTATAAGTCTAAGTCTTTTGTATTACAGCATAACCCAAATCCCAGGACCTCAATAACTAAGGACTTGGTTTGTTTCTTAAATTCCTAGATATTGGACATTATCACCCTCATCCCCATCAGATTCTATAGCCTCTTGGTATGTATCTCATTTGACATTAATTGAACGCTTCCTGAATACCAGGGACTATTCTAGGCACTCAGGATTCTGTAGTGAGTCAGATAGTGAAGAGCATCTTTCATGGAGCTTCTTTCTTGGAGCATCTAAGAGGGTAGACAGATAAACCAGGAAAGATCAGATAGAGATAAGTATTGAAATGAAAATAAAAGAGGGACGAGACAGGGGAAGGCTGAGGGGAAATGTTATACAGATTTGGTCTAGCAAGATCCCTTTGCAAAAGAAACGCTTAACTTCTATAATGGCAAGAAAGAACTCAAAGACAGAAAGATCTAGAAGAAAATATTCCAGGCAGAGAAGGCAGCTAATTTAAAGGCTCCAAGTTTGAGGAAGGGCTAGGCCTAAATGTTTGTGTCCTCCGTCAAATCCATAGGTTAAATCCCAATGCCAATGTGGTAGTATTAGGACGTGAGGCCTTTGGGAAAGGTGTTGAGGTCATTAGGGTGAAGTCTTCATGAAGGCTGGCTCCTGATCTCTGGTTTCATGCCTCCAGAGCCATGAGAAATACATTGCTGTTCCTTATAAGCTACCTGGTCCACGGAGTCTTGTTCCAGCAGGCCAGGCAGATGAAGACGGGAAGCGTATTCTACTTAAAGAATGGCAAGGGGTGAAATTAGGCTAGTCCAATAGGACTAGAGTAGGCGTGCATCAGGGGAGATGTGGATGGAGAGTGTGTTACTTTCCTTTGGTTTCCACAATAATTATCACAGTTTGATGGCTTAACACAACAGAAATCGATTCTCTCTCAGTTATGGAGGCCAGAAGCCTGAAATTGAGATGCCAGCAGGACTCTCCAGAGACCGTAGGGGAGAATTTGTCCTTTCCAGCTCTGGTGGCTCTGGGTTTTCCTTAGTTTGTGGACACATGCTCTAATCTGCTTCAGCCTCCACACAGCCCTCTCCTCCATAGGTCTATCCCATGGGTGGTCTCTTACCAGGACAATGGCCATTGTATACAGACCCATCTGGACAATCCAGATGTTCCCAGCTCAAGGGCCTCAATTTAATTACAAATGGAAAGAAAATTTCCCAAATAAGGTCACATCCACAGCTTCTGGGGGGTTGGGTGGGGACTTATCTTTTAGGGAGCCTCCGTTCAATCCACTACAGAGTTAGGCCTGGCAGCCTGGGAAAAACAATTTCTTTGCATTCTGTGTGCAATGACAAGCTGTCGCAGAGTTTCACACTGGGGAATAATATAGTCCGATTTAGACTTTTAAACTATCGCTCTGGCGATGCGTGAGAACTGATGGAGGGGTCCATCGTAGATGAGTAGTACCTGTGAGAGCGGCTTGATCTTGAGTGGCAGCAGCAAGAACAGAGAGAATTAGAAAATTAACGACTGTTTCTGGAGCAGCATCAAGAATATCTGCTTAGGGATTACATACGGGGATGGTGGTAAAAGAAACCAAAAAACCACCATCTGCCACCTACCCAATACAGCTGGCCAAATATCATCTGCTCCAGAACTCCCCACTGCCATGCTCCATATGCCTGCAAGAGTATTGGAGTGAAGGGATCACCTCCACTTCCCTTGCTCTCCTTACATCCTTGAAAATATTATCCTTTCCGTTAGCCTAGGCCTCGTCCTAGTTCCTACGGATGGTTGTGCTTTGTCTAACTTTACTCCAGGAGTCTGCCCTTCTCAGTGACCAATCTCATTTTAAAACGAGGCTGTTCCAATTCTTTCTCATTCCAAGGCAGTTCCCAGGGATATCCAAGCAGAGCATAACTGAGTGACTTGGTTACACCCTGAAAATGGCGCACCATTCAAGTCCTACCCCCGCGTGCATTCTCTTCGGAACAAGGCGACTGAAAACTCTCTGGCCATAGGTCTGACAAAGTTTCAGAGTCTAACTAGACAACAATTACTATGTCAGTGGCCTGAGTGTGTTCTGTACCTGGATCTCTACAGAACTATAGCTTCTCGATTGTCTCTTTACTTTAGGGACCCCTCCTGAATACACAAAGAGATTGGCTTCATAAAAATAACACCAATTAGTTATGTTTTTCTGAAGAAATTATGATTTCAAGTCAAGTATAATTTATCTCCTTCAATAATGCAAGTCAAGTGTAATCTACATCCTTCATTAGACCGAAGTACTGATAGAGGAGAGTCTTTTAAAATGTTCTGAGTAGTTCACTAAAGGTAGAGACGGCTGTGTACTATCGTTTGTAAATTGAAGACCCTTGATAAAGGCCAAAGTTTCATCTTGAGCAAGCCATTTTATGGGAATCCGGCTGGCAGCCTAAGAAGATACTGTTGGGTTCTAGGGGATAAATAAAACAACATGAGATCCTTGTCATTATTCCCTGACCTTGGGCTGTTCCCCCATGAGCTGTTCCCATAAGACATTCCAGAGTGTCTGCGTAGTATTTCTTCTCGTAAGTGCTTAGTTTTAAATAAGCTCAACTTTTCAGAATGATTTCAACTTCCAGTTTTGATTTCAAAATTCCATTTATCTGTAGCTGTATTTTCAATTTATCAATTATGGCATGTAATTTGTCCTTTTGTCCTTTAAATGCAAAGTATATTGTAGGATTCGGTATTCCAAAACCAACAGTATTTAGAAAGTCTTATTAGAGCGAGAACTTGAAACATTCCGAGAAAATACAGGCTCACCTCGGAGACACTGCAGGTTCAGCTCCAGACAACCACGATGAAGCAAGGGATAAGATGAAGTGCATCAAAAGAATTGTTGGCTACTCAATACATACAAAAGTTATATTTTACTACTCTTTAGTCTGTTTAGTGTGCAATAGCATGGTCTAAACAATATGCATGCCTTAATTTAAAATATGTTATTGCTAAAAAATGCTAATTATATTTGAGCTCTCCGTGAGTTGTAATCATTGATCAAAGATCCTCATAGCAAATATAATAACAAAAAGGTCTGAAATAGTGTGAGAATCACCAAAATGCGACAGTCACAGAGTTAGCAAATGTGATTGGAAAAAATGACATCAACAGACCCTCCTGACTGAGGGTTGCACAAACCTTCGATTTGGAAAAACAAACCAAAACCCAAACCAAAAGGAAACAAACAAAATTCCTCAGTATCTGCAAAGTGCAATAAAAGAGAGCACAATAAAATGGGACATGCCTGTACACTCCCAGGCATGTGAACATTTGGCAAGGGTGAACAGAGGCGCTGCTGCTTTCTGGCTCTGGATTAGAGCATCTGTGCATCTGAAAGGCCTTTAATGTAACCCAATGTAATCCAAAATGGAAATTCTATAGAAATACAGGTCACCAACCTAATATCCATCAGCATGTGGAAAAAATGTTGTAGATGCTTACACTGACGTTTAGTTCTATTCATAGGTTGGGTTTGTTTAAATGAGAGCTGTTGTCCTCATCCTGAAGCCTGCCTCAAGTCAACTGTGGGTTAAGAGTAGAAAGAGACTGAGAGAGAAAGAGAGAAAAGCAAACCTCCTAGTTGATGAATATTCATCTCTTTACTCATTCATTTACTCATTAACTAATTATTTTGTTATCTTTGAGTCACCTAAACCTCACTGAGCATAAAATGATTTAGTGGGAATTGGGCAGACGGTGGAGTTGGGTGGATATTAATTATGCTGTGATGCGAGAGTGCAGTCCCTACGTCTGCATAAAGGGAAAATCCCCTTGCAGATGGAAATTTGGTCATTGATTTTTTTTTTTTTTCCACACTCCTGAGTTTGAAATCCTCCTCCCATTGTGACTGCCTGGAGAATCCTGATCAGGAATGAAAGTCTCAGATGTCGGGGAGAATTTTCAAATTGGAGTTAGAGAAGCCATTCCCAGGTTAATGAGCACAGAGCAGCAGGCATTTTGAGGAGTTTATTTGGAGAAAGGAAACGTCTGCAGAAATCAAGTGATTAAGATGTGATACTCAAAGCGAACTCTGAGCGATCTCATTAGCAGAGACTAAGAATAGTCTACAAATGTAATAAGAGCCCTGATACAAGGTCACAAACATCCCAGTGCAGGCCAGCTGTGTGGGACCCAGTGAAGAGAAAGATGGAGAACCTGACTGGACCAGATCAGGAAATCTCTCCTAGGACAGAGCAGCATTTCTTCTCCAGTCCCAAGGGAGGAAGAACCAGAAATGCAAATGAAACTTTCCACTGCATATTATTCATAGATGCATAATATGTACATAAATATATTAAAATGTGTACACTTTTGGGGGGCCTGTCAGTGGGTTAAACATCTGCCTTCGGCTCAGGTCATGATCCTGGGGTCCTGAGATGGAGCCTCCCTGGTAGTGGGTGTTTATGTTTTAACTCCATGATATAGATTCAATTATTCCCAATTAACTTATTTTTTAAAAGGTTTTATTTATTTATTTGAGAGAGAGAGAGAGAATGAGAGGCAGAGAGGGAGCATGAACAGGGGCCATTCGGGTATCCCTATTCCCAATTAATTTAAATAACCTACAAATATCATGAAAAATATGAATTTTACGAATCAACTTACAAAAATTACGAAAAATACGAATGTCACTTTCTCACAATCTTCTTCAGAAACTTCCCTAAAAGAACCCTTTACTCACCTGCACACAGTGACTCATCTCCTTTCTCTGATATTACATTATTTACTTATCTTTCTCTTTCTAAAACTATATTCCTGCCTTCAGAAGAATATAACCTTCATGAGTAGGGGGGAATTATATAACGTTCACGATCTTATTTCCTGAGGCTACAATAATGTTTGGCACATGATAAGTCACTCAAATAATTATTAAATGAAAAAAAATGAGAAGAACCTTTTTTATGTCTTCATAAAATCACTACCTAAACTGTATCTCTCTCTATTGTTAGAAGAATAGGAATATTGAAATGGAGGTTTGGGCTAAGGAACCAAGACACAGTAGATGATATATTCCAAAGAGGGCACACATTTATAGTGGGGGCCGTCATACGTTTGCACAGCTCAGAACTTCTTATACAGAGCAAAGCCATCAGTGAACCGAGAAAGCTCATGATGGGGATTTCTTTGGCGAGAGTCATGCAGTGAGTCCCACTCCTAAAGAAAGTGGCAGGTAGTCTCTACACCCTAACCCTCAGCTTAGTGAGAGAAGGACTTCAGGAAGATCATTAGAGGATTTTTGGAGGTTCCTGTCAGTGAGTTATGACTTACAGTCACTAATTCCAAGACCAATTCCCAAAAGAGCTCCAAGGATTCCTATCCCTTACCTCAAGACTAAGGATAGGGCTGTGACAGCGGAGCGGAATATATAATATAACCATAGGAGGGTGGTGTCTAAATCCCATCTGAAAAAAATCTCAAAAGCAGGAGACCAAATGTTGGTCACACATATGAGGGAGTTGACGAGAGAATCTTGAAGATATTTTAGATTCTGTGTAAAAGGGTGGCTTGAAGAAGTAAACAGCCTACCAGAGGGAATCTGAAAGTATTTATGCACATCTAGCTGCTGACAGAGTAAGTGATATGTCAGGGAAGAGGACTTCACTCTCAGCAAGGCAAATTTGGGAGGAGTCAGAGAAGGGGGAGGTCACCAAACAACACAAGCACAGGGAAGTTTACTCTGAGAAAGTCAGTTTCAAACATGTGGTAAGCCCAAAGATGCTGATGTCAACTCAAGACAGTGCCAGGCAAGGAAAAGCTAATCCACACAACACTTTACCTGTTTTCCCTGATTATGATAACAAGTAAGAGTCAGAATTAGGGGTAGGGAGATGGGAGAAGAGAAATAATAGAAGGTTCTATACAATACAGAGAAGAACCCAGTCATGTCCATTCCCCAGTCTGTGATAATCAGGCTCCCTATCTGAAATCAGGCCTAGGTTGAGGAAGGCAGGAATCTTAATACTGAAATAAGTTCAAAGTTTTGAATATTATATAATTTGGATATGTTAATTACATGCCATAGTGCCTTACATTATATACACATTTCCAGAATGTTCTCATCTAGGGGCAGAAGCCAAACTGGTTACATTGAGTAAATTTTAAATGTGAGAGGAAAATCAAATTGCCTTGTAATTACATCCACAGTTTGTATTCCTTCAAAATAATAGTTACAATAATTTTACTGATTTCAAATCACAGGGGGTCCACATTATGAACTTTCAGATATGAATTCCCTATCAAATTCTACATTTTTAAATTTTAACCTTACTTACGTCAGATTTTCTTCACATTTTGCTAATGATCAGTAATGAAGATAGTGGCAGTTAAGTAAATAATTAACTTGAGAATCAGGCTCCCAAATTGATACGTATAAATTATTTTGCAACCAGCAACAAACAACTGCCAATATTTAAATATTTTTAAAGAATCTGGTATTTATAAAAGAGCTCATGACAGAAGGGTACATTCAGGAGTTTTTTGAGGGTTTTGTTGTTGTTGTTGTTTGTTTGCTTTTTTAAAATTAGAAGCAATAGGTCTTTCCATATTGTCTGGAAAGAAATCTACTCTACAGAACAATTTAAAGAACCTGGAAGAATGAGATAAAATATCTATGTATACATGTGTGGATGTGAGATGGGGTAAAATACATAGGACACAGAGCTTAGGAAAATATAAAACAATGAATGCTTTTGGTGAAAAATAAGGCATTGAAAGGAACCTCTCCCAAGGATACTACTTGTTAGCCTCAATGGGTCTTTGTGAGTTCTCATGTTTGTATAAAATAGTAGACCAGAAAGAATTGTGTTTGGTTGCCCAGATTTCCCCTTTGCTTCACTCTTTTATGGGAGTGTTTGAAACTTCAATATCCTGTAATAAAGAATAATCAATTGACCTGGTCAAAAAGTTGAAAAATAGCCAAGTTGCATATCTATCCCAACTAGTATTTGTGTCTTTTGGAATCTTTAAGAAAAATACAACTTAGGGCAGCCCAGGTGGCTCAGCGATTTAGCGCTGCCTTCAGCCCAGGGCCTGATCTTGGAGACCTGAGATCGAGTCCCATGTCGGGCTCCCTGCATGGACCCTGCTTCTCCCTCTGCTTGTGTCTCTGCCTCTCTCTCTCTCTCTCTCTCTCTCTTTCTGGGTCTCTCATGAATAAATAAATAAAATCTTAAAAAAATAAAAATGCAATTTAAAAGCATTATTAATAGAAAAAAACCCACAAACATTAACGTTCTAATTTATGTGGACAAAATTCACTCTAAATAGAAGTCTTTTGTTGCAACTCATATGTCCTCATACCAACCAATTTGAAAATATTGCCACATATTCTATGCTCTGTCCAGAGCTACAGAGACAAAAGCAATTAGGGTTGTGATCGGTTTTGTTCCTTTCTCATTATTGACTTGGAATCCTAGAAACCATTACTGATGGTGAGGAAGAGAAATGGGGAAGCAAAGCAAAGATAGTATTTTTACCCTAACACTTGTCCCTCAAGACCAGAAAAACACTATAAAGATTAATTTGGCTAAGAAGTCAGTATTTTAAATATTCATGAATGAGTGCAAGGGGACAAAGGGTCATATTCATCATTCCAATTATTTAAGTTCTTACTCATCTTCATCTTTTTTATTATCTGGAGAATTCCCCCCCCCCAAAAAAAAAACAAAAAAAAAAAAACAGAACCTGACCACTTGATCATTATTGTACCAGATGTCATTCCAAGTCCCCAGTTTTGTTGTCTCCTCTCCAAGGGACCCAGTCTATTGGACTTTCATTAGCTCATAAACATCCCATGTGCAAATGCTCTACCCCTTTGCTTTCCTTTTGGCATTTTCTTTGGTGGAGAGGTTAAAGGAAAAGTGATTCTAATATATATATATATATATATATATATATATATATATATATATATATTTTGGCACAGAACTAGAGAAAGACACCAATGGAATGGATTAAAAAAAAAATTGCTTCCTTGAGGCCCAGGGTAAGAGGGAGAGCAACCTGTTTGAGTATCTCTGCTGTCTCCTGAAGATGAAAACGTCTTGCCATTATTCTGGCAGCTAGCAGGTTGCTCTGTAATCATGCCTTTGCCTCAGTAGCAAGCTTCTGGAAAGAACCAGCAAGAGTTTTATCATCTTTGTAGCCACAAGTTCCTCTGCTAATTTCCTTGTTTTCTTAGGTTTGAGAATGCCAAGTACTATACCGAGCTCCTTATGTAAGATATGTCAGTCTGTCCACTTCAATGACAAAGAAACAGTGACTTCATAAGATTAATCGCCTCGGCCAAAGCTGTAAGTAGGGAAGCCCACTTGCTTGTCCGGGCTGTCCAAATTCAAAGATGAGGCACTTTAACTTGTATTTTTTAAGCACCTGCTCAGAAGGAAAGGCTTGGACAATCTTTACGGTGATCATTTTCATGAAACAGGATTGAACTCCCAACTTCCCCATAGCCTTTCTGGATGAGATGTTCTCATTTGCCATCTCACCCCATCTACAAGCTTCATTATCCCTCTAATCACGTCCACTACCTATCTCTTCTGTCTTTTGTCTTCTATTATAGTTTTGTTAAAGGGCAGCAACCATATTGCACCTAGTCTTGATTAAGCAGGCATGCCATTTGTCAGGGAGCCAAGCAAGAAAAGTCCTTATAGTGGTCCCCTTAAGCCACTGCTTGGCATGTTTCCCAGAAAGCACAGTGCATCTTATCCATACCCAATCCACCATACCATGTGCAAGTACATTTATTCCCATTAAAGTTTCAGATCTATTTTGAACCAAATTTTATAATACAGCCCAGAGAGAATGATAGTTTCACATTATCTTGAAGGTTTGATTTTAATAAGGATTGGCCGTCTCTCAGAGGGTTTAGAACAAAGTGTGCAGCATTTCAAAAGGAGTCACCACTTCCTTTGATGTTCTAAATCTCTTCTGATTCATACTGGAGGTGAGAGTAAGGGAATATAAAGTCCGCCTTAAAGAAATCACTGGGTTGTAACATATCTATGCTATAAAGACAAGTGACGGCATGGTAGCAAGTATATACATTGAACTGTGGCTGATTTCAGTTCTATGGTAGGATGTGAAATTAAAAGAAATTATATATGAATGCTTATATCTATATATGTGTGAATATGTGGATGTTCTGAAATTCAATGTTATTATATGTAAATCGGACAGTACGTTGCCCCTAGAGTTAATATATCTTATGAATAGAAATTGCTTATAATAGCATCACAGCAATTATGGTTAGAAGTACCAAGTAAAAGAAAACTCTCAAGCCATGTGCAGTGGGCCCGACTCTAAGATGACCCCAAACCACACTATCATGTACTCTCCCCACCCTTTGAGCATGGGTAGGGCTTGTAACTTGCTTCCAAACAATGTAAAATTACAAAAGTGCTGGGATAGTCACTGCCTTGATTGGAGTACATTATACGGCAAAGGTAGTAAGAGGGCATTCCTGTGATTACATGATGCTATGTAAGATCTGTCTTAGGAGGCTGTAGCAGGAGACTCACCTGCTGGCCTTCAAGAACTAAGCTGCCATGTTGTAAAAGAGCCAAGGGGCAAGAGATTGTAAGTAGCCTCTAGTCGCTGAGCATGTGGCCCAGCCGACAGCCAGAAATAAAACTAGGACCTCAGTCCTAAACTATAAGGAATTGAATCTTGCCAGTAATTATTTAAACTTAGAAAAGAACCCCACGCTCTACCTAGAGTATGGCCAATACTTGGATTGAAATCCTCTGAAAACCTGAACTGAAGACCTAGTCAAACAGGATCCAGAATCACATCCTGAGAAACTGAAACAATAAATATATGTTGTTTAGAACTAACACATCTGAAGCAATTTAAAACACAGCAATAGAAAACTAATACATATAAATATATTTTCCCTCTTTATTTCCTGAAATTGTAGGGCCCATGTTTCGATCACTAGCAAAAGTATCTCCTTTCGATAATTCAGCAGGATATGAGTAGAAAACATTCTTTGGGAGAGTAAAAAGGCATCCTAAATTAGATATTGCAGATGATGAACTAAGTGGACATAGATATGTGCTGTAGATGCTTCAGGAACAATTTACGGTTGATATCAATCCGGTAATTAAGATCAGGGCATGTGGGATCCCTGGGTGGTGCAGCGGTTTGGCGCCTGCCTTTGGCCCAGGGCGCGATCCTGGAGACCCGGGATCGAATCCTATGTCGGGCTCCCGGTGCATGGAGCCTGCTTCTCCCTCTGCCTATGTCTCTGCCTCTCTCTCTCTCTGTGACTATCATAAATTAAAAAATAAAAATAAAAATTAAAAAAAAAATTAAAAAAAAAAGAAAACATAAAAAAAAAAAAAAAAGATCAGGGCATGTTACCAAACCAGGATATAAATATTTTTCTCCAGAAATCTTTAAAAATATGAAAATAATATCACCCTCAAACCAAATATATACAGAGGTATTTACTGGAAAACCATGCATCATACAAATATAATCTTAAGGAATTTATTCTGCTGTTAGCAAAAGTATGAGCATGTGAAAAAAAATGATGTATGACCAGTATATCATTTTCATGTGTGTATCTTGATGTGGGCCTATGTCTCTCTGTGTGTGGGTCTGCAAAGTGTCTTTACGCCCACAGCTGCACGTGTCTATGTATGCCTCTGTAGATGTGTGTGTGTGTCTGTGTATATGCCTCTGTGACTGGGTGTTGTGGGAGTCTACGCGTGTGTCTGCATGGGGGCCAAGGATGTGTATGTGTCTGTGTATGTGTGTGTGAGGGGGTCTGCTAAAAGGGGGAAAAAGACAGACCTCTCCAGAGACCTTTATAAATATTAATAAGCAATAGTGAGGAAAAAACAAACAAAAACCATTGACTTTGGATCCTGCAATCTAGTGTTAGTTCTAATTCTGCAATATACGGTTGACTCTTGAACAATGTGGGGTTAGGTGCCCTGATCCACCCCCACAGACACACAGTCAAAAAATCCATGTATAACGTTTGACCTCCCCAGAACTTAACTGCTAACAGACCACTGTTGACTGGAAGCCTTATCAATAACAGTTGGTTAACACATATTTTGCATGTTACATGTATCATATACTATATTCTTAAAATACAGCAAGCTAGAAAAAAAGTGTTAAGAAAACCGTAGAAAGAGTAAATAGATTTACAGTACTATATTATATTTATCAGAAGAAAAAAACGAGCCAAAACACTGCACGTAAGTGGATCCACAGAGTTCAAATCTGTTATTGTCCAAAGGTCAACTCTACTAGCTCTGTGATTTTGGTAACCTGCTTCCGCTCTGAATCTTACTTTCCCCACATAAAAAAATGAATTAGATGGTAAGAATTAAAGCCATCACTCTGCTGGTACAACCACTTTAGAATACCATGTGATTATCTTTAGTAAAGCTGAACATACTCATGCCTATAACCCAGTAATCCCAGTCCTAGGTATCTGTCCCCAGTTCAAGTGTGTATGTACGTTTCCCAAAGGCACACGTTAGAATGCGTAGAGCCTCAGGGCTTAGTCCTCAAAGACCCAAACTAGAACGGCCCCAACGAGCACCAACGCATAAATAGATCAACTGTGGCATATGCACCTAATGAGATACGGTATAGAAATGAAGACGAGCAACGTCTAGTCTCATAATAACATGAACGGGTCTCACAAATACAGTGTGAACACAAGAAGCGGATGCAGAAGAGCAGCACATGGTTTCCATAAAGCACAAAAATAAGCCAATGTAATCGAGATAGGCCAACATACTCTGGGCCCTTGGAAGCCCCGACAGTGATCATCCTTGGGGAGTGTACGAGGGGGGCACCCAAGGTAAGGACATTTGCCAGCTTCCTATCTTGGGCACTGGTTACCTAAATGCATTCAATGTGTGAAAGGCCATGGGTATATAGGCTTCCAATAGGTGTACTTTCCTTGTTGTTACAATATTAAATATTAATAGTAAAATTTTTCAAGACTCTCGTAGTGTCAGGCAACAGGCTAATAATAATCCATACAAAACCGTGATCTGAGGCCCTAGAAGAAAATGGTTTTCAAACCGGGTAATAATCCCTAGGTGGTCAGGAAATTGATTTATGGATCATGACCTGCAATGAATAAAATGAAAGGGACTAGAACAGAAAATACCAGAGTGCATGATATAGTGGAAATTGTTTGTGATATGTATGTGTTTATAACTGGGTGGAGATGTAAAATGTACTTTTATTATGGGTCATAGCCGAAAAGAGCTAAAATTATTGCGAGGACATACCCACGATATAGGCTCACGTCGCGGTATCCTAGGCTCCCTGAATGCCTCCTGCATAGCCCATCCCTACATTACGACCCCCTGGACCAGAGAACTCACTCATTCCACATCGACCAAGCAAACAGGCATTTCAACGGGGGGCTCCCAGAGTGCAATCACAGCTCACAGCACTTCTAACTACATATCCATCAGTAATATCAACCATCGGATTGCTCCCTCCTGGCCATTTGACCCAACACCTAAAACTTCCCATTCAGTATTTGGCCTACAATTCTGCAAATTCCTACACAACAGGGAAAACTGGCATCTTCCACATGGAAGGTTTGTCTTGAAGGTACAGAGACTGTTTCAACCATTTTTCCCTGTAACATTGCAGCAGATCCAGCAAGTGGTAGCACTGTGTATCCGTGAAGACGCGGAATGGAAAATATTACTCATTTGCATATCCCCAAAATAATGGGATGAAGATAATAATTAATAGCTATTTTTATACCCCTTGATTTAATTAATTCCAGCGAAGATGTTTGTAAACATGTGATATTATGTTTGGATAAATGTGTCAATGTGAAAATTAGTCACTAATACAAGGCACTGAGGAAAAATTAAAGACAAAAAAAATAAGGCACCAGCAGAAGGTGGGCCTAGGCAGCGCTCCATGTCCCGGGGTGGGACATGTTTACCCACGGAAATCAGTAGTGGTGATGCTCCATGACCAAACAGGCTCCGGAGCGAAGGGGGGGGGGGAAGCAGCATAGGGAGAGAAAAGGGGGGCAGCTGTGTAGGGGGAGGCTCATTACTGGAGTCCTGGTAAAATTCCAATTCACGCAGGTAGGAAAGGGCCGTGTCTTGAGGTGGGGGCCGTTTCACTCCACACCCCCTTATACATAATACTCTTTCCCAAGGAAAGGAGTTTGAAAACACGGAGACAGAGGAGGGGACAGGGCTGGAAAGGGAGCCCGTTCTACTAAGGGACAGAGGTTGTCATCCCAGGGCTCTTGACACAATCACATGGGGACTAAATGGTGCTGAAAGAAAAACAAGGACAGGAGACAATGATGACAATGACGAGGGTTCGTGTTTACAGGGACGATGACGAGGGGCAAGATGATTAAGAGACTACAATTTTTTTAGGGAAATCCATTCAGATTGGTCTATTGTGCATGGCAAAGAGCGAGAAGCAAGGGAGTTGCAGGACGGGATGGCAGCGACCAACGGGGCACCGTGGTTTGGGGCCGAGGGCTCCCTCAGGTTGGCTCTCATTTGGCTCCAAATCTCCGGATGTTTCAAGTCAATGAAGCCACTTCACATCTGTGTGGATTCGTCCTATTAAGTAGAAGGAAAGGACCCCGACAATCTCCAGGGCGTGAGGGGCATTCCTCTGAGCTCCTCAAGGTCAGAAGCTGCGAGGATGGAGGCTTCCTTCCCTCTCCACAGCCCAAGGCCCTGCTCCGTGAAGGGTCACGGGGGAGAGACAGACCTCACGTGGGCCTTAAGGACCACAGTCCTGCTTCGCTGAGTCATGTGCTGACTCATGCGCTGGGAAGACACAACCTCAAAGGCTCCACAGCAGCCAAGAAGCCTGGGCAGGGGGAGGAAGGGCACAGGGAATCTTCCACAGAACAAGAATCAAGGGGAATCTTTAATTTTCCGTGAATTACATCTTTTACATGTATCATTTCTGAGGGGTGCAGGGAGGCAAGATCAAACCTGTGCCGCCAGGACACAGCGGTTCCACTTTGATTAAAAGTCGTCACCTTTGCATCACCTCACGTAAGAGCAAAGCCTGGAGTCACCTGGATCTCGTATTTGCCTCAGCTTTTCCCTTTTCACTCTTGGATGAGCGACTCTTAAGCGTTGACTTTCATAAAACAGCTGCATGAGGCTCTGTCGTTCACAGTAACAGCAGCACGACTGAGTGTGCCCTCTGTGCACTCACGTGCCTTTATATAAACACATTTATAGACATCGAGGACGTGAGTATGAGGTCCTGGGACTATATAACCTTGAGAGTCATTTTTCTGAGGCTCTACGTAGGACCCCGGCGTTCTCAGAGTGTGTGCATCCCGTCAACCAACCCACTGGCTGGGCAGCAGGGAGCTCCTTCCATACACGGTCCCAACATTATTCCACAAGAGTGAAAGTCTGGCATCGGAGAGGACACAACATATTAATATATATGCAACTATTATTTTAAAACTCTGCTGAAAAAATTAAAAATAAATAAATAAATAAATAAATAAATAAATAAATAAATAAATAAACGAACTCTGCCAAGGGGGTTCTTATAGCACATGAGAGAGATATTTGGGAGGTGGGGAGAGCAAGAAGTCAAATAAATAAATTGATTTAATTATTAGCCAGGGCTCACCGTGAAGATGCGCAAATTTTGTATTTTAGTAGGTACACGATGTGTACGCCTACGCCTGCAATGTCGTACTTCCATGAAGGCAGCTCCATGTGCTCTGTTTATAGTCGGGGAAAAATAAGCACGTGTTTGTCAATTGAGATCCCATTTCTCTTTCTGTTGTGAAGAGATATCGTCTGTCACCTGCTATGGATCTGACCCTGCAACTGCCTTGACTGAGTCTAGTCTCTTACTTAAAGAAAAAAAAAAAGATATAAATTCCCATCACTGGTAAAATTCACAGTTCACCCCATTTCCTTATATGTGTTAATTATATAGAAAGGCAGGTCATTTTGTTTCAACCAAATCCCAGATGAGTGTTGATCACCGCTATGTTATGAGAATGTTAATTCGGGAACTTTCTCATTGTCTCTCCCTTTTGCAGACACAAGCTAACGTTACACTTGAGTTACGAGACACATTTAATTTATTTTTGTGTAAAGGACACACTAGGAAGGCTGGCATGGCTTCGTGGTCACACGATGCACACGGTGGGCCCTGGTACAGCCTCAACGTGGGGCGTTATTCAACACGGAGCCCCGTTTCGACTGTGCCCCAAGCCCACCCAGAGGAGGGGTACGTGTGAGTGGGCCTCTGCTCGTGAATATTTGCGTGTGTCCTCCTGCAACCCAGCACACACATGTGAACTGCTAGGAGGAAGTAGAAACAGTTCCCCGATGAGTCATCACACAATCCCTGCTTTGTTCCACTGTAGTCATAGCTGCACATTAATTTGGATGCTAACTCGGTTCCAGGGGTAAACACAAAAGCAAAGAACCTTGTGCACCCAAGGAGATGCTCTAGAGGGCTCACTCCGGGAAAACATCTGCAGTGTCTATTTTAAATCAAGGCCTCAAAATTACGTCTTCGGGAAAGTAAGGTACTCGTTGCCCAGTGCACTCAAGGGGCATTTGCCTCATGGTGAAAGCTGCATTAAGAGAGGAAGAGAGCAGAAAAAAGCAGAATGAACCAGAGAGGGAAGGAGAAGAGGGTGGAAGAAAAAGTGAGATAGAGAGCGGAGGACATTCCAGAAATATCCGTGGTATGCAATGGACGCTCTGCTAACGTCTCCAGGGTTAGGTAGATGCTAGAAGAGACCCAAAGTCTACTGTAAGCATGTCTGGTTGCTAAGAAATGAGAAATCCAGGGTACGGGAGAAGAGACATAATAGCTGGTCACCTGGTGGCAGCTCACCTGTGGATTTACAGCCCCATCTCTGGAAATTCCAGGCTCCCTTTATCTACCTACCAACACAGGAGCAAGAAATAAAACTAGAGTATGTTTGTTCACGATGTGCTAGATACACTCTGAAGAGGGCGTCTGCGATTATCCTTTCCAGGGACTAGTCCTGAAGGTAAAGCACGCTGCTTTATTTGCAGGACTTCTCAGAGCCTTTGACCTGCTAATGACCTCTACCCTTTCCAATGTGCGGCAGGCAAGGAAAAGATGGTGAGAAAGTGGATCGAGTGTCCCTTTATCCAAAGCACTTACATTTACTTTTGCTCCCCAAAGCTTGTTTTAGGGAAAGCTGAATTAAACTTTTCAGGTAAGATACTGGACAGTATCTTACACTAAAAAGAATGCACTATTTGTAAAAGCCATTAAAAAAAGAAAACTTCTGAAAAAGTTATTCTAGCGTTACTTTAGGAATTGGTTTTTATACCATGGGGTGGGGTTTAGTAATTCTTGTAACAACCAAACTTGATCAGAAACTGATTTCTCTCGGTTTTGTCGTTGTCGTCGTTATCGTTTCTGCACGCTGATATCGTTTACTTGATGCCTGAAATAAAATCGCTTGGAAGCTCAGCAGTTCAACTTAGCTTGCAAAGATTAAGACCTTGGAATTTAGAGAAGCAGGGTGAAAATGTTCGAATAAAAATTCTAGAAATGGCTACGAGTATCTAGAGACCTGCCGATGTAGGGCACGGCTTTTTGCTAGACCTATTAATTAAAGGAGGGAAGGCGTTAGAGCGGTTTGCATTGTGCTTGGCATGTGCAGGACCCTAGCAGTAGCAGTTATATTCATGTACTGTTGATATTTTTTTATGATTTTTATGTCACAGATACATTAAGGCATGGGGTTCATGTGCACATGGAAACAATTTCCTAGAAATGAGGAGAGGGAACCAAGGGGTAACCTTACTTGGAAGCAGAGCATTTGCAGACGTGATCAAATGAGGTCATTACAGTGGGGACCATCTGAAATGACAGGTGTCCTCCCATAGAAGGGAAATTTGGACGGAGACAGCCATGCACAGAGGGGTGGCTGCGGGAGGACTTAGGGGCAGAGAAAGCCGGGTGACCGCAGTGATGTGTCCGTGAGTCAAGGAAGGCCCAGCATTGCTGGGAAGCTCTAGAAGCCAAAGGGGGCAAGGAAGGGAGTCCTCCCCAGAGCGATCACAGGGCTCACTTCCAGCCTCCAGGATCACGAGGCAATGCAAACTCCCAGTTCGTGGGGCTTTGGTCAGGCAGCCCCAGGACTGATGGACTGTGCTGGCCGCATTCCCTGTGGTCCTTGGCACAACTGCAATCATTCCTTCAGTTTATTATGGCCTATTTTCGACCTCTGAGAGGACACTCCATCAGGGGAGGGGCGGGGGGTGGGTTCGCCTGTGTTGTTATCTGTCCTGTGGCCAGGTCCCAAGAGAGAGTCTGGTGGGTCTGGTGGAGATGTGGTGCTCAGTATCTACACTATGAGTCAACGGATGGTGAAACTCAAGGGAAACGTGGGCCAAGCCTTGAGGACGATCACCAAGAACACCTGGAACCAGCCATTCATTGCTAGTTGCTGTATTTGCTTGTTTGCTTTTTCTCCCCTAAGGATCCTCCAAGCCTGAGCCTTCCCAAGAGTATGATTCAGTGTGTGCCTCTGTTTACCAAGGTCTATAGATTGTTACGGAACTAAAACCCCAGTGGGTCTTACTTAGTGCTCAGGTGACGATACTTAGGGAACATCGGTGACATTTTTGTAGGAAGAGGAAAAAGCAAAGAATCCTTTGAAAGAAAAGCAGGGTACAAATAGAAAATACTCTCTCCACCCATCCCATACACATGTCATGGTTTGGGTCCACTGTTGATAGGAAACCTGGGTCTCAGGTAGTTTTAATTATGTTTTTTTTTTTTGTTTTGTTTGTTTTGTTTTGTTTTTTGTTTTAAGATATTATTTACTCATGAGACACACAGACGAGGCAAAGACAGGCAGAGGAAGAAGCAGGCTCCATGCAGGGAGCTCGTGTGAGACTAGATCCCGGGACCCCAGGATCATGCCCTGAGTTGAAGGTAGACACTCAACCACTGAGCCCCTGCCACCCCAGGGGCCCCAATCACACGTATTTTTAAACCGAGGCACTTACTAAATACAGTGGCAAAATTCGTTACCTCTCCTTCTCTTGACCTCGTACACATTGTGTTCTCTTTGAGGCCTCAGTTCCCTGCCCCCCCTTACCCTTTGGAGGGGAAAAAAAGTAAGAAACAATAGTACCTACCCTAAAATGTTGATGGGAAAATGATGATGTTTGCAAGGTATCAGCACACTGCATGGCAAATAGTGCAAACGCAGTAAATGTTATCATACGAGTCCTCTGGTCACAGAATCCACTAATAAATACAAACTTACAAACCCATTAACTCACTCAATGAATGAAATATTGTAGGTGCACAATGGGATCCTATTTTTCCTTCTGTTGGCCGTGACCGCTAACTGAGGGCTGACTGATTTAAATGAAATTGAAGACCAGTAGTCACATTAACGTGTAGAAGTCATAGGCCCAGGGTTGTTTTATAATCTCCAAATAATTGATGTATCTAAAAATGCTAAAGAAACATGAAGTAACCCTTCTCTAAACTGTCATCTGAGCCTGTTAGATGGCTAAAGAGTCTACGCTTCATGATGAATCTAAAGAGGGATTCAGTTGTGCGTGTGTATGTGTGTATGTGACATTTTTAATTTTCTTTTTCTGCATGAAGCTGTATTTATGAAGCAGACACAGGAAGAGTCTCACGTGTGAGACTTTTAAATTTAAATTTTCTTCCTATGCTATAGCCATAACAGCAGTCTGGTGTTTGACCATATGACAATACTAATCACAGAGACAAAGGAAAAAGTGCAAGCATCATAAAAATAACCAAGGGATCTGGGACGCCTGGGGGGCTCAGCAGTGGAGCATCTGCCTTCGGCTCAAGGTGTGACCCCGGGGTCCTGGGATCGAGTCCCCCATCAGGCTCCCTGCATGGAGCCTGCTTCTCCCTCCACCTGTGTCTCTGCCTCTCTCTGTGTCTCTCAGGAATAAACAAATAAAATCTTTAAAAAATAACCAATGGATTTTATTTTTTTGCTGCATTATAGTTGATAAAGTATTTTTCTACTCATTAGCTTACTTGATCCTCCCAGAAGACAGGTCAAATAATTGTAGGTAATATTTCCATTTCAAAGTAGAGGGAACCGAGGTCAAATGCTTTGATTGCAGTCGCGGAGCCACTTCGAGATACAGATGGTACTACATCGACGATTTTCAACCTCAAATCGCCTTTCCTCCCACTACAACTTGCTGCAGCAATGATGTAATAAGTGAGATGCACAGATGGATGATCTGGAGAGAGAGTGCATGAACACAGCTTGTCTCTACCATTTCCAGGTAAGATCCGTTGAGGCGACCAGCTTTGAAAACTCTCAATCTTGCCCATCGTGAGTACTAACACCGCAGAGCCATGGTTGCCTAAGAGATTTGATTGTGTTAAACTGACTTGATGCTGCTTATACACAAAGAGACTCACTGTCACTGGCTCAATGTGCCATTGAATGAAAATTCAGAAAGTTGTCTAGATATTATTCTAAATGACCTCAAAATTCGTAGCACAATGGGCACAAGGGCTGTTTTGCCATCTTTGTGCAACATCCAGGCTTCCCGGGGAACAAGGAAAACCAGGGATCGTGTCCTGCTTCTCTCCGGGAAATGCTCCACTTAGTCAAAGTCACAGCTCAGTTCTTCCACCCAGACTAAACAGTGTCCAAACCCAGGCTGACAGGCCACACTGGGAAACGATTCAAGTCAGAGCCTTGTCTTTCAGGGGATGCTGGAGACTGTCATCGCAGCAGCCTCAGACCAGCCTCTTCTGCAGAGTGACGGCAATTTCTCACCATCTGGATGAGCCACCCCCGACCCTTTGGTACCACTACAGACGTACGAAAGGCAAACACTTAACCTCCGTAAACTCCGGGAACCTCATCAGTCCCCAAGCACCACAGCCTCACTTAAAGCTTCCAGAACACAAGGTCTCCTCCCTATAGATTCTGTTTGCGGCATCTCAGTACTTGATTACATACTGTCTTCTGCTCTCTAATTGTTTCATGTATTCCCTTCTTGTTTCTCCAACACACTCCTTAGTCATTTAATTCACATTTAACTCCCAAAGCACCTCATCGTGTCACTATTACACACACGGACCCATGCACTCAGAGCCATGCCCTGAGCGAGATCCTGGGGGTGAGAAAGGTGATAGAAGCCTTGGGCTGCAGCAGCTCCCAGTGACCCTACAAATGGAGAGACCCTCCCACTCACAGCTTACCTTGATACAACAACAAGACCTATGCTGACAGGATAAATACATCGTTCGGAGGGTTTAAGGGGGAATGAGATGACGTAATAATCAATATGACATTCCCTGGTAGAAAAGGAGGATGGGCTGAGGCAAGGGTACTTCAGGTAGTTAGAATATGACCAAAACTCACCGAGTTTTAAAGAGTTGGTCTGGCATGTTTTAACAATGTCAAATGGTGCTTGTGGTGAGATTGCACCGAAGAATGAAGGAATTAAACTGAGTGGTATTCCTTTTTTTTTTCTTTTTTTTTTTTAATTTTATTTATTCATTCATGATACACACACAGAGAGAGAGAGAGAGAGAGGCAGAGACACAGGCAGAGGGAGAAGCAGGCTCCATGCCAGGAGCCAGGTGTGGCACTGATCCCGGGACTCCAGAATCGTGCCCTGGGCCAAAGGCAGGCCCCAAACCGCTGAGCCACCCAGGGATCCCAAGTGGTATTCCATAGTAAAGAAAACTGAACACTTCTAGAAGGTTTTCCCTGCCATAACATAAACTCACTGAGCACTGGGACAATGTGTTTCCTTCGCTGCTTCATCACCAGCAGGCAGCACAGTGTCTGGCATATGGTAGCTATTGAGGAACCTGTTGTTCAAAGGTTGATGAATGAATGAATCAATGGCTGGGAGACAAATGAATGAATCAATGACCAGGAGATAAAGAGAGCTGAGCGTGATATTCTAGCAAGGGAATAACATGATGCGGTTGGGTCTTTTTTTTTTTTTTTTTTAAGATTTTACTTATTTAGTTAGTTGAGAGAGAGAGAGAGAGAGAGAGGAGGGAGGAAGGAGCAGAGGGAGAGGGACGAGCAGACTCCATGCTGAGCCTGGAGCCCCGACGTTGGGCTGGATTTCAGGACCCCGAGATCACAGCCTGGGCCAAAATCAAGAGTCAGAAGCTAAACCAACTGAGCCTCCTGGGAGGCCCTGAGATTGAATCTTAAGACACAACTTTAGATCCTACATTGATTTTATTTCTACTTTTACATTTGTTTTTTTTTTAATAGCACATACTTTATTATTTAATATGTCTCCTGGTTTTGACTTTTGTCCTCCTATAATCTGTTCACAACAAAACAATGAAAGCACTCACTTAAAACGCAAATCAAATCAGGACCCTCTCTGACCAAAATCCACTATTGGCTACTCATCTCACTTAGGGTAAAAACCATCATCCTTCCAATGGCTGAAAGGCTGTACACAATCACTATGTCTTACTTTCCTTATCTTTAACTCTCTTTTCCCTTGACTATTTCCCCTTCAATCACCGTGGACTTCTTGGCGCCCCCTGGATAAACCAGGCATGCTTCCGTCCATTCTCTAGACATTCTAGAATGTCTCTAGACATCTAGAATGTCTCTAGACATTCGCCTAGAACTGTCCTCTCCCACAGCCATGAAGTTCACTCCTTCACCTTTATTTGGTCTTTCCTTAAATGTCACTTTTTCATAAAGTCTCCCTTAAGCAATCAGTTCACAATTTCATTCTCCACTTTTCCCACCACTCTTCCCCCTTACCCAGCTTTGCTTTTTCTTTATATGTAGCATATATCTCACTCAGCCATTACTCTGTAATAATTTACTTACCTTTTCTTGTTTTCTATATTCTCACACTTGACAAGAACAGAGATCTTTGTCTATATTTTTCCCCCACTGACATATCCTAAGCATTTAGACCTAGTATTGAGCTTGGCATATAGTAAAGTACTTCAGAGATGGTTCTGAATTGCATTGAATGTTTAGATATTTGAGTAAGGATTTTGGTTTTGGTAAACATAAAGCAGTAGGAGGTGTGTATGGCTTGCCAAGCCTGCAAGGTGGTTATTAAAAATGAATGCTATAATAAATGTTAAAATCTTGATGAAAGTATGAGGTCCCATATGCTTATAAGTCAGCATTTTATCACTAGCATCACAAACAGCATGAGCCAAAATAGACCAGACCAGCAAGTCATTGTATGGACATCTGGAAGCTGGGCTCCCCAATGGCAGGAAAAGAACAGAAAGAAAGAAAGAGAGTTCCCAAAGAATACAGAAATGTAAATTCATCCCCTTGATAAACACGAGGGGACAGAGGATAGGTTTTGCCCAATCTGTCCATCTAAGCTGGATATTTTTAAAAGGTAGATGAGTGAGCAGTTGTGAAATGATGAGCAGAAGAGAGAATACAACGTGGGTCACTCAAAGGAGAGACTAGAAAGCTGGTCAATGTGGCAAAGCTGCAGGGCTGGAAATCAACGAGACTGGACATTTCCATTTGCTGCTTAAGGGAAAGGTAAGCCAGAAAGTTACAGAACAGATCTGATAAGGACCAATTAAATGTTCCATTCTCAGGCTACTGTGTGGCCTTCCACAGACATCAAAGTGCCCCGTGTGTTTCATGTTTGCCCCTCTAGATCCACTCTTCATGCATCTCTGCCTGGGAGGACATAGCTTCACTGGGTTCCTTGGACCTCTAACTACGGGTGGGCTTCAGCTGATGGGGATACCAGCAGGAGATTAGAGTGGAAGTGTGTAGGCAGGCCATCTATTTCCCTAGTTCCTTTCCTGTGGGATCATCTGGGTTCCCTGTAACCTTTAAGCAAATGCTGTTGCCCTTGGGGACCTTCTCTGTATGACTCTTTCCTTCTGGGTGTTAGTAACGTTCTCCCTCCTGCTGTCTCTCCAGGCCTACGACTCGTGACAGCTCTTCTCTTAGTAGCAACACGTTACTTACTGCACCAACCTTTGGGGCTCACCAAACACTCACTCCTTGGAAAAGGCATCCCTTCCTTAAACCTCATTTGAATTATTCTAATTTGAATATACCAGCTGTTGAGTTTCCTGTTGAGGCCTCAATAATACACATGAATTCTCAGAGGCTTAGTTTTCACATCAGTAAAGCAAAAGTTATATACTTAGGGCTAAAGTGACGATTTAATCAAACAACCCTTGTAAAATAGCCAAGTAACTGACCTGGAAGGAAGTACCCAAACAATATGAGTTTCTTGGCCTGCTTTGCTGTAACTTATCACGTTGTAGTATAAGCATTTGCTTATTATGTCTTCCTCTCCCTGGAGATTGAGCATTCCTCAGGGGCAGGGCCACAGGCACAAAGATCTGAACTGTGCATCTAGCAGGTGTCCTAAAAATGTCAGTTAAATGATCAGTGAGTGAATACGGGACATTGGCTGCAGAAGGAAGACAGAAATCCAAGGCATCGCCAGGTGAAAGTAGAACATAAACCCTCAGAAATTGAAAGTTTAAGATGTTATAATTAGATAAAGGGGCAGAATGGGGAAGACAACTGTTATCCGTATAGCCCCACCTAGCTGGTAATAATGTTGGGAGTCTCTGACTCCCACTGTGATTCCCACTTCTTTCCTGGACCCTTACAGCAACTCTTCTTCATTTTGTTTTTGTCACTGTGACTCTGCTGACCCACAAGTGGCAGTTTCTTTTGCTGAATTTCCTTATCGTAGAGAACAGTGCATGTGTACGTGTGTATGTGTGTGTGCAGCAGCATGTAAATACACACTCGTGCATACCTTTCAGCGGAAATGCCATCCTGTCATTTTTGCTCTGCATTTTTCATAAGAATGCCACAGTTTTAAGTTATGGCATCAGCAGCTGAAGAGTTGAGTTAGGTCAGAAATGGGCAGCACTATGGCCCTGACTGTGAACACCGGTGGTGCGGAAGTTCAACGATGCCACCTGCTAGCGGCAGGAAGTAGAGTTCCATGTCTAAGCACACGCTTAAGGCAGATGCACTTAGGTTAGAGACCTGCTTGTCTCCTACACCCTTGTGTAGCTTTGGGCAAATCACTGGACCTCCTGCCAACTTTCTCTATTTTTAAAAAAATAATAATAATAAATGAATGAAAATTAATAAAGTATAACATATTTATAGATATATACTTATAATTTACACAAATGTATCATTTTATATAATTTATTATAATTTATATAAAGGTATACATTTTTCTATAATTGATTACATATATCATTAGATGTATGTAATATACCTCATGGTATTGTTTTGAGAGATCAGTAATATATTTATCATAGTAAGATGATATATTTCACACATAGTAAGTATGAAAGAGGAGGATTTAAAAGAAGACTGAAAAGGAAGGAGGTAGAAAAAGCAATAAATTATCAAAATAGCCAAAAACTGGGCAGAGTCAGAAGAACGGATGGAGGGGAAAAGACGACAGAGGAGGGAAAGGACAGAGCTGTCCTGGTATTCGATAGAAACCTCATCAAAGGGAACTTACTCCTGGCCTGGTGGTCACTTTGCACAACATTTATTCTGAACAAATAACACGAGGAGGCCTTTAATCCTCCCAGCCCGGTCCATACCTGGAAAGTATAATTATTCCATTTCCCTCAGTAATTTCTGGTAGTCACTGAGGGAGAAAAGACAAGAGGGATCCATCTCCTTTTTTTGAATTCCCAGAGCACTTTATCTCCAACTCCCAAATGAGATTGTCCTTTTCTACCTTGAATCTTTCAGAATTGTGTACATGTCTTATCTTGTCTCCTTAGACTATATGCTCCTCAAAGGCATGTCCGTGTCTGACTCACATCTCCTCTTCCATGGGACATCTGACGGGGGCTCTTCAGGAAGGTGATGCATATGGAAGTGAGCAAACAGAAGCTAAAGAGCCAAGCCAGAGGCTGCCGGAGCCAGGAATGATGGATAATGGGAAATGACAGGGAGGCCCGAAGGAAGGGTCCCTAATGTGCTGGTCCGTACAACTGAGAAATAAGTTGGCTGAGAGAGAGAGAAGGAAAGAAAAGAGGGGGAAGTGGAGTGGGAGGGAGGGAAGGAGAGAGAGAGAGGGAGGGAGGGAGCGAAGGGAATGAGGGGAGAAGGAAAGAAAGGAGGGAGGAGAAGGAGGAAAGGGAAGGGAAGGGAAGGGAAGGGAAGGGAAGGGAAGGGAAGGGAAGGGAAGGGAAGGGAAGGGAAGGGAAGGGGAACGGAGGAAGGGAGGAAGGGAGGAAGGAAGGAAGGAAGGAAGGAAGGAAGGGGAGGGAGGGAAGAGGGAGATGGGAGGGTGAGGAAGCAGAAGGAAGGGCAGGGAGGGGAGAGTCCATGGTGTGTTAAGCTTTGCCTATACAGGTCCAGAAAGTTGAGCCTGTTTCTTTTGCTGTAGGATCTCCTCTCCGAGGCCCTTAGCGCGCTGGAACTGAAATTCCCACAAGGGGCTATATGGCGTCTCACATGTACCGAACACGTCTGACCAGGCAGTTTTATGTCTACCTATCCTGAAACAGGAGGACAATCAAAAGTAACAACTTTTGAGAATTTTTAAATGATTTTCTGTAGCAATCATCAGCCTGAAAAATATATTCTCTGTGCCTCAACCTGAGATGTTTCCTTATAATCCCACTACCATCCTTTCTCTCCAGGATGCTCTAGGCCCTTCTTCCCTCCTACCCTTCCCTTATCTGAGAGGACCATAGAGGACACTACAAATATATATATATATATATATATATATATATATATATATATATATAATTTTTGAGAGAGAGAGAAAGAGGAGGTGGGGGAAGGAAGAAAAGGAAAGAAAAAATAAGTCATTCGATTCTCCCTCCCCTCCCTCCAGTGAGCTGGGAACTAAATGTCTACACTCTGCCTACACTTCACTGGAAGATAAGGAGTAGGGCAAACAAGTCTCTGATTCAGCTTTTCCAGGGTCACCTCCATTCTTCTGGTTTATAGGACCAGCTGCAAACATGGGAAACTTAGGCCAGCACAGGGTTCACGTTCAATGTGGGCAATGGGCTTGGTGGTGGACTTCTCATGCAGATGACCATCGTGGGCACCACTTCGGGCTCCGTTACCTTACTACAGGCTGTCTGAGAGCCAGCTACTTCAGCTTCACTTGATGGCAACACAGGAAGATAATGTGGGTAACTGAAAGGCCACTAGATCCACTTCTGGGCCATTCTTAGTCAACCACGAAGAGAGAGTTTAATAGGGAGGAAGATGAGAAAGCCACGGAGGCATGTAAATGAACAAACCAAAAGAGGAAGAAGGGAATGGACTTTTGCCCCATTGGGTAGAGGGATCCCGGAGCCACACCCAAGCCCAGCCCCGGACTCAGATTCCACCTGCCACTTTGCAGGGCCTCCTGGGGCCAATTCCTTCCTCTCATATCTCTAAGTGGTAAATGAGGAATAAGAGGGAATGAAATATTCATCAGTGTGAGGAAATGTAGTCATCAGGAAATTCCATTCCTCGATGCCCTCCGGCTCTTATTAGAGGGGTTAACTGAGTCAGGATGAAGCAAACCCAAATGTTTAAATCTATTTCTCCCTATTAATTTGAAAGTGCTTAAAGTATACTCTCTAAAGGAATAAGTGAAAATTATTAATAATACTAATTACAATGTATTACACACTGGCTATGCTGAGCACATTCCGTTCAAGTCTTATTTATCCTCATCACACTATTAAAAGAGAGACATTATTACCTCTGTCTTCCCAAACGATGTCCCTCCCTTCTCCCCACCGTCCCAGCCATCCTGGCCTCAAAGCCCAGATGCAAAGCTCACGTATACCACCCTGCCTTCAGCACCACAGGATACAAATGATCAAAAGGGAGAAGGAAAAGCAATCACCTCTGGGTTATTCGGAGTCCATATAAGTAAAAAAAAAAAAAAAAAAAAAAAAAAGAATAACTCAATTGAATTTCTCTCTTTACCCTCTCAACTTCAGGCTTACTACTTAAGATAATCACACAAACTAAATGCTACAGAATACATGATTTTTTTTTCTTTTTTAGCTCTTATTTTAGACTTTACGCAGCCCAAAATGGATGAAAACAATTCTAACTACCTATAAAACGTTCAATGGGGATGCCTAGTGGAAACAGAAAAAAGATACACAGCCATGTTTGCAATATGATACAGACACACGTACACACAAATACCCAGATGGCGAAATGACCACACGCCAAATGTTAGGTGTGCTCGGCTCTGGGTGGATAGCTGATTGTTACCCACTTGGTTTTTCCGTCGTTTTCTGTGGTTTCCTCCATAGCAAACATTTACTGAACGCTCACCATACTCTATTTTAAGAACTTTACGTGTATTAACTAATTTAATTTGCACAACGATGTTAGCAGGTGAGTACTATTATCGGTCCCATTTTATAGATGAGCAAACTGAGGAAGAGAGAGGGTAGGAAGCTTATGATGGTTGGTCGTAGGCCGCACAGCCATTGGTCCAGCTCAGGTTGTGACCTTAGGGTAGGGGGATAGAGCCCTGCCTCAGGCTCCCTACCCAGGGCAGTGCCTGCTTGAATTTCTCTCTCCCTCTGCTCACACACCCAGCATCTGCTCTTTCTTTCAAATAATAAATAAACGTAAAGAAAAGAACACTAGCTTTATAATTAGAAGGAACACCTTTCACATTATCTTACTTTCTAAATGTACTCTGCAAATATGGTAATAATCAGGGAAAAGGAAAGATGTACATGCTGGGGCAAGTGCAGAAGGAGTTTAATCAAGCCCCCCCCCCCTTTCACAATTGTCATTTCATCAGATTGCAATAGCCATCAGATTTGCTTCGGGCCATTAAAAGGCAAATTGGACATTAATTTTTGCATGTGAGTGCTTTTTCCCTTGTAATTATCAATGATGAAATTACCATGGAGTCCCTATTTGGGATGGGGGAGAAAAGAGACATCTGAATGTTTGTGGGTTTTTTCCTTTACTCACATTTCCCAAAATGTACCAAACAGCTAAGCTTTTGGGTTGGAATACTCTTCCTGTAATAATCAGTCACGTCACACCACCTGCCACCAAGGGGGTAGGAGAGTGGAGTTGATTATTGAGAGGCCCACCACTGTTCAGGTGTATTCTTTCAAGACCTTCAGTTCTACATCGCAGTTTATGGTCTGGAAAGTGGCTTCCACAACGTGATGAAGCTAGGATAATGATCTCATTATAAAACCAATCGGAAACTCTGTGCAGCTTTTTAAAAAAATGATTATTATTATTCACTGAAAGGTTGGGAGATAACAAGAGAAAAAAGAAACCTGCTGTTCAGAATATTTGCATTCTGGAAGTGGGAATTTCAGCAAAGGCCACTGGACTTTGTATCCTTTCCACATCTTCACTCTCTGCTCTCCGACCCCTAGTCTGGGGCTAAACATTAAACCTTGTGGACGTGACTGTTGGACATCCCTCTAAATGCAGATGGAATTTGGGATATCAGTAGAATTCATCTCCTCTCAAGAGATGAATGCTGGAGATTTCTTAAAAAAAAAAAGGCAAGAATATTACATCAGAAACAGAAGACTGAGCTTAGAGTTAAGAATAAGAACGGAATCACAGCCGGGGCAGACCAATAAAAATTAAGGAGAGTCAGAGGCAAAAATCAGGTGCCAAACTGGGTGTTTAGCTTTGTCTGTGCTGTTTCGGTGACAGGATATCCCGGTCACCCTGGAGAATCCTGGTTTATGCCTGTTGTCCACTCAAGTGTCCTAATTTGGAAGGTAAACTACACGGCACGGTAAGAATTGCTGATGTGCGTGTAGTTAAGTTAAACTGTTCATAAGATCAAAAAGGAAGTGGAAGTCCCTGCAGGTGGAAATGGCGGAGGTGCCCTTGAGGAAGAATAATGTTCAGTATGGAGATTTCAAGTCTGTCTCCTCAATGGGACTCCTCACTGGCCAATAAACTCTTCTGGCCACACCGTCTCATCCGAGTGCGAGCAGAGGGAGGGAAACAGAAATCATGAAGGATTTGTGGTCAGTATCTGGGTTGCTACCAGAAGGAAACAAAAAAATGATCATAGAAAAAAAATGAGTGAAGAATAAGAAAATACCACAAAAGGCAGAAACAGGGAGCCAGAAGACTGTAGCAATGCCAGCTCCATAGGAATCTGTGGTCGCCTTAGCAAGGATGTCGGACAAGACGTCCAGTAGCACGGAGGGGAGTGAAATCTCATCTAGATTTTAAGAAAGAGCTTGATCTCAGCGAAAATCAGAGTTTCATTAAACAAACAAAACGCACGTCTCGCTCACATCCATTTCTTTCTTAGAACAGAGGGGGTGAGGATGGCCGGAAAATTACACCACTGGAGGCAGGATAGGTCATCTCCTGGCCAAGAGTCTTCAATCCGCATAGAGGGATCTTCCACTCTTCTTTCATGAAAGCGTGAGTCATGCCCATCGTCCTCCTGTTGGGACACCTTGTGCTCACAGGTCGCCTTCCTTTTACAGTGCTTGCTTTGGCAAACCCTGGTTCATCCCCGGACAGATTCTTTCACACAATAAAATTTAAATAAAGTGTGCAAAGTGAGTCTTAAACGGGTTCCAGGACAGGTGTAAAACCTCACTGGGGAAACTGTCAGTGAGAATCTGTTACCGGCTAACACCTTGGTTGACAGCCCACTGGGGACGGCAATGGGGCACAATGGGGGCACCATCAGGAGGGGCAGGGTGACTGCGGAGATGGAGAAAGGGACCCAATGAGGAGGCTGGGAAGCCACTAAAAGGAAAGGCCTGCAATGCTGCCATTTTCCCCAAGCAAGAATGAGCTACCTCGGCCTTAATTACTCAAAGACAAAGGATGATGGGACCGAAAACCAAGATTTCCAGCCTTCAGGGCTTCACGTGAATTATAGGCAAGTGTGAACAAAGTCCATCTCAAGAGCTCAAGAAAGGCTTCTGGGTCACCCCCAACCCCTACCTCAACCTTCTCCAGACGAAGGACCAGTGCTGCCCCATCTCAACCAGCCTAGAAGGGGAGCATCTCTAGAAGAATTGCATTAAAAAAAAAAAAAAGGTATCCCTGGGGGGCTCAGTGGTTTAGCACCTGCCTTCCACCCAGGGCGTGATCCTGGAGACCCAGGATCGAGTTCCCCAGCCACCTGGGGCCCGTGCAGGGATGGGGGAGCAGCGCATGGGCAGCCTGGCCCCAGCCCTGATGACACCCAGGCCCGGCCGGCAGGTGGCCCGGTGACCCGGTGACCCAGGTGTCCCCCGCAGCCCAGGTCCCCCACCGCATCCTGCTCCAGGCATGGGCCCTGCTGCCTCCGCCTCCTGAGGGTAGGGACCGCGGTGGACGACCTGGGGCCGCCAGAAGCCCCCCGGGAAGCCCCACCGGGACACCGACCCGACCCACGGGCTCCACACGCCGGCGCCCAGGACACACCCGGACCCTCCCCCAGGCGTCTCCTCCCGCCCGGGGCCCCGCCGAGGGGAGGAGCGGAGGGGATGCCCGGCCCTGGGCTCCAGGCCAGGGCCAGTCTCAGCCTGGGGGGAAGGGAGAGGGGGATGGGGGAGAGGGAGGGGTGAGAGGGGGGAGGAGAGGGGGAGGAGAGGAGAGAGGGGGAGGAGAGAGGGGGAGGGAGAGGGGGAGGAGAGAGGGGGGAGGGGGAGGAAAGAGGGAAGGAGGGAGGGGGCAGGGGGATGAGACGGGGAGGGGGAGGGGGAGGGGGGAAGAGAGAAGGGGAGGGAGGAGGGAGGGAGAGGGGAGGGAGAGTGGGGGAGGAGGAGGAGAGAGGAAAAGAGGGAGAGGGAGGGAGAGGGGGAGAGGGGAGGGGATGGGGAGAGGGGAGGGGATGGGGAGAGGGGAGGGGATGGGGAGGAGAGAGAGTGGGAGGGAGAGGAGAGAGAGTGGGAGGGAGAAGGGGAGGGGGAGGGGAGGGAGACGGGGAGGGGGAAGAGGGGAAGATGGGGAGAGGGAAAAAGGGGGGAGAGAGGGTGAGAGGTGGAGGGGGGAGGGGGAGGGAGGGGGGAAGAGAGAAGGGGAGGTAGGAGGGGGGAGAGAGGGGGAGGGAGGGCGGGGGAGGGGAAGGAGAGAGGGGAAAAAGGGAGAGGGAGGGAGGGGGAGAGGGAGACAGAGAGAGGGGGAGGGGGGAGAGGGGAGAGGGAAGAGAGGGGGAGGGAGACAGGGGGAGGGGGGAGAGAGACAGAGACAGAGACAAAGAGACAGAGAGAGAGAAAGAGAGAGATGGAGACAGAGAGAAAGAGAGAGAGAAAGGGAAGAACACAGCAGGTCAGCCTGGTGTGGCGGGAAGGCCAGAGGACGCCACGTGAACATAATACATCAGGCACCAAGTAATAGTATTTTTAGTAAAAATCAGGACAGCATGTCTGCGGAGGTTCTATTTCCAAAAACATAAAGAGAATGCAAACTACCCCTTAGCATGTAAAGACATTTTACTGCGTAACTGCATCGCTCCTCCCCGTTGTGCAGGTCTCTCCGGGGACACGTTCAGCTCAGCGCCATCCTTCTGATGGTCTCAAAAGACTGGGACACGAAGCTTTGGATCACAGCAGCATTTGCTCATCAGTTCAAAGCTGATACAGGAAGCAGCAAGGTTTCCTCCTCAGCTCTACAAACCAGGGAGCAACTAACCCCAAATAGGAGGAAAGGAAACACGTCTACATCCAATTGTAAATACCAAACTGTGGTCCTGATTCCTGGAAAGAAGCTTCCAAGTGGACTCTGATGATATGAAATGAAAAGGATGCAAAAAAGAGTTGACAATGAAAGCTTCCTTTGTGCACACCTGCACGAGTCTTTGATATCCTACTGATGCATAACTCCTCCAAGGAATAAATTTTGGCATTAAATTGCCCCAAACAGTCATGAAGGCTTTCTTTCAGTCCCTCCAGTGTGCTTGCATCAGGGAGAATTTATTATGTAACAGGAAAATATCACTGTGTGTCCACAAAACCAGCACGTCTGCTGCTCCCCTCCTGGATCTAGGCCAGGTCTACATTAATGTGCTTGGGGCCTCGGATTTAGGTCACCCACCTGTGACTCGCTTCCTTCCATTTCTGGTGCAATCTAGTAAGGATGAAAAGAAGCGATTTCTTTGTTCCTCTTTCATTTTGCATTTTAGTAGTGTCTGGTAAGGACTTGAAAAAAAAATTAGTTTCCTAATTATTATTTGTTTTAAATTATAGCCAACTGGTTTTTAAAATTCTAGTTCTTTACCTACTAGAGTAAACCAATAATTTTGCCTCAGGCAAATACCCTGAGACCAAAACAAATATATGTATTTATTTTCAAATATAAAATAAATATTAATTTAACATAAATATAAATAAAAATATATATTTTTATATAATATATATCATAGCTCAGATGATATATATATTTATTTTAAATACAAAATATTAACTTAATATTAATATAATAAAAAATATAAAAATACATATATTTATATGTAACATATTTATCATAGCTCAAATGGCATATATTTTTATTTTTAAATATAAAATAAATGTTAATATAAATATAAATAATAAAAATAAATATAAAATATATATTTATATATAACATATATGTCATAGCTCAAATGATATATATTTATTTTTAAATACAAAATAAATATTAATTTAATAGAAATATAATACAAATAAATATAAAAATACATATATTTATATACAACATATATATATCATAGCTCAAATGGCATATATATTTATTTGTTAATATAAAATAAATAGTAAATTAATATGAATATAAATAATAAAAACAAATATAAATATAAATATATATCTATATCTATATCTATATATATCATAGCTCTGCATGGGTTTTATGGTCAGGGAGACTTGGGCTCACACTGCTGTTCAGTTTGACAAACTGCTTATCTTAGTGGGTCTCAGTTCCCTAAACTGTGGAAAAGACGAACTGCAGTACCTTCCTAATAGTCCACTATGAAGAGAGCTGAGATCATGGAGGGACATACTCAGTAGGAGACCTGGCCCATCCCCTGGTAGCTCCTTGGTGGGACACAGGTTTACATAATATCCAGAAGGGAAATTGTCTAAAAGATCAAACTGTAACTTAAAAAAAAGCAGAGAGAGAGAAACAAGAGATGACAAATGCAGGTTTAAATTTTGTTTGGCTTATAGGAGGCCCCTAGGGATCATTTGACTCCCGGTGCCCACTTGAGAGCAGGATTGCCTTTAGGGGTAGAAAGGACCCTGAGTATGATGAACACTATGGAAACATCTTTTACAAAAAAAATACAATCCATGAGGCTAAAATTATGCAATAATCGGTTAACTTTTTAAATATAGACGCTATTCAAAATGCACCATGTTGTCACTCTTCCTGTCACTGACAAGAACCCGTCATTGTTTCACGTGGGACCTACGTATAGTTACCTCGGACCAAATCTTCATGGTCATGCAAAGAATGACCGTAAGTGACACTTGCAAAAAGCGGAGTATTTTAAATGAAACCTCCACAGTCACCGAGCCCTGAAACAAAGCCCAAGACTCACCTGCCTTTTCCATTTAAATAAAAACAGCTGCAGTTTTCCATGGCCGCAAAACCCCACAGGGATGACAGGAGCGATGTAACAAGCAAGACTGAAAGGGGATTTTGAAGACAAGGAGAGAATTTAGAGGCAAATCAAGAGCTCTGGACCAAGCCAGGCCTTGCTTCCAACTTCATCAAACTATACTTCACATCTAGGCCTTATGGCTTCTGATCCTACCTGGTCATCAGCCTTTGGCTTAGGAGGTCAAAAAAATTCATCCAGTTTTGTGGAGGGCACTAGTTTTGGAGGCCGGGCAGAGAGAGTGTTTGGATGATTTTTAAAAGCTCCTCTGGCTGATTCTGAGGTTCTACTGGATTTGGGGACCACTGGACGAAGGACAAATTATGTCCTTATGCCATCACCAATCAGCTCTATCATGTGGCTCCCCTGGCACACAGCTGCAACAGCTTAATTCTAGATATGCTTTGATTAGACACAGATGCATTTAATTAGCAGTTTGCATCATCAATTAGAACATGAACCCGAAAAGTCACCTTCTTGCTTAGATATGCTTTGAACACAGAGGTTTTTTTTATATATATAAGTGATGATTCCTAAAGAAAAAGGGGGAGAGAGTCTAACGAAGTCTTTAAAACATGAAAAGACCTCACCTGGGGATGTAATCTAGAAAGTAAGAATTCCTTAAATAATAGTCACAAACACGGAGCCTTCGAGAACCAAGGTACAGTAGACGATGAAGAAGAAACCCCATGATGATAAGAATAGGAAAGCTACACTTCATTTTTATGTCTTTTTTTTTTGGTAGCCTGCTGAAAACTGCATTTCCAAGCATTTTCGAAAGCCACCACTGCCCCAATTCTGTGAAGGGAAGAGCTACATCAAAGGGAGCTTGTGGTGTTTGCAGGTTCATGAAGTCTTTCATTCGGTCAAAATTAGTTCATTTAGTCCCCTGATCCAGCCAGAGAAAACAACAGCCACCGCCGCTACCACTCCTGAACGATTACTCACAGATGTAGCTCTATGTCGAGCAGCTGAGCACGTCAGTTAACACAGGGTCACATCAGTCGATCCAGTATTTAATCTTAAAAGAGTGGGGGGGCAAAGGGCTCAGAGAGGTGGGAACCAGAATTCGAACGCAGGGTAACCTGACGCCAAGGCTGCTTGACCGCCTCCCATAAACAGCCTCACATACCAAATTGAGCCTAAGAGACCCAAACTTCAATGATTTTACCAGGGACCCGCTTCCCTGCTTCCCTCCTTCACCTTCCCCAACTGAGTTCTACTTCCAAAATAGATGTTTCATCTTCTCACATCCACACTCAAAACTCACATTTACACCACACCCCAAACTTGCAAGTCACAGACATACTCTTGCACCTCAGTTGTTTTTTTTCCCTTAATTTTAAAAGGGGGACAGCTATCAAATATTTGGCACGCCTGCCGAGGTCCCTCCCCACTCCTGTCACATCAGCACATCACGGAGTGATGGTGGGAGCTGGATGCAGTCAAGGGTCCCCCACCTCGAAGCAACTTAGGTAATCACATCTGATCAATCGGAGTTGGCGTGCAGGGTGAGACCTACTTGCTATTCAGACTTTATATATTCCCTAAAGTTATTCTTGATTTTTAAGTCTAAAATTCCATAAGCGTTACATAAACCCGTGAATCATTTCGTATTTAAATATGGGTCTATGTGAACACTACATGGACACAATGATGAATCTGGAAGACGTTGACCACATCGGTATGTGGACTATTCTAAGAATAATAACGAGTCCTGAGATTCCCTTAAGTTCCAGAGGATGAAGCATGGCTTGATTAGAAAGTCCAAATATATGCGTAGAATTTCTTAGAACTTCTCTAAAAGATAGCGAACAAGGCCACAATGTGGAGACATGGAGCATTTATAATGCTGGGCAATTTGTCAAAAATCACCGCAAATGGAATTCCCGATACACTTTAGTAAAAATCTATATAGTGTCCTACATAAAAGTGAATTTATATTTTGGCTAAAGACAGTTTACTTGAACCATGGGCATCATAAAGCTTAGAGAATCTCAGTTTCTCAGAAAGCAGTTTCCCTCCCTTCCTCCCTCCCTTCCTTCCTTCCTTCCTTCCTTCCTTCCTTCCTTCCTTCCTTCCTTCCTTCCTCTCTCTCTCTCTCTTTCTTTCTCTTTCTTTTCTTTCTTTCTTTCTTTCTTTCTTTCTTTCTTTCTTTCTTTCTTTCTTTCTTTCTTTCTTTCTTTCTTTCTTTTCTTTCTTTCTTTCTTTCTTTCTTTCTTTCTTTCTTTCTTTCTTTCTTTCTTTTTCTTTCTTTCTTTCTTTTTCTTTCTAACCCAGAATTTTGCAATGCATTGCAGACTAAACTGCGTCTAGCAGGAGCTTTTAACTTGGTTGTGGATAGGAATTGAGCGAGTGAACAAAGGCTTTGACAAGGAAAGCTTAGTAAAGATTTAGCCCAGACACAACGGGGCAGGGCGGGGGCGGGGGGTGGTTTGTGGAAATAAAGGATGGTCCAAACAAAATGAAAACCTGGGACATAAAGAAATAAAACCCTCAGGGAACAGATACACTAATTCTATGGAATTTGTGATCCAATTAGAGAAGCCAGTCTCCAGCCAGCCGGATGGTGATGGAAAACCAGCCAGGACCATCCTGGGCCACGCAAAGGAATAAAGGGGAAAAGCCAAAGCAAAACCAACTGTGCCGCACAGGCCCGCCCACGTGTTGATCTGTGGTGATAAGCCTCTTGGTGACCAGACTAACTTGTAACCTACCTGCCAGCTTTTACCCACCTTGCATTTATCTCTCTTGTACAACACACACACATGCGTGCACACGCACCCATATTCACACAGGCACAGTTATGCACGATAAGGTGGAAACAAGACAGAACAACGTGCGTTAATGGGGCATACTTCTCCTGCAGTGGGTTGGAGTAGATCTAAGACTTTTTTTTTATTTTTTAATTTTTTAAAAAGATTTTATTTATTTATTCATGATAGAGAGAGAGAGAGAGAGAGAGGAGAGCACAGAGACACAGCCTGGAGAAGCAGGCTCCATGCAGGGAGCCTGACATGGGACTCGATCCCGGGACCCCAGGATCACACTCTGGGCCGAAGGCAGGCGCTTAAACCCCTGAGCCACCCAGGCTGCCCTGTTATTTTTTTTTTTTTTAAGTATCCGTTCAATTAAATGAGATACTCGATTTGGGCTCTGAGCACAGCGGCTGACACATGGCAGCAAAAATATAACAGGTGAATATTAACCGTCATTAAAATGATCACGTTAAACGGGCTTGAACAACTTTCTGATAATCGATCCACTTTAATTTCCTAAATCCATGAATAACATTTCACAGGACAGAAACCCTCTAATTTGACCGATAAGTCAAGGGGCATGTGTCTTACCTTAAATACGCCATTGTTCTGCATCGCATGGTGGCCGTAACTGGCATCACTGTGTTACGTACTTGAACGTTTCTAAGAGAGTAGATCTTAAATGTTATCGTCACACACGCACACACAACTGAAATTATGTAGAGAGGTGGAGATGTTAACTGCCCTTATTCTGGTAATCACTTTATGATACGTACGTGTATCTAAATCATCGCATTATACACCTTCAACTTATGTGTTCTAAGTCAATAAATATCTCAGTAAAGCTGGAAAGATTGTCAAAGAGGCTGATGAGTCTGGATGTGCCAATCTGATTACAAATCCTTATAATGGTCCTATGAGGGTATTCAGTGTGGCACAATCAGCCAACGTTGTGATTTAGCCAAGGCTACCAGTGAGGAGAAGTATTATCATTAAAATCCTGGGGTAACTGGCCTTGGAGCCTATGTTTTTTTTCTCTTGTGCCAAACTGCATTCCAATAGGGGTATCCAGACTGGACACTGAATCCTGAAGGGATTAAAAACATGTCCTACCCCCACCCACACCCAAAAAGTCAAACAAAATAATAAACAATGACAAAACGGCTAACCTAAGCCAGAGCCAGACGACATTTTATAGTCTATTAGCCTCACTCAGAGACACAAACTATGGGATTGATGGAGAAGTTTGTTTCTGCTTGAAAAATTAATGTTGTGTACCCTGAAGCTTCCTGCACTAAATTCTCTCAAGTGCAACACTTCATAAATTGTGCTAACCTCAAGATTAGCCCCTTCCATTTACCTGCTTATCTGACCCGGGGGAGTTGTAATTAGTCAGACTAGCACTTCATGGGTTCACACAAAAATGGACTTTATTTGGCAATAGATAATCCATGCTGCACTACGTGGCCAGATATTAATCTTATTGAAAGCGTGATTCCATCAAATCCCTTTTTTGCTCAGAAATGACCGAGGCTTCCACAGCTCAGCTCCCATTCACGGCTTTCCACAGAATGGACCCACCCTCTAATCCAAATTTGTGCACCACCATTTTTTTGCATCAAGCCACTGTCCAATAGGTCTGACCTGCATGTAAGTCTTGCGGTTCCACCACATTTCCCTTTTTTTTTTTTTTCATCCAAATTCTGCTGTATCGTCCCCCATGGAACAGCCCACAGGCCTTGGCTCATCTTTGAATTCCAACAATACTGATCTTAGCAATCATTGTGTTCCTCATAGTCTACTGTATTTGACCAGGGTGGGAAAATGGGTTTTATCTCCACAACAAAACTGCAAGCTCCTGGGAGACTAAAACTATTTCTGATATTAAATGTTTTTAGAGCCCTATACCGTGCTTCATAACTGGTCAACACTGGGTCAGTTCATCCATTCATCAAACAAATATTATTAAGCGCCCATGATATACCAAATATTAATTACTCCAAAATACAACAGTGAACAAGGTAGACTTGTTTACCGTTCTATTTTTTTTAAGATTAATTAATTTATTTTAGAGAGAGAGAGAGAGAGACTGGGAGGAAGGACACAGGGAGAGAGAGAATCCTGAAGCAGATGCCCTTCTAAGCACAGAGCCCAATCTGGGGCTCGATCTCAGGACCCTAAGGTCATGACCTGAGCTGAAATCAAGAGTTGGATGCTTACCTGGCTGAGCCATCCAGGTGCTTCATGTTTGCTGTTCGTTTGTAACAGTAAAATTCTTATACTTAATAAGAATGAGGCAATTACTTTCTCAGCACTTTCAATGAATTACGATAAGTGGGGAATGGAAAACAAATTCATGCTCTGGAGGAGGAAGTGCAATAGTGGCTACAAGGTGAGGATCCAGACGGCTTTCCATAGCAGGTACCATCTCCCCGTTGAATGGATAACTGATTCAAGGAAAGAAGGAAGATGAGAGGAAGAGCAGGTGTTAAAGACTTCTAATTACGGGGGTCCCTGGGTGGCTCAGTCAGGTAAGCATTCAACTCTTGATTTCGGCTCAGGTCATAATCTCAGGGTCGGGAGATTGAGCTCTCCATGATGGGTATGGAGCCTATTTAAAATTCCCTCTCTCTCCCACTCCCTCTTTCCTTCTTAAAAAAAGAAAAAGAAAAAAAAAAGTATAATTACATGTTCCTGTGCTTTGGTTACGTGTCAATAGATAGAGAAATGAATTTAGAGATAGACTCGTACATCCCACAGACCACCTATCTACATACTTACTGTGAGAAGCGTAAGCTCTGACTCTAACTCATAAATCTACAGCCATCTACTTTCAGCAGAGATCCACCACCACAATTCCATTACACACTTGAATTAGTGGAAATCTAAGCTCAACGATTCAATTACCTTCCTTACTCGATTAACAATTGTTATGAGATAGACAGTTCCTCCACAAATACTCTTTCTTATAATCTCAATGCAAATTTCCCCAATCTACATGTCAAGATGCACCATAGCATGTAATCAATTTTTATATTTATTTATTTATTCCTTGGAGGGAGTTAAAGTCCATTTGAAAGCTCAAATAAAGTTCAGTTTAAAATTCCAATTCTCGGTGAAGATTTACGCCAGCCCTGATTTAGCACACGCACCCATCCGTGTCCACAGGCCTTTCTGGTTCTGAAATATGGAATAATTCTACATGTATTTACATTCTCTCCATCGGCTTATTCAGCAAGCTTTCAAAATATTTGCTGTCATGGGCCCGGGGAATAAACAGAGCTCCAGGGGACTTTGGAATTGGGGCACAAGGTCAGAAACTGACCCTCTCGTAACTGATGAATCACAGAAGTATAACGTGGGGGTGGGATTACCTTCTCCACGTCTCTCCCAGAAGGCAGCAGAGTACACGGTGTGCGTATATGGGAGGTAATGACTCAGGCAGTGGAGAGACAAGTAGGAAGGTTCGAAGGCAGCAGCCTGCCCAACCGGTTGAAAGAATAGAAATGCATCCAGGGAGTTGAAAGTTGAGGGCGAGGTGTTACCTTTGTTCTGGCCGATGAAGAAATGGGGGCCAACCGCATAGGGCCTTGTGGGACATCATTCAAAATAAGGCTTTTACCCACATTGAAATGGACTATTGGGCTTTGAGCTACAAAGTGATTCAAAGGACTTATTTTTAAAGGATTCCCTCTCACTTCCTGAACTGAGCTTGAGTAATTATGCAAGAGGATACCTTACCTAGTGGGATGGAACGACTGGTCCTGTTACAGGGAAATTAAGTATTTTAGAGCTTAATCATAGTATCCCTTTAAGATTGCCAAAATTTATCTGATTCTGGTTTTTTTTTTTTTTTCTTTAATCTGTTAACATATTTGCTGCTCAACTAGTTTCCTTTTTGGGAAATTTTCTTTTTCTTTCTTTCTTTTTTTTTTTTTTTTTGGTTTGTTTTCTCTTATGGGAAATTTTCTTGCAGAAAGTAGAAGGGCGATAGAATATGAAAATCAGCCTCCGCCGTCCAGCTAAAATGACCACAGAAATGTTCCAGTTAACCCGCACTGGAACCTTTAGGAAGTAGGCATGATTTTCCTGGAAATGAGAAGACACACTTTGAGAGAAAGCAATTGGCCCAAGACCACATGGGCTAGAGATGCTGGTGACAAAATTAGATCTCAGGACCCACTGCCTTTGGGGACTTAGATCCCCTGCTGACCCAATGTTCCCTGCTTGACAGTTAAAATTTCTAAGATAACTTTTAAAAATAAAAATCTGAGCTTTGCAAACTGCCTTCCACTATTTCAATAAGCACAGACAGCCACCACTGGAGCCCTGGTTGGCCAGGTGAAGTTCCACCCCTAACCCTGTGCTCTTGAGGGTCATACCGTTCTGTTGGCTCTTCCAGCAAACTATAGCCGTCCTGAAAACGTGTGCTGTCTGTGAAAGAGCCAGCGGAAAGCAAGCTTCCAGAGGTGAGCTGCATGGGAGGGTAGGGGGTGCATCATGTGGTGTGTGTGCAAGAGTGCAGGGCAAGGGGAGAGGATGAGAGAGGCAGGTCAGGATTCCAGCCATGCGACCGTACAGCCACCCCCATGCCCCTGGGTCCCATCCCCAGGGCACATGAGGCAGAAAGCACATACCAGCCGGCCCCAACTTGCCAGCCTGAGCCCTGGACCTTATACTTGGCAGTGGCAGTTGCTTACTATGACCAACTTTGTTTTCTTTATAGTTCAGTTTGCAAATGAAATATTTGATCCATCTATGCAGATCTTGCTTCTCTCCTAGTCATCTGTCATTCTTTCACTCCCTCACTTTTTATTTTTATTTTTATTTTTTTTTCACTATTTTTTTAAACCAGTATCCCCAACCCCAACCCAAGGAAAGGCATTAGTCTTACTAGATACGGCAACACAAGTCAACAAATCTTTCCTCCGACTTCAAAGAAAAGAAGACTTGCGCTCTTATCTTCCCAAGTAGACTGCAATGGAGAGGCGTTCGTTTTTCCTCCCTCAGGGGTGGGAGTGGATGCCTTCACTTAGCAGCTCTTTGCTGTCCTGGTGGCTTCCTTCTCCGAGGGTCGAGGGTCGGGGGAGGTCCCCAGGGCCCACAGAAGCACGTGAGTCTGACCCAGAGAACCCCCAGGAAGGCTCATGGGTCCATCCTGAACTGGAGCTGTTTCCAGGCTGCATACCTTGGAGGCAAATCAGTTCCTGAAGGGAGCCAAGGTTGTAGGACAGCTGCTCGTCTCCATAGTGACCAAGGGGGGTGGGGATCTAACCTAGGCTGAAATGCTAGAGGGGGTGGGAGGGGTAGAAAGAGAGGAAGGAGTCCCGGGCAGCAAATGTCACCTCACAGGGTCCTCACTGCGAACACTCTGGCCCCCCTACTTAGTTCCATAGGCTGTTCCCACGAGGATGGTCATGCAGCCCAACTAGCGCTGCAGGTTGGCTAAGGACCCAGTTGTAAGACTCCCCGAAGCCCTTGCTCAAATGCCATGTCCTGCACTCAGAGCCGAGGTACGGGCCAGCACGGATCGCTTCTGGCTCTCATCAGCTCCGGGGTACAGTAGGGCGAAGTGGTTGGTTCATTGAGGAAAATAAAGTGTGGGAAATGTGTATTCAACTCCGAACCTAAACAGCCTTCCTCTGCGGGCTTCTGGCTGATGACTGCAAAGAGGGGACTCCCCAGTAGAGTGGCCACGGGGAGGCTGTCCAAAAGAAGGCGGTGTTTTGGAGAGAATAACTGATTAACAACTGTGTTTCCATTCACAAATCAGCCCCAACCTCTCCCCTAACCTTGAGGAAATTACTCAATCAGGAAGAAATGATGTCAGTTGGAGGCAAAGCCAGGCAGAGAGAGAACATCTGAGTTATAATTCTCCCTCTGTGCCCAACAAATTATACTACCACAGGCAGGTCACAGAACCTTCCTGGACCTCATTTCCCTTTGTGTAAAATGAATGAGTTGGGCTAGACCGAGCTCAGAGGCTCCAAATTCTAAAATTCTGCTTAATTTCCCCCACAGAGGAGGGGCTGTTTCTGTCTCGGGCTCCTGCATGATGGGCAGTTATCAATTCCAATTAGGGGATCAGAAGGGAAGCGATAGGAAACCTGCCCACGGGGCTCGGCGGCCGCAGGGAGGGGGCAACGCTATTAAGGGTAATGATCAAAGCCTGACCATTTAATGGGGCGGCTGTTAGGCAAATTCACTGCTTTTTCTCTGGGATCGTTTCCCGGGGCCTCGCAGCCTGCAGCAGGACACCAGCGAGGGCCCAGCTGCTTCTCCCACAAAGACAAATGGGTCTTGAATGAGTCACACTTACAGTATTAATCCTGAGATCACTTATTTACTTTTTCATCCCTCTTTGCACATGATTCTGAAAATGATATCATTTAAACGCTGGTTGGCGAGCTAAGCCCAAGTGACCTCTCCAGGGGAATCCTAGCTGCTGTAACGTTTGAAAATGCTCCCCCCCCCCAGTAGCAAGCCTCACATGGGCCCTCCTGGCAAGGTCCATCACCCCTCTGCCACTGGGTAGTACTGCTTGTGACCCCCCCGAAAGACGCCTGGGCCCGGGATCCCAGTCAGTCTGCGATGATCCGAGCCTGTTGTGAGTCACGCAACACCATGAATCTCAGTGAACAACAAAGCACACGAGACAATAGAAACAAGAACTCCAACCAATAACAAGGCCCCTTACTAAGAGCAGAATAAAGGCTCTAGTGACACTTTTCTCTCTTCTCATCGCAGCTCTTAAACAACAGTGTACGGGTTTTGTTGGTATTTGTAAGCCCTCCTTCCATCCAGGTGCCATAAAGGGGACGAGGGATTGCTGGATTTCATTGGCTCCATAGTTCCTGGGTTTCCCCTAACAAAATGAATGAGTTTATCACTGGAAGTAGAAGTTAGCAAAGCTTTATGGGAGGCACCACCAAACGTTTCCACCTGACGGTGCTGAAGACAGCTGCACAGGGGTGAAGTCTGAAATCTCTGGCTTCTACAAACAGGTGAGACATCAGTGGGGCTCCTGGAGAAAAGCCCCAGAGAAGCCACAGTGGGGGAATGGGGCTTTGGATGCTGGATTTGGATGCTGGATTTTAGATCAAGGTTCCATTCAAAGTGTAGGCAGTTCAAGGAAGCGTCGAAGGAGGTGCCGACTGGATGCCCTTTATCTAAATGCGTGAAATTCCTTGATGAACCCCCTCTCCCCTACTCCTGATCTTTCTAGCTAAACCAAGGGCACAGGAAACTTCAGACTTGCCAGATATTTTTTTTTATTTTTTTTGTCAGATATTTGAATAATCATCTTTCTAACCACACATTCTTTTCTTTTTTTTTTTTTTTTTTATGATAGGCATACAGTGAGAGAAAGAGAGAGGCAGAGACACAGGCAGAGGGAGAAGCAGGCTCCATACACCGGGAGCCCGACGTGGGATTCGATCCCGGGTCTCCAGGATGGCGCCCTGGGCCAAAGGCAGGTGCTAAACCGCTGCGCCACCCAGGGATCCCCTAACCACACATTCTATTCTTGACTTCCAGTTATAACATCCCTACTACCTGTCTCACCACGGTGGCCTTAGCATTTCCCACAGCCTGACTCAACTTCAGACAGGCTTCTTCCGGACTCCCTCACGCCCTTTTCTTACAGCATTTACTTAAGAAAACTTGTAATTCTGAGGGGGGCACTTGACGGGATGAACACTGGGTGTTATTCTGTATGTTGGCAAGTTGAACACCAATAAAAAATAAATTTATTATTAAAAAAAGATTTTTTCCAAAATAAATCAGACCAAAAAAAAAAAAAAAAGAAAACTTGTAATTTGTAATAAACAAATCTCTTCTCTGCCCCCTTTGACATGCAAATCTTTTTTTTTTTTTTTCTCAAAAGCTTCTTTCCAGTTTCACGACCCCACAATGCAGGGATGTCTTTCTTGAGGATTTGGGAACCATCTCCTTGAAATGGAACCAGCAACGAGTATCCCAATCTCCCTCCCAGATTCAACAGGAAGGTAGAAACCTAACTTTGGCGAGTGCCTTGCTCCAAGTTGCAAAACATCTCCTGTCATAAAGATGTGAGAAGTTTTTTTTTTTTTCCCCCCTTTGGGTAAAGGCAATTAGCAAGCCCAGGTCTATGACTCTCTCCTAAAATCCTCCAGGACTTTTGCATTAGCTCACATGAGCCCATAAAAACAAAAACAAAAACAAAATTAAAAAAAAAGAAAAAAAAAAAAGAAAGAAAAAGAAAACCCTACCTCTTCTTCTGTGGAGATGAGTTTTGACATAGTTGTGGCCTCTGGTCCTTACAGCTATCGCCTCAAGTAGTCTTCCTTGTCTGATTAACTTTGGCCGGTACAATTTTTTGCTTTGACATGTTAATCCTGTTCCTGCTTAAAACTATTTAATGATGAGCAAGGGTCCCAAACACCTCCGTGGGCAGCCATTGACCCCTTGATCCTCCCTGACCTTAGATAATTCTCCCTTACAAGGAACCTCAATCATGATCGTTATGAATTCTACTCATCAACTCCGGTTCTGCCTTTGGGGTTGAAATGGAATAAGCCTAATTATTTTGCACACCCTTTAAATTACTAAAGAAAACGTCTGTCCTGCATGTTCAGCCTTCCCCAGCCTTTACAGAGGGCTCTGAGCCTTAGGGCTTGAACTTAGCTTTGTCCAAAGACCTCCCTAAGGTAATACCTGAGGATACAGTGCCTACTGGTCCAGAAAAAGCAACTGAAGGGGTTTTGTTTTACCTCAGGAAGACATAAAGTTATGGTGTGATAATGGATGTATGACTCACAAAACAGGAGTCACCGGGATGAATTACAAATGAATTCCGTTTTCAGTAATGCTTTCTTAACCCTATAAATAAAAGCAATCTGGTTGAGGTTTGAGTGGCCGGGGGTAAGGACACCAATAGTCCTTGGTGCTTGTCTCCTAAAGCCACCGAGAATATACACTGCACATCCAGTTTTGAGGGTGAGAAGGATAAGAGCTGGCAATTCTGATCATGATTACAGTACAAACCTTGAAAAACCTGTAAGATTCATAAAATTAGTTGTTTTATTCTACGTCTCCCTTGCAGACTTTGTGATTCGCACTCCTGTATTTACTCTCCCTCCGTAATTACATGAAGTTTCCCCACTTTAAGGTCCAGGCATTGGCCTGTTCTGGATGTTTTCCTATATTCTCACCTCTATCAAAATGTACTTCTCTAATGTCCCCTTTTATCAGACCTGGTTTAAAATAAAGGGACAACCATTCAAACAAGTAATCGATCAGTTTTTATTATTTAAGTAGGTTTTCCACCCAAGAAAATACCATAAGCTACAAGTATGTTAATAGTTGACCCCGAGGGGCACACTTGGTGCTCGAGGGAAGGATGGAAACCACAGGAATATCACATGACTTTTCCTCTTAGAAGAAATTTATATCCACCATCTCTGCCACTCCCTCCTACGACCCCTTCGGTTCAAAAGTCATCTTTTTTTATTTCTACAACCTGAATAGTATTTTACTGGTACACTTTTTATGGATTATCTTTCAAATCAACTTTATCGCACTATGTATGGATGGTATCTTCTCTTCTGGGCTGAGAGTTTCTCAAGGGCAAAGCTATTTATCCTTATATAAATATCTCATAATAACCATACGGCCAATAATAACCAGCCTAGTGCTGCCACATAGTATATCTCAATAAATATATTCAAAGCTATAAAAATTGAGAAAATTAGTTAAGTAAATCATCCCAACAGTCCTGTAAGATAGAGAAATTATTATTTATTACCACTTTTCAGAGAGGTTAAGTCATTCTCTAATGTTCAGTGTGGGAGACGATGCCTCCTAATAGTGACTGGACATCTGATGATAATGACTTGGGGTGAACAATTACACCTAGAGTACCGGGATCCATGTCTGCTGGAGATGTGTGTCATTTCTCGCTATTTAGAGGGACACACTAGAAGCCCAACTCCTCAGTTTCAGTATGTGTGTGCACATGTATGTTAATGTGCAGGTGGGGAGGACCAAACTTGCATTTTGCCAGCTTTCATTCTATTCTGAACAGATAACACCCCTATATTCATTCAAGTTGGCTCTAAAAGGAATGCCTTCTCTATTATAAAAGCAACCAGAGGTATAAATTTGGGGGAAAGAGGGATGCTGTCCCCACTCACCAACAAATGAAATCTTAGATCCTTATTTTGGAAGAGTGGTGGCAGCCCTTTCTATCCACAACTCAACCTATCAAGCCTCTGACATTTTTAGTTCCAGAAGATAGCCACTATTCATGAATTCATTACCCAAGCCCTGGTCAATCTTAATATACCGTACAGAATTGTTGGTGGACCTGAAATGGATCCTTCTCCTCCCTTTAATGTTCCTGCAAACGGATTCATTTGGAAGTAGAAGTGAGAACTCTGAATGAGAGAACATAAACACAGAGCAGCTTTCTAGGCTGTGGGAAATTATGAATCTGGCACAGTCATGCATAAAGCCAGACACCATCGCTTTACAGGATAAGAAAGTCAAGAGATTTGTGAAAGCTACTTTTCTGATAATTAAAACATCTTTGATCTCCTAAGAAAGAACTTTAATGAATCCATTAGTCATACCAGATACCAATAAGGCCTGCCTTTATCAGCTTTATCTGTATATAGTCATGGGTTCATCTAAGCTCCTGCTCATCTTAGGTAATTAATGATTCATTGAGTCTTTTATGTCACTTGATTCACACTCAAATGAGGAGCTAGAACCATTAAAAAATAATTAGATTTAGACTTCAATTAAAGTTGAAAGATAGCATTTCATCCAGTCCTATGGCACCACCTTACATATAACAGTCAGAGGCACGAAGCCCCTTTGGAGTATCCTCAGTGAAAGGAATCCATCCTCCAGGGAAGCCCAGGCCACTGTTACCTGGCTCCACGTGTCTGACACTGGGGAAACTTCTCCTACGGTCCTACATCAATCCACGATTGGCCCTCAGAAACATCTTCGAAAATGCCTAATCTCTTCCCTATATTGCCTTAAAAGAAATTTTCAGAAAAAAAGGAAAATCATGGCTCTCACGGACATGTAAAGATGCATACATGCTCACAAATTGATTTTGTTCATATGACATGAATGAACTAAGAAGGGGTTACACCAGTTTAAAGTCAAAGTCAAAAAAAAAAGTTAAAGTCAAAATACTACACAATTACATGGGACAAAGGAATGTCGAGCTAAAATGCAAGTGAAGGCAAACGGATGTTCTCACTGGGGATGAGGGAAGTCCATTGAAATACTCTGGACCAGAGAGACGCTGCATATCCATCAGCTGCTTGGAATGTAAAGAAGTGTAAAATAGTGCAAAGACAATGAATGGGAGTAGATGCAAATGACCTGGGTGGGAACATAATAGATATGAATGGTTTTCCACTCAAGTACTGTATTTTTTAAAAAATGTGGATAGAGAGTCTCAATATTTTTTTATGTAATTCTAAATTACAAAAAAAAAAATCCTGAAAGCTGAGCTACTTTTTTATACATTTGGTATTTATATGTGTCCTAGTGTGATGTCTGTTTATTTTGGTGTAGAAATATTAACATATTTTATTGCAAATAATGCCCAAGATGAGTCTGGAGGTGTTATGTAATATACAGCCTATTGACATATTAGCTCCGTAAAATCAGTGATCTTCTGAATTCTGAAACCGTTTGGAACTTTAGCGATGGTGTGTCAGGGTGTGGGAATCCGCTTACGCCTTACTCACCGTGTGTGTTCTTCTCAACTTCTCATTCAGTGACTTTAACGTGGTGGCTTGGAATTACCCAAGGTGAGAATATTTACAGAAGAAAGTAGGCAAATGCTGCAAGTCAGGGTGTGTGCATGTGCGTGTGTGTGTGTGTTTTCTGCTCAGGCTGCGTGAGAGGAAATAAGCTAGGCTCCCTGTCCTTCAGGAGTTCACAGTCTAGTGAAGAGCTTTCGGTCTAGTAAATAAACTTACGAATTTATCAACGTGGGGTTGTTCTTGGGTTTATGCTTCCCCTAGGTGGCTGGTTTCACAACAGACTTGTGCCTACTGTCTATTATAAAATAGATTAAATCTAAGCCAATGCAATTCAAGAAATATGCAGGAGTGTGAAGCCGCTAGATGTTTCAAAGGATATAAATAGTAGATTATGTAGAGGATTCCATTGGAATGTAAAAACACACATCTTACTTAGTAATAACTTGTGATAAAGGCTAAAAGCTTCCCCTCAAATAATGATTTTGCGGAGAGAAAAGATTGCATAAGCAACACAGAATTTGTGAATTTTCTATATACTCTGCGCGGTGAACATAAACATTTGTCTTGAATGGGGCATTTTTTTCACGTAACAAAACATGTTCTCCAACAGTGACTATATGCCGGGCACTTTGCTGGTATCAGAGGTTTAATAATAAATAAGGATTACAGTCTATTCCTAAGGAACGTAAAGGATAATATACGCAGATAATCCCAATAGACTATGATGCCTCCGATAAGTATGGGACCGGATAGAGATAGAAGCAGTTAACTCTGTGAGAGTGATCTGGACAAAATCCTTTTAAAGGAGATTCTGTGAATGAAGAGTAAGACTTTGTCTGAGAAGGGAGGGAGCAGAGGAAGCTGTGCACACAGAGTTCGACACACGTACACAATACAGGATCCTTCAGGAAAAGAGGTCAGGCAGGTGCCCTGATGGGATGGGGCAGTGAGCTTTCTGCCCATCTTCAAGAGTGAAGACAAACAAACTTAGAGTCAAGCTCTAGTGTTTAAGGCTCATTTTGTCCTTCATGGATCCACTAAGCAGAAGAGAATATGAAGAAATGAAATTTCCGGGGCCTACAGGTGCAAAGGTCAGCGCTTAGAAGCTTTCTGAGCTCATCTGAAGTCTCTAGAGAGTAAGAGCCTGGAGGACAGGGAATGTTTGAGATTCATGCTTCTTCTTCTGGACCTAAGTGAAGAGTCTCAGAGTCTCACACGTTAAATAACTGGTAAACAGAAGTCGAGAAGAATCAGTCCTGAATACAGAATTGGGCATTTCCTTGCCGATTTCTCTTTGGCAGCCGTAGGGTGCTGGCTGTATTCTTCAAAGGGCTGGAGCTAGCCCTCCTCTTGATCTACTTGGCTTTGATCTCACTCCCTGTGCAATTCATCTCCTACAAATCTCTTTTTCCTTCCTTGATGTCCAGGCGTCTTGCCCTGCTCGCTGCTCCTGAGCACAGTGGGGATGGGCCCCTTCTAGAACCTTCCCCCGAGGACATTTGTCTTGCTGCTCTCTTTGCCAGAACGCTGACCCTAATCACCCAGCCCCAAATAGCACTCTTCGTCATCTAGTATGGTCTAGTCCCTCACCTGGCTTTACTTACTACAACGCGACCTTACATTACAGATCTTTTTATTCTTTAACTTGCCCCATCCGTATGTCAGCCCCATATTGGCTTGATACCTTGTGTCACTCACTCTTTTGTTCCTAGCACCTAACCAGGGCTTGGGACATAGGGGGCACATAGTACATTTGTGTTAAATAAGATGAATGAGAAAACAAATGACCCTCCTTCTTGTACAAAAAGTTTCTCAGAGTTTTTGAAAACAAGTGCTATATATTAATAAATTTGAAGAAAATAAAAAAAAACAGGAAAAAATGACTAATTAGGAACAGACTTCAAAGGGTTTAGAAAAATGCTTCACAGGAAGTAAATATATCTTAAAAATTTAAGTTCTGAGGAAAATCAACAATATGCCAAGAGACAAAATAAAAGGTCAATTTTAAGTGTGCTAGTTTCCCATCCAAAGGCTTTTTTTACCTTTTCTCCTTAAAATCCCACTCTGGGTCATACACTGAGCCCCAAACACAAGAGTGAATTTTCCAGAATCTTCTGTACCTCGGTGTAGTTACATGACGAAGTTCCGGCCAGATGGGAGATACATCAAAGTGACCCACGGGAATAACAACACCTTCACGAATAATGCTTTCAAGGAGTAAATTCAGATCAGAGATGACCTTAAAGCGTCCTTTTTCTATTTTTCCTTTCTACCTCCTGGAATACGGACATAATGGCTGGAGCTTTAGCAGCCACTGTGGGTCATGTTTTAACCTTGAGGCTGAAACCTGGTGTTAGAAATGATGGAGCAGAGACAGAGACGAAGCCCGGTCCTGTGTGATTCTCTAGGGCCATCATACCCACTCTGCACTGTTCCTAGACTTTTCCGTGGAACAGAATAACCCTTGGGAGTTGATGTCCGTGTTATTTTTCGTTTTGTTTTTATGCGCGAAGTAGAGTTCATATTTCATGTGAATATCTTAAAATATTTTGAGCCCTGTTTACTCGCCTGACAACACGCTTACCAGATTGGTAGTAAATGTGGAAACCACGCTTACCAGACTCTGAGTCTGGTAGTGAGTCTGAGTGATCTAAAGAAGAACGGTTGTACCATCACTGTTCTTATTACAATTGTTGATACATTCACCACCTGTTTGGATAAAGACATCTGTTAATTTTCATGATTTCACTAAGTCCTGCATAAATATTAATTATGCACAATAGCTCTGAAAAACAAACTAAAAGCTTGTTATTGTGGATTTAGGAGCCAAGCACTCAGGGTAATTACATGCTCAGATTGGAAACTTCTAGTAGTTTGCAAAAACACACAACTTTTACAGGGCCTAAGCAAGACAAACATAAGGAAAAATAAAGGGATTGTATTTTAAGACTCTCTGGAGCTACTAGGAAGCTAAATGCCTGGGAATTACAAATGAATTGTTATGTCTCTTCTAGTTTGTACAAAGGGGTTAGATCGAGACTTTGTTCCCAGGGAACAAATAATAGCCCTCACTTGTAAGAGTATTTACTATGCATGGTGTTCCCTTCAGGCCCCCACATTCACTGATATAAATTACACGTAATGAATGATATGAGCATCACAGCAGCATCCTGAGATAGATACTACCGTTTTCCTCGTGTTTCAGATGAGAAAGTGATACATAACCTTCTCAGGTCCTACGTCAGGTCACCACTGGACCCCAGACTGGAATCTAAGCAGGGGAGCTTCCGACTGCACGTGCTCAGCCATCAGACCGTCATGGCCTCGAGACGGCTGTGAAGCAACTATGACGTGGGGCTCATCCTGAGAAATTCTAGTGACGTGGCCACATGGGAAATGCTGCCAACCAGAGAAAATTAAGGAAATGATGCCCAGGCCACAGGGGCTGAGGTTGAAATGTAGAGGTAGAGGCCACACATCTCAGGACCAGGATGCCAGCAGCACCTGTAAGTGCTGTGCTGTGGTCCCCTCTTGGTTAAAGCTGAGCTGAACTCAGGAGCACCTGGGTGGCTCGGCTGGTTACGTGTCCGACTCTTGATCTGAGGATCTTGAGATCGAGCCCCATGTCAGGATCCATGTAGGCTTGAGATTCTCTCTCTCCCCTCTCTGTCCCTCCTCACTCACCCCCACTTGAGCTCTCTCTGGCTTTCTCTCTCTCTCTCTCTCAAAAAAAAAAAGGCTGAATTCATCTCAGAGCATTGATTCTCCACCTCTTTTTTAAAAAGATTTTATTTATTTATTAGACAAAGAGAGAGAGAGAGAGAACACAAGCAGAGGGAGTGGAGGAAGAAGAAGAAGAAGAAGAAGAAGAAGAAGAAGAAGAAGAAGAAGAAGAAGAAGAAGAAGAAGAAGAAGAAGAAGAAGAAGAAGAAGGTTTCCCTCTGAGCAGGGAGTCCAGTGTTGGCTCGATCCCCAGATCCCCAGGATCATGACCTGATCCAAAGGCAGGTGCTTAACCGACTGAGCCACCCAGGTGCCCCTGATTCTCAACCTCTTTGACGAAATACTACAAGTAGGCCAATATTTTGAGGTATGGCCCAAGTGATTTGCTGTAAGTGTGGAGTAGTAAAGTTTGAAAATGATGCCTTCAGCCTTACAATTAGAAGATATTCAACATTTTCCCAGAGAGAGGCTTTCCCACGTGCTTGCATTTTCATCTTTTTCTTTGAGTAAGAGCAAAATGAATGGTGTTTGGCTAATGTAACCAAACTAGTGGTTGCCAGCATCCCTGGGGATCTGTCACACAGTCAACACCTGCAGACAAAAAGGAAGAGCAGGTGTTGTGGAAAGGACACTAGCCTGGAGTCAAGAGGCCAGGAATCCTGGCTCAGCTATTTAGTAGCCAAACGATATTAAGCAGATTCCCTTAAATTATGGTGACTTGTCTTTCCCAGGAGGGCAGCCCAAAAGGGCATTCAATGGAACACCCCAATCCCCAAGAGCTTCCTCTCACAAAATCACGATGCTCTGGTATGTGATTCCCCTACTCAGAGAGCTATGAGCATAGGCAGATGGCCTCTCCAGCGACAGAGAAAGGTTGGTGCATTAACTACCCTGAGTTTCATCTTCCTTCCCCCCGATTGCTACATTGATTGAGCATCTAATGTGCACCAAGTCTTTGGTAATATGTTTTACATACCTAGTAATCCTTATTACAGCCTACGTGGTGGGTAACACAATCTCCAATATAATCCCAAACAGAAAAGGATGCTCAGAGAGAATTTAAGTACTAGCGCAAGTTGACACACCCACAAAATGGCAGAGAGAGAAATTTAAGCCCACACAGTTTGCTGGTTATAAGAAAAGGGATTTAAATTCAGACCTGTCTCACTCCATGCTGTGGACTACACTGTGCATGCCCCGTCCGCCAGATTCATATATCCAAGCCCGAACCTCCAATGTGACTGTTTGGATATAGGATCTTGTGGATGTAATTAAGGTCAAATGAAGTCATAGGGGTCGGGCACTGATCCCACTGAAATAGTGTCCTGATAAGAGGAGACAGCAGAAAGCTCCCTTTCCCCTCATTGTGTGAACACACACACACACACACACACACACACACACACACACACACACACGACAGGATGGCCACCCGCAGGCCAGGAAGGGAGATCTTCCCAGAGCCCGAGATGTCAGCACCCTGATCTTCGATCTCAGAAATCCAGCCTCCACTATCATATGAAACTAAATTTCTGTTGTTTAAGCCCTCCAGCCTCTGGTGCTTGGTTAGGGCAGCTTAGAAGACTAAAACACTCCACAGATTTTTCTTTGCTCTTTTTGCTAAGCCACGCCTAGTCAGTGTGCTCTAAAACATCTGAGGAATGAAAGGAAAAATAGTTACAGAGTTGGTGAGCCCTCATTTTATATTCGATTCTGTTATCTGTGCTCCCTGGGGTTGTGCAGTGCACAGTTTGCATGTCTTTACCTGGCAGTCCCTGCTGCCATCTGCAAAATCCACATTAACTAATAAAGTAAATATGCCCCTGGGTGCCAAATGCTTACCCTGTCACCCCCCAGGACCCCCACAGTTTATGCTATTACTATTCCTTCCACTATCCTGGTTCTATTCTGTGTTCACTACCAGCATCTCAAAGTCGAGGACAGTTCTTAAAAACAGTTCAGCGATTCGTCTCTAATGACAAGTCTTCACCCTCTCCCACCACAAAGCATTTTCCCCACCCTGCAGATGAGGCAAGTGGCACTGGGAGAGCTGCTGAGACCGACCGGGCTCGCTCATCAGGGCAGTCAAAGCACAAATCCAGGTCCCTCATCACCATCCAGGGCTCCCCACCCTGTTCCCTCTAAACTTGCCTGCATGTCCATCTTTCTTACCAAGCACATTCACATCCACTATTTTATCATGTTTTAAATATGTTTCCCAGAAGCCTAATACATTTCAGGATGGCAGGAATTATTTCCAGTTGGTGCACTAGGCTCTCAAAAGATGTCCAGCAAAACTAAATTCAGCCCTTGGGGGGCCACAGATTAGCTGCACTAACTGTTGTCCGGAGAGCTCTTGGAGCTACAATGGTTGTTGAACAACTTCGAGAAAATTCATTAGATTGATTAGTCCAATTAACTCAGAAACGGACATACAAAAACAGGCAGGAAGCTCCTTCTGGGGCCAAGAAATAAATAAAAGACATAACCCTGGCATTGACTGAGTAAATGTGAGGGGACCCATGGAAATTTCTCCATGGAGAGAAAACACTCGGTCTGGGACAGGACCAAGCTCAGGACTGGCTCAAGATAGAAACAAAGAAAAGAATTAAGATCTTCTAGGAAGGCAAAGTCTAAGGAGAGGATTCAAAAAATAAGGACTCTTTGGCAAGCCCGAAGGCCAGAGAACTGAGAGAGAAATTTGTGAAGCGTTCAAGAAAACAGAGAGAAAAGGTCTGAGAGTCTAGAAACATGGCCTTCTTTGTTCAAAGCTGGTAATGAGATTAATCTCTTTGTGAACACATGGAGCAACTAAAAGAAGGGAAAAATCCTCTTGTTAATAGGTTACTATTCAAACATTGATCTTTTGGAATGTATTATTTTGGGGTGCTGCTCTCAGCATCCACCGCTTTCGGGAAAGTTTTTACTTATTTATATGTAAGAACAGAGACCTCATCCCCTTCCTTTCCCTCTTGTATTTTTTCTTTTTTCATTTTTTCTACTTAGTTATAAACTGGCAAAGCTATAGACTTCTACGATTAGTAGAACCCCAGCCGTATGGTGGCTTTCATATATTCTGCTAATACTTGCACAATGAAGACAAACCTGACCCTTTCATTTGTGGTGGAGGATGGATGATAGAATCTGGTTATTCTTATAGCCACTGTAAGCCCCCGGTCCTCAGAGCTGAAATGTCCACATGATCGTTTCCCAAAATCAGCCAGCCAAAAAGATTCAGATGCCAACAAAACACAGATTTCCCATATCCCCTCACTGATCATCCCTACGTTCTATGGATCCAAGTGTGGCCTACAAGATCGAAGGTGGTGCCACCTAGCATTTTTCCTTTTGTCTGACTAGGGAATTTTGGTTTGTTTCAGTAGAAAGACATGATGCCAAATGGATCCTTGGATTAGAACAGGCGAACTCTGATACCATGTGATAAACTAGAAGATGGGAAACAAGGGAGTTAGGACGCCCAGAAGGAACCCAGAACTGCAAGAGAAAGACCCAGGGGCTTCTCAGAAACTAGCAGAACAACATAGTGTTTTTCTGTGAATTTCTCCAGTTAGGAAAAAGTGAGAATGAAAACCAAGGTGTCACCTTGACAGCATGCGGGTCAAGGTTCTGCACCACAAAGGAACAGGGTTGGTAATAAGTTGTTAGCTTGTTACCAAGTAATGAGAAGACCTCAACTTTTTAAAAAGAGGTAGAAAGTAAGGGACAAACAAGATGCCAGAGTCAATTCTTCTGACAACACTGATTGCAGGCAGACAGCTGCGATCCCAGAGCATCTGGGGAAATCCAGGATCATTTTCAGTTCTGAGGAAGGAAGTCATTAGGTGGTTAATCAATTTTCCTTTAGGCTCATTAATAACGGTATCTGGCTGCCCATAGTCTGTAAATTATGGGAGATCCAAATTTAAGAGCTGTGTGGTTGGGAAGACTGAAGGAGCACAAGATTCACAAAATCTGTTTTACTGCACCACACGGAATTAACATGAGAAATAATTTCTTCCATTTCTTAGTAACATACAGAAACTCGGATAAAGTAATCAATAATAGCTAACATTTGTTGAGTGCTTACTGTGTCCTAGGCACTTTGTTGTGTGTTTACATAGATCATCCCATGTAACACAGTGGCTTTACAATATATTTAATGTTAGGATCCCATTTTATAGATAAGGAAATGAAAGCCTAGCAAGAGTGAGTAACTTTAATTAGAAAGAGTAAAATGCGGCTAGTAAACAGCAAAGCCAGGAAGCCACAATATCATAATTCAGATACTATTAAAATATAAGTTGAGAGAGAAAAGGTGATGGAAGGAACAGAGGCTTTATAGTCAAAAGGGCTCTGGGATGAGTCCTGGTTTTCTCATGTACTAGGAGTGCCTGTGTTTAAGCAGATTTGTGTATCTCCTCTATATCTGGTCTTTTTTTTTTTTTTTTTAAAGATCTTATTTATTTATGAGAGACACAGAGAGAGGGAGAGGCAGAGACACAGGCAGAAGGAGAGGCAGGCTCCATGCGGGGAGCCCAATGTGGGACTCGAACCCAGGCCCCAAGGACCACGCCCTGGGCTGAAGGCAGGCACCAAACCACGGAGCTACCCAGGATCCCTCTATCTCTGGTCTTTAAACAAAAGCATCCTTAGCTACCTTGCAAGTCTGGTATACAAATTAAATGAGATAATGCATGTATAGTGCATAGTATATCAGTGAAAGGCAGTAATAATAAAAGCCATTTTTCATTGTTTTGTCCACTCAAATTTATTGTGTCATTCAAAAATAACATTATTATTATTATTATTATTATTATTATTATTATTTTACAGACCCTGTACACAGTGGACACTAAAACAATTGTCTTTTCTCATCCTTTCCCATCTCTCTTTATATAAGGACTACTCACTAACTATTTAAGTAGCTAACTAAATAAATAATAAAAAAAAAGTAAATGAAGAAGATAGCAATTCCGATAATTGAAGAAAAATATGGTCCTGTGTATACATCTGCTTGATTAAAAGTCCACTTTGGAAAGAGGGTATTAAAACTACCCTTAACAAAGAAGTCAGGCCCCTTTTAAAAATGAAGTCATAGGTAAAGCCAAAATCCAAGATAAAAGTCTATCATACGGTGGCTAAGTGTCAATACGTGTCGAGAAGGTTTAAGATGTGACAGGTATATTTCAGCGAGATGAAATTCAAGATAAATCTGAATACCTGCAATTTCCTGAACACCCTGTACAGTTTTACGTGACTAATGCTCTTTGTTCTAAAAACGTTTTGCATTCAGATCTCCTTCTGCACCATGGCCTATAATTCTCATTAATTTTACAGAATTGCCTGTTTATAAAAAGTGGCATATTTTCTTCCGTAACATGTACCCACTACATTTGAATTTTAAAGATAAATTAAATCCCAAGAAAATAACAAATTTTCTGTGGCAAGGAGAAGCCTCAAGATTGTCATGGTCACAAATGCTACTCAGCTGGGTCGGGGAAATGCAAGTCTGGGAGCGACTTGGAGAATCACAGAACATCTAAAATTCTGGAATCTCTTACAAAGTAAAAATGCAGACTGATAAGAACAACAAGTAGTTTTATAGACATAAAGAGGTTCTTATTGTTTTTGATTCTTAAACCTAGAGGCTGAGTTTTTATATATATTCTTAATATTAATATATATTAATATATGTTAATTCATGTGTATACATATACACAAATTACTTTTTATATATATTTGTACATATGTGTGTATATATGAATTAACTGAACCTAAGGTGGAGTTCCTGATTCCTCACCATGACCATAGCCTTTTGGGTCTGCTCATCTACCTTTTGTTCACATGCTTACTCTGGCATGTACATTGGCCTTTGCGCCATTCCTCTTCTAAGCCAGGTGGCACCCAGCTCAAACCCTCTGTACTTTCCAATCCCTGTGCCTGGAATAATTTTCCTCTACGTATCTGCAGGTTTTACTTTTTCACTTCTGTTGATATTCACCCACGTTTCCTCAAGATGCCTTTTCTGACCACTCTATTTATAGTTGCAGCCACTTCTCTACACTCTGCCTACCTTCCCATATGTGCTCTGAACTCTTACCTGTCTGGGCCTTTGCTCTTAAATATGGTAGCCACTATCTTCATGTGAATAATTTAAATTTAAATAAAATAAATAAATTTTAAATAAATAAATAAATAAATAAATTTAAAATAAAATTTAGATTTAAATTAGTCACAATGAGTTAACATTTAAATTCCAGCCCCTTGGTCATACTAGGCTTATTTCAAGTATTCAATAGCCACCTGTGGTCAATGGCTACCATATTGGGAAGCACACCTATTGAGTATTACTATCATTGAAGAAATGTCTGTGGGACAGTGCTGTTTCAGGCATGTGTACACTTTATATATTTGTTTACTGTCATCATCCCCCCTACCAACTCACCTATGCACACCCTAAATTGTAAGTTCCAAAAGGCCAGGAGTTTTGTCTGTTTTTTTTTTTTTCCCTCACTCATTGATGGCCAGTGCCTAGTATAGTCCATCGTCCATAGCAGATATTCAATAAATATCTGCTGAATAAATAAATAAATGGATTTAGACAGAACCATTCATTTTTCCCCTTAAAAACGTCAGAAATAAGAGAACAGTTGCATTACTCCTCTTCCAAGGTTATTTCAACATGGCAAATCACCCTCAGCTGCATTTCACCACAGCTACTTTATATGTTGCTTATAATTGTCCAAATATCTCTAAACGGTAAATCTTTTAAGACTACGGGTTTTTTTGTAATCACTTGTCTTCTGTGCTGGAGTGAAAATCACTGAAATGTGTCAAGATATATGGCATAAAAGTCTGTCAACTCCTAAGCCTGCCAAAAATTGTCAACCATCATAAAAGTTTCAGGAGTTGAGCCTTTCATTTCAGGGGGCTTTTCATACCCACATCATGGTGGTTACATATAGATGGCTGGTGGATGGAGGCCATCAGTCAATCTATTTGATTTTATGGCTTAGATATGCATTTGCCTTGTAAAAATCGTTTCTTATAACTCAGAAAATTCTAGATCTGTAGCTATAAAATTCAGTATTTTTAACTTTTATAGAACTGAGTTTATTTTTATCATACATTTTCTTATAATAAACAGAATTGAACTTAATGGAATATTAAAAAGTATACAGAATATTTAAATAAAAATATTTAAAAGGGAAATCATGTATAACCTTATATTACAAATGCAATCCCTCTTAATATTGGGCATAGTTCTTTTGAGTCTATTTCCAACCCTATTTTTAAAATAAGTATTTACAATGTTATATATCTTTACTTTATTTCCAGCTTTCCTTTTTTTTTTAAGATTTTATTTATTTATTCATAAGAGACACAGAGACAGAGGCAGAGACACAGAAGGAGAAGCAGCCTGATGAGGACTTCAATCACAGGATCACGACCTGAGCCAAAGGCAGATGCTCAACCACTGAGCCACCCAGGTGCCCCCCACCCTCCAGCTGTCCTTTCTTAACAGTACAACCATCCTTGGCATTCATATATTCAACTCTTTATTTCAAATGCCACTGGCTTGTTATCATTTGTATTTTTCCAAGATACAAATTTCACTCATGAGGGGAATATGAATAATTTAAGCTAATGAGTGAGTCTATTAAAACGCCCATAATTTGGACCTCAATGTGGCTCTTTTTCTCTATACTCATTGCTGTGTATGTAGTAACTTGCCCTAATGCAAGGATGTCACTCAGAGGTAGGAAAACACATTGAAGACTGCCAATAAGACTTGAGTTCAGACATTGCTCACATTTCTTCACTCACTCTGCAGATACTCATTTAGTGAGGTACCATCCTAGACTCTGAAAATGCAAATACGTACTTTGGAGGAGCACTTTCTGTTTTTGGTGCAGTGCTAAGTAAGTACTGTATTTAGGTGTCTTTTTTGATACACATAACTGTTTTTGTCTGTTATATAGTTAATGACACAAACAGAAATCCAAGTAATATACAAGTGATGGATCAAATATGAACAGAGGACAATTCAAGATGACCTAGCATGTTGTGAATAAGCAGTAAGGGTTAGCTACTATTATTATGCTATTATTAAAAATTGAGGCTCTTCTAAAGAGAGCAAGAAGAATTCCTTGTGGATATAAAATATTTACTGCATATTAGAATCATTTTTCCTGGCATTAAAACTTCCTTGTAAACCTAACAGAACATTATTCAGCCATAAAAAAGAATGAGATCTTACTTGCAACAACATAGATGGATCTAGAGAGTATTTGCTAAGTGAAATAAGTTAGAGAAAGACAAATACCATACAATTTCACTCATACGTGGAATTTGAGAAACAAAACAAATGAACAAAGAAAGAGACAAATGAACAACAGAGTCTTCACTATAGAAAGAAAACTGATGGTCACCAAAGGGAAGGTGGGTGGCAGGATGGGGGAAATAGATGATGGGGATCAAGTACACTTATTATGATGAGCACTGAGTAATATATAGAATTGCTGAATCACTATATTGTACACCTGAAACTAATGTAACACTGCATGTTAACTATATTGGAATTTAAAAAAAAATAGAAAAAAAAAAAGAAACTTCCTAGAAAACCTGATTTTGATGACTGCAGCATAATCTATATATGGATGTATTATAACACATTTATTCATCTTCTTACCTCTGGGCATTTATATGCTTCTGATTTCAGTTTTCACTTGAATAAAGCAATGGATTTCAAAAAAATAATTCCTATACACTCAATAAATATTTATCTGTTACCTTCCATGTTAAAATCCCTGTGACAAAAACCTCAGATAACACAATGAGTGCCCATAGTGGATTAGGATGAGTGCACAAGGGAGATCCCAGGCAAGTGCTATGGAGGCTCAGTGGAGGGATGGAATTCATTAGCAGGGAAGATCAAGGTCTGCTTTTTTTTTTAGAATTTGATAGTACAGTCTCAACAGGTAGATAATGTAAATAGAACAGAGAGAGCACAAGGAGTAAGGGAGATGGTGTCAAGGCAGAGGGAATACTTTGAGCAAATGCTGGAAAGTGGCCAACCATGAGCCAAGGTTCAGGAATAGTGAGTTAGCCACTAGTCTGGAGCAAAAGCTTATGGTGGAAAAGGTTAAGAAGTATAGAAAAGAAAATATAAGAAAAGGTTAGAAACATAGACTATTTTCATATTATAAAATACTTTGAGCACAGGATAATGAGTCTATCCTAATTATGTTTGCGATAGGGATATCATGGCAGATTTCATTGAGTCCACTTGGTACTAGTTAAAATGAGAAATCCAGCATCATATCTCATCATGTCATTAGGGAAGCAGTTGAGGCCTGGGTTGATTTAGGGTGCAAGAAATGAAATACATAGAAAAATCTTTTCTTAGAAACCAGGAGAAAGGGCACCAGCATTTAAGTAAGCATAGAGAGAACATGAGTGCTAGTGTGATCCCAGGATTCAGGGCAAACAAACAGAAAATGTCAGGCCAGTTGGATGGCTCGTTTCAGTATCACGATCTTCTCTTCCATTGCTAAATAAGGAGAATCGGGGGGGAAATAGATATAAGACCTCCCGCTTAATAGAGGTCTGGGCAACTAATTCTATTTCTTTCTAGACCTCTTTAAGAAGGAACTGACCAGAGTGTCTGTCCAGAGTGCAATGTCTGAAAGGTGCCTTTCTCATTTGCATTCTTGGACAATCTTTTAAGCACACACTATTCCAAAATGTCACCCAAGAGAATAGACAAGATACCAGTAAGAGGTGTATCTGCAGAATGAAATGTGCCAACCACAATTTTATCTGCAGAGCCTTTTGGGAAATTAATTCTTTGCCTCCTTTCCAAGACCTTCCATTCATGTATCCCTTTGCAAAACTAATTATTTTTAAATGACTGCATGTTTTCTGTCCAACTATAAGGAGCCTTCAGTTTCTAAAACTTATCCTATAATGCTTTAGTTTTTGCTTACAAATTGATTTTTAAAAAGGTTTTCTCTTCTAACTGTTGTACTTACTTAGATTAAAACCTTTATTTAAATACACAGAGACATGCAGTTTGTAAAAATTAAAAGTTTGAATGTATGTGTGTTTGTGCGTGCGTTTTACACAGAGAGATCATTTTGGAGATTGGAGATATGTTTCATCCAATTTAGCTTTACATTCCTCAAGTGATTCAGCTTCCAATATTTCCCATGAGATGACTTTCAAAATCCAATAGCTTTTTATTCTATAGAGGCTGTCAAATACTCAATAGCCTTCACATTCATTAAAATTCTTATTATATAATGTTGATCTGGGTTATATATAATTCCAATTCCATTTAGCATCTTTCAACACGTATGTATAAATCCTCTCCCCATGATGTGGGCTTTATCGAATAACCTTACACTTTTCAAGACTTGTGGTGCCCCAAATAAATGCAATAAAACAAACACAATTTTTAAAGACAAGGCAACATAGCCCAAAGATCATAATCTTTAGACTCAAGTAAACCAACCGGATTCTTAGTTCAACTCTTGCACTATCTGTATGTATGTGAGAAAACAACCTATGTTTCCTATAAGTCTTTATTAATTGATTCATTAATAAACTCCAAATAATAAAAAGTTAGACCTACGGATTTGTTGTTGGGATTACACATGTTTATTACAAAGTATGTTAAAGCATTTTGATCCCAAGACACCTTCCTCATCCCCCACTGGCAAACAGTCCTTCTTTTGCTACCATTTCTTGTACTTCTAACAAAACATGGTCTATTTGTGCTTCATTATGTTCCCTCAGTTGTTAACGTAAAGGGCCACCTGAAGGTATCATGTTTTGTCATCTGACAGTACTGGAGTAATAGCAAAAAAGGTATGGGACAGAAGCTAAGAACTTAAACTCTTCCTTCAATCTTTCTCTCTAGGCTAATTTCTACCCCCTTTAACCCGTAGCTCAAGCATTAGCTCTTCGGCAAATATTTCCAAAAACTACTCCACCCAAATTCAGTTAGGAGAACTTAACAGAACACTTAGTTTTTGTCATGATATTTGCACTCTATCTACCACACTATAATACGATTACCTCTTCAGGTCCTATGCCCCAAAAGAGCTGGAGCTACTTCACATAGAACATATTTTTTAACTCATGGTGTCTCTCCATCATCTAACAACATAACACAAAAGAGGCACTAAATGAATTAATTAATAAGCCATTCTGAATTGAAGTCATCAATTACAGAGTAAGACTCATGACATCCATTCCTTTAATTTTACTGATTTTGCTTCCAAAGCTTTGAAAAGTTGGATTATTCCTGAAGGTTGTTTTGTTTGTCTTCCATCACCTTCCCTCAGGCAGAAACCCATCCAAACAATGTCAGATAGACCAGGTCGACCCCATTCTCTTAAGATAAAATGGATTTGCCACAATGACTCATAAGAATCTGTTGTATAGGCCACTATTATTGACTAAGAGTTAAAGTGATTGTAAAATATGATGAGAACAATAAAAGACACTGTGGAAATGAATCCCCATAAGCTGCCTCTATAAAAACATTAATTACCCACTTGAAGCTACTTGAAACAATGGCCAAATTCCATTATTCTTAGATAAAAAAATAAAACAAAACAAAAAAAAAACAAAACATCAGTTATTTGAAGTTCCAAAACCTTTGGCATGGAACTAGCTTGAACACCACTGGACCAAACACTAAAAGATAGAGATAAGTATGGCTTCCTTGCAACCTTAGGATTAAGTGATTTTTGTTTAAGATTTAATTTATTTATTTGACAGAGAGAGGGGGGGGGGAGCATAAATAGGCAGAGCAGTAGGAAGAAGGAGAGGGAGAAGCAGGATCCCGGCTGAGCAGAGAGCCTGGTGCGGGGCTCCATCCCAGGACCTTGGGACCTGAGCCAAAGGCAGATGCTTAACTGACTGAGCCAACGAGGAGCCCCTAGGATTCAGTGATTAAGCTGACTCTGGTGCCAACGTGAAATAAATACAAATATACATACGCACACACACAACTTGTCACAAGATAAAGCTACAAGGAAGGTGGAAATTTCCTATAAAAATGAAGCTTCCAACCCAACAGTCTCTATTTTTTTGTTTGTTTGTTTCACCCTTTTCAAGAGCTGCTATCCACCCATATGTAAGGCAATGGGAGGTAACATCTCAAAATGCGGTCTCTCAGGGAAGCTACATAACTAGTGGAGGATATAGATGCCCTAATTGGTTATATAAACACGTCCTCCTCCACTGCTGGTCTCTGGAGGGCTGCCTTCTACACAACAAACCCTAACCATGCTTCCTAATGCCTCTGGACATGTTTCTCTAGATTTAGATTCAAAATCCGTTATAAGCACTAGGCAGTGCAACTTTACCCTAATTATCTTATGTAATCCTCCCAAAACTACATAAACTAGAAATTATTATTTTGATTGTTTTCCAAAGAGTACCTTGCGATTCAGAGAGGTTCAGGGACTTGTCAGAAATCACACAGTTAGTTACAGGAATGTTGGTCTGGGTAATTAATCTCAAATCCAGAGCTTATTCCATTTTGATAGACTCCTCCTACCCTATCGACAACAATTTAAGCTAGATCAATATTGGGTCAATAAATTCACTTGTGAGTCTTTCTTTTGGCTAGCTATCTAAAATAAATAAATAAATAAATAAATAAATAAATAAATAAATAAATAAATAAAATTCTACGTACTTCCTATGAGGAATTTTCAACAATGGCTTCACGCCACCACAATGATACATTAAACCCCACTCCACATGGACGGTGGTTGTTGCTTTGGCAAATGACATGGAATGTTGCCAGTAATACTTCCCTAGCATGGAGCTGGCTCTCAGCCTATATCTTCTCCTACACCCAATGGGATGAAAAGTCATTTACGATCTTTCTTGTAACAGTAATAATCCTGCTGATGCTTAAAAATGGTTTAAGGCCAGTCACAAAGAATTTTTCCTTTGTTCTTGGTCAGGTTCCATAGATTCTGCACAGAGCATCTGCAAGGAGGCTGACTTGTAGGGTGCAGGAAACAATGTGTTTAAGAAATCTGGTTTCTAGTTTGGTATCTGGCCCTAATAAGTACATTCATTTCTGAGCTTCAGTTTTTAAAGATCTAATATAAGAGGGATAGCCTAAATTCCCTTCCAGGATAACTACGTACTTTATTGCACACACACACACACACACACACACACACACACACACACAACCACACTGCACATTTTGCATCTAGTTATTTAAATACCTGTTAGCTCAGCAAGGATTGATTTAGAACTAAAGAAATAGCAGGTCTCTGATTCTACAAACCATCTTTTATCTCGGGATTCTAGAGGATCTTACATCATTCATTAATTAAGTCTCACACCCCCACCCCTATCCTGAAAGGTGAGACCTCAAAGGCTGATATTCTCTGCCATCGCCCATATGGTGCCAGCAAAATGATATTAACTTTGGAACAAGTGCACTAAGGACCTAGCAACCCACACAGAGGGTCTTGTCTGAAAAAGAAGCTGGGTGGAGGACACAGGGTGCAAATGAGCTGAATGGGGAAGCTGGCATGGGGGGTACAACATCTTTATGGTGGGAGCCTCTGGCAGATGAAGTTGTTTTTTGAAATTGACAATAATTTAGGGGCACCCGGGTAGCTCAGTCGATTAAATGACCGACTCGATTTCGGCCCAGGTCTTCATCTCAGGGTCCGATGCTCAGTGTGGAGTCGGCTTGTCCCTCTCCCTCCCCTAACGCTCTCTCCTTCTCAAATAAATAAATAAATAAATAAATAAATAAATAAATAAATAAATAAATAAATCTTTTTAAAAATTGACAATAATTTCAGTGTTGAATCAATGATCTCCCCCTCTCCCTCCTTCCAACAGCTTATCAGACCTTATAAAAGTGACCCTATATTTCTCTTTCTCAATCTATGAAAGCAGGTGATGCTCCTTTGAAGATGATTATATTGATGACAGTTTTGAGTCTGCCTCCCCTATTCTATCTTCCTCCCAAACACAGCTTCTCTTCAGAGTTAGAATTAAGTCAGTGAGTTTCCTGGTGACACCATCCTCTATCCCCCACCCCTGCCCAAATATTTATGTATACATCTGGTTCAAAAGGTCATAAAGCTGAAGGACAGGTTTGTTTGTTTTCTGGAAGGAGAGGAGGGAGGTGGGAGGTATAAAGTCACAGGTTGATAGAGGGTTGGCCATTTCTCATTTGAATGCAGGATCATTCCCCTGCACTCTGAGTCAGTGATTTCTGGTTGGGAGCAGAGGGTTACAATCTATTGAAACAATGGGTTCTACAAAAGTGATTTCTGGTTGGGAGCAGAGGGTTATAATCTATTGAAACAATGGGTTCTACAAAAAAACAAACAAAACAAAACAAAACAAAAAAAGAACAGAGTATAAGAATACTAGGACAAGAAAAACAAAAGCACCACAAAATATTATACATGCCTAAGCATGGTTAGTTGAAAAATAAGAAACCTGACAAAGAACATGAATTTCAATTAAAAACTTTGAGGTAAGCTACAAAGAGCCCCCACTCAGGGTAGACTTGCAGCCCACAAGGTAAAGGGCGTGGCTAGTCGTATGCTCCCCGTATCATCTGGTTAGCAGGTGCGTTACAGGTGGACAAATGTGTTTTGCAAAAGAGGGGAGTGAGGCTGAGAGAAGGTGCTGGTACAAGAGGAGAGAGAATAAAAATCCAAGTCCAGTGGGTGCCTTGGAGCCAGTCAGTCAAGCGTCCAAATTTGGGCTCAGGTCACGATCTTGGGGTCATGAGATGGAGCCCCGCACCAGGCTCCCACTCAGCAGGGAGTCTGCTGGAAATTCTTTCCCTCTGCCCCTCTCCTGCATGCTCCTTCTCTCTCTCAATCAATCAGTCAATCAATCTAAAAAAACAAAAAACAAAAAACAAAACAAAAAACACGAAACCTAGGTCTCTCTCACCTGGAGTCCCCTGCCAAGAGCTTGTTCTTTCCTTAACTCACATGGTTCTCAGAGCTTGTCCTTTTGTTCATCTCCTCCAATCAGCTCTGCTGCACAAGGTCCCATTAGCCCAGCTCAACTAAACAATGTCAGAAAGGTTGGATATTCGCAGGGCGACCTCAAGTGTGGACTTCCAGTGGGGCAAAAATCGAGCTGAATTCTGATCCCCAGATTCGCTCATGTTTGTGTGGCTTCTGGACCAATTTGCAAAGCAGAAGGGACTATAGTCTGGACTTCATTCCAAGACCATTACAACATGCATTATGACTTGCAGCCTTTTTATGAGAATCTTCTTTCAAAATGAAACAAATCTCTCCCAGGGGAGGACAGAGAACAGGTAATAAACTTCCCCCCTACATCCGTGCTGAAAGCTGGGCCTATGCACATAATCCTACATTCATCTGGGTCACAGAAAGCAGAATAACTGCAACACAATGACTAGTGGCAACATCATCCTGAAGCACCCACCGTGCATTATAAGCAGGTGCTAACAACGATCCTTTGCTTGTGTGATGATGCTCACAAATCATCCTTTCAAATGTATGGCTCTTGTCCGCACCTGAGACGTTTACGTTAGTGAATCACTACCTTTCCCCCCGTGGTCCAGTTTTCTCTTACCCTGTTTGGTAAATATGATAACATATTGATGAAGGACAAAGTAAAACCCATTGTTAGTGTCTCCCTGGGCATCCTGGGAAATGATCTGTTTGGGGGGGATGCACAAAATCTATTTGCTCAGCAAAACTCATTTTAGCAGAGGCCCATTAAATCCGCATGTATCAGCAACACTGCTGCGTGCTTGCGATGCTACGCTCAGGTCAGACGAGGATGCACAGGCCAAAAAAGGTGTGAAACGTTAAGACACATCAGAAGTTTCAATTCTTCATAAAAGGAAGGAAAATCGTCCCTTGGGAGCTCAGAAAGTAATGATCCATTTCCTTAAGAACTATTCAAAGCCAATTTTAATCTTCTCTTCGTCTACCTCTTCCAGGAATAATTGTCTCCTTTATCTGTTCCTCCTCCCCAAGCAGCCCCTTCCTTCTATCTGTTGTACTATCCCATTTAAAACACCACATTTTAAAGATATTTAAATTTTTCATTTTAACCTATAGTTAACGTTAACCTCAACCCCACATGCTTGCCAGGATATAAAACTATTTAGGAGCACTTAAAAAAAAAAAAGAAAGAAAAGAAAAAAAAAAAAGAGAAAGCAAAGCAAAGCAAAGCAGAGGGGGTGTCTGGCTGGCTCAGTCAGTACAGCATGCAACTCCTGGTCTTGGGGTTGTGAGTTTGAGCCCCATGTGGGGTGTAGAGATTACTGAAAAATAAGATCTTGAAGGGTGCCTGGGTGGCTCAGTCGGGGAAACATGCAACTCTTAACTTCAGCTCAGGCTGTGACCTCAGGGCTGTGAGCTCAAGCCCTGCATCTCCTCCGTGCTGAGCATGGAGTCTGCTTGGGATTCTCTCTCCCTCTCCTTTCCCCACACCTTACTCTCTCTCTCTCCTTCTCAATAAATAAATAAATAAATAAATAAATAAATAAATAAATAAATATTAAAGAAGGAAAAAGAAAACTTCTATTTCCTCTTCCAATGTAATTTCCTTAGGAACTTCACATTTTCCTAGGGTTAGGGTGGTTTAGAGAACTCAACACTTACTAATTTTTTAAAAGATGTTCTACAAGAGAGAATAGGGTGCACCGCTTACTTTGGACCTAACATGTTCCAGGTAGTTTTACACTTACGCTTATGAATTTACAAGTCACCCTTTAAGAGTAGGAGCCAGAAAGGAATTTCAGGACCACTCAGAATATGATCAGGGCCAACTGATGAAATCTTTCATACTGTGATGTCAATCATTTCTTTTCAGTGACGAATATCAGCAGCTAACATACTCCTCCAGAAACATGAACTGCAGTAGGAATCTCCCATTCAGATCCTGAGTAGTTAGGCATCGGAAAAGGACTCCGAGATTCACAGCTGGAACTGCCCTTGGAAGCATAACATATCAGCGATGGCAGCGAAAGAGAAATTCAGCAAGTGTATCGATGTGGAGATGTGTACGATGATGTTTTTTGAAGTTCGTAGATCAACAGAATTGAATGTTATTATTCCATGTTAAAGAGAAACATTCTCTAGTCACAGAAAAAGAGACCACATAGTGATAACACTTAATAACCGAGTCACCAACTTAATTTCTCTCTTCAACTGTTGCTGCCTAGCAACTTGAAAATTGCTTTCTTATCCTACTAATTTGGGGCATGAGGTATGTGTGCATGTGTTTACCTAGAAGGGGGAGGAAGGAGACTGGCAGGATGAGAAGCATCTCACAACCAGTGGCTGGGGGCTACAGGTAGGCGCTGAACACTGACGGGCGGGGGATCCCCGAAACCTCATTTGGGGTGTCTTTGTAGATAAAACCTTTAACAAGGGTTAGATATATATATAAGGAGGAGAATCTAATTTTTGTGAGCGGAAGGAACATCATGAATTTGCCTTAAGCAGAATGAATTTGAGATATCTATGGAACATCTACCTACAGATTGCCAAAAGTCAGATGGAAATAGGATTCTGGGGTAAGGGAAAGTGATCGCAATTACTGATAATCACTGGATGTCTTCAGCAGGTGGGTGGTAGATGAAGACAAGAGAATGAATAAAAAACAGGTACTTAGAAAGAAATGCTCTTTTAAGTTTCCTCTATTTCATTTCTATTCTTCTCTATTTAATTTAATGATAGACGAATATGTACATAATAATTAACCACATGTCATGCAGGAGAGCAGAATGCCTCTTCACTTTAAAAGGACGTATTGCAGGATGTTCACACCATTTTATTGCAGTAATTTGCTTGCATGTTTGTTCCCCTGCCAGACTGTAAGACAGGGTATGGTGGCTGGCACAGAGTAGAGATCCAGTAAATATTTGTTTAGATAATGAATAAAGGAATGAATGAGTAAATGAGAGAAAGCAGGATGCAGAAACTGGGTCAGAATCTCAACTCCTGTGAAGCCGTATCTTCAGGGCTAACATTCAATTTCTGATTCATGGTAACCTCCCAGGAGAGAAAATAATCAGAAAACAAAGCAAAACAAAACAAGACTCAATTTATCAAAGACAGCTGTCAAGACTATATGTCATGTTGAATATCATGGCTCAACCATTTTTTGTTATAATAATAAATAGCGGATATAGTGCATCTATGTGCATGTGTGTATACTGAACTCTGTGATGTAATTTTATGTCAGATTACCAATATATATGAATTTATAAAAAAAAACATATAGCCAATGTGCGATGATAAAATTATATTTAAAGTATGAATGAATATTTAAATGTGTTAAATATTTATTAGATGCAAGGTGCTAAATGAGGCACATTTAATTCTCACAATCAGCCTAAGAGAAAGCAATTAGTATATCTATTTTATTTTTATTTATTTTTATATATTTTTATTGTATCTATTTTAGACACATATTTTAGAAACAGACATTTATTGACCTTTGTACAGTTTTTCTAGATGTTCAAAGTAGGGATATTTGATTTTTTTAAAAATATGGCATTCAAGGCCCTACACAATACAGCTGTGTATGTGTATGTATTTAATATTCACACGATTCATATTTCACACAGCATATATTTTGCATGTATAGATGTCGGTAAACATCTTTTTTAAATAACTAAAGTCTTCTATTTTGTATCAAGGCACTAGTGGTTTCTTTTTTTTTTTCTTTTTTTCTTTTTTTTTGGCACTAGTGGTTTCAAACAGGATCTCATAAATCAACATTTTTATATCTCTCCTACAGGGCAAAGAACAATATGGAAGACCACTTCTGCTCAATTTTAACTTTCTCCGTGAGACAGGACAAATGGAATTTCCTCTTATGAGGGAGAAATTTCCTACTGCCCATAAATTAAGGTACGTCAACTAAGAACGCAGTCTTCTCAGGACAGGGTGGGTGAAAATCACTCGTTCGGAAAAGCTGCTGATTCAATGCAATAAAAATAAAGAGTTTCAACTATTACACAAATAGAATTTCATTTTTGTCATTGCTTTGTATTTTCACTCTTTCGGAAACTGATTATTCATCAACTGCAATCCTCTGGAATGTAGCCAAGAACAAGGTAGAAGGTAAATAGCCAAAACAGCCAAATAAATTTTTCCAAGACCACAAACTAAATATCAGCCCTCCTCCCTCGGGAGAGTTTTCAGGTCTTCGTCATCAGAGACCACTTCTAATATGGACACAATCTGGACTGCTTTCATCACACCCTACTTGGACCTACTGTAATAGTTTTCAGCTTGGTGTCTCTACCTTTCCTACATTCATTCCTGTTTCTAAGCCCTTCTTTGCATAAAAATCTACCAGGTCAACAATACACTTCAACTTTCCAATGGCCTTTGTCTATTGCAGAAAGCCAACTTGTACGTGCTTTAGAAGACTGGATGATCGAGACCCTAGTTATCCCTCTCAGCCTCATCAATGCTACCATAAACCTGGATTTTGTTTGTTTGTTTCCGGTCTCTTAGTCATACTGAGATTTTAAAAATTCCTTTATTTAACGGCTGTGCCTTGTCCAAAACCAGGAGCTTTACTTTTGCAATTGCATCTACGTGTAATGCTTATTGTCTTTGCCTTGCTAATGCCAGAGATGCTCACTTTTCAGACTGATACTTCGTGATCATTCTACAGAAGGCCTGTCTTACAGCCCACACTAGAGGGCTTTGCTTCTGAGCATAGTGATTGATACTTCTCAGTCATTGCATAGGTCCATTGGAACCAAGGGACTGTTTAACTTGTTACGTCTTCCGTGTTTATCTCTGATAAAGAGTAAGCTCCATGTAAGAAGTAATTTGTTCTGGTCATTAACATACCTCAGAGAGCACAGCATATAATACATTCAATAAATACTGTTCAACTGATCAAGATGCAGAAATTTGGAAAAGGCAAGTAGAGACTATGAGAGTAAGACAGCTGATTGTTGATAGTAAGGAAGCAAAAACAGTATTTTTAAAAAGCAGATCAAAGAATTCAACAGTCCAGCAGCCTAGGGTAAGGAAAATCCTCATATTTCAATAGTTTTAAAAAATCCATGTATCATAATCCTATACAAGAAATGATAGCACAAGGATAGAGACCTTGAGTTAACCACGAAACATGAAAAAGTCCTCAGTATTTATTTTTAAATAAGCAAATAGTTTTAAGATATAATTTTAGAGATATTTCCATTATTCTAATTGCTAAAATAAAACAAAGGGTTGGCATTTCCAGAGCTATTTCAAGTATTTGAGAGCCTGGTATTTCAAGGTTCAGTTACTTAGAAAATTAATTTATATGCTATGTCTTACCTAACAATATTAAGTAAATTAATAATAAGAGCTAACGACTGTCTGCTTCTAAGTGGTAGACACTGTTCTCTGCACTTCACACTTATATTCTAATTTAAGTCTCACAGAAACTCTAAAAGATCGATAATACTTCTTACTACCCCCATCTTACAGATAAGGGAACCAAGGCACAGAGGTCTAAGGCACTCAGGCAGGTCATACTGTTAATAAGAAAAGGAAAGAAGATCTAAAACAAAGCTGTCCGATCTGAAGACAATTCTCTTTTAACACCTGTTCAACAGCATTCCTGGAGTGTCTTGAACACCAATACAACAACAGTTTAACTAAAGTTTATAATTTTCTCACCTAAAGTTATTGATCATCTATGAAAGCCAGGGACCACGCTACTCACGTTGCATACGTTCTCTCATTTAATCTTCAGAACAATCATGTGGGGTAAGTATGGTTATTTCCAGTGTGTTTGCAACTAAATGAAGACTTGGAGAGCTTGAGCTCCCTAAGTCAAGCAATAGAGCCAGAACTGAACTCCAAGTACCCTGACTCCAAAGATTGAGCCCTTAATTACACACAAGACTCTGTATAATAAGACAAGACTCTGACACAAGATCAACCTTGGCACTAATGACATTTCCGTGTGGATGTACATGGGGCCGCCCTACACACTGGAGGATGTTTAGCACAGCTCTAGCCTCTACCTGCAAGATGCTAGGAGCACCCTTCCTCCCAGTCACGAGGAGAAAAATGTCTCTAGGCTTTGCCAAATGCTCCCTGGGTTGGGAGGCAAAATTGCTCCTGATTGAGAGCCATTGCACTAGACAGTCAACTTTTCTTTGGGATACTTCTGGATGAAAACTGAACACACTCCTCCTCCTTCACTTTTCTTTCCAAGCTTTATTCTCACTACAGTACTTTAGTTAAAACATAGCTTCTTTATGCAAGCTAAAATATGCAGTTTGGTTATTGATTGATTGATTGATTGATTGATTCTATTTATTCATGAGAGACACACAGAGAGAGGCAGAGAGAGAGAAGCAGGCTCCCTCCAGGGAACCCGACATGGGACTCGATTCCAGGACCCCAGGATCACCACCTGAGCTGAAGGCAGACGCTCAACCGATGAGCCACCCAGGTGCCCCTAAAATACACAGTTTAGGCTGAAATTTCCTTTGTTCATATTTCAGTGTCATCGATTATACACACATTTAGAAACCACTGAAATACTGTGTAGTGGGACAAACCTTGGCTAATTTTAAGTAGGTCAAACAAGTGATTTCTGGTCATGTGACACTGGGCAATTTATTCAACACCTCTTTAAACCCCTTGTTAAAATGAAGTTGATAATAGTCCCTTATCAATATGTAGGTTAAATGAACACACCTTTTAAAAAACATTTAGTCAGTACTTGGATCATAATGAATGCCCAATTAATGTTCATCATTTTATTATTATTATCATTACTATTATGTGTATAATTTTCACAGTTTGCCTTTCTCGTTTGTCTTCAAAAGCTTAGGGACCATCATACTTCCTCTCCAATGTCATCGAAAATATTTACTTGGAGGCTATCACACATCTATATGCCAAAGCAAATCCATTATACGGATATAACTTGAAGTCAAGAGATGTTGAAAATCAAGGTACAGAGAGAATTGAGAGGAAGTATTTGACAGTGAAAGCTCAGATTCTTAAGTCAATGGATAAGACGCTTTTACAGTTACAGATAAGTCACAACGAGTGAAAATTGTTTTCACTGTAAGAACTTTCAAAAAAATGGTACAGGTCTTTGTTTTTCCATTCCTTCCAAATCAACATGACATGAATTTTCCAGTCCTTCACTGATTGTTTTTAAATAAAAGAGCTTTAACAGAAACCTATGTACAAAACATGAAAAGACAATATCTAAACTCTCTAGCAGACTATCATCTTTGACCCAGCTCTACGTTCATGCTCTCAAGCCTAAACTTACTTGCATGGTCTTTTTTTATTTTTTATTTTTTATTGCCACTCTTTTCTTTCCTTCAAGTATAGATCTTTCCAGCTGTATACACTTTGCTATTTGAATGGTTAATGCCAGGAAACTATCTCAATATTTAACCACGCCAGTCACACATGCCGGGACATCTATAAAGAGCAAGAGCCCAACAAAGAAAGAGCTACGAGGGTGCACAGCTTCCTTGCAGCCTTCATGACTCACAGTGAGCAGCGAAAATCCCCTTCACTCTATGGCGCGACGGCGGTCACAAGGCCATGGGTTCAAGAAAAGAAGTTCTAAGACCCAGGCCTACTTGCCAAACACATTTTGACCTCTATTTAAGAAATCAAAGCAGACAGCATGAGCACACAGGCGCATACACACACAAAACCACAAGGAATTTTTAAGTCTTAACTCAATTATTTCAGATGGATAAAAAAGGAATGCTCTGAAGACAACAGCAGCTGCCGGCTTAAGGAGCTGTAGGCCCTGCCAAATTGTAATACAGCCCTCAGTACTCCCCTGGAATTCCTCTTTCCTCATATGTCTGCGTAGCTTTCATAGAAGGTGATGACTTTAAAAATGTTCTTTGTGGGAAGCCTGGGTGGCTCAGTCAGTTAAGTGACTGACTCTTGGTTTCAGCTCAGGTCATGATCTCCCGGTCTTCAGATCCAGCCCCAGCCCAACGGGCTCTGTGCTCAGTGAGGAATTGGCTTGAGATTCCCTCTCTCCCTCTGCCCCTCCCCCTGCCCTCACATGCTCTTTCTAAAATAAATAAGTAAATCTTGAAACACCTTTTCAAAAAACGTTCTTTGTTCTCCTGGAACTTGTGATACATCGGCAGTACTTACAAGGACCTGTTAATTCTTTCTTTCATAGGCTGAGAGAAGATTCCACTTCCCAGCTTTCTCACCCTCCTAGTTAGGTGGGGCCAGGTGACTTCTGACAAATGGATTAAAAATAGAATAGAAGTGTGTCACTTCTGGGGAAGGCAGAGGAAAGCCCTGATGTATCTCCAGCTCTCTCCTCCCTGGGATAGTGAGCTGAAAGCCATGCGTTCAGAAGGCAAAGCCCTAGGGTGGAGGCAGCGTGGCCCCGTCACACATCCCTCGAGGGAGCTGCCCTCAGGAATGAGGCCCCCAGTAGACTTAGCATGCACAGACAAAAACTTGGCTTGTGCGAATCCACTTAGAGTTCAGGGTTGTTGTGTTATCACGGCAGAATGTAGGCAATTCTGAATATTAGAGCTCCTAACACGGTTTCTAGTGTATAGTACGGGCTTATTATGGAGCTCCTTAAGGAATGAATGGGCAGGGCTGAGATCACCATTTAGTAGAAACACCGAACTCTAGATGTGGCTTATAAGGGAAGAGAAAAGTCATCTTGATTTATTTTAGAAAAATCAATTTCTGCATATTAAGCATGTACAGACTATTTATCAGCCACTACACAGCTCAGGGGCTAGCTGGCGTGAGTGCATGTTGCTGACTAAGGAACAGACAGGTCATGCTCATGCAAAAAGATGATTACCTCCATAAAGAAGCCCGTATATGTTAGGTTCAAAATGAATGAAGGGAGTAATTTGGTTGGAAGGGATGTGATCTGTGACTTTTCCTCATCCCATTTCTGCCTTTTATCTAAATGGCATATCGTGTTGTAGTTCAAGCTACTCTGGGACAAGGAAAGGATAGCACTTTCACTGTAGCCGCCACCATCTGCCGTTTCAGCTTGGTTCTAGAAAGCCTGAGAGATCCAGGTTCTCACCTCCGCTCTGCATGATTGTGACCTCTAATTAGAATTTCTCTTACTCTCTGTTTGCCCTCTGATAAAGTGGGCCCAAAGATGATCCGAACCCAAGGTCATGGCAACACCTAAGTAGCCCAATGTATACAAAGAACCTAACAGAGTTTGTTATATTTTAGCACATAATATAACACTGGTTTCATTTCTTCATTTTCTTTCTCTTGATCTCACCTCCTTCTCCTTAGCCTTCCCCCATATTTTCTTTCAATGTCTGGTTTCTTTGTTTCGACTGATAGGCAAAGCGGATGAATGCTAGATGATTCTCAAAACACCTCTCAGTATGAAATATACATGCCCTTGAAGTTTGCTTATTACTGGGAATTTGGAATTGACAGCATGCTGCAAGAACAGAAAAATGCTATCCCATACGACCATCATTGGAGCCTGAGCAGGAGAGTATGGGCATTAAAGATAAATAAGCAATGACAGAAGGAATGACAAAGGGTGCAGTGACCTGTGAGCAGCCACAGCTAAATGGAGTTTTACAAAAAAAAAAAAAAAAAAAAAAAAAAAGGAAATAGAGTCTCATGGAGTCACTGTTGCCTATAGCTTCCTGGATTTTAATTCATTCAGATAAATGTAAGGCAAATCCAACACAGGGGGTACACCACTTTGCTCACTGGGATGCAAAAGATTCTGAAGTTTAGATAGAAACAGAAGCTTCATGTTCTTCTATGCTCCTAAGAAAATATCTTCCAAGAGTGGGTAATAAAGAAGATGGAATGGCATTTTCGGATACGTTCTTGTGCCTATAAGCCAGTCTCAGTCAACAAGTCAAATCCAGTGAGAACAAGCACCACGACTGTAATTCCTCAAGTGGGCACTGGTCCACTTTGGTTCCTGATATGTTCCTCTGAGTTATGAACTTATTTCACCTATTTCACCTCCTGACTACGACCCCAAACTTGCCCTCAGATTTGATAACCGTTAATGTTCTTTGGTTATTCTCCCTTTATCTGCACTGGATTCTCAGACGGGATTGACTACAGTGACCCCAGGTAACATTCCCGCCCCATTCTACACAGGTAGTGGCAGCAGCCAGGGCAATTAGTATTCAGAAAAGGGTTTCAGAGCCCCCCTCCCCCACTTTTTTTTAATGGCTAAGTACCAGCAGCGTGTCAAGGAAAGAGCTATGAAAGCCTCCCCCTAAAACTCCCAAGTAACTCTCAGGGCAAAAATTTATTTGGAAAGAAATTTAACTTCACATAAATTAGAGAAATGAGCAACATTATCACATCTGAGTGTCAGAGGTGTAAAGAGTCCAAGCACCTAAAGAGTCAATGAGTTCTGGAAGTATAAGTTTAAGGCAATTTGGAATCATTTCTCTCTTTCCCATTCCTGATTCATATGTCTTCTAACATGCTGTGTTCCAAATGCCCAGGAGACATGTTTCTAGAAAAGGTGATCTTTTCTCCTGCAGATTCTAGGGAATTAGGCCCAAGAAGAAAATAAATAAATAGATAGATAGATGATAGATAGATAGATAGATAGATAGATAGATAGATAGATAGATAGATAGAGTTCGAGAGACATAGCAACTAAAACACTACCGAGTCTGGCCTTCCTTACCTCCAGCGATCCCACACAAGCTCTAGGCTTTAGCCTGAATTCCAAAGAAGGATATTTTAATTTCAGCACTGTGTTAGTTGAATTACACTGACCTACGTCTCTGCTTTTGCTCTCCATTTATATGTCTACATTATGACAAGGATTTTGCCTCAAGCTGATTTCTGGCTTCTCTGTGCAAATGACCATGTTCCAAATTCTTCTTCCTTTTTAATGTCTTCCTATGTCCCTCCCCAGCAGAACTGTTGTCTACTATTACTTTCAGATTTCATTATCTCCTTTTCAGATCTAGCAGTTTTTAAAATTCAAACTGCCTTGTATTTGGTTATTTATTTTACCTGTATCCTCAAAACGCAAACAGAGAATCCCTGGGACTACTTTCCAGATCCTTATGCCCTTCCCAGTGCGTACCTAGTCCACCACTGTGTACCCAGTACTCTGTAAATGTGTGTTGAATTGAATTTAAAATATTTAAACTATATCATGTTTTCTCCCTGTTCATACTTTTTTTAGGGAAATGAGTGATATAAGACAACGTAAATATGCAATGCGACTAGGCAATAAAAGAGATTTAAGACAACCAATCACATATGCAAAATTCTTATGGCACAATCCAATGACCTCTACTAGGTAAGACCTGGTAAAGGAACAAGAAGCAACTCAACTGCCTTCACAATGCATTGATTCTCTAGATCTTACGCATTCCTAATTATACCGTATATAAACCCCTATCTTGCTACTACCCTTTAGCCAGAAACCCTAACTAGTAGTCGCAGAGTGCTTTCTCAACACTTAATAATGAAATCAGAGAGTGCAGAAAGCTCTTTTATCGGTGGCAAGGAGGAGGGACACTAACCAGGTTGGATGGTATTTCCTTGATATATGAATCCTCAAGAATATGTAAACAATATGATTTCTTTCCTAGTAAAATACTTAGTTGACTTTTGGTTATCCCTGCGAATCTGATGGAATGGGACCGTGCTACTCAGGGTGCTGGAGACCAGCAGCCTCCGCATCACCTAGAAGATTTTTTAGAAATGCAGACTCTCAGACCTCACCTCAGATCTAAAGAACCAGAATTTGCGTTTTAACATACCCCCAAGTGATTCAACTGTACATAATATTTTAAGAAGCATGGACACCTGATATTCTAGCAGCAACATCTCACTTGCATCCTAGTAGACTCTTTGCTCTAAGCCATGATTTCATTGTGAAAGTAAAATATTTGCTTCTTACAGCCTCTCCTTCTCTACCCTTCACTCTTTTCTATACACCTGTTTCCTTCAAAATGTGGTATAAAAAAACTCCACAAGGATTGTTCATGCTTTCAATTGTGCACATTTCTTTCATGTACATTATTCCATTTCATCCCTCAGATATCTCTGTAAACACCATTATGCATAACTTGTCAAATGTCATGTAGGTAATACGTGTCTGAGAACCGGCATAAAGATGCTTCCCCTGTAACCGATGAATTCTCTACCTTCAGAATTCTCTCTGTTATGAACTATACTTTTTTTTTTTTTATGATAGTCACACACACACAGAGAGAGAGGCAGAGATACAGGCAGAGGGAGAAGCAGGCTCCATGCACCGGGAGCCCGACGTGGGATTCGATCCCGGGTCTCCAGGATCGCGCCCTGGGCCAAAGGCAGGCGCCAAACCACTGTGCCACCCAGGGATCCCCACGAACTATACTTTTAAAAAAATAATTGAATCCACATATTTAAGAGGGGGAAATGGATATTTAAAGTATCTCACAGAGTTTGGAAAAACTTGTATCTCATGAGCTTAGGGGAAACAGACAAAAGAGGGGATATTAAGTTCCTTGCTCCTCCTATTATCCCCACAACCTCCAGCCAAAGTCCATGGCACCAAGGACTTGAAACCCCAGGTGGATCTTACTCTCAAGTCTTTTGCCCTTGCCACTGCCATACCTCAATTTATCCTATACAGAGATACTAAATATGCACACTCTTGATGAAGCTCTTATAGCTGCCATTATGTAATGGATTTGCTGTCAGTTTATTGAGACTATGCCTGCTAAAGAAATGAGAGGGGAAAAAAAAGGCCAATCCTTGCTTACAAGCAATGGAGTTTTCAATGAGCACAAACCAACTTGGGCATTTCTATTCTATATGGCAGGACTTCCTGAGCAACCTTACTCATTCATGTGACCTGAACTTTCCAGCAATGAATAAAACAACATGAGGCAATAGCCATAAGGAAACATTTACTACTGTAGGTCCATTAAGAAGTGGTTTGTAGCCTTGGGATATAATACAACAAATCATCAACCACATTCAAAACCAGGTGCATTTTCAAAATCTTTAATCCAAATCTATGCCATATACAGAGGTACATATCTGTACATAATGCAAAATTATTAACTAGATGTTAGCCTTCATCGGAATGCTTGAACACTGTCATTTAGGCATATACTTATCATCCTTTTTGTAAAAGCTTCTTATTATTACAAAATGGGAATCACACTGGAAGTCAGAGGTCTAAAATTAAACATCACACAAGTAGAATGTTAGCATAAGGAGGAATTTTAGAGCAATCATGTAGGCCTACCATTCGTTTCCAATCTATAGATTCACAAAGAGAAGCCCAAAGAGGCTACACAACTTAGCACAAGTTCCACTGCTGTCTGCCACTGACTAGCTAGAGTAACTCTGGGCAACTCCCCTCTCTCTGGGTTTCAGTTTCCTGATCTGCATAATGAGGTGATTGGATTAGATGATGGGAGATTCCAGAAAGCCTGAAAATGTCATTATTCTACAAGACTAAGAGCCACATCCTAGAAGAGCCCCCCCCCCCCAAAGCAACATACAAGAAGATGAAAAGATAATGTAAATGGCACTGGGTGCTCCTAGTGTTCCAGTTTGTTGATGTGGAACCTCAACTTGAGACTTCAGAGCCACATGGGTTGCTGGTACCTACCACCAATGGGAAAACCAGGACAGAACAGCTTCAGGCATATCCTTTACCCGAGAAGTGCTGCAAATGAAAATCAGTCCAGATCTATTCCTCTCCTTCCGAGGATCTAGTGACTTCCTCTGTCTGAGCTCTGCCTCAGAGATTTCTCCTCAAGGTTCACGGGAGCCATGGGCATCCAGCCCTTGACCTAACCCTAGACAAAGATGCATTTCCTCCTGATAGATTCCCTGCTTGGACAAGTCTTTCAAAATCAATCTTAAAAGGGACTCCAGGCTCCAGGGAGCTGAACATTTTGGCATCTTTTAATCAGCGGTCTGGCTTTGATCTGTAGTGAAACCTTGTCATCTTATTGCAATTTTTTTTGAAGATTTTATTTTGAGATAATCTCTATACCCAACATGGGGCTCAAACTCACAACCTCGAGTTCAAGAGTCCTGTGCTGTACTGACTGAGCCAGCCAGGTCCCCACATTTTATTGCAATGTCATTCTGTTAATAAAGAATTGTTTGCTTAGTGTAAAAAAAAAAAAAAAAGTGAATTCAGCCTTTGAGTAGAGGATCTCCATTATCATTGATCATACTTTATTTATTTTTTTGAGTTTATTTATTTATTTATTAATTATATATTTATATAATTAATTATACATATTAATTATATATATAACTCATTCATTATATATATAATTCATATGTGTGTGTGTATATATATAATATATATATATATAGGGGGAGAGGGAGAGAGAGAGAGAGAGAGAGAGAGAGAGAGAGGCAGAGACACAGGCAGAGGGAGGACTCGATCCTGGGTCCCCAGGATCATGCCCGGGGCCGAAGGTGGCGCTAAACCACTGAGCCACCCAGGGATCTCCCATTATTACTATTTTCTAATGAAAATCTAATGATCAGGGCTGCCCTGATAATGCTTCAAGTACATGTATTTATCTTCCTGCCATCATTCTTAGATAGGGTTCTATCTTTGAAATGGCTTCTATTTATTCTTTTTTTAGGTGAGTTTCCATCTTTCCCTTTTTTTTTCTTTTTCATTATTACTATTTTTTAAAATATTTTATTTATTTATTCATGAGAGACACACACACAGAGAGAGGCAGAGACACAGGCAGAGGGAGAAGCAGGCTCCATGCAGGGAGCCTGACACGGGACTCGATCCTGGGTCTCCAGGATCATGCCCTGGGCCGAAGGCAGGTGCTAAACCGCTGAGCCACCCAGGGATTCCCCTATTATTACTATTTTCTAATGAGCGATCAAAAAGTCAGGCAATGGTTTAGGTTTTTAAAAGGGTATTTAAATATAAGGACTCCATGAGGCGAACTCAGACATTATTTATGCAAAAATGGGCACCGCCAATATCCCTACTGATTAAGTCAATCATTAAACTAAGTTTAATTTATTGGCCTCATTTTAATGACATACACAAGTGGACCTGAAGTACTGTGTCCTATTAGCAGTAGCATATTTAAGGAAAGCTGGAATCTATATCTAAATCATTCTATACCATCTCAACCAGGAGAATAAGAATTCTATAAACTATGTCTTATTCAATAAATAACAATTATGTTATTGTTAGTATCATTTTTATCATCCATTATTCATATATATCACTTATTATGTGTCATGCACTCTCCCCAAACACATTGCATATTACAAAGTTCTAACCCGTAAACTATGTCTTATCCAATAAATAATAATCATGCTATTATTAGTATCATTATCATCTATTATTTATATATCACAAATTATGTGTCGTGCACTCTCCTCAAATACACTCCATGATTACAAAGTTCTAACCTTAGAGAAACACTACAGTGCTAACCCTGAAAAAAGACACGTGGAGATGGAAGGGAGCCAAACACTGGCCTTCAACAACAATTAGCTTGTTGAAAAACAATGATCATAAATTATGAATTGGCTCTACTGAGCGAAACCATTGGACGGTACAGGGAAGGTACAGGGAAACTAACCTGCCAGCTGAGCAGCACATACACTTGCCCATAGGGAGTGTTCAGGAACAGGGTTCTGGGACCGGCTCTCTATAGAGGGATTCAGGCCATGGACAGAAGAACTGGGGTAAGGACCCACCAACCCTAGAATTCTGGACACAAGTACGTTCAGCATATGCGAACACCAAGAGTATGGCTGCACAAACAAATGAATCCAAACATCGATGAACAATCTTAGAGGATGATGACTTTGATTTGTCTTTCCCATAGCACTTACTATGTTCTATCTCATGTGAAATCTAAGTGTGTCCTTTTGTTCTCATTCCTAGCAGACTGCAAGTTGACTGAATCATGACTTACCGCATGCCCAGTATTAACTTCGGGAAAGTGCTCGATTTTCTCTCCTGTAATAATGGAACCTACCACATAGGACTGTCACGAAGAACACATGATTGCGTATGTAAAGGATTAATCCTAGTCCCTAGTAAGCAAAAAATACAATTAAATAGAGCTCTTAGTTATTGTTGCTACTATATTTACTACCATTATTATTGTGATTATTACTAAGTCACAGAATATGTCAGGCTCAGGATCTTGGTTTTATTTTATTTTTTAAAGATGTTTATTTATTTATTCATGAGAGACCCAGGCATCCCAGGATCTTGGTTTTATAGTCCCAAAAGTACCAATCAATAGTCATTTTTACATTCCAATAGGTCAATTAAAGCAACAAGAGGGGCAGCCCTGATGGCCCAGAGGTTTAGCGCTGCCTTCAGCCCAGGACATGATCCTGGAGACCCGGGATCGAGTCCCACATCAGGCTCCCTGCATGGAGCCTGCTTCTCCCTCTGCCTGTGTCTCTGCCTCTCTCTCTCTTTCTCTGTGGCTCTCATGAATAAATAAAATAAAATCTTAAAAAATAAAAAATAAAGCAACAAGATTTTACCTGTCAATCTGTCAATCTAAACTGTCTGGGTAGAAGGAAACACACCCAAACCACCCAAGAGTTCATCAAACAGGCAACTCAATAAAGTATTTTCAACACGCTTTTCTCTTCAATAAAAAAAGAGAATATGGGGTGAGGAAAAGACCAAAAAATGAAATATCTTATTTCAAACTGTTAAAAATTACTCTTCTTTGATGCTTGTTGTATGAATTACAAATGAACATATATTTCTCTCTTCGCATAGTGCAAGAGCTGCTAAGTGCCTTTGAAATATATTAACGTTGTCTCCAATGTTCCTAGGAAGTTGATGTCAAATTTGTCTGAATCTGGAATAGCAGACAGCAGGTGGACTTTTAAATTGCATGTGTTCGGGATCCCTGGGTGGCTCAGCGGTTTAGCGCCGCCTGCAGCCCAGGGCATGATCCTGGAGACTCCGGGGTCGAGTCCCACATCGGGCTCCCTGCATGGAGCCTGCTTCTCCCTCTGCCTGTGTCTCTGCCCACCCCCCCCCCCCGTGTGTGTGTCTCTCATGAATAAATAAATAAAATCTTTAAAAAATAAGAATAAATAAATTGCATGTGTTCAAATTGGTTTGAAAAAGAAAAATTTCCATGCTGTAATTTACTCCAATATTGTTCAAGTAATTTTAGCAGTTGGAATCTTCTTCTTCTTCTTCTTCTTCTTTTTTTTTTTTTTTTGGACTCTTCTTTTTAAAGAGTATCCGAGGCCCACCATAAACTAAGACCCTTTAAATGAATATCATTGGCTAAGAAAACACTTCATTTTTCATGGAAGTCCTTAAGTACCTTCTTAGAGTCTGAAAAGTAGTTAGAAAACAAGCCTTCTTCTCCAAATGCCTTATATTCTTGATGAAAAAAAACTGCGTCCCCCAAAAGGGAAACTGATTTGATCAAGTTTCACAAGTAGCTAATGGCAAAACTTAGAATCCATGACTCATTCATTCATTTATGTTTATTGAGAGCTTTCCTTGTGCCCATTCTGTAGGTAGACTTCCAGTATTTATTATGCTTATTATTTTTAAAATTCATTCAATCTCCATTTGACAATTATTCACTTAATATCTACTAGTCGCCTGCACTACATATGGTATAGTTTGCTAAGGTGAGTGTAAGAGTTGTTACCTGTCACAAGCATTTAAAAGACAGTGGGGATGTACCAAGTATAGAGTTACAACACTTGGCAGCATGTAATTAACACCACAGGAAAGCAAGAGAATTTGAGAAGTTAATTTTGTAATTTCCTAAGCTATATATATAAAGAGACATCCTATCTCTATTAACCAATCGTCAAATCTGTTTTCATCACATAGCATGTACAAAGAACTAAGAATGTGATTAGAAAAATTCGAGATCAGCTAAAAGTCTATAATCTAAGAATCTGAGATGCACAAACAAAGCATTTGTTTTACAGCATCAGGACAATATTTACATGCTGGGTAGCAATTTATATGTGAGAGAGAAAAAGCTCAGTATGGACTGACTTTAAGGATCTGAGTGGGAAAAAAAAAAAAAAAAAAAAAAAGAATCTGAGTGGGGCAGCCCGGGTGGCTCAGCGGTTTAGTGCTGCCTTGGGCCCAGGGCCTGACCCTGGAAACCCAGGATGGAGTCCCACGTCAGGCTCCCTGCATGGAGCCTGCTTCTCCCTCTGCCTGTGTCTCTGCCTCTCTTCCTCTCTTCCTCTCTCTCTCTTTCTCCCCCTCCTCCCGTGTCTCTCATGAATAAATAAAAATAAAATCTTAAAAAAATTAAAAAAAATAATCTGAATGGGCTTCAAAGAAGTAGAATGTGACCCTGAAGCATTTATTCCTATGTATATTGTACCAGAAACACTGGCATAGTCCATTGCACCTGGATTTCTTGACACATGCTCATTGGGAGAACTACCTAAATAGATTTTTCCCCCAATTAATAGCTCATGAACAACCAGTACAAAATTACATTATAATATCAATAGGCTCCTAAAGAGGCATTCAGCAACTGAGCAGTTCATTCTTCAATGGCTTTGTTTGTGACAATCCTGATTTTTCACCTATTAACTCAGGAAGCATTTAGGAATTGACCAGATCTTCATCAATTTTGGTATATCCGGACACCACTTAAGTTTCTAAGAAGACTCATTTCTGCTTTTTCCCCAATTCCCTGACAATTCTCACCTAAGTCAAAATGTCCTCTCCCTCCTCTGAACAATGCAATGGTCTGTACATTTCACTTGAAAAATATTTTTTTAACCTAGTATTTACATATGTCACTACATTATTTATAAATGAATACCTTTTTTTTCTCATCTATACTAGAAGCTGGAGACAATATGAGGCATAGCTTTAGCTAAATACAATGTTCTGCTAAAGAGGCACTTAACAAATAGTCACTGTTGTAATTTCATTGCAAAAGAGAGGCTCCCATGTGTTACAGATATACTAGTCCATGAGTAGGAGTTGACAGCCTACAACTTGTTATTTCTGATGCTTTATTAATTTAATCCTCGGCTCCCAGGAGAAAAAAAAGAAAGAAAGGAATATAGAAAGAAAGCAATGCAAAGCACAACATCTCACAGTAGTACGATATCCATAGTCCACTTCCAAATATGCCACCAATTAGCTGTGCCATCTTGGATTAGAGGGTCAATCCATTGTTGAGTCTATGTCTCTATAACCCAATAGAACTGGCTGAAATGCTGCAAGAGACGCATTCTTTCAGGTCTTTAAATACTACAAGAGTCAACCAGGTACAGAATATGAAACTTATTTTGTTTGGATCGTTTAATGGCAACATAGGGGCTGGAGGGGGGCCAGCATTCTTTAGCGTAGCTGCTTCCAAATGTTTAGTTTGGGTATTGTAGCTCCCGGTAAGAAATCCACTGTACTGTGCAACATCTCTCTCTCTCCTTCTCTCTCTCCCTCTCTCTTTTTTCCCCTACTGTCAAAACTGAAAACAAAGTTCCATTGATCAAAGCTTGCAACATGTGGTACACTCTAGCTTTTTTGTTCTATGCTATCCCATCCCATCCCATTCTATCCTACTTTCTTCCATTCCATCTGATTTCAATCTATTTCATTAAATAAAATTGCAGATTTTTGAACGATCAGACCGACTTTGTCTTGGCACCTTGTGTGGCTGCATGAGTTCAGTCACCTTGTCCATTTATTCTAAGGGTTATTTTTCTCATTTGTAGAATATGGATAATAATGCTATATCTATAGAGGGTTGATTTTGGTATTAAACAAAATACTACTGCTAGCACTGTGCTTGGGGTTTAGACACATTAATTATTTTTATAGATGTTATTATTTTACCTATTTTGATTATTATATTCTTATCATTAATTCTACTTAAGGGTATTTGGAGTCTTACGTTAGATTCTCATACACATGATACGGATTGTCAAATCAGGGAATTCTTCACTTTTTAATCAGTTACTAGGGGAAAGGAAAAAGAAAAGAACAGAATTGGTACATACATTTCCAGACATTGAATACTCAATATCACTTTGGTTGTGGTTAACTCTGGGGACTTATGATTTAGTACGTACTTAACCTCCATAGTGATTAAGGGATGTGGAAAATAATAATACTGGCATTTCATTTAGATGTTTCTATGAGGTGACATATACGACAGATTCATTCTTCTAACTTAATTGTGATGAAAGTCAGCTCATCTTCTATTCGTGGAAGAAATATGAACAGAAGCATGTGGTTTCCCTCACCTCTAATATTTGCACCAGAGGAATGATATTAACTAAAAGAAACAAACATGCCTTCTGACTTTTTTTTAACAATTCTAGTTTGAACATCAAATCACTGTTTACCTAGGAGGCTTTAAGTACAAGTCTCATATTTTTATTTCCATCTTTTTTAGATTATTGAAAGAGATCATTATTTAATGATAAAATTCGTGATTCAATGAGATTTCAAACGGAAATATAAACATCAGAAATAAAAAGTGTATATGTGATATAGCATTTCTTCTAGTATTAATACTCATAGAAAGCAAAAAATAATTTGTTTACTATTCCTGCCATGACTTAATAGGAAACTGAACATTTCACACACAAAAGCAAAGAATAATACCAACTTCTCATCAGGAGATGAAGTGGCATGATTTCCCCAGGTGGAGTTTATGGTTGTCTTTTAATCATTCAAGAGACTGATTTTTTTTTTTATTTAAACTAATCTTGCTTGCTTTCAACCTTACTCCACTGATCCTATAACTCTTTCCTCTTCTCTCTTTTCTTTTTTTTCTCTCTCTTTTTTTTTTACTAATTTAAATATGGACCCATTTTTAATCACCATGTGTGCGCCCTCGGCATCAACATTTCAGAAGATATCTTCAGAGCACCCACTGAGTGCACCACACTTGTTTCATTTTGTTAATTGAATGAATCTCAAACAACCTCATTATCTGCCCACAGCACTTAGCATTTTCCTATTACAAAGCTGTCTTTGCAATGTCTTCTCTACCAACCAGAAGGGTGAGAATCTTGCTTGTAGTATTTCCCAAAACACAGGACTGGTCCTTACACCAAATCCCCATGTTTTCCGACCACAATGGGTGAATTGAAAAGACCTACTCTTGAATGCCTACTGCATATCGGTCCATAAATGCATGATACGTAGTCTTCAAAACAGCCCTATGATATAGAAACCATTATGCTCACTTAAAAAAAAAAAAAAAAGATGATGGGAACAACAAAAAACAAATTTACCACTTATCAAAAGTCACATGCTGGGTAAGTTCTCGAGGTGGGACTCCAGATGCCACCCTCGGTCACTGCACCCAGTCACCACTGCTACTAAGGAAATGCTGAACTACATCCTGGTCCTTTTTTCCCCCTATCAGAGAGCTCTTTGAAGGCCTTACTATCCTGGGTTGTCCAGACGTGGGGACCATGTTAAATCCAAAATGGTTCTAAGCTGTGTAAAGCTCTTTCCCTGAGCTCTGGTTCTAGAAAGGTTTGGAAGACAGCAAGAATTAGCTTAGTCAACCTGTAGACATAGTGACCAGGCCCTGGAAAAGCTGAAACCAGGGGGAAAGCTTCCTCCCACTAGTGGAAAATGATTTTAGGTCTCTTGTCTCAGGAAGTTTTGCATGCAGCTTAAATTCACACACACACACACACACACACACACACACACACAGGACAAAGCAACAAGAACAAATACCCTCTCACTCAAAGTTCGGTCAGTCACCTGACATGTCTGAACAAGCAAGAATCGAGGTCGGCCTCAGTGGCATTTGTGTACCGTGAAGGCTTTGTGGAAAGCCCCAGTTTCTTGGGCTTTGCTCCTCTTTGCACCCTTACCCAGAATGCTCTCTGCTTTTCCACCTTCCCTAGCGAAACAAACCATTCTTCCTATGTCACCTCCTCCACAAAGCTTTTTTTTTAGCATCTCCCCACCCCTCGTTCTCTTTCTTTTGAGTTTTCCCCCAAACACTTTATCAAGTCCTTAACATAGCGCTTATCATGGTGCATTACATATTTCTCACTCCACAGAACAGGTGTTTTTTCCAACCTCAGCACTGCTGGCTTTGGGGGGACAGTGTAATTATTTCGCAATGGTGTCGCCCTGCGCATCACAGGCGGTTTAGTGGGATTCCAGGTCTCTACCCACCGGAAGCCAGCAGCATCTCCCCTTCCATTGTGACAACCAAACACGTCTGTAGATATCGTCAAGTCTCCTCTGAAGGGAGGGTGGGATCGCCTCCCATGAACACCCCCTCTTTAGATCATGGGGACCGCAGGAGCAGCCACTGTACTGTTTTCCATCCAGTACACTAGGGAGTATCAGGCCCACAGCAAACGGTTAATTAAAATCTGTTGGCTGGAATTAAATTACTCTCATTTCCCAATACCTACATCCTGACTTATCAAGTGCACTAAATTCACACTTTGTTCAAAGTGAAACAAACATGACTGCTAAATTAAACTCTGGATTCAAGGAAAGTGAGATCAAAAGCCACTGGACGTCAGGATAGATAGACCAAAAATACTTTTCTGGCTATTTGTAAGAAATTAAAAAAAAAAAGTATGCATTACCTGTATTTTTATACACGAAATACATAGTTCATGGGTGCATGTATGCACCCATAAACACGATCACCTTTCCTGGAAAACCACAGAGAAGTAATCTGACGTGTCTAAACACATACCTAACATGCTCTGTTCGCTAAAATATGCAGTGAATTGCTAGGGCTCCCCACACGTCCCCCCCCCCAAGATCCATTCATGAAAAAAGTGATGCTTATTTTGAAATTTCAAAATTGGAGGGACTTGATTCAATAAAGCAGCACAGACAGTGTGATATCGCCTTTCTTCCTGATACGATAGTCATCTCTTCCCAATTTAGTGCAGAACAATTTAAAGTCATCCGACTTTGCTTATTTCTGTCGACTAGTTAGTTAACCATTTATTTGGACTGAAAAGCAGAACCGGCTTCTGATCTTCATAGCAGTTTGTGCTGAAAGGCTTTTTCTCACTGGCCCCGCCTAGCTTCCTTTGTCTCCCGAGCTGAGTCTTTAATTAAAGTTCCAAACGTGAGACAGATTGGTCTCTCCTCATGGTCGCAGATCTATGGGCCCCTTACCCCCACTGCTACACTACTGTCAGCAGCAGCGGTGCATCTGGCAAGTTGGTGATTTTTGCAAGAAACAACTGCAAAAAGCAGACCAGCCCCTCGGGAGCAGTCAGAAAGGAGGTCACCCGGCACTACTCCGCGTGATCTCCTAGGAATCCTACGAGGCTGTAATTTCAGGAGCCAACGTCTCATTGGTTGCCTCTTTTTGGTTGTGGATACCTTGATTCCACTTTTTGTTACAATACTATGAGATAGTGATGATTCTTGCTCCTACAAAGAGGAAGTGACTCGATACCAAGACAATTAAAAATTTGTGTGATGTCATTTAACTACTCAGTCAGTAGTGTTTTGTTCCACTTACTGATTCACCCCTGGATTCTTCTCAGGTACACACAGCAAGCACCCGGAGCACCCAGCAGGTCCTTTGGCACACCCCCTAGTCCTCCTCCAAAGAGCACCCACATTCATATTCAAACCTGCAGCCTGAGCTACTTCCCAAATCCTCACTTCCTCACCCGCTGGGCTGACCTCAGCCCCAAGCCCCAGAGGCCACCAGGAAGGACAGTACAAGCCACTGAAATGCAAAAGAATTTGCCATTTGTAGAAGAGTGCGATGCTGAGGTTGGGGGGCTTGTATACCTGAGGCAAGAGACCAAGAAACAGCAAGCACTTCCACCGCCCGGTTGCATACCAATGGGTCCCCTTTTCTCTGGTTTCAGCATAAAGAACCTGGGAGCCAATAAGTGACTTTAATTTAAAAGAGCTTACATCACGCGTCACACAGATTTTGCTCCTTAGAACGCTTTGACAAATGTCATGTTCTGCTACTCTTGCTGCAGCATTTTGTGCAGTGATACAATAGAGGTCACACGCTCACCTAGGGCCCCTATATTTTGTGGGTACATCTTGGGAGGCCCCCTTTCAAGCGTAGTGTTAGAAGGTTTGTTTCATGGGGTCCCATCTTTTAACTAAACATGAACATGGCTTCACTGAGCTTTAGAGAATCATTGATAGTCAATCTACTATCTTCTCTATCTGTCATGTATCTATTATTTATTGATCCATCCATCCATCCATCCATCCATCCATCTATCCATCCATCCATCCATCCAATGTATTTCACAGAATCCAAAGAGTCAAATGAAATGTTACCGGTGGAAGCATTGAGTAACCCACAAAATATTATTCACATCTAGGGACCAGGCAATTCTGTACAACACAGACACGCACACACACTCGTGTGTGCTCTCATGGAGTGCCTCAAAGAACGGAGGGCTTTCAAGACAAATGGATCTTACCACACACTTTAGAATTCCAAGCCAGTACAGAAAGAGTCCATTTTATTCTGATAGGGGTGTGAAAAGGTCAAGTATCGATTTAGCTTTCCAAGAGGAGACAAAAAAATAAATAAATAAATAAAAAGCTCTTTCTGAAAATATTTACTCCTTTTTGCTTTCATTCAGGGCTTCTGTGCCGAGCAGAGAAGGTTTGGAACCCACAGGATGGCAAAGATAAAATGGCCCAGCTGATAAATGTGGGCTTGAGATCAATTTTACTTGTCCCTATGACCTTTAATACACAAAATGGAAAACTCCTATATTGTTGCAGGAGAGAACACAGGAGAAATGAAAGCAAGGCAATCAAAAGCTTTATGTAATTCCTATATTAAAATATCTGGCATGTTTGATGTTTCCTCATAAATAATGTCTTGTCAAAGCACTTTCATATAGACATATCGCTGCAAAAAAACATCAATATTGGCTTTTTGACAAATTTAAGACTGTAGACATCTTCCCAGACTTTAAAACTGCCTCTTTGCTACTAAATGAAGTGCTTGAGCAAACACTTTCATGATGTCTGGGTGAAATTTTAGGGATGTCTGTGACTGGAGAGGAAATATCCTTGTATCAGGAGAAATGTCACCTAATCCCCAAGGGATGTATAAAACGTCATGTGGCGTTTATGCAAAGGGTAGCAATTCCTAACCTTTTTTTTTTATTGGGGTTGCAAAACTATTTGTACTTAATCCCAGAGTTATCATTCACCCACATTCTCAATCTATACTTTTATGCCCAAATCCCCAAGGCTACTTCTGGACTGTGGAATTCAAGGGGAGTTGTCCAAGATTTTACTGTCTGGCATATGTTTGACTTTATAACGATGTTATTGGAGACCAGAGGTATTCCAGAAAACCCACCCAAAACAGTCTCTTGTTATTCGTTTTGCCTGTGTACTTGGTGTTTTTGACCAACTCTCAACCCAGAAGCCAGAGCTGGTGTAGAATCGGGTAAACCTCGTGTTACTTCCTGGGTACTTCTAGCAGAGGGACCTAAGACTTGCTACTCAATCTCTGTAAGTCTCAGTTATCTTGTCTATAAAAATGAGAATAACAGTAACTATCCCCGAAATACTCAGGACGATCGAGTCAGATGACCAAAGTAAGCAACGTCCTCTGTTGTCCTGTTCCTACCTCTTTTCGAAGTATTGTTGGTTCTTGGTAAGGGAGATGATGAAAATAAGCTCATTTATGGATTATCAAAACCTACCCCTGAAGAGGCACCAGAGTCCAGTAATTATCCATTGCCTTGGGTTCAAACTCAGCTGAGGGACCTTGTGTGAGTCATTTAACCGTTCCCAGTCTCAGATTTCTCAACTTTAAAATGGGAAAACATTGAGATATTTAAGTACACATATTTTTTATAATTAAATTAAATTATTTTTTTAGAATTAAATATTAATTAAATATTTCTTTTAGAATTTAGTATTTAGTAATACTAAACATTTAGTATTACTTTGAGGTACCCTACCCATTATAACAATGTCATCCCCACTATGTAATCCATGATAGTAATAAATCATGCCCTTGCCCCTTGTGTTAATCTTCCAAACAGAAGATCACATGGTGAGATGAATTCAATCTCTCTTTATCTAATCTCTAAGGTGCCTAGAGAAGACTGCGGCTATCTGGCGAGCACGCTTAATGCCAAGGGCCAATCTTTTCTGACCTTCCCTGTTCCTTTCCTGGCGACAGTTGGGTCATGGTTGTGTCATGAGTGTCAGTGCTACCCGGCCCAAAAGTGGCAAGGCTCCCCACTGCCAAACAAAGCCCCAAAACCAAGCCCCAAATTGCCAAGAACAAGTCTTCAGAGAGACAAAAAGTCATCCTAACTCCTACAGAAAGCATGATAGGCCCAGTCCTATCAGACCAGTACAAGGATGCTAGTTGTTCACACTTTAGTGTAAAATGAAGATTAGAAAGTTGACTTTGATGGATGTTAGAGAAGACCACAAAGGCACCGAAAGTCTGAATGGAGCAGAGTGACGCCATGAATTGGGAGTAAGAGGGATAGAAAGGCTGGACAGGACGGTGTAAGCAATGTGCCGCTCAATTTTTTTTTAATATTATTTATTTGAGAGAGAGAGTGTGTATGCAGAGGGGGGAGAATCAGGGAATCTCAAGCAGACTCTCATAAGTTTTATTTCTAGAGAAGCTCGAAAGCTCTCATTCTGCCTCATCCATCCATTCCGTAGGCAGAATTCTAATATTCTTGAGTCCATAAGTTTCTAGTACTACCCCCGGCTGACTTCAGCTCCGAGACGCACCATCGTTTTAGTCACGTTGGGTTGGCTTGGATCCACTCGTGCATCCCAGAGAATCAAACCTGAGAACTAACACGCGGGACTTGTTAGCAAAGCTATCTGGGCATCTAGAGATCAGGCTACATGGGTCATTCGGGGAGAAAACAATCTGCCTCACGGCAGTGGGGGGAGGCCGGATGACCCCCAGCTGTCGAATAACACAATTGTGAGTTCAACACTAAGGTCACCGCCAGTAAGGACGGTCACGATGAACAAACCACTGAATGTCTCAGCCTCCATTTCCTTTTCCTGGAACCGGAGGGAATGATGGAAACCCCACAGGGTTGTGCGGAGCGTTAGGCGGGCATCCATGTGGAGAGCATCGTGGAGGCGAGCCCGGCATTGTTCCCTGGCCTTCCTTCACTGCCTGCACGTGGTCCACATGCAGGACCAAGCCTGGGTGGCCTCGAGGTGCTCGGCACGAGGCGAGGCCTGGGAAAGAGCAGACGCTCCAGCGGTTACCTGAAGGTACGTGTGGACGGGTCACTGAATGAATAAGCAAAATGAGGACACTCGTACGTCGACCCGCCAACTACATGACCCCAGGAACGACATCCCGTTGTGGTGTCTTCTCTTGCTAAGACGCCAAATGGTGTAGTGGTTACGACGGCTGATGGTGGCTCTTGTGTCTAGAGCCAGGATGCTGACTTAGCAGGTGCAGGGCGCTCGGGCTGAGAGCTGAGCAACCAGGTGCTGGGGCGGAGGCAGGGGGTCCCCCTCTTAGACCAGCACTCCAGGCCTGGCCACGGGGATCCATCCCCCTTACCAGGAGGGCTTTGCTGATGTTTTCAGGAGACAGACGCATCAAGCCACCGGGTGTTTCTGCCAACCACCTCCTGCCAAAACCCTGATGTTTCAGTTCATTAGTGTGGACACTTGCCATTAATTTGGATACTGCTTAAGGGCGCTCGTTCCAAAGGACGTTGGTTTTTTGGCTCCTCTTTTTTTTTTTTTTTTTGCAGGACTATTTAATGCATTACTGCAACGGATCGCCCCCTTGCCAAGGAAGGAGCCGTGGCCACCCACTTCTAGTCAGCCTCTGCCAAGAGGCTCCTAAGGTGCGGCTCCGGGAGGCATTTACTGGCTTCACCCGGAACCGACAAACAGATGAGAAGAACACTACCGGCTGCGCAGCAGAGCCTAAGCCCTGTGTGTCTCGCTGTGCTCCTCCCGGCCTTTCTTCCATCCTTCCCTCTTCCTCCCTTCCTTGCCTCCTTTATGTCTTTCAGAAAAATAAGAAAGTAAGGGTACTGTGCCGGGTGTCAAGTGGAACAGATACAGCCGACGCCCAACCCCGCGTAGCCGTGGCCTGGCCCGCCTAGTGTCCTCGGTGGACCCCCTCCCTGAAGCCCTCAAGGCTCCCTCTAAGACGGGGCTCGGCTGGACAACCAGGGTCATTCCAGTTCCTCTGTGGGCCCCTGCTTGGGGCAGACGATCAAGAAAGGGGGTTCAGGGGAGATTCTGGGGACAGTTTTCCTTAAGAAGACTCCAGGAAGACAGGAACTCTTCTTCGGTCTTGGGCTCACTCCTCAGTAGACGTGACGCCCATGACCGATGTGGATCTCTCCTGACCACGAGGGAGGGGGGTGGCCAGAGACCCGGGCGGCAGGCAGACGGTGATGTGTACCCTGGATGCTGCCATTGAGCCACGGAGATGACCCAGAAGCACTCGTCCTCCGTACGTCCTGCGCTACGTGAAAAGGAAGGCCTTTACCTTTGAAAAGCCAGTCGGGACAACAGTTTGTAAAGCCTGTAGCAGGTCGTGGTAAAGCACCAATAGGGCACAGGAACCCTGTCACACCCCTTAGGGACTCGGGAATTACCAAGCGAGTTGCTCTGCATATGGTTAAAAGTTACAGTCACGGGCCTGTCTCCTAAAAATAGCAAAATTGAGCACTGTGATTCATTTGTCTCATTATTCACGATTCCTACGTGAATCTTTCATCTCTACCTGCAATTATAGTGAGGGGGGTCGTTTGTAGGGATGCATCCGAATGTTTGGTCCTCCAGTTTGGATCTGGACCCAAACTAAATGCTCAGATACTTGTTTGAACTTGCTTCGCCCACAGGTGGGAGTATCTTTCTAGAAGATACCCAGAAAAAAATGCAAGATGCATGCATATACAAAATGACTAACAGAAAATATAGAGAAAGCAATTCTTTATTTTTTTTTAAGATTTTATTTATTCATGAGAGACACAGAGAGAGAGAAAGAGGCAGAGACACAGGCAGAGAGAGAAGAAGGCTCCATGCAGGGAGCCCGACGTGGGCCTCGATCCCAGATTCTGGGATCATGCCCTGAGCTGAAGGCAGATGCTCAACTGCTGAGCCACCCGGGGGTCCCGAGAAAGCAATTCTTAAAAAAAACAAAACAAAACAAGAAAACAAACAAAAAAACAAACAAAAAAATATATGGTAAATTTAAAAAGAAAAAAAGAGAGGCACCGAATGTTTTTGGTAAAAGAGAAGAACAAATTAACGTTCACTAGAATTTGTCTCTCATAATATAGTGCCTCCAAAATAGGGTAGGTTGGGGTTAAGTTTTATTAGAAGAAAAGACCATTTGTTGGGGTTGAAATGTTTTCCAGGGTTCGGGAAAAGGCAGCGGAAGGCATTCTTCAGTGGGTAGCAAATATGTGTGTCCTTAATGGAAGACCATAGAGCACTTCCATCTTGCCAAGCCAACACTTAACTAGATTATCCATCTGGAAGATAAAAAAAGTTTCAGTGATGCCTGGAAGGCTCAGCGGTGGAGCGTCTGCCTGTGGCCCAGGGCGTGACCCCGGGGTCCTGGGATCGAGTCTCACGTCCGGCTCCCTGCATGGAGCCTGCTTCTCCCTCTGTCTGTGTCTCTGCCTCCCTCTCTGTGTCTCTCATGAACAAATAAAAAAAATCAAGTCTCAAAAGTTTTGATCTAGAGAAAGGGCCTGATACTCATAGGTTCAATTATGGGAAACATATCCTGAACAGAGACCATGACCACATCGTACCAGAAACAAACGCTCTGTGCAGCAATGCAGCTAAAGAAAAGGGCTTTTTGTGTGAGTGTGTGTGTGTGGGGGGGATCATGTGGTAAAATCTCCACCATATGCTCAATGAATCCAGCCACTCAATCTCCCCCCCTGCCGGAAAAACAAAGCAAAATACTAAAACTGAAACTGCAAACAAGCAAACAAGCAAACCCCCAATACTCCCTAGTTCCCAGAATACAGCAGAATCGTAATCATATCGCTGTATTGGCAGCCCCGAGCTACCAGTCAGGACCATACTGGCTTCTGAGGCAGGAGGGAAATACAGTGGTGGGGGCGGCCCACCCGCCTGGCTGGCCTATCCGGATTCCTCAGCCGTGAGTTCAAACACAGCCTGGGCCAGCTGCCTATAGAGATGAAGACGAGAGTGGGTCACCTGGGGGGTGACCTGGAGGGTCACCACGGGTCACCTGGTGGGCCACCTGGCAGGCCACCTGGCAGGTCACCAGGAGGGTCACTGTGGGTTACCAGGCAGGTCACCACACCTGGGGCATCATAACAGGGCCTCTCACTCTGTCCACACCCACGTGTCCCCTCCGTCCTCCCGACCTCACCAGGATCTGAAAACAACACCATGCACCCTGAAGCCCAGGTCCCCTCCCATCGGGGAGACGGTTGCTGCCTCCAGCGCCGGGGTCGAAAAGCCAAGGGTACTGGTCTGAGCACGTCAGTTGCCAACACCTTAAAATCCCCTATAAGCTGAAGTTGTTGCTTTTTTGGGTTTTTGTTTTCCTCTTCCCCCCACCTTCCCCAATTTTTACTGCTATTCTCAATTCAAAATCATGATTCTTAAAAAAAACAATGGTAAAAAACCAATGGTACTGAATTTGACCTGGCAGCCAGCTCTGCACTCATCGCCGGCTGTCCTTCTGGGCCGTGGGCGCCCCATCAACCCTGGCAGGGAGAAGCAGGGAGGCCAAGGAGCCCTGCGCCTACCACCCAGGCTGGAGTCTCCAACTGTTGGGTGCAGAGGACGCATCCTCGGCCCAGAAGAGGTGCTTTGCCGCCGTCGGGCTTGGGCTGCTGGTGTCCGTGCTGCTGGGCCGGGCAGGTGTGCAGGCCTCCCCGGCCTCCACTCCGCTCTCCTCTCGGTGCTGACCTGGGGCAGAAGGGCCCAGGGGAGGCATGTGGCCCTCAGGACTCCGTCCCGGCTGTCCCACTGGAGCCCGTGTTCATCTCCCGCCCCATCCAGGGGGAGAAGAAGGAGCTCCCCGCCCCGGCCTCCAGGGCCCCAGGCCCATCTGCCCCCCTCTGCAAATGCACAGCCTGCAAGGCCACACACACCACGTGTCTCTGCTTCCGTGCACGGCCCTGGGCTCCTTGGGGGGACCGGGAACACCCCGTCCGGGCCTGCATTGCAACACCCAGTCCAACAGCTCAAGGTCAGGGGCTCAGGCTGCACGTGTAAAGGGCAGTCCGGGCGGTGTTGTTCGGGGACCCATGTTCGGGGACCCACTGGGAGGTCAGTTGTTGCAAAGGCGACGTGGATTTAAAAGAAAACCTTCCCTTCCTCTGCTCCCTCTCCCTCCGTCTCCAGCACAATCACTGCTTCCTTCTCCCATTTCCCAAAGCACTCTGTGCAACACTCCATCGACATTTCTTCCATTGTGCCCTAAATATCTGCTCCCATGCCTTTTTTTTTTCCTTCCCTGAGAAGGCCCTGTTGTAGGTCTGTCTTTCATTATCCTCTTGGCATGATTGATCTCATTACTTTGCCCTTTTACTTTGCCTCATGCATTTCCTGTTCATGCTTTCCAGTGTCATTTTATTACTGCAGCTGTTGAAGGAATTGAAATGCGCTTTGAAAATATACATAACGCCAGGAAACTTATTTTTCGAAGTGAACGGCGCCGATTTAGACACTTAAAAGGGGGCTTCGATCTGTGCCCCGCTTTCTCAATCCTCCCTGGTCTAGGTTTTCCGTGATCTCCTTCTGCAACCCCCAAGTGTCTCAAATTAAAACCACACTTCAACGAAAGTCACAACCAATGAAGAAGATTAAATTGTTCTCTTTTCTGGAGGACAGACACAGCAGGCCTCGAATATTTCAGCAAAACCCAACTCCTAACAGCACTAATGGTGCCATTTGGCACTAACACGTTGTCAGGAATTAAAATCTGAACAGTAGAGTTAGGAGCAAGGGGGAAAAATATCAATAAAATTCAGTTCAGGCAGACAAGTATGTGGTCGGCATTCGATGGAGGGATTATATGCATACATAAATAAACCATTAAAATCCTCCCGCCAGGAGTCTGCGTGGCTCACGGTGATCTGAGCTGCCGCGGGGACGATGGCAAATCTACACGTAAGTTGTTTGTTTACAGGCTCAGAAGGAAGCATTTGACAGATTTTAAATATATACAGATAGTTCATCTCTACATTTTTGGGGATGGTTGATATTTCAGTAAAACGGGGAGTGTATCTTCCAACGCTGTGTAAAAAAAAAAATTTTTTTTAATGCTCCAGTAAAAAAAAAGTAAATAAATAAAAATAAAAAATAAATGAACTGCTCCAGTCAGGTCCTAGTCCATGGCACCATCTAAATTCTTTGACAAGTCTCTCATGTATCATAGTGAACATTTTTGGGGATGGTTGATATTTCAGTAAAACGGGGGAGCGTATCTTCCAACTTTGTATAAAAAAAATTTTTAAATGCTCCAGTAAAAAAAAAAAAGTAAATAAATAAAAATAAAAAATAAAAAAATAAAAAATAATAAATAAATAAATAAATAAATAAATAAATAAACAAACAAACAAACAAACTGCTCCAGTCAGGTCCTAGTCCATGGCACCATCTAAATTCTTTGATTCTTTGGCGAGTCTCTCATGTATCATAGTGAACACAGCGCTGCCAGAGGTACTGTGAATGGGAAAGGAAGGAGCACACACCCTTGACATCCCAGGCATAGGTAGCATATGGGATCTTTACAAGGACTCTCTATGAACCCCATTTAAAGATGGGAAAAAACTAAGAAAGGATTCCTATCTTTCCCCACAGAATATAGTTGGTCAATAAAAAAGGAGGCAGGCCTTAGCCCAAGATTGCTTTGGCTCCAATATCCATGTTCTTCCCACTGTCCCAGACTGGTTGACCCAAAGTTCATTTCAGAAGTTGTCTTCCAGAGCATAGAACACTTCCTTTCTGTCCCAGACACACACACACACACGTCACTCTTACTTTCCTCCCTGTCAATGGACAGATTCAGCTTACTTTCATCCTAAAACCTTCCCTTTCTGACGGTCACTGGCACGTACTGTTTTGCTACCGAATTCTGTTGTTGAGAACCTACCAGCGCCGAGGGATGCAGGAACTAGTTCTTAGAACTAGTTTTGTGTCCTCAGATAGGATGTAATAATTCTCCACTTAAGAAATATGTCAATTTTGCTTCCTGGGGCTCCGGGGGGTGGGAGGCGGGGGTCCTCAGCAGTTGAGTGTCTCCCTTCGGCCTAGGGCATGACCTGGGATCAAGTCCCCCATCGGGCTCCCCGCAGGAAGCCTGCTTCTCCCTCTGCATCTCTGTGTGTGTGTGTGTTTCTCTCAAGAATACATAAAATCTTTAAAAATAATAATAAAAATAAATAAATAAAATAATAATAATAATCTTGCCTCCTAATCAATGTTTAACTAAAACTTAGCGATTTACTGAGTTATTATAACTGAATTATATGATATTAATGAGAGGTCCTTTAATCCACACAGTAGGGCTTTCCGTCTGGTTGAGTACAAATATGTTTTTTTAATGAAGTTACTGTGTTCAAATGAGGTGCTTAACTGGACCTTGTGGGGGTCCCTTTGTATGGAACTAATCATCGTACCTTAAGGTGTAAATACGTTCGAGTATTAAGTTTGTTTCATTTAAATGGGAGGAGCGCTGTCCCATAAGGCAGGGAAATACAAAATGCACTTCAATGAAACTAATGTTAGGTTTGAATCCCGGAAAGTGTGATAGACTCCCTGCCTTCTCCAGGAACATATTTAACTTTCTATAATCATCGGCTTTCTGTTTCGCAAACCCCCTGCTTCAGACCTTCATCGCTTCCCCTGCTCCTGTTCCATCTGGAGATGAAACTGTGTAGGGACAGCAAGCCAATAAAAGGAAGGGAAATCCGGTCTTTTAAGAGAATGGCATGGAGCTTCCTACCAAGCGATGGATCATGCACCATCGTGTCACCAAATTTCCGCGCAGCGTAGGAAAGAGCAAGGATGCTTTCGTGGGAGACAGGGCAATATCGTATCCTAACCTGCATCCTGCTAGGTGCTGAGCTCCTTTAGACACAAACAGGGCTTTCTACTTGCTTGGTGACTTAGCAAATCACCCAGTACCCCCCTTTTCATAAGGGGAAACGGATACCGTTACCTATTAAACAGCCAACGACACCTCAAAGTGAAACGCAGGAGGGTCGTAGCTCCCGCTGCATCACAGACCGTCTCTTCGAGAAAACTTGGGAGAAACCATGATGCTTCCTCAATGGCGCACAAAACAAACTGCTTTGTGATTCTGAGTTTATATTAGGGAAACACCGCATACGGCTTACGTTTTTTTTTTTTTTTTTTATCATTTTACACGGAGCTCTAAAACGCAGCCTGAAATCGTATCCCTCTGAACGGCAGCATATATTTAAAAGAAGAGAGGATGGGGAACTATTGAAAACATAAATAAGCATTCTTTAGGAAAACCCCATCATTTGCAGAGACTGGATTAGTATTTATATAACATCAAACTGTGGCATTGGCAAGGAGACGGGTAAGAAAATAAGATGGGTTTAAAAATACGGCGTTTAACACATGACATTTTGGGGCCCATATGGAGAATCTATTTAGAACCTTGATCATCCACACAGGCTATATGTGCCTCAGGATCACGCATGGAGCGATCCAAAAGGAAACGCGCTCATACACAGGACCCGTCCCTGGAGAGTCTGAGTCAGCAGGCGAGGCTGCGCTCGGGTTGGGACCACCGGACGCTTCCGGGGGGCCCGGGTGCACAGCAGCGGCCGGGGGCCACAGGCCCAGACACGCTGGGGGAAGCACTTACGGATCTTCCTTTACCTGTGGCTGTCCACCCTTTCTACAGCTCTTGGCGATTCTATCTCAGCTTTCACCTTCCGAAGGATGAAGCTAATATTGCCATTGAAGGGCTCTGTGTTTTATTTTTTTAAGATTTTATTTATTTATTCATGAGAGAGAGAAGAGAAGCAGAGACACAGGCAGAGGGAGAAGCAGGCTCCACGCAGGGAGCCTGATGCAGGACTCGATCCCGAGTCTCCAGGGTCACACCCTGGGCCGAAGGCAGATGCTCCACCACTGGGCCACCCGGGCATCCCAAGGGTCTTAGTTTTATGAGACTGACGCGCTGCCTACTGTGCAAACGAGGCACCCAGGCTCTGTGTTTCAGCTAGAACCCTGGCCTCCAGGCCTCACATAGGATCACTGGGAATTTATTTAAAATCTACAGCTGATGCTGCTGTCTTGGAGCATTTCTGGAGTCTCCTCCCAGCTGCAACCCTCATGCTAGAAACATGCTACATCTTGCAACAAGAGGAAAGAGCCGCGATACCCAGCAGTCACGTTGGCACAACATAACCGTTTGGCCTAAAAGGTCTTCCACTAAAAAGGAATGTGTTGAAAATGAAGGCCTTATGGGCTAATTCCTACCAGTCAGGCTTTATTGAATCCTTGGTAGGTGCCAAGCGGTCAGCTCGGTGCTGGCTCTTTTCTTTTTCTGCTCTTTTCGATAACAGAACGAAGTGGGTATTAATCGCATCCCCATTTGCAGTGACTGTATCACGCCCCTCTTAGCTGTGTTGATGGTGAGGAAAGGAAACACGTAGGAAACACGGTTCCAAAGGAGCCCGAGGCGATAACACGCAGTGATGACCACGTCTGAGGTCTATCTTGCTTCAGACACGCGCCCAACGGATCACCACCACTGCCCTACAACAAGGCCGAAATCAAACGGAGTCCCACCATGTCTCCCTCCTTTATTTCATCCGAGATCTGCGGCACTAGATGCTACACGTCACGCACTGGGAGCTCAAGGCCGTGGCAGCAAAGCGCGTATTGCAAAAAGGTGACGCAGGTGAGTTTTTCGGTTTCCAAGTACGAATAAAAATTCTGCTTAAATAGAATTAGGCACACTGTAGCGTGCAATCGCGTCATATCTAAAAAGTAATGCACATACCTTGATTTAAAAATACTTTGTCGGGGGGATCCCCGGGTGGCTCAGCGGTTTGGTGCCTGCCTTTGGCCCAGGGACTGATTCTGGTGTCCTGGGATAGAATCCTGAGTCGGGCTCCCGGCATGGAGCCTGCTTCTTCCTCTGCCTGTGCCTCTGCCTCTCTTTCTCTCTATCATAAGTAAATAAATAAATCTTTAAAAAAAATAAAAATAAATAAAAATACTTTGTCACTAAAATTGCTAACCATCGTCTGAGCTCCTAGGAGTCGTGATCTTTCTGCTGGTGGAGGGTGTTGCCTCATGGTGTTGGCTGCGGACAAGCCAGGGGGTGGGTGCTGACGGCTGGGGTGATCTCTGGAAGTAACATGACAGTGAAGTCGGCTGCATCGACGGGCTCTTCCTTCTACGAGTGTGCTCCCTGCGCCACGTGGTCCTGCCCAGTTCTCCGCAGGAGAACCTTTCCAGGGTTGGAGCTCATCCTCCCAAACCCTGGCCCTGCCTCATCCCCTGAGTTTTGGGGACACCTGAAGTCAACTGCTGTCATTCCACGCATCTCCCCAGCATCTTCACCAGGAGCAGGTTCCATCTCAAGGAACCACCTTCTCTGCTCGCTCGCGAGAAGCAGCTCCCCACCCATTCAAGTTTTACCATGACGTTGTCACGATCCCATCACATCTTTGGGCTACGCTTCCGAATTCTCCTTCTTTGGCTATTTCTACCATGTCTGGAGTCACTGCTTCCTGCATTCAAGTCTTGACACTCCAAATTTGTCAAAAAAAAAAAAAAAGAAGAAGAAAGAAGAAAGAAAGAAAGAAAGAAAGAAAGAAAGAAAGAAAGAAAGAAAGAAAGAAAGAAAGAAGAAAGAAAACAAAAGCCCTCACTCTCAGTAAAGGACAGTAGGAGGTGTGCCACGAGGTGGCCCTGTGGGCAGCACAGTCGTGCTAATCCTGGATAGGCTACTGCCAAGTGGCCTTGGGTTGTGTCTCCAGGGCAAGGCCATGTCTTGATCTACCTCTCTCCAGGGGTAAAGGATCCTTGCACGGCCAGTTTTAGGAACTCACACGGGGGGGCCTAAGGGCATCCCCCTAGTCAAGGCAGATCCTGAAATGTCTGGCTGGGAAGTTCCCTCTTAGAGCTCAGGACTCTTTCCCGGAATCTACGTCTCCTTAAAGAAGTACAGAATGGAAGTAGGTGACGTGATCCAAGTCGCATGAAACTAGCCCACGAGGGGGGCCTCTAGGGCCAACCCAGCAACTCTCCTGGAAGAGCCATGCTGGCGCCCTTCGCCTGCCATTCGGGAGGACGACCAGGCTTACGGGCCCTACCAGCTGGAGGTGACATCGACACAACGTTCTCCTCTGCGTGGGTACATGCATCAGATTGTGCTTTTTGCCTGTTGTGGCGTCGTGGCCCTACCATCCGGGTAAGGACGTGGTGCACAGGCACTGTCTCACTTCGCTGGGGCTGCCGTAACAGGACAGCCCAGACGGGGCGGCTTCAACGGCAGACATGCATCTCCTTGCAGTCCTGGAGACCGGGGGGTCCAAAATCAAGGGGGCTACAAGTCTGGCTTCATCAGGGCCTCTCTCCCGACCTGGAGGATGGCCACCTCCTTGCTGTCCTCTCTCGGTCTTCTGTGCAGGCAGGCCTGTGTCCAAACGTCCCCTCTTTCTAAGGTTGTCATTGGTTGTTTTGCATGAGGGCCCAGCACAAAGACTTCAATTTCCCTCCATTGCCTCTTTAGAGGTAGTTGTCTCCAAACTCAGTCACAATCTGAGGCCCTGGGGGTCAGGACCACCTCCAGCTATGAACTTTGGAGGACACCGTTCAGCCCATGACCATTTAAAAAAAAAAAATAGAGAAAGATTCTCTTCTGCTGTATTTCTAGGATGTCTACTCTTGCAACCAATCCATGAACTCGGATCCTTCTTTCAAGGAGGCAGAGGGGAGGAGAGAAGAGGGTGACTAGTGACTTTTACTTTTGCACAGCTGCTCTTTGCACAGTTGATTGGAAGCTGGAAATTCAATAAACAAAGATTTCCACTGCCACTGGGGCTCCGGCTACGACTAACAAGATCATTGACTGTTTATAGGCAGAACGAAGTTGAAAGTCACCATGCGTGTCCGGGGATCTTGATCATGTAGTGTATACAAACAGCCTGGGTGAGCCAGCTCTAATACTTTTCCCTATTTTTCCTTCTCCAATAAGTTGGTTACCGGGGATAAAAGCTGAGCAGAATGACACCGGTGCACGCCAGTAAGCCAGGTGTCGCTACAGAATTTTGAACCCTCTATTTGAGTATCCTTTTATTTTTTTTTATTAGTATTTTTTAGAGATTTTATTTATTCATGAGAGACACAGACAGAGAAGTAGAGACACAGGCAGAGGGAGAAGCAGGCTCCATGCAGGGAGCGTGATGTGGGACTCGATCCTGGGATCCCGGGGTCACGACCTGAGCCAAAGGCAGATGTTCAGCTGCTGAGCCCTCCGGGTGCCCCAGAGTGTCCTTTTAAAGACCTATAGAGACTTTCATACCCTACAGAGTCGGATGCACTTCAGGTCTCAAAACATTTTTTTTTTTTTTAAATCAACCCTCCGACTCCCAACTCGACCCAGATATATTATGCTCCCGGAGGAAAAGCAACTAGCTTGCTATTCCAAAACCAGTCTCCAAGGGACCCCTTCCTTTCCAGCAGACTGCAAACCCGAAGCCTCTCTTATATAAAAATTATGTAGCTTTACCAACTGCTTCCCTCCTTTCAACAACACTGAACGTGAGAGACACAGCACAGCAGCCGCATTGAACAGATGAAGGTGGAGAGCTCCTGAAGGATTAAATGACTTTTCCTAAATTAGAGAACACAAAGGTGGAGAATGAGAGTCGAATTTCTTCCCTTCCTAGCTTCAGAACTCCTCGTAATAGATAGGATTTCATGAGTGGCACATGGTGGTGGTGACTAGCAGACTCTGTAACGGGCATTTAATGACTTGTTCTGAGCTGAGCTAAATCCAGTGTGCTCACCTCCTGGCTCCAGGAGGCTCGCCGCCTCAATGAATTGAGCTTGGACTGCCCTGCCACCTCCAGCTACTAAAACAGTATTTCTGCTCAACCCTATGCCTCTTACTGGGGTATTCATCATCCTCCACTTCCATCAACCCCGAGTGTAGACCCCCACTTGCCAATCTAGGCAAGGGCACATGAAGCTCTCACGGGGAAGAGCTCTTTCCCGGCTAACATGCATGGACAGACAACATCACAGCAGAGGTCAGTGGCTTCACCCAGAACTGCATCATGGACTCAAGAAATCACATGATCGCATTTTCTTCCATCGCATCTTATGATGTGATGAACTAGGAAGGAACTGTGGTATGCAGGCCACGTGTTGCATCTCCCAATTCATTCACTTATTAATATAATTCCCGGCAGTCTAGCATTGAGTCCTATTCTTAAAGGTTCTATCTGAAGTTCATTGCCATAAAAAATGTCATTGAAAACCTTAGTATGATGAGCCAATCCGTTCCCGCACATTAGAACGGGCATCCTCCAACCTGAACCTGAACTAAACACAGACATACTTAGGAGTTCCAGAAAGCTGAAGGCTTTAAGTAGAAGTTACATGAAAAGAAGGAAAATTAAACAAAACAAAACAAAAACTTGACATCTCCATAAGAGCTATTTTGTATTTTGCCTTTTTTCTCACGAACTCAAAAAACAAAAACAAAAACAAAAACAAAAAGCAAGCAAATATCGATGACAAAATTTGTCCACAAAGTGTAGACCACTATGACTCCAATTCTGAATACTTCATGAAACAAGAGAAGACAAACATCCAGGAACATAATGGACCCAGACCTTCCTTGATACATCCTCCCATGTCTGATTCAAAAACTGAAGCCTATACAAGATATACAAGGATGGCCATGGGTTCCAGCCTTGTAGATGATGCACATAAGACCATTTCAAGGAACAGCCCTTGGTTAGCAAAGACCCCTAGAGGGGGTTTTCCCTGAAATAGCTGAAAAGTCATGTCCATGGAAGGAAGAGGGGAAAATCCCTCAGCTTTAATTACATTTCTAAGGTGTATGAGATCCAAAGAGAAAGGACAACTGGCTCCTGGGCCAGTTAACTCTTTAAAAAGAAAGAAGAAGGAAGGAAGGAAGGAAGGAAGGAAGGAAGGAAGGAAGGAAGGAAGGAAGGAAGGAAGGAAGGAAGGAAGGAGAAAGAAAAGAAAACTGTTGCTAGTGGAAACCACAATTTGAATGAAACATCTTCATTTGCTTCAAAGTCTCAAATAAAAATCATCTTGGAGGAAAGCAAGTCTTAATATAAAAGCATTAATTAAATTATCCAGACTCATGCATAGAGTGTAAACCTAGGATTCATTTATTTTTTTCTGTCACTGCAAAGACACCCAATGCATTCCCCCCTCAAAGGGAGGGATTTCTGGATGATAATTCACCCTTTAAATGGAGCGGTGTATGTGAAAATCCAAGGTCCTTGACTAAAGGTTGATAATCTGTATATACTAGCCTTCCTACTCTTCCCACAGATCTTATATTGTGGAATGCACACATTTCTCTCGAGTCCATACTTATAAAAATTGTATCCGAACTGTCCAAATCCCAATGTTACTTTGTGAGACTTCATTTTACTTTAATCAATTAGCCTAGCCAAGTGCAGAAATATCTGTTAGAAGCTGGTATTTAGCAGCAAATAAGCTCTCAAATGGAAAGCAATGCGGACATTTCTTTAATGCATTTTTTTTTTATTCTTTACTTTTAACTTTCTAGTTGGGTTGTGATCTTTGCTAGAAACAGCTAAACCAATAGTATCTGCATTTTGAAGGAACGTTATTTTGAAATAATATTCGTTGTACGAATCATTGAATGAGCAACAATTCCATTACACTTAATTCTAACCATAAGTAGATCCCCTTTCTAATGAAAAATATGTCATTCTTGCAAAAACATAAAAAAAACCTTCATTACACTATTATCTCCCACATTCAATTGGTTATCTTTTTTTTATTTTATTTTTTTTTTCAACTGGTTATCTTGACAGTAGTGTAATGCTGTTATGTTGCAACGTCTTATACAGGAAAACACCACAAGTAGAATTTAGACTTCAAAATGATGATATAACAAGAAATACATGCGTGTATCTGTTTGTGTGTGTGGATACATGTATATATTTTTACATGCGAACATGTTTATATGCATATGCACAAGTACATATAAAAATTTCAAATATTAAAATGGAAAATTTTAAAATCTAAATCCAAAGTATTAGGAAAAGCTTTCGTGTCTATGTTTATTCTATGGGAAGTTAAAAAGGACTTGACAATCATCAATTCAATTTGGTCCATATAAGACAAGCCAATATGACCTGAGGCTTCTTCTCTTTGTCTATTTCTTTCAGGATAAATTTGCAAATATAAAATGATTGCACTAGAAAATGAAGAGCTATTTTGAAAAAGATCTCTTAAGTCACCAAAGGTCAACAACGGATTGATTAACGCTAATTTCTTGAATTACATTCATTCACGTTAAAACAATATGTAAGAGGGGGTCCCTGGGTGGCTCAGTGGTTTGGCGCTGCCTTCGGCTCAGAGCGTGACCCTGGAGACCCGGGATTGAGTCCCGCGTCAGGCTCCCTTCATGGAGCCTGCTTCTCCCTCTTCCTGTGTCTCTGCCTCTCTCTCTGTGTGTGTCTATCATAAATAAATAAAGTCTTTAAAAAAATAAAAAAAACAATATGTAAGAAAAAAAGTGTGAATATCTTAAAACTCAAAGTAGCGTCTTAAAACACAAATGCATACAACAAACCCTAATAGTCCTAATTGACATTGTGATTCATAATATTATGAAAACGACATTTGCAGGGGGAAAAAAAGTTTACTCAAATTCAAACTGCATTATACTCAGAGGGATTGCATCTCACTTTAAACGAATTCCAAGTTTGTGGTGTTCACTACTTCATTTATTTTCTTCCAGCACTGATGGAGTACCTACTACGTGTCAAAGAGCTCCACGAAGAATAAGACAGGCTCCCTATGCAGAGAAAAGCTCAGGTTGCTGTGGGGAAAATATTAATAAAGATGCAATTACCAAATGACATGCTAAGTGCCACGGCGGAGGTGCATCTGAAGGGCTGGGCGAGACGGGTAGAGGTCACGGCCACGGCCGCGATGGGAGAGAAGGCCAATGTATGCTACCAATCAGCACACACAATTTAATCAACGGAACAAATAAAATGACCTGTCTGAAGGCAACGGCACTTAGTTGGGGATTTCTAACAAGGGCGGAAGGTATAGAAGGGAGAGAAAGTCAGACAACATATATTTAGTATGTGTTTCTTTTAATCCAATTACTTTAGACAAGTAACTGAACTGCTTGGATGGGCTCCAAAGAAGGCCTCTTTTACGATGGACGCTGCTCCATTACAGACCACACTCCACTCTAGTTTATCACAAAGCACGTTTATCAGCTAGATCCTATTTATAGAGATTTGGAAAAAAAGACACAAAGCCTCCTATAAATGGAAAAGATATCCCCCCCCCAAAAAAAAGGTAAGCACAAGTCTGTGACAAATGGCCACCATTCCTGTCATTCGCTTGTGCTTATTACGTGCAAGGCGAAGAAGAACGAAACAGGATGTGATTGCTGCAAACAAAAATGAAGATAGATTTTAAGTCAATCCTTTTCCGGAAAACCGGTTGAGGGCTCGGCTGCAGGGTGTGGACCCCTGTTAAAGCTTGGGATGTCAGGGATGCCTGGGTGGCTCAGCAGTTTGGGGTCGGCCTTTGGCCCAGGGTGCCATCCTGGAGACCTGGGATCGAGTCCCGCATCAGGCTCCCTGCATGGAGCCTGCTTCTCCCTCTGCCTGTGTCTCTGTCTCTCTTCTCTCTCTGTGTCTATCATGAATAAATAAATAAAATCTTAAAAAAAAAAAAAAAAAAAAAGCTTGGGATGTGAGTGAGCTCTTTCTGATGGAGGGGAGGTGAGGATGGCGACCCCCGAGGAGGTCTGCTCTCCTCCGGGGGGCCAGGTGCGCAGTGGTCCTTGGGCCATGGGCCGGCAGCAGAGCCCACCCGGATCCCCGTGGGCACCCCGAGGGAATCACCAGGCCCGTGGGAAGCAGCACCGGAGCAGGGCCAGGAAGCACCGCGTTCCGTCTACACCGGGAATGGAACTCCTGCCCATCCCGGTTTCAATCATTTGGCTGCGCCCCAGATGCATGAATGCTTCTGAGAAACAGCCGGAGAGCTCTGGAGTGTGGGAAGTCAGGGGAGATTGCGGGGGGCGGGGGGGGGCACAATTCCCGTCAAGCCTCTGGCCACATCCAGGGCTTCCCTTTTAATGAGTTAATATAAACATCAACCCCGGTGCTGAATCAATGAATTCACCTACTTAATTTCGTAGTTAATTAGTGGAAGCAAGCCTGAAATGAAGTGCTGACCCTGCGGAATAGCCACACACACACACACACACACACACACACACACACACACACCCAAAAGGCAACTCTCCCTGTGGAGGACTAGGCCGGGCAGAGATAGAAGAGGGAAGAAATGCATTCGACAAGCAAGAAGTGGGGGGCCGGGGGTGGGGGGGCAGAGGAGGGCGAGATGTGCAGGAGGAAATGCGCCATCGGGGATCCCTGGGGAGGGGAACGGGAAGATGCATTTCCACCCTCCCTGGCCCGCGTCCTATTCCCTGCAAATAGCTCTGGGAGCGTCTGCGAGTTCAGGGAGGGCAGGGCAGCGAGGCCTCTCCATGGAAACCCATCGCTTTAGAGACCGCAGCTGAGAGGGGGGCATCCTGAGAGCACCCAGGCCAGGGGGCAGCACCCTCAGCACTGGGCGCTGGCGGGCAGCGGGGGAGGGGCCACTGCCAGAGCTGTGGTGTTGGGGCGCCTCGGGGCTCAGCCCAGGAGCAGTTGCCTTGGGCCCAGGGGTGATCCCGAGGTCCCGGGATCGAGTCCCACCTCCGGCTCCCTGCATGGAGCCTGCTTCTCCCTCTGCCCGTGTCTCTGCCTCTGTCTCTGTGTCTCTCAAGAATAAATAAATAAAATCTTAAAAAAAAAAAAATGCTCTGCTGCCATGGGCTCACATTCTCTATTTTACCCACAACCATGTGTTAGGCTCTTCCCAGGACTCTAGTGTCTGTAGGTCGTTGCACGGTCCCAGCCTCCGCGGAGCCACTGAAGTTAATGACAGACACGGAGGCCACATGTCCTAAACACACGAGAACGCATAAAACTCGTATCCTCCTGCCCAACAATGACATTAGGAGAAAACATTTTTAAACAGCATATATATATCATAGCCGTTCAACAAGAAAGGAAAGAAAAAAAGAAAAGAAAAGAAAAGAAAAGAAAAGAAAAGAAAAGAAAAGAAAGAAAAGAAAAGAAAAGAAAAAAGAAAGGACATTTGACCCTAACAAAATGACAAAGGAGTAAAACTAGAGGCCAGCTTTTGAAATCGTGTGAATTTACTTTTGGGAGACTCTCAGTAACGTTTTGCTTCGTGGCCACTGTCTGGTTCCTGGTGCGGGCTTTCCCATGCAAACTGACCCCGAGGCTTCCCCACGCACCCTGACCCCGAGGCTTCTCCACGCACCCTGACCCTGAGACTTCCCCACGCACCCTGACCCCGAGACTTCCCCACGCACCCTGACTCTGAGGCTTCCCCATGACCCCGAGGCCCCGAGGCTTCCCCAGGCACCCTGAGCCTGAGGCTTCCCCACATACCCTGGGGCTCCAAGGCTTCCCCACGCACCCCGGGGCCCTGAGGCTTCCCCACGCACCCTGACCCTGAGGCTTCCCCACGACCCCGAGGCCCCAAGGCTTCCCCACACACCCTGAGCCCGAGGCTTCCCCACGACCCCGAGGCCCCAAGGCTTCCCCACACACCCTGAGCCCGAGGCTTCCCCACACACCCCAGGGCCCTGAGGCTTCCCCACGCACCCCGGGGCCCCGAGGCTTCCCCACGCACCCTCAGGCCCGAGGCCACAGGTCCCAGGGCTGCACAGACACAGGCAGGGAACCTAAAGCCTCAGGAGCTGCAGCTTCATGGCGTGCTCCCCGCTGTGGCCCGACCGGGAGCTGGGGAAAGTAGCGTCCTGCGTGTGAGCGAGCCCCGCGGAGCCCACCTGGGCCGCCCTGCGCCCCGACAGAGCCAAGCAGGCGGCTGTCTGAAGGAGCAAGCGGCCCTGCGCCCAGACCGAAGGAGCAAGCGGCCCTGCGCCCAGACCGTCACGGTGACCAGTGACCGGGAGCTGCGGGCCCGGCCCACTAAGCAGTGGCCGCCGGGAGCCCAGGCTCAGCTTCAGGGCCCTGCGGGCGGCGGCCCTCCCAGGGGATCCCACAGCCAGACCACTGCTCCACGCCACCAGCATAACACGCCGCCAGTGGGGGCCCTGGTCGGCGGGGTCGCCTAGCTCCACGTGGAGCCTAGGAGCCCGTCTATCAGGGCAACTAATGGCAGACTCCTGGGAGACAAAGCCAGGCTTGCTTTTTGTTTTGTTTTGTTTTTTCTTTTTTTTTTTTTCAAGATCAGCAGTTGGAAGTTTATGGGTCAAACTTGTCCTGTTGTGAATTTGGAGGCCGTGCCTCCTCCTGGGTGAGGCCCGGGGGCGAGGACGCAGCCCGGGGAGCCGAGGGGCTGACCTGGGGAGCCTTCGCTCCGGCTGCGGAGGCCAGGATGGGGTGCAAAGGACGCTCGGCCCTGCACAGCAGCAAGCAGGAGGCAGAGACCAGGCGGCGGAGCTAGGGAGCACTCCTGCAGCCCAGGGCAGGGCTGGGAGAAGAGGCACCTGGAGCAGGGCCACCTGGAGCAAGGCCATCCAGAGCAAGGCCACCTAGAGCAGGGCCACATGGAGCAGGGCCGGGCTCCAGGGCACTCGTGCTCCAGGTGAGGTCTGTTGGGGGAGAAGGTGGACGGGGAGGAGAAGGGCAACGCAGTACCCCATTTCAGCGACCCGGGGCCTGGCGGTGCCAAAAGCCTGGGTGACGGCTGCAAAGGGGTGTCATCTGCAGGGACGTGCGGAAGCGCCGCTCCGTCTTGCCAGCTCCGCGGGACGGGAGGCGGCTGTCCAGGTATCGTAACATCGCGACAAGCCATCAGGCCTCTGCCGTGTGTTTGCCTAAAGCATTAGATTTGGGGATGAGGAGCCACGACTGATGTTAAAGGCACCTTGTGTCCTTTAAACAGAAGACATTGGGTCAAACACACAGCCCAACAGCTCGAGGCCTCCCAGGAGCCGGTGGGAATTCCTAACACGGGCATCTGTGGTGGGACGGCGCACGAGCAGGTGCAGGTGTAGGTGCACAGTGTGCAAGTGTAGGTGTCCACAATCCTGTAGCGGCGCTGGGCGTGCCCGCTGCCTGGGCCCTCTGGTGTGATCTTGTGAGCAAAACACAGTGGGGTACAGCCCCAGGGTAAGAAAGGGGACCTGCGTGGGGTTGCCTGCTGCCTGGCCCAGCGCCTGGGGTCAGCAACGTCACTGCGTGGCTGCTTGGGAACGGCCCCAAAGCGGTGGCCCAGAGTCCCTCCCCTCCAGCCTGTCCCACAACCATGCCCGTCGGGGACAGGAGAGTCTCAGGGATGGTGGCCCGAGTGCCTTATGTGTGGAGGATGGACGGGTCTTCCGATGACTACAAACAAGACGGATGGGGGTAGCAGGGCCACGATGGTGGCAGGAAGCAGGTCCTCACTCAGCCCATGTCCCGCAAACACCAAGGCTTCCCAGAGCACCTACGGGCCCGACTCGAGGTGACCTCACACGGCTGATATATTCGCAAGAAAGGGCCCAGGAAAAAGTTTTGCTTTTAGATATCCAGAGTCTGTGGCTTGGCAGCTGCCCTCCACCAAACCCGAGGCTGCAAAACAGGACAACACATTGATCGGCAAGGCCCAGAGCACGCAGGTCGGGGGCCAGGGACGGGGGGTGGGGGGGTCAAGGAGCAAGTAAGGTTAAAGGAGAAAGTTGCAGGTCTTTGGTTTTCTGACTGCTTTCAGCTTCCAGAAACCAAGTTTACAAAAAAAAAAAAAAAAAAAAGAAAGAAAGAAAGAAAGAAAGAAAGAAAGAAAGAAAGAAAGAAACCAAGTTTTTGTGGCGTTTTGCTGCCGTTGTTTAAATGAAGTCGTCTCTCGTGAAAGGCAGCCTCGCAAAACAGACCAACCACAGAGCTGACCAGAATTTCCAAGCAGGGCTGTGTCATTTGGTAGCTCTGGGACATGGGTATGTATGTCAACTGAGCCTATCTAAACTTCTCTTTCCTCGTGTCTTTAAAAAATAAATAAAAATAAAAATAAAAATAATAATAAAAATAAAATAATAATAATAAATGGAAAAAAAAAAGCTTACTTGCTGATGGATTCCACGTCATCACAAAGGTAAAGTTCTTGGAAGAGTGTCTACGCAATCGGTCAATGTCAACTATTATCGGCATTTTTTTTTGCATTGTTTTTTTTTTTTTAATCATCATTATTATTATTGTGGCTTTTGTGAGGGTCCAAGGAGATCAGATGAAAAAATAACCCACTACAACTTCCACCCTAAAAAGGAGGTCAGTGAGCTGGTGTCCATTCCTAGGCGCAGCCTACTCTATCAGCAGCTCATGCTCCCACAGCCCTTCTCGGAAACATCTGGACCTGCCCGGGCTCTCAGCTCGGAGAAGTGCCCAGGTGGCCGGGAATCAGCATCCACGGCATGGCCCACATGGCGTGAGGACCACAGAGGGGAGCGCTCGCAGTCCCAGGGCCTGGGCCATCATCCTGGGCTTTGAACAGGCATCCAAACATTGGGACCCAAAGCCCAGGGAGTCATTTCTCCCCACTGAGGAGCCGAGGGCCCGGGGCCGCACTCCTGGGACCTTTGTGTCGCGGAGGGCAGGCAGGTGCACCCCTCAGGGATGCCTCTCTGCTGAGATCTCTGCCACGACGGGGGAGAGGAAATCAAAGCTGGACCGAGGCACAACCGTGGCTGGTGCAGTTGGCCGGGAACATGGCCGTGGGGGGCTGTGTAGACAACCCTGTCCAATGAACTGCCTCTGCCTGAAGACAAGGCTTTTTTTTTTTTTTTTAAGATTTTATTTACTCAGGAGAGAGACACAGAGAGAGGCAGAGACACAGGCAGAGGGAGAAGCAGGCCCCCTGGCTGAAAGCAGACGCTCACTCACTGAGCCCCTCCAGGATGCTTTTGTTTTTGCTCTTGTTTCCACACTTTTAGAGAAGCTCCTAAACTCCCCTTCAGGAATAAGAGCCAGCTCCTAGGAGATGAAAGGAGGGATGCAAAAATAGCAATGAAGGCAGGTGAGCGGGTTCCTCTGAAAAACTGGTAGCTCCAGCCAGATGATTTGCAGGAAGCAGGAACCCCTCTAGGTGGTCATTAAATGTAGTGTTTCAGGGAAGTGTGAACAAAATCAACACTTGTAGCAAGTTACCCCAGGGAGTAGAAAACCCCATCCTCCACCACCCCCCGTCCGACAGGTGGTATTTCCCTGTGGTCATCTCCCCAGCACCTAATTCATCTTGTTTCTTAGCTTCTGAGTTTCATTTGGGTAAAAGGATTGGACTGTCAGCTCCATTGCCCTGAAGCCAGTGCTGGGTCAACGAGGGGGCACAGAACCTAAGCTAGTGCAGTCAGCTCAGGTCCCAGGACGTCTCCTGCAAATGGTGGGACCAGAGTGAGGATCTTTTTTTGGCAGGTGAGTGAGGGAAACAATAGTCTGGGGGTGAAAGTGGCCCCTGAAAGAAGGCTGAGCTACGAGAATTACAGAGAAAACAGAGCAGGAGTCCCTATGACCTTGTTAGCACCTAGATCAAACCATACCTGAACTCTGTGTACTGCAGGACTTTTCAACTGTTAAGGGCCAATAAATACCCCCTGCCTTAATTTAGCTAGCATTATTTCTTCTTCTTTCTTTTTTTTTTTTTAAGATTTTATTTATTTATTCATGAGAGACAGAGAGAGAGAGAGAGAGAGGCGGAGACACAGTCAGAGGGAGAAGCAGGCTCCATGCAGGGAGCCCAACGTGGGACTCAATCCCAGGTCTCCAGGACCAGGCCTGGACCGAAGGTGGCACTAAACCGCTGAGCCACCCAGGCTGTCCAGTGTCCCTACTCCACCACCCCCAGCAAGCTCCTCCTGCCCCAGGTCGCACCCCCCCCCTGCCCCAAGCGGGCTCCTCCTGCCCCAGGTATCCACCCCCCCACTGCCCCCAGCAGGCTGCTCCTGCCCCAGGTTGCCCCTCCCACTGCCCCCAGCGGGCTGCTCCTGCCCCAGGTGGAGCCTCCCCCCGTCCCTAGGGGGCTCCTCCGGCCCCAGGTTGCATCGCGGTCCCCAGCAGGCTGCTCCTGCCCCAGGTTGCCCCCCTCCACCACCCCCAGTGGGCTCCTCCTGCCCCAGGTCGGCCCCCCCACCACCCCTCTCATTTGCTGTGGGGTGTCAGCCAGTGGGGGTGCACGAGGAGCAGCAGCCGAGCTTTAAGGAGCCAGGAGGCAGCTCCAACTGCAGAGCTCTCCTGGGGGGGGGGGGGCGGGCTGCAAGAACCTTCTAGAGACCTGCCCGGCATGCTAATCCTCCCAGGCTAGGAGTGCAGGCTGCTCATAGTCAAGCCATTGTTCCCTCTAATTGTCAGAGCCCGGGGCTCTGCACCTGCCGGGGGGGGGGGCAGGGGACCCCCCAAGGCCAAGGCCCAGGGGCAACCCGACCCAAACCCGGGGTGCAGGCCATGGGTCTGGCTCACTCTGGGCCTGGGAGTGACCGCGCGGGGTTGGTATAGGTTTGCTGGGGCGACGAACAGTTGAGAAAGTGAGAACCAAAGCAAGGAGGGCGGGAGGAGGGAGTGGGGGGGGGATAGGGACCCGGCCAGGAGATAGGGAGCGAGGGAGGGAGGCCGAGCAGGAGGGCAAGGCTGTGTGAGGCTGGGCACTGAAAACCAGGGAAGTTGGCTGGAAACTATTGCCATGGCAACGTTCAAACATACAGAGAAAGCCTTCACAGTCCCCGAACACCACTGGGTAGATGTTAACTCTTTGGGGTGTCTTCCCATTTTCTCCTGTTGGAAGCGAGCAGAGGCCCTGGCGGGCCCCCACACACACACACACCTGCTCGGGTCCCAGCAGGTGAGTCCCTCTAGGGATCATCTGGCTAAAGCATCCTCACTCCGGCTGCTCAGGTCACAGCGGGCGGAGGGGGGGGAGGGGGGAACCTCATTCCACCTCCCCGGCTCTCCCTCCCTCCCCTCTCCCTTGCCCCCTCCCCACCTCACTCTCACCTGAGTCCTGCCTCAGATTCAGCTGTGAACCCCACAACTGTACAGCATTTCCCCCCAAACCATTCCTGTCTGCATTTGCAGATGCCGAGCACCTTGTCTAGCCACATCCCCCAGCGCCCCTACTTGGTTCCTGAAGTTCTCACCATCAAGTGCTTGGTTCAAGAAAATCGATCTATTGTCCTGAGAATAGTCTCTTAGGCTCCAAGAACCCTATTAAATGACCGGCTGTACCAACAACAGGATATGTATCGAGGCGTCACAAATCAACCAAAAACTTGTTCTAAGGCAGGGCCACATCACAATTACAGATGATCTTAATCATTAGGGGACAGTATTAGTCATAAGAAAAAGACCTTACTGTTTTTTTTCATGGGAGAACCTGTCCCGATCCCAGATATCTACCTTAGCAAGACCTCAGGAAATAGAATTGAACGGCTAAATTCTCCCAAAATTGATTGGATCAAACAAACGGGCCCCTCCAAGAAAACCGCTATCTCCATAGTTTATAATTTGGCAAGAACCAGAGACCAAATATAGCGCCTGATCTTCTAAAGAAACCTTTCCTTGCACGACCCCCCTCCTCCCCCCTCACACACACCAGATCCTGATGCTTTATCACAAAGGATGTAGTTAATAGAGAATGATTGCTTTGGAAATTCTGGGACCAAAATGTAGAGAGGATTCAAAAGGATTTTTTTTCCTAAGATTTATTTATTTGAGAGAGAGAGAGAGGATCTCAAGCAGACTCCAAGCTGAAGGCGGTCCCCAACGTAGGGGCAGGGCCTGAGATCACCACCTGAGCCCAAACCAAGAGGTGCTTAACTGATTGCACCACTTGGGTGTCCCAGGAGAGCTGGATTTAAAAAGCACCATGAAGCACTACATTAATGTTCTCTTATTTACTCTTATTAGAGATCAACAATAGTAATCTCTAAACTGGAGGGGGTAAAAAAAAACACCTAAAACTAGAAGAACTGTAAAAAAAAAAAGACAAGAGCTAAGAAGAAATGTTCTAATTCAACATAATCAAGATATTTATTTGTATTCAAAGATTGAAAAATAAAACCATAGTAGTCTTTAATATTTAACACTTAAAAAAAATCAAATCCAGGGTCTTCTGCTGTTTCTTATGAGAGAAAGGAGGGGGGGGGGTCCTTCTGAAGCCTGAAGCCAGAACATCTCCTGAGACGTACCAGGCTCCCTGAGATCAGCTGTTGACGTGTGGGAAAAAGTGACTACAGCTCACCAAATTGTTCAATCCAGGCATTTTTTTAAAAGATTTATTTATTTATTTATCCATGATAGAGAGGGAGAGAGGGAGAGAGGGAGAGAGGGAGAGAGAGACAGGCAGAGACACAGGAGGAGGAAGAAGCAGGCTCCATGCAGGGAGCTCAACACGGGACTCGATCCCAGGACTCCAGGATCACGCCCTGGGCCAAAGGCAGGCACTAAACCGCTGAGCCACCCAGGGATCCCAATCCAGGAATTTTTACTAAAGTGACCATCTTTCCTTTTTTTTTTTTTTTTTTATTTTCCCACTGCATGAGTCCATACTTGGACAACAGTTAAAATCAAAAGGCAAAGTCCCTTTCCACTAGTCACTCAAGAGGACAAAGGCCCACTTCACGTAACTGTGCAGCCTGTGTGGTTTGCGATTCCAAGGAGCACCTTGGTCTCTGTAAACAATATCCTTTGTGAACAGAACCATCGAGGAGTCTGCATAGCAATGCCTGCCGCGAGCCTATTAGCAGCTATAAATGAGAGCAGAAGAATTCATGCTCGATCTATTTATAGAACTATTTTCAAAACTGGGATCCTCAAAGGCAGCAGCTATTACCAATATTTCTAAAAGCGGATTCAAAATCACGCACGTACTCGGACGATGGCATACGGCAGTTAAAACTCCCTCTCTTTTGGCTCAGTTTACATCAAGCCGTGGCGGCGATGTTTACCTGGGCTATTTCAAGAGTGGTGATTGGCACGTATTTGTTTCAACTGGGGAGAAACGGAGGGGAAAAAAAATTGCAATGTATTTATGGATCAGAGTAGTTCTGAAACATTGGGTCCCTGCAAAGGAAGCAAATAATAAACACAAATAATAAAAAGTCATCCCAATGGTGCAAATGCCAGAATAATGGCCTACCTACACCACAAGCCAAACTGAAGGAAACTCTTCACCCCAAAGAAGTGTTGGGCCAGTCCGCTCACTTATTGGCACTAGCAGACTGATGGAGCTCCTGTGCACTATGTTAGTTCCACACGGGAGATGACAGGGGAAGGGGGGGTCCAGAGGTGCTGGGGCAGCTCAGTGGGTTGAGTGTCTGCCTTCAGCTCAGGTCAGGACCCGGAGTTCTGGGATGGGATGGAGCCCCACGCTGGGCTCTCTGCTCAATGCGGAGTCTGCTTCTCCCTCTGCCCCTCGCCCCACTCGTGTGCTCTCTCTCTCATTGTCTCTTGCTCTCAAATATACAAATAAAATCTAAAAAAAAAAAAAAAAAACAGATGAGGTCCATATCCTAAAAAATGTCACCATCTAGTGGGTTTTAGCCAAGTCAATAGATGTTACAAGAGTGACAAGAGCTATAGCAGAGCTATGAACAAAAGGCTGATGTAAAAAAACAAATAAATAAATAAATAAACAAATAAATAAACAAATAAATACATAAATAAATAAATAAATGGCTGATGTAGAGGACAGGGCGCCTGGGGGGCTCTAGGGAGGCTGGGGAAGGTTTTCCCAGAGGAGGGGACTTGGCCTGAGGTTGGACATCTGAGCATCTGCCAGAAGCACGGTTCAGGCCTCGGGAAGCCTGAGCCGCTCGCAGCCTGCGTAGCTGCAGGGGATGCAGGCCGGCGGAGAGGTGCGTGCAGGTGGGCCAGACCCTTCCAGCAAGAGGAGGAGTCCGAGCTCCGTCTGTAAATGGATTTCTAGAGTCTAGAGAAGAGGACGTCCCGCCATGTTTCAGGGACTCGTGCTTTCAGAGAAAGAATGAACGGGCTGCACGGGAGAAAGTCGGCATCACCAGCAGACATCCAGCAGAGAAGGAGCCGACTCCAAACCACTGAGGGACTAGGGAGCTGGGTTTGAGACAGAGAGAAGGTTGATGAGCGACTGGAGGAGTCACTGGGTGCAAGGGACGTGGACGAGGTGCTGGTGGCGCCTGAAACTAGAAGTGCCCAAGCCTTGAGGGTAGCGTGAGCAGGGCTGCAGGGGGCCAGAGCCGGCGGGGCCTGGGTGCCCAGCTCCTCTCTCACCATAAGCCCAGCCCACATCTGTTGGGGGCGCAGAGAGATGGAGAGTGGGACAAATCCCCAGGGGGGCGGCCTCAACATTTAAGGGGGGGCAGGAGGGCTGAGCCTAGTAAAGGCGGGGAGGGTGAGCAGCACCTTAGCCCTGTGGTGGGTCTCAGGAGGCCACAGGGAGCCCTGGTGGCAGGAGCAGCAGATGCATTAACCCTGCTGAGAGCCCGGGTGCCCACCGGTCGGGGCACCCCCCGTTCGTGCACGATCCTAACTGAGCACCGAACTTAATGTCAGCCGTGACCTGATGTCGCACACAGCTGTGGGGTCCCCGAAGGTCTCCCGGCCCTTTAGCCCTTCTGCTCGGATGGTGAGCGACTTGGGGCAGTTGCTTGCAAGGGTTTCTGAGTGGTCCCTTTCTCACTTAGATGCACACTTGGCTGCAACCGAAGACCGACAAAAATGTGCGACATCCACATGTCCTCAGCATCTCGCCGTGACCTTTGTGCTAAGAGGAAGCAGGGCGAGGGGGGCCTGCAGCCATCTGGGTCTCAATGAGAATGTCCAGACTGACATGAGGCCGCACAGTGGCGCGCTGGTGTGTGTGTTCCCAAGTCAACAGGTTTGGATTTACTGATTCTCATCCCGGGGCCTAAAGTCACAAGAAATGTAGCTTCTACTTGCAGCTCCACGGACTAGTTGCTATATGACCTTGGACAAATGACTTAGCCTCTCTGTGTTTCAGTTCCCCAGGCGAGAAGCGAGCAGAGAAATACATAATTTCGACGTAGTGCCCGGTGCATAGCGAATGCTCAGTAGATCAATGGTAGTCACTACGGCAACCAAGAAATCATACTTGTCACCTCCATAACTGTTCAAAGCTCCCATGACATAAGCATAGAAATCTGCCATCAGCTTATGCAGAAGCAGAAATAAGTCTATCAACCTTACACAAGTGTTTCATCATCGTAGAGTTCATCATACATATGAGTGACGCTGGAAAAGATCGTCAAAGATAATATTACCGACTTTGATAGCAAAGTCAGCAAAAAAACAAAACAAAAACAAAAAACAAAAGACAAAACTCCTACATCGTCAGTATAAAGTATAAAGCAACGCACAAGACTTTCAGGTCAATGTTCCCATTTCTGTGAAAAATAACCAAGGATCTCAACAAAAAGAAGAGGGGTAGCATTTAGTACACACCGACCAAGGGCCGAACACGTAGACATCTCAGAGCTCCCAAAACAACGGCATAAAACATTATTTCCATTTTGATCGTTGAGGAAACCGAGACCTTGCTAGGTGAATTGCTCCTCAGGATCCACCTGCTAACAGGTGGGAAACAAAGTTGGGACGCAATGCTTGCCTATTTCAAACCGCTTTATGGTTCCCCTACAAACGCTCTAGAGAGTTCCTTCACTTTTTAAGAAATTTTATTTATTTTATTTTTTTACCCTCCATACCGACCATGGTAACAGTGGCTCTGCTCTCCTCTCAGAGAACTACAGTCCGCATTGCAACAACTAGTATCCTGGTATGGATAGGAGGCTGCCAGGAATGGTATAGGATACCGCTAGGTATGGATAGGATACTATGGATAGGATGCTGCTAGGAATCCTGAGTCCCTAGGTAGTCAACTAGGAATGCAGAAGCCAAAAATCATAGCTTGAAGGAATCTTAGTTTGTGCCTCTATTTGTAGAGGAGACTATAAGGCTGACCTAAGAGAGGCAAAGTGACTTAGAGGAATTGTTGCAGCCCATTACTGGCCACACCAAGGGTAGGAAATATACACTGCATCACCTTTCAGGCCTGCGCTTGTGTGACTTCAGGAAGCCCCTCGGTAGCTGCTTAATATCTGTGCGCGTGTGTACGGACGTGACTACGTGCACAGTCAGCACACCCGTTGGTATTTCTCAGATTCCCGAGAGCCGGCGGCCTTGCAGGTATGCGTGCTCCCGCTCGCAGGTGCAAACACGCAGACACACAGGCATTTGGGTTTTTTGGAGGGGATGTCTCAAACTAGACCCAGTTCGTCATTCGAAGACTATTTGCACACTTGCACACTATTTCAGCTTCCCGAGGTGCCGGGAACGCGCCAGGGGACAAACGCGATTCTTGCCGCCAGGGAGCGGGACAAGCGCACTGTCTCAGCCGCACCACGATTTCAACCGTCCAATTTACATTTCTCCAGAGAAATCATTTTGAAGGAGAGTAAGATGCAAGAGGCTCTTGCTTACCTTGGAGAGTCTTCCAAGACACAATTTATAAATCACTGATATTTTCATATTTGTGTCACAAAGCACTCGGTGATCTAAGGAAAGTTTACAGGAACACGGAGTCTACGTTCCATGATACGCTAAGCATGTTTCGGGCTTTCCTGAGGGAACGCCATTCACTGAAGCACATCCAGGTAGGTTTTAAAAGTGTAGGAACTTCGCGAAACACGACAAATGGGCAAAGGGAGAGAGACAGAGAAACTGAGAAACAGACTTTTAACTATAGAGAGCAGCCTGATGGGACCAGAGGGGGTGAGGAGGTGGGTGGGGAACAGGTGATGGGGATTGAGGAGGGCACGTGCCACGATGAGCACCTGGTGATTAAAATAAAGACTTAAAGAAGCAGAGGCTCTTACCAAAAATGTACCTATTTGTGTTACTCCCGCCTCCTTAATGTAGCCCACCTTTTAAAAATCTTTACCAACACGAATTCAGAGGAACGGCTTCCCTAAACAAGACCATACCAGTTTTTATGTGTTTTTTTTTCCACTTAAACTAAAATCATTGATGCTCAGTTTAAGCATGCATTCATTGAATGCCTAGTGTGCATGACACATGCAGTCATCCCCGTGGCCGTCAGTTCTACGTGGGGGTTATTACCTCTGCCTTACAGATGAGCACACAGACCCCTCAGGGAGGTCACGCGGTGCGTGCCAGGGCAGAGCTGAATATTCGAGTCCACGGAAGACGCCAGAGCCCAAGTTCGCCTAATTTCTTAGTCGCTTTTACAAAACACGCCAAAGAAGTAAGATGTTATGAAATGGGAAGGACTTTCATCGATGATTTCCATCTCTCCTTAGGGAAAATGATGAGCTTCAGCCTGCTTCCTCCCCCCCCCCCCAAAATTAACAGATTTTAAATTGTTTTCCTAAGTGGACAGAAACCGTATAAACCTCCGGTGGGCAATTGCTGAGCCTGGCTGTCCTGTGACCCTCTGCAGGTAGGCTGTCTAGGAGGACAATAATTGAGGCAGTGGGACGCTTTTCCCCTCCAAGAGAGAACAGGTCTCCGGAAACATCTTGAGGAAACGGACAGCACACGGGCTGCCGTCGCGGACAATGAAATTATGAGCAATGACCGCGACTGGCTGCCTCGGGAAGCCACCGGCAGGCTGGTGCTGGAACATCAGCGCGTGCGAACGACAAAGACAAGTGTGTCTACAGGAAATCTGGATTTCATGCACTCCGTCCTGCCTTCATCCCACCACGACGGGTGTTTAACTGACACCGGGGTTCCTTCTATCCGGGGGACTGTGCATCCAAGTTGGGGACTTGGGGCCCTTCCTATTAGCGACGGAGCGTTACACTGCCTACTTTATACAATCGCCGAGAAATCTGCCTGTATTTGGAGCATTCCGGAGGCAGGCGATGTAACAGATAGCTAAAATTATACATTTAATATATAGGAGCCATCATACGCAACTTTTAGACCGAAAGTATACACAACAGCATTATTTTCCCCTAAAATCTTCCTCCAGTATTACTTTTGCTGAGATTCAGGCTTCTGTACTTTAAGGAGAAAAATCCTGATTTTTCAGCTTCTGGCCTGAAGCAGCATTTCATATCTAAAACGATAATATTGCAGCCAATCTGTCCTGATAAGACATCAAAAGAGGAATGTGGCCACTCCTGTAAGGTTGGTGGCACATTCCCCGGGGCTCAAGTGTAACCACTAGGACTGGTAAAGGGCTCAGCCAGTCTGTACTAGTTCCCAGGAAGTTAAGCCAAATGGATCGGAGACCAACCAGAACCAACAGCCCTCCTTAAAGGGCCTATGACGCTCGGGGCTTTGCGTAATGTTGCTCTTAATTCACAAAACAATTTCTAATTTGTTGACATTATCGTTCCCATTAGAGAGATGAGAAAACTGAGTGTCGGGAGCAATTCAAGTTGCTGTTGCCCCGAGGGCGCGCAGCAATGACAGCAGAGTGGGGGGGGGGGGCATTTGAAAAAGTAACTTCAAAACTTGCAAAATCCAGCAGCTTTCCGGGCCTACGGCCTCCGCAGAATCTGAGTATACGACCAACCACCCTATTCATAAAGGCCGCTCGTTGGGCACCTGGCTTGGCCCTGGAATGAGCTGCCACGGGGTAACTTTCCTGGTCTGGCCTGCTCCTAACTCTTCCTTCCGTCCTCCAGCAAGTTGCCTAACACGCTGGGCCAACTCTGCACATCAAAGGAAAGGAGCTAGCCACCACCACCCCCGCCCCCCAGCTGGGCAATGGGTCCCTAACCAGGTGCACAAAGCATGATGCCACCCTAGATGCTCCATCCGCTCTAGCCCCACAGAACATGTTAGGTGGTGGTGGGTGGGAGGACACGTTTCAGCCCACAACCTTAAACATACCTGTACCCCCTCTCTCTCTCCATCCCCCACGCCCACCAGCCCTTCCCTCCTTCCCTCTCCTTCTCAGGGAGACATTTGCACATGTCCCACTAGTGTTGGGGGGAGGTGGGGGGCTGAGGGGAGCTGACAACGTTTAACAGAGGAACATACTGGGAGGTCTAACTGGAGTAGCGGTGAAGACATCTGAATTCAAAAAAGGAAGGAAGGGTGGCTGGAAGGAAGGCAAGAAGGAAGGAAGGAAAAGAAAGACAGACCTCCACTGATTGGCAGACGCCAGGCTGACTGCAAGACTGCGTGGGTTTCCCACGTGAAGTCCAGAGCTGAGCAGTAAAAAAAAAAAAAAAAAATACATCAGAGCACTGTTTTCTTTCTCCGTTTGTCAGCTGTGCTACGTTGCAACTTAAGAGCAACTTGAGAGAACTTGAGTCAATCTGTGATCGCAAGCAGAGACCTCCCCATGGCCACGTAAAAACCAGAACGAACCACAAAAAAAAAGCAAATAAACACACACAAACCTGCAAGGGATCCTAAGGTCGGCGATAGCCTGCAAGGAGCTCGGGGGAGCGGAAAAAAATAAAAATAATCCTGCACGATTATGTTCATAGGTTGATAAATGTGTTGCCCCATCTGTGTCCCAACAGGAAACATGTGCCCAGAAAAATAAATTAAAGAAGTGCTCAGCTGCAGGCTGGTTAAGGAGTAATGAAAAGGATAAGAATAGATGATGTGAGTGTGAGGACAGACTCAGAGGCTTTCAGCAGGGTGTTTCTGGTTTCTATTATCACCTCTCTAATATAAATCTAACTCCGAGGTGCTTAATGGCTCTCCAGGGACCACCACTCACCAGATTAAATGTGCCCAACACCGTGGAGCGACCCAGGAGGTGTCTGCCTCTTATCTCCTTTGGGATATGCCCGAGTTGGGGCTTTTTTTTTTTTTTTTTTTTTTTTTTTTTTTTTTTTTTTAGTGTTAAAACTAGGGTTATCTGAGCTCTGCTACTTAAAACATCCGAGCTCTGCTGCTTAAAACAAGTCAAAGACAGCATGTGGATATTGGAGACGGGCTGCTCTTGAGGTCCAGAGCGCTCAGAGTTTATTTCAAGCTCTCAGGACAGGCCCCTTCCTTGACCCTTCTGGATAAAAATGGCAGCTGTGGGGACAGAAGGAGCCAGGCTGTGTATGGTTGATTCTTGTCCAGCTTAGATCCCAGACTGACTTTCGTCTGCTGGTTAAGGCTCCTGTGAGTTACCTGTCTCCCAAGGTTCGGCTGCCGGTCACAATTATGGCATCTCTAGGCCTCAGTTTCCTAGTTTTACGGGCGTGAGGTCTCGGAGGAGTCCTCTGGCTCTAAAGTTATGTGAGTCCATGACTCTGATGGAAGACCCCAGAGAGGAATAGAGAAGGATGAAGAGGAGGAGTTCTGTTAGGAAAAGGAAGCCAGCCAGCCAGCTCCCTGACCCTGGAAGCCATGGGGAAGGAAGAAGACGGAAAGAGGGGTGATGCTCCAGGCCCCTCCAGGCCCCTGGGCTCTCTAAGCCTTTTCAGCCTTCTCTTATTTTTCTTTATCGGCCTCTCTCTCTCTCTCTCTCTCTCTCTCTCTCTCTCTCTCTCCCAAGACAAAGCTGGCACATGAGAAGCACCGACATACGGACCTTTCCTTCAGCTGCTTGTCTAAGTTACCACAGGACACTACATGTCTGCCTTTCCTCCAGAGCCCTGTCTTGGGGATGTTGGGGAGGTTTCTGGCAAAACCCAAGCCAACTGCCCAAGCCACCTTCCATCTCTGTGCAGCCTTTCTGCTTCCAAAGAAGTGGTTGGTTTGAAGGGAGGTGGGGTTGAAAAGAAGTGGGTCCTCCCGCCCGTTCTTAGCACTGGTGGGAACCTAGGTCATCCGAAGACCACATTTGAGCTTGGCCCTGGTATGCACGAGAGAGACAGAGAGAAAGAGAGAGAGAGGGAGAGGGAGGGAGAGAGAGGAAAGTGCAGCCACCTCTCTCCACCACTTCCTCCCCCCTGCCCACTCTCCCTCCCTCCATCCACCCACCCGCCAGAAGCCAGCCTTCCCCAGCCTGGTTTATTATCATATTTTTGTGTTAATACATTCGGTTGATCTGCAATGTCAGGTTGGATAATGAAATTTAAATTGGGTCCCTTCGATTTCCAATGGCTAAACATTTGTGCCTCCAACTCCAGGGCTGCCATGCAACTTAAACACATTCTAGAGTGTCAATCACTCAGCACAGGCACCCCACACTGCAGCGGCTTTCTTGGGGAGATTTTTTTTTTCTAGTGAACGATTGCAAAGGCGTTTGCCCAGGATGCAGACAACCTGCATCATTATAGCAAACCAGCTCACTGGTGAGCACAACCTGATGGAACAAACGCCTGGGCCACCCTCTCTCTCTTCCCACTCATCCCCCCCACCCCAACCCCTTCAAGCCAGGTCTTTAAAAATCACACTGAAGGGGGTGAGGGGATAAAGGAACCGAGAACGCTAAACGAATGGGCATTTTCTTCATCAATAAAATAAGAAAATAAGGATCACTCACTGTATTTCAGACAGATCACAGCAACATCCAGATGGAAATCCAGGTGGTTAAGAACAAGTGAAAACGCATGATCTTGACACCAAAAAGAAAAAAAAAAAAAAGGTGGGGGGGAGGTTGATGAAGAAAAATCCAACTGCAATTATCCATCAATTTTAGTCAACACAGGCACAAATCCAACTGTGCTCTCTGCTGGTTTCTCCCCCCCCCCCCCCCCCCAATCAATGCCTCATTCTGCCGCGGTCAACTTTTCTTCTCCGAGATTTCTTTGCAGATGTATTATTAATCCCCTCTCCTCTTGTGGGAAATTCAAAAAAGGAAAGAAAACACCGCCACCATAGCAGGTCTTCACTTTCCTAAAAAAAAAAAAAAAAAAAAAAAAAGAAAGAAAGAAAGAAAAAAGCCCCAAACTTTGAATTCCGAAAATAATCTCCTTGGCTTACTTTCTCCTTGATAGAGAACAGCGAACATACTTTTTCCTTTGTGGATCCTCCGTTCTCCATTTCCAATCATCCTTTTGGGGGAAAGGGGGAGGGTGGGGGAGGCACGGCTGTTTTATTATGATTTATGTATGTCAGAGCACACCAAGCCCCGTGGGTCTGACACTGGCTTATTGCATTCCCCGAGGCTCCCTGTGCGCGCACACACACGTTTGTGTTAGGATCCAGGTCTTGCAAGGAAAACCTCCCTTCTTCCGCCTCTCTTGCACAATCAGTCCGTCCACTGCGTTCGGGTCCAACAGAGAGCTGCGTCCCGCATCCTTCATGTTTGCAAGGCACCCAAGCGCCACCGCCACCAAAAGGGGGGTTAAAAAAATAATACAAATTAAAAAATAAATAAAAAAAATATTTAAAAAAAAGTCTCCGGTTACATGGTGGATTGCTCTTCCCCAGCTCCTCCTCCGAAGAACCTGGGGATCAGCTCCCCCCGGTCGCCAGCCTCCAGGCCGGGCCCCTCTCCAAAGATCTGATTAGGTTTCTCATCACAACCCAGTGCGCAATTGGGTTCTCGGTGCCAGCCCCCGGGCCAGCCAGCGTCCTTCCCTCTCCGCCGCCCGGGTCCCGGCTAGAGCCCGTCTCCTTCCCTCCGCCGCCTCTGCAATTTCATAATCTCACGTTAAACGGGGGGCGGGGGCGGGGGCGGGGGCCGAGGTGGCGGCGGAGCAGCTCCAGGCTCCGTCAGCTGTCAAGAAGCGAGCATCCCTCCCCTCCCCTCCCCTCCCCTCCCGCCCCGCGCCGCCCCCTCCCCTCCCCTCCCCTCCCTCCCCTCCCGGCAGCTACTTTTTTCCCCCCTTCCTTTCTTCTTCTTGGGTTTCTCCAGGCCCGGGGCGCAGCGCTGCGCTCGGGCCGCGCCCCCCCGTGACCCCGGCGCGGGCGCGGGTCCTGCAGGTGGCAGGTGCACCTGCACACGTGGGCGGCCGGGCTCACCGGGGCGCGCGGTCGCGGGGGGCCCCCGCCTCCTCCTCCGTGGGCGGCCAGCGCATCCGGGGTGCGGGGGGCGGGGGGAGTTCCAAGGGGGCTTTGATTTCCCACGGGGAAGGCCGAGGGAGGGAGGGGAAGGGGGAGGAGGAGGGAGGCGGGCGGAGGGAGGAAGGAGGCAAATTCACAAAATCATCATAATAAGGAAAGAGAGCGACAGGGTGCGCGGTGGGGGGGGGGAGGAAGGAAAAAAAAAGGAGGGAATACGGGGAAAAAAAGGAATGAAGGATATTAAAATAAAAAATGTGACATTAACATTAAAAATGTGGAATTAAAAATGTAAAACAAATAGGAATGGTAAAAAAAGGGGAAAAAAGAAAGGAGGAAAGAAAGAGAAGAGGGTCCCTAAGCGGTCGCTGGCTCGCGGCATCCCCCGCGGAGGCGCCCGCAGGTCCGCGCTCGCTCCCCGCTGCGCCGCGCGCCTCCCGGAGCCACAAGTTGGCGGGTGTCGGCGGGGCCCGGCGGGGACACGCGTGCCCGGGGCGCCCCCTCCGCGCCCCCCGCGCCCCGAGGGCTCCGGGCGCCCCCACCCCGCCCCCGGCCCTGCGCCCCCCCGGGTCCCGCCTGGCCCCCGGCTCCCCGCCCCGGGTCCCGCCTCGCCCCCTGTCCTCCCGGTCCCCTGCCCCGGCTGCCGCCCGGCGGGACACAGTCACCCCATTACCTCCCGTCATCCCGGCGCTGATTGGCGGCGCGCGGGAACCCCGAGGCCGCGGGCGCGCGGGGCCCGAGCGTGGGGCGGCGCTGCCACCTGCAGGGCGCAGCGGGAACGGCGGGGCGCGGAGCCGCGGGGGCGGGGCGGGGCGGGGCGGGGCGGGGGCGGGGGCGCGGGGCTCAGTCTGTTCCAAAAGCCTGACGGGTTTCACCCTGCGGGCCTCCGAGGGGGCGACGCGGAAACCGGGTCCCCGCGAGGATCTCAGGGTCGGCGCACACCCAGGGCCCCTGCCTCGGTGGGGACGGGGGGGGCAGGAGACACCCCCCAGGTGGGCTGCTCGCAGGTGAGGGTCCGCGCGCCTGCTGCCCAGGATGCGCTCATCCCGGGAACTAGGAGGGGACCAGGAGGGAACCAGGAGGGAACCAGGTCCCCGCTAGGATCTCAGGGTCAGCGCACACTCAGAGCCCCTGCCTGGGGGGGGGGCAGAAGACACACACCCCACCCCCACCCCCACCCCCCAGGCAGGCGGGCTGCTCGCAGTTGAGGGCCCACGGCACCTGCTGCCCAGTATGCGCTCATCCCGGGAGCCAGGAGGGAACCAGGAGGGAACCAGGTCCCCTCTAGGATCTCAGGGTTGGCGCACACCCAGGGCCCCTGCCCTCAGTGGGGGGGGGGGGGCAGGAGACACCCCCCCCAGGTGGGCTGCTCTCAGGTGAGGGCCCACTGCACCTGCTGCCCAGGATGCGATCATCCCAGGAACCGAGGAGGAGACCGGGAGGGAACCAGGAGGGGACCAGGAGGGACGGAAAAGGCGCGGAAACCAGGTCCCCACTAGGATGTCAGTGTCAGCACACACTCAAGGGCCCCTGCCTCGAGTGGGGGGCAGGAGACACACTCCCCCACACACACACCCCACTCCACCCCACCCCCCCTCACCCCGGGCAGGCGGGCTGCTAGCAGGTGAGGGCCCACGCGCGTGCTGCCCAGGATGCGCTCATCCCGGGAACCCAGGAGGGAACCAGGAGGGGACCAGGAGGGGCCAGGAAGGAGCCAGGAGGGGGCCTTGGGGCAGGAGGCCGTGTCAGCACAGGGGCCTTCCCTGGACAGCTCAATCCCGGCAGCCTTGCTCCCAGCTGTAGGCTTTTCCATCAGGTCCTGGGAAGGGGTTGGGTGGGGAGGAGGGTGCGAGGGGCACACTTCCCCTTCACGGGGCCATCTCAGGAAGCCCGGGGGCCCCGCAGAACACCAGCCCTGTATTCCTGTTGCTTTCTTTCTCCGCTAGCTACTCGTTCGCCAGTAAAGAAGTATACGCAGGGGATCCCTGGGTGGCGCGGCGGTTTGGCGCCTGCCTCTGGCCCAGGGCGCGATCCTGGAGAACCGGGATCGAATCCCACATCGGGCTCCCGGTGCATGGAGCCTGCTTCGCCCTCTGCCTGTGTCTCTGCCTCTCTCTCTCTCTCTCTCTGTGACTATCATAAATAAATAAATAAATAAATAAATAAATAAATAAATAAATAAATAAATAAATAAATTAAGAAGTATACGCAGAGGACGAGAAGGGCAAACATGCACCTGCTCCAGGCTCCCCGGCCCATCATCTTTGTGCTGGTTTTCTCCCTTTTTGAGAGATCAGAATATGTACTTGGCTGAAAGACACTTTTAAACCAAGTGAGTTAATCATAAGGAGAGATGCCATTAGACTTTTTTTTTTTTTTTTTTTTTTTGCTAAGGGAACATCAGAGGCATATACAAGTTCACAACAAATGTTCTTTTTTTCCCCCCTGTTCCCTTTATAGTACATGGATATTTTCTCAACTAGCATTAGGACATTTAGAATAGAGCTACATCTATACATTTATTTGGGTACTAAGCACATGCCCCAATATGTGTCTTAAATGTCAGCATGTGCAAGGGGAAAGGCCTTTCTTTACCCACGGATTGTGATTTATTATAACTTCCCCCATCTTTTGGGAGAGCTTTGGTGGAGTTATGAATTCATCAACAGGTGAACTTGTTGAGGCGTGATGGCATTGCCTCTCTTTTGAAACAAATGCTGAATTGATCGACTTAAGACATTAGTGAGCAGTTGACTAGAACTTTGTCTTTTGAAGCTCTTACCCTTATATGCCAATTACAGTTTATCAACTAATAAACCATTAAAAAGCACACTTACTAGTTGCTCTAGATGGCTTCAAAGGAGTCTACCCTCTGGTTCTGAAGGAAACCAGAAGCCATTTGAAATGCAAATTTTCTTTTTAGAGACTTTGACAGCAAGGGAAAGGCCAATGATTTGTTGTTCAAAGCTGATTATTAGCTACCTACCAGACGTCTTTAAAGGCTTTCACAATGAATTAATCTATCAAACAAAGCAGCAGGGAAGGATCAGTGCTGTTTAGCCAAAAGGAGAAAGGAAAGGCTTCCCATTCCTATGTAGCTTCCCATTCGGCACCTACAATTTCTTTTTCCACGTCACACCCTAGGAGCTTGCATCAGTCACGTGGTTTTCAATTTTTTGATCCAGGGATTACCGGGCATCCTCAGGGCATGGGCTTTTGCTGACGTCCCGCACACATCAGTGGATTGAAAACTCCAAACAACCCCTTGGGAAATTTGAAAGCTGGGGCAAGTGACGCTAAAGCTGCACACTCGGTAAATGGCACAGGCAGGTCCTGAACCCAGATCTACTCGCTGCCAATTCTCCCGGCTTGGCTGCTGCTGCTGGATTGTATGGGGGATATGTGTAAGCAGCCGCAGGCGTGCAGGCCCCGGTGTTCAGCTCGGAGCCCCACAGGTGAATGTGGAACCCTGTGGGGAAATGCAGTTGCCACATTTGTCACCCAGTGATCTTGCTCAAAGAGGATTGAAATAAGTAGCAAACAAGCTGCCACACATACACACGCAGACTAAACTGTTACTGGACGTGACATGAATGTAGAGACTTATTCAGTGGAAGTTACCAGGTGCTGTGGACAGTGACGGGGTATATGTGCAAGTGAAGTTCCCAATCAGAGCTCGTTCAGAGGCGGTGATCGCCCGATGAGCAATGGGGTCGGTAACGCGGTCACAGTTCCAGGGAGCACGTCGGGGTTACCAAACGCTTGGACAGGACAAGTGCCATTAAAACCAGAGGACCCCGGAGAAGAGGAACGTGGCGCTGATAGGGCAGGTGTATCGAAGGACGTACAGAATTCTCTATTTGTTTTCCAGCCCTGATTTGTAGGCTTTATGGTCGGTGAAACAAAACCATCGTGTTATTTCACTGTGTGCTGGTGACTCTACCTGGTGTAATCTTCAGCAGACAGCAGAGGACAGCATCTTGTAACCAGAAATACAAAATAGCAAATAGAAGGAATTCAGTCACTCTGCTTCAACATTGAGAAAATACAGATGTTGCCTGCGGTGTTTATTAACTTGATTTAACAGGCTTTAAGCTGCTCTATTCAAGCACGATACATACTTATGATTTGGGTCTTTACGTTATAAATTCTGGGAACACGTCGTCCCTTTTCACCTCCGAGTCGATGAGACAGGCCCAGACTGTCCTGTGATAATCACACCAAGCTTGCCTCACACGTGATAGTCACACGTGATGACATGTGAATTAACCTCTTTGGACCAGCTTCTTTTGAGAACTACTTCAATGATAAAATGTGGAATTTAGTGGGAACTTACTGCATGTGTCATACTAGCCAAAATGTTATGCTAGACAAGAATGTTGTATTTCAGAGCTACAAGACATCCTAGTTGTCATCCATTCTTTGCTCCTTGAAATACAGATACTCAAGTCCAAGCACATTTGTAGGTTTCTGTTTCTACAGTGGCTCCAGCTCCACCCAGCTCCCACCCCATGGAGTCTTACTTTTCAGTGCTTTCTTTCTTTTCTTTCTTTTTTTTTTTTTTTTTGAAGATTTTATTTATTTATTCCTGAGAGACACAGAGAGAGGCAGACATATAGGGGGAAGGAGAAGCAGGCTCCATGCAGGGAGCCTGATGTGGGACTTGATCTCAGGACCCCGGGGTCACGCCCTGAGCCAAAGGCAGACGCTCAGCCACTGAGCCACCCAGGCATCCCTTTTCAGTGCTTTCATACTTTTTTTTTTAAGCAATAACTGGCATTTAATGATAGTTTATGAGTGCCAAGTTCAAAGTATGTTCTAAGTATGTTACAGATATCAACTCATGCAATCCTCCCCACAACTTTGTGAAGTAGGTGTAATTCTTTCCCCCATCCCATCTTACAGATAATGAAAGTAGAGTTGAGGTTAAATAGGAGCAACCAGGAGGTGATGGAGGTGGTATTTTTAACTCAGGTTATTTCACCTCAGAGATCATGGTTATAACAGATACTTCCTATTATTACCTATAGCACCGGGTGGAAATGATTTGCTCACGTCTGTATTCTCCCCCTAAAGCATGATTGATTTAACGAGAGGGTTTGTTGTTGTTGTTGTTGTTATCTCTAATATTGTGTGCAGAGTTGAATGAATAAATATCTAAGACTGTGACATTAGGCAATGGAAGCATGCATGTCTTTTGGCTCTTGCCGGAGTTCTTTTCACTATGGCACACAAACGTTAGAAAGACGAGGTACTTACTGCAATTACTAACCGAAAACTAATACAATAATTTAATCAGAGAATTCTAACTTCTGTATGGGCTAGCTGTTGCTGCATAATTAACCATCCCCAAACCTGGTAGCTGAAATCAGCAATCGTTTATTATTTCTCATGAGTCTTTCTAGGTCAGTCAGAGATTGGTTGAGCAGCTCTCCTGATCTTGGCTGGGTTCACTGTTAGCTGATCTAAAATGGGCTCTGCTGGGGTCGCTGGGGCAACTCAGCTCCACGCCCGATGTCTCTCTCCCTTCATCGGCTTGGCCTAAGCGAATTTCTTGGCAACAGGAGAAGTCCAAGAGAGGAAGCAGAAAGGCACGGGTACGTTTTCATGCTTCTGTATGAATCAAATTTGCTGACTTTCTGTTGGCTACAGCAAATCACTTAGTTGAGCCCATTGTCAAGGAATGGGACAGGTCATCCTCCCATATGGGGGGCCACAGTAAGGTTACATGACAAAAGAGAGCGAAGAATCAGGGTGGTCACTGCAATGAACCCCAATTTCTATCCCTTACAAATAACAAATTTCCTGAACAATGACTGGGATTTATAGGACAGAAAATTCTCTGCATAAGGGATCCTTCAATCAGTCAGTTATTTAACAGATGGGCATTAACGTCCCATGATGTGTCATGCATTATGAAAATCGCCACTGACTCCTTTCCTACCCCCACTGCCCTGATCATGTCTGTTAGTGCTAATCAAAAATGGCTCAACATCTGCCCGATTCTCTTTATTTACTATATTACATTAGGAGACCTCCCTCAGGTTCCTCTGCAGACCCTTTGCCACCGCCCTTTCTTCTTACCTGGGCCACCCTATCTCTAGTGCCAGGAAGCTTCTGAAAAAGAAACAATAAGGGGGAAAATATGTTCCGCATGGACAACAGAAAACCACAGTGGGGAAACTCTCCACAATGCATAGGAGAAAGGATTCCTATTTTAAATATGTAACTATTTCTTAGAAATATCTATTAGAAATAAATAAGGAAAACAAAAATAACCGTACAGGTGAGTGGGGAAAAATACAGTATTAGTCAATTTGCAGAAGAACTGGTTATTTTAACACTTATTGGTATCCATGTTACTTAGCAAAGTGCCTTGCCCTTTAGCCTCTTACAACATTTTGACTGATGGATGAGTGAGCTGTCTACTTGGGTGAGGAAAGTGGGTAAATAGTAGGCATGCCAATTACGAGCAACGATGACATGATATGGACAGAATTTTACCAGCACTAAGTGTAAAGAGCTGCGGGGAGCAGAGGAGGCAATTCGTGAGGACTGTTGGCAATCCCAGAGGACTTTACAAATAGGAAATCTAAGTGGGTGAAGAGCTTCATGAATGTTAGCATACAGTTGATGGATGTGGGTTTGCCATTTTGCAGCTAGAGAACAAGGGATAGGGTGCATTCTACAAAAAAAAAAAAAATTGTGGTCCAATGATTAGCAGGGTTAAAGATGAGCTAAATTAAGTACTCAGCCATGGAAGAGATGATCAGAATATTAGATGCCATATAGCGATCAAGAGAGTTCAGATTTTGGAAGAAATCTTAAAAGGTTCCTTCTTCGAGGATATCGGGAGCAAATGATATCTGGAAGGAAGAGCACTAGTGAAAGGGAGCATCATCTTAGGGAGGATCCTTCCTTTCTCAGACTGTCTAGGCACCATGACAAGTTGTAGGCGTGACTTAAGGTAATAAGAAAGCCGACAGAGACAATTGTACGACAATTTGGCAACCAGTTCTAAATCAATTTAGACCCAATTACATTTCAGAAATCCTTTTTTAAATGGTGACCCAAGCACTTGTAAAACACAGTCTCCTTTATCAAATGTTTCTAAGGGAGATGGGATTTGTGCATAGAAACTACATGGTGGTATTTTTGTACTGTCTAAATTAGGATTCCTTGCACCGAGAAGAAAATTGGCCATAAAGGTATCTTTAAAACTCCACCAGGAATTAGTAGATGGTGTGAATCCAGTTGTGTAATTTGAGAAGACAGCTGCATTTTATCTAGCTAAATCAGCACTCGAGACTAAACAACTTCTAAAGAATGTCACTTTATTTCAGCATTAGCCATGCAGTGCAGATTCGAGAAATGATAGCCTTGTTTCCCCCACCATATTACTATTGTGTTTTCAGGAAATGAAGTGTATAGATTTCAAAAGTCAGTTCTCTTCACATTGAAGATGCATTAGCACATCTGTGATTCTAGGCCTCCAGCTGATTTAGCGGCACATGATTCAAATAATGTGAAACAATCTGCATTTTTAAATGTCCAGGTTTCTAACATACACAGCATTTTTGAGGAAAGTTAATGACTGGGAGAAGGTGCAGATTTGAAAAAAAATAATAATCTGTTGTATTTACAAGGAAAATTCAAACACCTTTATCATTTGAACGAAAGAATTCCCTAACCACCAAAAATAAGCATATATATAGAAATGGTACTCAGACTCAACTTTCAAAATGGGAGGGAGTTGAGAATCCTTTGATTCACTACACAGATTTTTTTTAAGCCATCCACAACTGTATGAGTTTTATAGGGGAAATGGGATGTAAAATAAGTACCCCTGTGGCAGATGATGATTGTAAGACACGTCATGGAACTGTGGTCTTATTGAACGGATTGAACACTGGGTAACCGGTAAAGTGATTGAGGCTTTGACATTTTACTACAACTTTCAGTTGACAATCTTCCTGAAAAAGGATTTTTAGTAAAAGTTTAAATAAATCTTGTGGCAATTCATATTTCCCCTAAAATAACAATTATGACACATTGCAGAGGACCTAAATAGATGTTTTCCAAAGAAGACAGCAGATCGCCAACAGGTGCATGCAAAGATGCTTAAATCACTAATCATTAGGGAAATGTGAATGAAAACCAAGGTGAGATACTGTCTCATACCTGTTAGAGTGGCCATTCTCAAAAAGACAGGAGATAAGGGTGTCTGGGTGGTTTAGTTGGTTAAGTGGCCAACTCTTGATTTTGGCTCAGGTCATGATCTCAGGATCGTGAGATTGAGCTCCATATCTGCTGTGTGCGGTGGGCATGGAGCCTGCTTCAGATTCTCTCTCTGCCTCTCCCTTTGCCCCTCTCCCCGTCCATCTTTCCCAAAAAAAAAAAAAAAAAAAAAAACAACAACAACAACAAAAACAAACCAAAAAACCATTTAAACTCAATTAGATTCAATCCCTTAGGAAAAAAAAAAAAAAAAAAAAAAGACAAGCAGTAACAAGTGTTGCCCAGAGTTTGAAGAAAAGGGAACTCTTGTACACTGTTGGTGAGACTATCAATCAGTGCAGCCACTACAGAAGATAGATATGAATATTATTCAGCCATGAAAAGGAAGGACATTTTTGACAACACAGTTGGATCTTGAAGTCCATCTGGTTATGCTAATTATTTTACTGTATGCTAAGTGAAATAAATTAGAGAAAGAGATCCTGTAAAAGCTGAACTCCTAGAAAAGGAGAATAGTGTGGTGGTTGCCAGGGGCTTGGGGCTCGGGGAATTAGGGTACAAACTTCCTCAAAGGGCACAAACATCCAGTTATAAGATGAAGAAGTTTCAGGGATCAAATGATGACTGTGGTTAATGACCTGGAAGCTGCTGAAGGAGTAGGTCTTAAAGTCCTCACCCTCTTCCTTAAGAAAGGTAATTATGAGGCGAGTGGTGGAGGTGTTACCTTACCGTGATAGTCCTTTCACAATGTGTCAAATCATAACACTGTCCATCCTAAAGTCATGCAATGTTATAGGTCAATTATATTCCAAAAAGGTGGGGAAAACATCAAAGATACAGAAAACAAATGATGCTGCATGGAAATGTGTTTTCCTATTTTACCTTTTAATAACAATTACTCAAAACCAAATATTTTGTTATTATTCTTATTTTAGTGGCTGCATTAAAAAGTCCACTGAATTTTCCCACCTTTTCTATTCTCAATTATTTTTTTTTTTTTTAAATCTCGAGGGTTAGAAGGTGGCCAAATTATGATGTTGGAACAAAGCTTTTATCTTTGAAGAGAACTACCCCCCGCCCCCTTTGGGTCTCTTTTCCTTTTTTATTCATCCTTATATAAGCCTAAGGCCTCAATCATAGGTATTTCCCTTCTCCAGGAAACACACACGCATGCACACACACAAAATAAACACATTTGCAAATAGGTGCTAATTAACAATTTAATTCAATCTAATCCAATTCATTCACTTATTTAACAAAATTTTCACTTAGTACCGATTTCCGTGGGTTCTGTAGGCTACAACTGGGCAAAGTATTAACAACTTTTCATTATTCCTCAGAGGTGCTTACATTTTTAGAAAGGGTAAGTGTATCCTCTGCAAGAGGATATGCTTGATCCCAGACCATGCAGTAGGGCCAAGAGCAGCAAGATTGGAATCGTGAGGACCTGAGTTAGAATGCGACAAACATTCATTGTCTGTATGTTAGGTGAACTGAAAATATGTTAGGGTCGAAGCTTAAGGAGAATGTATGGCAGGGAAAGAGCTGAAATGCCAAGAAATGTCAAGATCCTACAGTGGCCAGATCAAGGATTGTGTGTGTGTGTGTGTGTGTGTGTGTGTGTGTGTGTTGGAAGGAGTTCATCCAAAAAACAAAGGGGTATCATCGAAGGACATTAAGTTAAGGAGTAACATGGTAAGTTTGGGATTTTCAAAAGACATTTCAAGGGGCATTACGCAGATGAATTGGAGAACAAGCAGACCTAGGAGAGCAATTTGGAAACTATGGGAGCTTGTGAGGATGCAAACAAAGGCAACAGCTTTGGGATTAGAGAGGAGGAGATTGGTATAAAACATGCCAAGTGTTAGAATCTACAAAATTTCATTAATGTGCATGCTTGTTGTTTGCTCATTTGTGTATGTGTATGGAAATGTGTGATGTTCTAGATGGAGACTATACATAACTTCCTGCAGTATAATGAAGCACTTCCTAAAAATAAAGCTCTCTGAACAGGGAACGGGCTGCCAGGTAAAACTGTCACTGGAGCTGCTCAAGCACAGCCCGTGGTTGTGGGTGGGTCTCTAAGGCAGGCTTAGTTTGGACAAGGCAATTGCAAACATTGTCCTCGATTAAAGGTCCACCGGCCCACTATGGCAAAATGAGGCAAGTGAGGGCAATGTAGTAGGTTTGTCCTATTAATTAGTTGAATTGAAAGCAACTATCTTCAGGTTGTGATTCTTTCCTATATTTTTACAACTATAATTTCCTTTTTCCTAATTTTTATTTGGTGATGTTTGAACAGTAAATATCTGGTAAAATAAATACTCGGGAACACTCTGTCAAGCCACCGTATATTTATTCATGTTAATGACATGAAAGGTGTTAAAGTCTGATGGCCTCCACTGATGGCCTTTCGGCGCCCTTAGGACTCTTAAATTTTATGCTTTTATCGGAATATGTCTACTTTGAGAAGTGTTTCTGCGCAGATCAACAGAACAGTGTGATTGACATTATTCAGCCTGTCCTAAAACAAATCAGCGTGTCAGACTATTAAACTGCAGAAAATGCTCCCAAAGTTTCCAAGTAGAGCCTTTTTAGAAAGCAACATTTCTAAAGTGAAATCGATGACATCTTATAAACACTTGTTCAAATGTTCCATTCACAGCAAAACCCAACACTGGGAAAATGTTAAGAACCAAACTGACAACCATCAGTCACCAAAGTCAACCCTTTTGAAGCCCCCCCCCCCCCACACACACCTACAGTCATGTATCAAGCCATTTTCTATATGTATCTTGAGGGGCCAGACTCTTTTTCCTTAAGATGGAAAGCAGCGCTGCTGACAAGCGATGCCATTACACTGCGCTTCAAGTCATAGAAGGGTGCCTCTAAGTGCCTGTGCAGTCAAATGCCACGGGATTTCAAATGGAAATGACATGAATTAATTTCCTGAGAAGAACAAAAAGAAAAGGAAAATTGAGAAGAAAGGCAGCTTCTTGTAACACAATATGCAGATTAATGGCGCCCACTGATTGATTGAAGTGTCAAAAACGGGCCTTTCAGATATAAATGAAGCTACTGAAAGGGTTTGGGGGTTCTCTCACTTTCTCTCTTACTCGTATGAAATATTAACATATAAACTCAAAGTAGAATTCGTTTTTCTTGGTATCTTTACAATCCTCCCTATCCCATAACCTTTCCAACATTAGTCCCCCAGGTGGAAGAGTTGAGATCTTCTTGAGGGCATCTCCTTGTACTGGGAAGAAAACTCGGATTCCTTCTACTGATTGGTGAGATCACGTCATCCTGGCATCCACATCCTTTTATAGTCTTTCTTCAACTATATCTTATATCATCAGCTCCTGCTCTTAGCTTCTCTGCTTCTCCAGCTTCTACAGCTTCACGGGGCCTCCTTTCTGTGCCAACAGTAGCATCTTGACCCTGGCTGTTCCCTGGGCCTAGAACGCTTCCTTTACATTCTTTGCTGGCGCTGACATTGATCTGGACCCAAGACGGGCCATGTCTCCCAAGCCGGTGAATTATCTACCCAATGTCTACCTATCACATCGCCATATTTTAATTCTGAGTAGAATGCTTATCTGATCGTCTTTTTTTTTTTTTCAACAACAACAACAACAAACCTGTGGAGTACCTAAGCTGGAATGTGTTGTTCCTGGGACACCTCTCTTGTCCGCTGTTATCTCGTCTACTCAGAATGCACAGTGAAGATGCTGAATTCAAATTTTTGACAGAAGTGCTAACGCGGTAAGAGTGAGACCTGGAAGCCACTGTACAGCATTGATAAGGCGTAAAGGTGGGGATTTGAGAAGGACGCAGGCTGTTCCTTTAGCAGCCATTCTGTCCTCACCCTTAGGTGGGGCTTAACTGAATGACCACACATGTGCGGTCTTCTTTAAATTTGTCAAAGCCAACCAACCAACCAAACAAACAAACAAAAAAAAGAGGACGAATTTCTGTTTCTAATTTCTAGCCATACATCTATAATGTGGGTAAAAGCTTGGGCACTTGAGTTCAACGCTTGGGGTTTGAGTATTGGGTCGGCTACTTCCTCGGGGTATGACCTTGGGTAAATCATTAGGCCTCCCCAAGCCTCAAAGACCTCATCTATCAGTGGTGTCATATGTACTCTACACAGTTAGGAAGATTAAATTAAAATAATGCACATGAGTCATTAGCCCAGTTGCTGGCATCTATCGGGTACTCATTCCAAACTGGGGGCACATCCCACCATTTGTAAACACCCCAAGCCTTCAGGGACCACTGATTCTCTTCTCTTCCACGCGCTGTTACCTGGCTATCTCTTAATAACGCAGCCAGTGTGACAAAGAGACTAGAATCTCACTCCATGCTGTTGGGCAAACTCTTCCGTGATACCTCCACATACCTCCTTCAGCCAGGATGCCTGGGGAGAGGTTAAAGTAACTTTCACCAACACAGATACATAGCAAAATAACTGTTAAAGCTGTTTTTGGAAGCATCATTAAAGAAAAATGCCGTTTTGTCCTTATCTTCCCTATAAAGATTTAGTCATTGTATCCTCCAAAAGGTCACATTTTCCTTCTCTGTAAGTTTCTAAAGAAATCGTAGAATGTGATGTGACCTTGCACTAATTGCTTTACCTTTCCGCACCTCAGTTTGTCTGTTTCAAGAGAGAAGAGTAACTCCTAATGGGGCAGCTGCCTACTTCATGGTAGTGAGGTGAAAATTAGTTCATTATGCTCAAAACCGGAGTCACCTTTACACCACACCCCCCCCAGCACGTACCAACACGTTCATTGGCTCATCAGGCTCTCTGGCTCTCTGTGGGGAACATTTATTTCTGCATGCATTCCTTCCTCTACACGCCGCATGCTTTCTCTCCAATTCAGGCTCTGAACACCTGCCCTAGTCCCAGGCCAACCTAAAGCCCTGGGTCCCTCCTATCCAGCTCACAGCGCACTCACGCTCGTCGCTGAAAGCACGAGCTGTCATTCAAAGCAGCAAGGAACATTTATTGAGCGCTTACTATGTGCCAGGCGCTGTGCTCTAGTACTTCACCCGCATTGTCATTTAACTGTCGTGCCCATGATTGTCCTGCCCATATTCAGAGCATCTCATGAGCTGCTTAAATATATTCACATTCCTCATGCCCTATAATGTGGCCCTATTCTTGTTAGGCCATTTACCATTTAATGATCTCAGACAAGATTTGTATTCTCAAAAAAAAAAAAAAAAAAGACCTCAATTTCCTCATCTGGTAACATGAAGAAAATAATACTACAACTTCGTGAGGTTATCGCAGAGTTTCTTATCGGTGGCCCAGTTGGCATTTTGGGTCAGATAAGTCTTTTGTTTTGGGGCATGGTCTGTGCATTGTAGGATATTTAGCAGCATCCCTGGCCTCTACCCACTAGATGGCAGTATCACCTTCCCCTCTCCCTCCCCCATTTGCCTCCCACCCCCATTTAGATGAAAATATCTGCAGACATTGTCTAAACATCATCCCCTCACAACAAACATGTTGAAAACTACTAGGATAGTTGGGATGAATAAACTAGACACCTTTAGATGCTGGACATAAACTGTTCCTTTCAGTCTCTTAGTTTTGGGGACCTTCTTGTACCTTCTCATTCCCTGGTATCATCAGAGAATTTATGGCTCCGGAGATTAGTCCTAGGTTTCCTTGCTTTGCATGTCTCTCTACAGCAACATTATCCTACCCTACCACTGCCTTGCAAATTCTTCCCTACCCTCCAGGATGCTTCTCTTATCAGAGTTTCCCCTGATTCTTCTCAACCGAATGATCTCTCTCCCTCTAGATACTTTTATCATCATTTTGGCATTCCGATCATGACCTTTACCCGCTGCCATACTGTATAGTTATTGGTGTAATCGTATCACCCCTCCTGTTGGGGCCGAAAACTCCCAGAGAATGAGATTCTTTGTTTTCTGTCTTTTTGAGCCACCGTAGATGTGAGCACAGTTTTGGGCATATAGTGGTCGCTCGTTAAGTGTTGTTTATTAAGTTGAATTTGAGACATAGAAGAAATAAGTGACTTATATAAAGGCAATGAAAGTAGACTAAAACAGTTTCGAGAATAAAAAATTAACAACGAATCCAGATCCTTGTTGAAATAATCAGATAATTGAGCCAATGGAGGTTTACTGTTTAAATAATTCATACAACTGCCTTAGTTCTCTGCTTCTCTTTGCATATGTAGGAACAACTGAGAAAGAATTATAGTTGTCATTTGAAAACTATTAAGTGATTTGCCTACTGATGGAATTCTATTCTTCTGCTAGAAACATAATTTATCAAATAAAGGAGGTGCAAACAAATCTACGCTATTGCTTTATTAATCAGGAGGCAGGGCCAAGGAGGCAACTGCCAGTGTGGAATGATGTAAGTTACAAGTAAAATTCGACTTTTCCCCACCTTGTGTCTTAATAAAAAAAAGCAACCCCTTGCTCCCACACATATTTGTTTGCTATGGGAGATGAAATTCCCTGATCTCCCAGAATGTGAAATCTAGATAAGCTGATACACAACCACTGTTCCATGATGTAGTGACACAGGAGAAAAGACACAGGAGAAAAGACACTGATCTTCAAGTTGGGAAACAAGGTTTAAAGACTCAACATTAATAAATAAAATAGAATAAAATAAAATAAAATAAAATAAAATATATATTAAATTAATTATTAATTAATTCAGACTCAACATTACCACCTAATCCCATTGTGACTGTGTTGAATGCAATTGTCCCTCCGAAGACGTCCACATCCTAATCCCCAGAACCTGTGGAATTGTTACTATATGTGGCAAATGGGACCTTGCGGGTGTGAATGAGTCCGGATTTGGAGATGAGGAAAATATCCTGGATTACCTAGGTGGGCTCAATATAATCGCAAGGATCCTTGGAAGAGGGAGGCAGGAGGGTCCAAGTTACAGAGAGAGCAGTTTGAAGATCTCACACCACTGGCTCTGAAGATGTGTGAAGACGGAGGAAAGGATCACAAGCCAAGGTTTCTGGAAGTGGGAGAAGCCAAGGAAACAGACTCTCCCCTACAGCCTCCAAAAAAAGGGCAACTCTACCAACACCTTGATTTGTATCCCCTCCAGAACCATTAGATTATATATTTGTGTTGTTTTGAGCCACTGAGCTTGTGGTAATTTGTTACAGCAGCTATAGAAAACTATGACAGTGAAGTTGAATTATTTCCATTACAAATTCCTGAGATTTAGGTGATATCTATGTAACCAGATTGTTTGGATGATATAAAAATGGGAAAGTAGTAGACATCGGTTACTTTAGACTTTTTGCTATGTTTTAGCTATTCCTTCCATATAGTGCCTCAATGTATCTTCTCCAGACAGAACCCTCAGACACTCAGGACTGACCACCTAATATGGTTATGCACTGAGGAATGGCTTGAGCAATCAGTCAACACAATTGGTTGTGAGACGGCACGTAACAAGGCAGGCCAACCACAAACCTTTTTACAAGGACAGTAGGGAAGGAGCCACCCTTCATCCCCCAAGACTGCCAAAGTAACATAAGCCTGCGGTGGTTTGGGGATTTCTGCATAGGAGAGACTGCCTGAGGAAAAGGTGAGCAGTGAGAAGAGTAGGACTAGGACATTAGCGGTGATAGATTCCACATACTGGCTATTAAGCATCTAGACTTTTCCATGCCTGAGGCTACTCTCTTCTGAGATTTTTTTTTTTGTGTGTGTGTGGTTATATGAGACAATAAAGTGTGTGTGTTCCCGTGTGTGTATCTATATGTCTAATAGTTAAGCTCAATTTTATTTACTCAAAACAGAAAAAAAAAATCTATGTGAAACTGTGTGGCAAAGAATATGCTATAAATACATAAAATCAAATTATTTTTTTCTCTGTGAAGTATAAATGCTGATGGTAGACAATTCAGATAATACTGACAAAGTATATTAGCCAAAATATAAATCATCACAAATCCCACAGCTGGAGATAATCACTGTTAATATAGAAGTTTTTTTTTTTTCCTGTTACTTGATCATGAATACAAAGTATCATAAGTAAGAGAATTTGGGGTGATTTTCTAGAGTGTGAGGCATCTAAACTTGACTTTGAGGAAAATTGGGATTTTGATAAGCAAAGATTATGAGAAAGTAATAAATATTCTTATACACACATACATATGTATGTATATATATATGAATTTTGACAAAGATAATTCAGTAAAGGAAGGATAGTCTTTTCAGCAAGAAGTGCTGGGACAATTAGATATCCATATGCAAAGCTGTGAACTTTGGTCCATACCACATGCCAAATATAAACGTTAACTCAAAATGGATCATAAACCTAACTGTAAAATGTGAAATTATAAAACTTATAGAAGAAAACATAGGAGAGAAAGCTCTATGATCTTGGGTTTGGGGAAGATCTTTCTGGTATGATACCAAACACATAATTCATAAAAGAAAAGAAATAATAAATTAGACTTCATCAAAATTAAAAGCTTCAACTCTGGGACAGACATTGTTAAGACGAAGAAGAGACATGCTCCCAACTGGAAGAAAATATTTGCAAACCCTGTATCTCATAAAAGACTTATAAGCAGCATATACAAAGGGCTCATAATACCTAATAGTAAGAATGCAGACAACCCATACTAGAAAGATGGTAAATAAATCATAAGCCATATAGATGGCAAATAAGCACATTGAAAGATGCTCAACACCATTAGTGATTAGCGGGAGGCATGTTGTAACCACCATGAGATACCCCCACACACCTACTAGAAGGACTAAGAGCAAAGAGTGTTGGCAAGTAAGTGGAAGGACGAGAACTCTCACACTCTGATGGTGGGAATGTGAAATGTCACAACCAGTTTAAAAAAAAAAAGAGTTTGGCTTACCGTATGATTCCACCATTCTACTCCCAGGCATTCATGCAAAAAAAAAAAGGGGGGGGTGGAGGATATGTCCCTACAAAGATTTGTACACCAGTATCCGTAGCATTTCTCTCTGCAACAGCTAAAAGCTGGAAAAAATCCAAACGTCACACCAATCCCCGAATAAGAGAGAACTGTGGCATGTTCATGTACGGAATACTATTCAGCAATGAAAACAAATAAACTTGTAGGCACACGATAACAGGGAAGTCGGAGAATAATTATGCTGGCTCAAAGAATCTGAACAACCAAAAAAGACTATTTATGGTATGACTCCCTTGATCTAAAACTCCGCAAAATAAAAACGAATCTGTAAGAGTCAGAAAAGGGTGAGCAGTGGCTTGGGACCAAGTGGAGGGAGGAGCATCAGGTCGTAAGGGGGATGTGGGAACATGGGGAGGCATTTGGGGATGACGCATACATTTATTATCCAGATCATATTGATTATCTTGATTGTGTGATAGTTTCATGATGCTGCAGATGTCAAAACTTATGAAATCGTACACTTTAAGGAGTCCTGTGTTTGTGTACCAATCGTACCTCACTGATGGGGAGAAATGAAAAGGGAAAGAAGAAAATACCCAAATACGTGTGAGGGAGAAACCTGGGCGCAGTCGCCGCAACCATGTGTCCAGATCACAGAGATCTAAGGGTAGAGGAAGGCTGTCAGTAGGACGTGGACAGGGACGTCACGAAGAGGACAGGATTCTGAAGCTAGACATCCTAAATTCAAGTCCTAACTCTGTCATGTACTAAATGTGGGGCCCTAGAAGATCCACTTTCTCTCTGAGTTTGTTTGTTTCAAAGGATGGGAATAAACATGGGAGCGGCCTTAGAATGTGATTTTGAGGGTTCAGTAGATAATGCAAAGTCATCTCATGAATAAAGAAAATCTTTAGGAAGAGGAGACTCAAAATTAACATACGCAAAAATATTTGCCACATGCAGACATGACATGGTTATAATAATTTTTAAAAATATCTTTATTTATTTATCCATGAGAGACACAGAGAGGCAGAGACACGGGCAGAGGGAGAAGCAGGCTCCATGCAGGGACCCGATGGGGGACTTGATCCTGGGACCTGGGGTCATGCCCTGGGCCAAAGGCAGATGCTCATCTGTTGAGCCACCACCCAGGTGTCCCTAGTTATAATAATTTTGATTATTTCCATGATTATGATTTGCCTAAAAGTTGTATTGAGATGTAACCCACGTGCCCCACAATTCACTCACCGGAACACCTAAATCAGTGGTTCTCAGTCTACTCACACGTGGGCAACCACCCCACCTCTCAGCGGAGAACATTTCATCGCCTGCACGACCCCACTAGTGGCCATTCCCCATCCTTGGCATCTGGCTGCCTTCTCTGGGTGTCGTGCTTTCCAGGCATCCCCGTGTCACAGGACGGACCAGGGTCACTCCTGCCTATCACCAAATGACCCTCCAGCCTGTGGGTCTGCCACACGCCACTCCGGCTATTACGACTGCTTTGTCTGCAGAAGACGGAGAAGAAAGGAGCAGAGCTGTGACCCCAGTGGCCGGGCAGCGACCCTGAAGTGGCGGGGAAAGACGTGTGGCCAGATGGGAGAGGGTGGTGACAAAGAGGCTGGGAAGGCCATGGGCACGTGCCACGGCCTCCCGTGCTCCCCAGAGCTGGCCCCACGCGAGCTCAAAAGGAAAACCGAGGCCTCCTTCGCTCCAGACCCAGGTGACTGGGCTTGGGTCACTAGTGCCCTTGGCAGGGGCCACTCAGGTGCATCCCTAAGTCATCAGTTGCCCCCAAACTCCCATCACCCACCCCTCACCCTCCAGCCCTGGCTTTGCCTTACAGAAGACCACGTGTGAGGATCCCACGGTAACGGAGGTAAAAAGACTTAATTACCTGGAACTTTTTTTTTAAGTGCAAGAAATGCTTCCAGACTACATGTGCAAGAGGCCCCCGAGGTGGTGCCTGGCGACCCGAAGCTCCGTGGAGATCGCCGGGTGCCTGGAGATTAACAGGGAGAAAAAGCACACACGGGGCGGGGTGGGGGGCTAAGGCCACTCGGGGCCCTGGCAGCTGGGGCTCTACCCTGGTCACCTGGAACCGGAGCACATGCTCCCCACGGCAACTGGTTGGTGGCCATGGCCCATCCACTCACTGTGGAAGCAAAGCCAGCCGTGCACGGGAGCGCAGCAGGCCCCAGGCCCGGGATCTCCGTGTCAGGTTCGTAGTGAGACCATAAAGAGGTGCTGCCGATGAAAACCTGGGTGACGTGCACAGAGCGTGTCCTGTGCACCAGACAAGGTGCGGCATTCCGGGCCCGGGGCCCTCCCTTTCCCAAGACAAAGTCGCTTTTGCAAAGTCTGAAAAGTAATTTGCAAAGCAAGGGCTTTACCCCTGTTTGCTGTACGGACCAAGCCTTCACAGAGGATTTAGGTTCGCGTTTGTTCATTAGAACGAAGGGGTGATAATTCCACGTCGTGTCCTGCACGGCGGCTCTAGGTTCCCAAGGGAGGCCCTGCAGGCGGTGTTTAGACTCTAGGACGATTCTGCTTCTCGGCCACTTGGAAACGTGCATCAGTCCTGATACTGGCTCCCTACCTGGGTGTCTTACCTGCGCGGTCTCCTGATTCCAGCTCTACTCCTTCAGATCCTCTGCGAAGCCACCTGCGCCAACACAGAACATGTCTCCACGTCCTGTGCCACGACCCTTTACTCGGGCATTTTCTTTTTCCCCCAAAAAAACTTTCCAAAACTCAACTCGTCCATGAAATCTTCCATGACTGAGGTGGAAGCCACCCAGACAGCCTGTCGATGTCTTCAGTGTGATTGATGTCAGCCTCCTGCGGCGACAAGCCACCACGTGCCCACGTGGGCAGGCCTATGCGTCTTTAGGTTAATGTGCATCTGTTCCGCTCAGCCCAACCAGATACCATCAGGGCACTAAGATCCCGGGGTCCGTCCTCGCCCCTCTGCATGGAAGGGAGGACACGGTCATGCACCTGGGCCACCCTGGGCTCAGCTCCCTGGGGTGATGTGCATGCTCGGTAAGTATTTGCTGAATGAGCGAGGGAGCGCTCAGTGATGACAGTGACAACCTGGAAGGCACCTCTCTCCACGCACATGCGGAAAAGCCGATCACGTACAACAGAGATGCAAATAGCCTGCCTTCTCGGGTATTTATTTTTTTATTTTTTTATTTTTATTATTATTTTTTTCAGGTATTTTATTTTTAAGCATTCTCCCCTGAAATGCGCTGTGGAATGGCTGCGATGTAGCAGGACATTTTCATTTCACCCCTGTTTTTCCATGTGGGGGCCACCACCTACCAGATAGAGCAGAACTTAAGAGTGTGCTTCCCCCCCCCCGTGGGGGGCAACAGGGCCCCAGGACGCCAGCGTGTCCCGAGCTCTCTGCCTCCTTGAGCTGTGGAGCCCGCTCCCCTCTTGCTCTTGACCATGATGGTGCAGAACAAGGACGCTACAGGAGAGCCATGGCCTGCTAATTCCCAAACCACCCTCTCCTGTTGTGAAAAGATCAAAAAGTCAACCTTCTGGGTCCCAGGGACCCCTTGCCTCGTTACATGTGATGTCAGCCCAATGGCTACTGTTCCTTTGAACAATGGTCATCACAATGTATTCCCTCCTCTGGGACTCAGAAGGGCTCCAGGGATTACGGCTGCGGCCCATGACCCCGATGCGAATCCCTCACCCTTCTCCTTTCTATTCGAGTGACCCCAGGTGACCCTGGGCAGGTTATTTAACTTCTCCTTATCTCTGAAGGAAGGTAGAGGGGGTGCTGGGAGGGTCCACTGAGATCATTCCCGCAAGGAAGCCTACGTCCAGCCACCTGCACCGGAGGCCCTTCCTCCGTGACTTTCTCTTTCTTTCTTTCTTTCTTTCTTTCTTTCTTTCTTTCTTTCTTTCTTTCTTTCATTTATTTATGTATTTATGTATGTATGTATGTATGTATGTATGTATGTATTTATTTATTTATTTATTTATTTATTTATTTATTTATGAGAGGCAGAGACCCAGGCAGAGGGAGAAGCAGGCTCCATGCAGGGAGCCCGATGGGGACTCGATCCTGGGTTCCCAGGATCACACTCTGGGCTGAAGGCAGGTGCTAAACCACTGGGCCACCCAGGAATTCCCCCTCCCTGACTTTCTCTGCCATTTTTACCATGATAAAGCGCCCTGGGCTAAAGAGACTCCCCTGGAACGAAACCTCTTCGAGGGATTCCCAACCTTTCATGGCATCAACATCCAGGATCCATGCAAGAATGCTAAGAGGAAAGCAATTTCCATGGAACCTGCAGCCATTGGGCTACTCCTGTTTTAGCCTCGGGTGCCAAGGATTCACTCTTCACCTCCAGGGTATGGAGCAGTGGTGGTTCCATGATCCCAGGGCAAGGGGCAGGGTCAACAACCTGGACGAATCAGGAGGGGACGTAGCCTTAAGGGCATTTACTTGAGCAATTAGCTGCTTCCAGAGATTTGACCTTGGTTCTACGAGGCTGAAGCAGCGCCTTGGCACCCTCCTGGAACCCTTCCTTCTGGACTTCACAGGATTGCAGCATTGTGAGCCTGGTACTGCCATCCCTCCACCAATCATGCACTCCCTTCGCTGAGCCTCAAACACCTAGCACCCCCGGGGTAATCTAGGATTTACTTCATTGCTGAGCAGCATGTGCATTGTGTGCGTAAAATTGCTTTTCGCCTTCCAACCATCTTCAAAGTCTCTGTTTAGTCCCAGGCCCTGGGAATGATATCTTACATTCTTTTTGTGTAGTCCTACTTCTAAATGATCAACTGGTCTAGTTTATGTTAGTTTTGGGGCCTCTTCCACTTGCTTTTTAGCATATTGCTAGAGGGCGTAGACCTTAAAACAACAGGTAAGAGATGGTCACTGTTATAAACCAGGAGAATAGGAGTCATAGCTCAGCCCCATTCCCAGGGTTGCCCCACAGATCCATTTCCTGCTCAGGCCTCCGTCTGGTGCGAAAACTATATGGATTATAAAAAGAAGGTACAAGTACATGACATTTCATGGAGGCAAAGTGTCATTCTTTGAAAATCTTTTCCCTTCTTTTGCAATTTATTTTATTTTCTAAGTTTGTTTTACACGCCTATTGGTCTCTTCTTTAGAAAAATAGAATATATAAAGAGAATAAGCCATAATCTCATAACTCAGATATTTTTCTGTGCATATGAATGCATAATATATAAGTTGTCAGTACCAGACATAATTTCCTATGATCAGGTTTTTTAGATTAATAATACATCGTGAACATATTTCCATGTCTGTACCCTCAGAGCAATGGTATCGTCACTAATGACTGTGTGGCGTTTTTTTTTTTTTTTTTTTTTTTTTAATCATTAGGCCATATTACAGGTCCTTTACTGTCAGATATATAGGTTATTCCTGATATTTGCAACCCGTTTGTCCACTGATTTCTTTAAGATAAATCGTAGAAAAGGAAATGTGAGGTCAGAGGCAGCCTGACTTTTAAAGGCTTTTGGTAACATGCCATATTGGTCTCTGCAAGGGTTACACCAAGTTACTCTCTCGATAGCACTTTATAAAAATGTTCTTTCTTTATACTCTTGCCACTCCTGGGTGTTTTAATTCTGTTTTTAATTTAAAGGCCAAGGAGGAGGCATCTCAGAGGGCTTGAGCTCTCCCTCAGTAGGGCTACATTAGATTTATGGGGTGAAGATTTGTTAGCCAGGGCCCGAGTCATGGGAATGCGGGCCTGTTTTTTTCTATTACCATGAAATCTATGAATCAGATCAAATAACTATTTCAGTCACTACCAATACAGCCACATTTCAGAGACAATCCAAACTGGAAAAAGCTATATACTTTTCATCAGAAAATTCCCATGGATGTGATAATAGCAAGTATCCTTTTAGTTCTCTTAAGATTGAGGCAATGATATTGTTTCACTTGAAATTACGTATCTCATTTTAGACCGTGGGGAATCTAATTTATAGATATGTTTCCAGGAATAAGCGAACTCCATTTGTTCCTAAATAAAAATATCAATCATAAAGGAACAGTCGCTGCAACTTAACCACGAGATGTCAACTCTTTGTATATGAATCACAGACCTGACTGGGCTATTTGAAACTTTACTTGTTATTATCTGTTGCTCTGTCCATTTAACCACCTTACAGAAGACAATAATTCTCAGTCCTTCTATTAACGAGGAGAAGTCAGAAATAAACTTAAGTGCTGACGGGGCCAGTTCAGAGTAAGATAAAAATTCCAAGTGGGACAACAATCTATGTGCCAGTGTTTATACACAATGTGATAATTAGTCAAAGGAGTAGTTCTATTTTCTGATCTCCCCAAAGATTTTAATATTTGCATTTGCTCCTTTCTGGAACAGGAAACTCTACTGACCTAGGACCACTTTTTTTTTTTCTTCCCTCTTTAAAGGTCTTTGTTTCGTGAAGGACTTAGAGGTTTGGCTCCCCTAGGGGGTGGTCTCAGTCTTTTTTTTTTGGGGGGGGTCTCAGTCTTTTTATTTCCTTACTTTCCTCTTCTCTCTTTCAACATAATATTTTTGTTTGTTTTTCTGGGGGGACTGGTCGCTTTACTGAATGAGCTTTACTTCCCCCCAGGATTTAATTATAGCTGGGTCTCTGGACTGGCATCACAGCAGAAGGAAGTCATGGCTCCAAATTCTAGGACTGAAAACAGATTACACACTTGCCCCATTTCTATCCATTTCATACCTCACTGACAACAAGAGATACGCCAAACAAATTCCTCAATATGTGCATTTGTGGTTGTACTTTCTGATTTCAAAATCTGTAGCAGGCACTAAAATGTCTTTGGACCGTTCTACATGTCCCTTCTTGAGGTCACCTTCTCAATGACTAAATTTTCTTTCGCATTCCTCTTGTATGGTTTCATTAGTTCAAGTGTGGTTTTAGATACCCATTGTCAAGATTACAACACTAAACTGTTTTTGGTTGGTTGCTTGGATAGATGTTGCTAGAAGAATATTTTAAATCAAAAGGGATCCCATTCCACCCTTGAATGGGATGGGTTTAAGAAACCAGGCTCCTCTTTTAAATATCAGAAGTCCACATTCCCAGTAGAAGCAGAGGTCTCATAACAAAAGATAGTCCCTTCCTTTCAAAATGAGCACAAGATAGGATCAGGACCTTTATAGATTTGATCTTACTTTTGAGCTTACATAATTTGCAGAAGCACAAGTTTTGAGTGTCAAACTGAATAGTCCCTCGACATTCTTTAAGGATATATCCAAGAGACCTTTGCTCATAATCAATTAAAAAAAAAAGATTTATTCATGCATTTTAGAGGGGTGGGGGGCAGGGATGGCAGAAGGAGAGGGAGAGAGAGACTCTCAAACAGACTTCCCACTGAGCATGGAGCTCAACTCAGGGCTCGATTCTATGACCTCAAGGCCACAACCAGACCTGAAACCAAGAGTCAGATGCCCAACCTACTGAGCCACCCAGGAGCCCCATTAATAATCAACCTTCTAATTGTCAATGTAGTCCATACATTTTTGGAGATTACTCATGTAAATAGGTGAAATACCATCTTATGTCATGAGGTGGTATTAAATAATATAAAATATTATTTGTATCAAATAATATCACATATCAAATAATATCAAACTCCTTCTTCGTGATGATATCCTATCTCATTTTTGATGATTCATTCTTCCCTATGATATGTATTCATGGTGTATGGGTGAATCCAGATGACTGTCCTCCATTATGGGAGACAAAGTTGTCCTAATCCATTATATTTTTCTTTTGCGAATCCTTAGCTAGTAAATGTCAGGGGAGGGGATGTCACCAAAACCGGACCAAGTGAAATGACCAAAATTAAAGCAAACGTTTTCTTGCATGATCTATATCCTCAACTAAAGAAACACAAATATAAAAGAAATAGCATTCCGTCTTTCTAAAGGCATCATCCAGATGAAAATATTAAGTGGACCTTGCTACCAAGATTGTCTATATAGATGGTTGGCTTTGGTCATAGTTCTGCACCAGGTACATTATTTTATTCTTATATTCATGCTTATGGTTCTTTTCCAGTCATTTCAATGAATTCCCCTCCCTTGGCTTTATTTTTACCAACACATAAATCTAAGTAACATTGATGATTTATTAGATTATAATTACAAATCCCCACTGTGGCAAAAATACTGAGGAGTTACCTAAGCTCACGTGCTCTCTAGATAAACTGTTCCCTCCACATCTTCTTTACAGAATAATTTAAGAGTATGCCTGAAAAATAAAAAATTATCTAGTGGGCTTTGCTTTAGTAGTTAAAACCATAAATGTCAACAGTCTACCATAGAGTTTTCTGCTTTAGGACAATACAGACAATATGCCCCTTGAGATTCTGGAAAGACATGACTCCTAATAGACAATTGGTAGCAGTTTGCCTTTATTCTGGTTAGCCGGAGAAATCGTGGTGCTGTGGTCACCCCCTGACCCAGGAGAAATTCTCTTACTGTGCTACAAGGTTAAGAAAATCCTGATGCAACCCCTAACTGGCCCTTCTTTTTTTGCAGGTCACTCCTATACCACTCCTATACAGTGGGATGAGGGGAGACTATTGATTCCCTATTTCTAATTATTTTTCATCTGAAGAAAACTGCACCATAGTATTTCTCCTGGCCTCTTTTTACTCCATGTACTCTCTTCTCTCCTTGGTTATTAGAGTTGTTTATTTAATTCATGAACTCAGGAGCACGACTTTGTCAGTTTTAGTTTAACTCATTCCCTTTACTCCTAACTTTACAGCAGGCTGCTGACAGGTGCATTTGAATCTGCTCTTCCGTGCTGGAATTTTATGGTCAGGCTGTCGTGTCAGGGGACCCTGTATTGGTCTCCTGTGTGCATCCTGCCATGGGTCTGGATGGGTGAATCAGATTATCTAAGTCTAGGGTTTAATGGTAGGAAGCCTACTCTAGCCATACCCTGGAACAGCATACTTAGATATTAGCTGCATTATTAATTAAAGTGGCATCCACCTTGCCATTTGCCTATTCCTTAGATTGATTAAACCTCACTTTGTTCTGAACTTGGGCAGCTAGAATGGAAACTCCAGGAGAAGAGGTTAATAGTGTTTGGAGCTTACCTTATCAAAATTTCTCCAACCGTTTCTGATCTTCCTGAGAAAACCCAAAGAATTTAACGAAGCATTCTGGATTTCAGCAGATGATGTTTATTTTACACCTGGAGTAAGACAACACAAATAACATATTTTTAGATCATATTATATGAATGAGAACAAATTTAGGGTAGACATTCCTGCCTGCCAACTTCATCCAATAAAATGAATTGATGCAATATTCATCTTTCTAACAAAAATACATAGATAGAGATATCACACACATATATCTAGGTGAATATGTGGGTCTATATGTAATATATATGTCTATAACACATATGTATTATATGTATTTAGTTGCCTACACACAACACACAATATATATACACATATAACACATATATGTGATATAAGATATATGTGTGTATATATAACATATATACATATAACACACACATATATGCGTATATACATATATTTAGTGTATCTATCCTAGATTTGCTAATCTTTCTTTTGCCAATGTTCATTGCATTGATTATTGAAATGTGCCATATGTGTTTCACTGGAAAAGATATTTGTCTATAAATATCATTTTGAACATACACTTGAGGGACTTCTTGTTCTTTCTTACCTAATCATCTGTCATGATTAAAACTATACAGATAATTATAGATTATAGATTATCTGTATAGATTAATTAATTATAGATTATAGATTAATAATCTATAATATATAGATTATAAATTAATCTGTATAGATTATCTGTATAGATTAAAACTATACAGATAATTATCACTCTGTTTCAAATCTAACAGCCAAACAGACATAGAAAACTATAAAACAGCCACTGTAATTTATAGGTTTCTCAGTTTGGGATAGCAACAAGAAAATAGGTCATTACAGGCACTGGATTGAGAATCGGAACCGGATTCACTTAATAACCCTGCCATAATTAGCCAGGCAATTTGGGCAAGTGTTCAAACCTCACTGGGTCTTAGTCTCTCCATATAAAAAATTAAAGACTTTGTAGAAAGTTGCTCCTGGGGCCCTTCCATCTTTCACATTTTGTGATAATTTTTCTTCTCAAGATGTGATGTGGTATAGGTAGAATGGTTAGGAAGAATTTGCAGTAGCAAACCTATCATGCTTAGAAAAAGCCTGAATTTTTATAAATTTATCATATTTACCTAATTACTCATTTCGATCTCTGCTGAACAATTAGTTACTTATAATTAAATGATAGTAAGGTGACTGTAGTCAATTAATTTCAGGATCACCTATTGATTTGAAAAAAATCAATTGCGTATGTCATGGAACTAAGGAAAATCTGATTTTTAACTCAAGGGATTCATGGTACTTTGGCATCCAATGACCAGTAGTCTGGTATCTATCTATCTATCTATCTATCTATCTATCTATCTATCTATCTATCATCTATCATCTATCTATCATTATCTAGTTCTTTATCTTTCTATTTATCTATTTTTCTGCTATCCTAATGTTAAGGGAAAGAACCTATAATTTTGAAGAAACTGAGAAAGCTGTGGGCAACCTGTAAGCCAGCTTACAGATTTTGACATTATATCATGACTCCCTCCCCATCCTCCCCCTTTCAGGTATCTCCCAAGGGGGAAAGATGTTTCTGAGTGAAACATTCATACCTAACTGGTGTTCCATATGTCATTGTCTTGCAAAAACAAAACAGTTCCTAAAATTGGAAATTGAGTAGTAGCTGAAATTACTACTTACAAGGATAATTTAAAAACTAACACAAAAGATTTGTTGTGTTAGAATAATGGAGACTCACTCAAAGCTCTATCATGTTTCTGACATGGGGATAAACTACCTACATCATTTTACAGAGTAAGCCTCCTAATAACCCTACGAAAATGTTGAATTATGACCCTTATTTTATGGGTAAAGATACTGAGGCATGAATCAATTTCTCAGAAAGAGGGACTAGGTGGCAGAGCCAGCAGGTGTGTGTGACCCCAGAGCAATCCTCCTTCTCACTATCCCATATATCCTGATACTATAAAGCTTGTTGGCTACACCTAGGCCAGTACATATTCCGTTTCAATAGGTTCTCCAAGGCCCATATGTATGCGAGCCTCTGAATGCACTGGTTCATATACTTTTGATATAAGAAGGCCTTGTCTGATTTGGCTCCAGGACTATTATTTTTGTATTTCATTTCTATGTTCAAGGGAACAAAATGCTCCTTTTTCCCATCTTCGTAGTCTGAGTTTTCTGCCTCATATTTAGCATGTTTCAAAGAAATGTGTCGATGGCAGGATGCTTACTTTGTACCCATGTTTGTACAGAGAACAGAGCTGGGGGTGGGGGGCTGCCTGCAGAGGCAGAGGCATTGGGTGTAAAAAGCACTGTGGTGGGTGGCTGTGAAGAGGAGAACCGGCCAGAGGGTTTGTTGTTTAGAACAACGTGAGTCATATGACACAGATTCATAGAATGTGGGGCTGGAAGAAGCTTCACTAACCAATTAGTTCACATTTCACAGTGTTTAGTTGAAAGAAGTAAGATATGAGGTATTCATGAACCAGCAAGTGGATTTCTGGAGATCACCCATCCACCCCGCTTCTCAATAGTATAATCGAATCCTCAATTGTACATTATAGGCGTCTCTTAGAAACAGAAATTCACCGTTCAAGGTTTGTCTGTGTCAGTCACATTGTGTGGCTGAAGACCTAGAGAGCTTGGTGGTGATGAGAAAGACCATGGGGTCAGACCAGCTTGAGTCTTAGGGCAAGGAGTGTCCCTTTCTGCTTCTGGAACTTTAGGGAAGGCTTAATATTTCCATGGGACAGTTTCCTAATCTGTAAAACAGGGTGATGAGAGTAGCCCCCTTCTCTGTGCTGCTTTGGGGATTACATGAGGACTTTATTTATTTATTTGAGAGAGAGAGAGAGAGAGAGAGAGAGAGAGCAGAGAAAGCGGTGGAGGGAGAGAGAGAGAGAGAGAGAGAGAGAGAGAGTGAGCGACTTAAGCAGACATCCCACTGAGCGGGAAGCCAGACTCAGGGTCCTACCTCATAACCCTGAGATCATGACCTGAGCCAAACAAGGAGTCAGATGCTCAACCCACTGAACCGTCCAGGTGCCCCTATGAGGGAACTTTTTATAAAAGACTTTGCATCAAGGTCCAGCTCAGAGTAAGCAAGCACATGCAAAATTTCCAGTTATCATCCCCATCATCATTATCAACATCACCATAATCTCTTTTATGAGAGCCTAACATAATGAGACATTCTCTGAAAATTGTGTTTTCCTTTTAGGTAAGGAAATATAAATCCCAATGAAAGGAGAGTCTGGCTGAAAACTAACAAAACAGAATGTAGTCACCAGCATGGTCATAGAGACTTTCAGGTTCTCCTTGGTGACAAGACACCAGTCTCTGTACATATCTGAAATCATATGTGTAATACTGTGAAAGAAGAGATTGAGGAATTTATCTTTTTTGCTTGGGACTGTCCAAATCAATTCTACCCAAAGGCAGAGGTTCTCCTAGCTTCTCATAGCTAGAATGTGTAACTAAAACAAATGATTCTACACAATGAAAAGAGAGAGAAAAATAGAAAGCCTCACTTTTTTTTCTTCATCATAATTGATGTGAAGGGATGTCCATTTGGATTCTACTGTTCGAAAGCTCAGTTATGCAATATTCATACAAAAATAGTTCCAAATCAATACAACATGTTTTAAATTTACATTAACATTTAAATTAATGAGAAGCTTAATGTGAATTATGGAGCTTTAGATGTTTAGGACTATGTCCCTTCTTGCCAACTTGGAACAGGGTCTATTGACTCACCTTCTCAGTCTCATAAACAGCTTCCAGACTTTGTGTATTTTCAGTGCCAGAGGATTTTCAGGCTGGTGAAAGATGCCATATTGACATCACCAGGGAATGAAGTTGGCCCTGTTCACTAAAGATGTAAAATGCTTCCAGCAACTGCACACACCTTCCCTGAAGGGCAGTTTGCCATAGATGACTGTCGGGCCTGGGAATGCGCCGGGATCAAAGCTTGCTGCCCCCTTTCCCTTAATTAATCTTACCCAACCAATATTTCTAGAACACCTACTATGGACACAGAACTGTGCTGAAACAACCGATTCTATTTCAAGGAACTCCTCATGTATGGAAGGATAGTCGCACGGATAAACGATTATAGAATCATATTGCATGTTCTGTAATGATAGAAGGTACATTTTGGGTGCAGTCCGAGGCACCCGAATAAGACTGGAGGAGAACCAAGAACAGCTTCTGAAGAAATGAGGCTTGAAAGGCAAGTAGGCATTAGTCAATCAAAGAAGAGCAGAAATCTCACCGCTCAGAGGGGAGAGCCTATATGGGAGACTGACACCTCTGCTTAACTAAGCAAGAAGTTCTAAAAGATGGTATGAGAGGGGGCATCAAGGGTGTGTGTGCACGTGTGTGTACACGTGGTGGTAAACGAGAGTGGGTATATAACAAATTAACAGGCATAGTTAGATGATTAGGCGGGGATGAGTTCAGAAAGCTCTCATATGCCAGGTTAAGGATTGGGCCCCGTCCTTAAAATGATGCAGATGCAGAAGTTGTGATGTGGTTTTGTCTGTTTGTCACAATCCTTATGTAGATAGGAGTTTCAGGTCCACAGCAGGATTGAGCAGGAAGTAAGGAGAAAGACCCCTCCTATCCCCAACCAGACAAAACCTTTCCTACCATGGACATCCCTCACCACCGTGGTACATTTGTCCAAATTAATGAAGCGATGCTGACACATGGTCATCACCCAAGGTCCACAGCTCACATGAGCATCCACTCTTGGTGTCGTACAGTCTGTGAGTTTTGACAAGCATATGATGACATAGATCTACCGTTGCAGATTCAAACCGAGTAGGTCTGTTGCCCTAAAATTTTTCTGCACTCTACCATTATTCATCCCTCCGTGCCCCCCAGCCCCTGGCAACCACTAGTCTTTTCACTGTGTCTATAGTTTTGCCTTTTCCAAAATGTTATTGGAACCATAGAGTATATAACCTGTTTTTAGATTGGCTTCTTTCACTTAAAATATGCATTTAAGTCTCTTCCATAGCTTTTTATGGCTTGACAGCTTATCTCTCTTTAGTGCTAATATTTCATTGTCTGGATTTACCACAATTTGTTCATTCATTCATTTACTGAAGGACATCATGATTGCTTTCAAGTTTGGGCACTTATGAATAAGTCTGCTACAAACATCTGTGTGTGTAGGTGTCTGTATGGATGTTCAGTTTTCAGCTCCTTTAGGTATATACCAGCTAGTGCAACTGCTGGATCACATGATACAAAGATGTTTAGTTTTGTAAGAAATCACCAAACTGTCTCCCAAAGTTGGCTGTACCATTGTGCATTCCTACTGGCAATAAGGGAGGGTCTCTCCTGGTCCTTGCCAGCATCTGTGTTGACAGTGTTTTCAGTTTTGGCCATTCTAGTGGGTATGTGGTGGTATCTCTTTGTTATTTTAATTTGCATATCCCTGATGACATACGATGAGGAACATTTTTTCATATGTTTATTTGCCATCTGTATATCTTCTTTGATGAGGTGTCTGTGCAGATCTTTGCCTTATGTTTAACAGGGTTGTTTGTTTTCTTCCTGTGAGTTTTGAAAGTTCTTTGTGTGTTACGAAGATTATGTATATTAGCACGTTATCAGATGTATTTTTTTTGCAGTTTGTGACCTGTCCTCTCATTGTCTCAACGGTGTCTCTCATAGAGCTGAAATTTTTAATTTTAATGAAGTTCATTTATTGATTATTTCACTCATGGGTCATGTCTGTGGTGCTTTGTGTAAAAAAGTCATTGCCATACCCATTGTCACCGAGGATTTATCATATGCTATCTTCTGGGAGTTTTATAGTTTTACACTTTACTTTGAGGACTATGATACATTTGGGGCTAATTTTTGCTTTTGTTGGGTGTTGAGGTCTGTGTCTAGATTTCCATTTGTTCCAAAACCATTTATTGAAAAGACTATTTTTCCCCATTGTACTGCCTTTTCCCCCTTTGTCAAAGATGACTTGACTATGTTCATGTGGGTCTATATCTGAGCTCCCTATTCTGTTACAATGATCCATTTGTTTATTCTTTCAGTAATGTGATACAGTTTTGATTACCATAGTGTACAGTAAGTCTTGAAATTGCGTAGTGTCCTTTCCTTGACTTTGGTTTTCTCTTTCAATATTGTGTTGGATATTCTGGCTGTTTGGCCTATTCACATTAGTTTTAGACTCAGTTGTCAATATCCAAACTGGCTGGGAGTTTTCTTGGAATTGCATTGAACCTATGATCCAGTTGGGAAGAGCTGACATCTTGACAATATTGAGTCTTCCTTTCATTAAGATGGAATATCTGCCCTTTATTCAGTTCTTCTTTAACAACTTTCATCAGAATTTTGTAGTTTTCTTCATATAGATTTTACACCTACTTTGTTAGATTTATACATAAGTTTTTAATTTTTTTGTGGATGTAATATAAATAGTTGTATGTTATTAATTACAAATTCCACTTGCTCATTGCCGGTGTAAGGGAAAAATATTGACTTTTGTGTATTAGCCTTTTATCTTGCGACCTTGCTATAATCATTTATTAGTTCTGGGAGTTTTTTGGTTGAATCTTTCAGACTTTCTAATAGATGATCAAGCCATCTGCAGAGAAAGTTTTATTTCTTCTCAATCAGTATAGCTTTCATTTCTTTTTCTTGTCTTAGTGAATTATTTAGAATTCTGATTTAAGAAATATTACTTTGGCAACATTGTAGAGAATAGATGAAATGTGAGCTGTTCTTTCTTCATAATGTTGTCAGATGTTAAAGTATGCCCTGGCAAACCTCTGATGGCTTCTTGTGATACCAGATGCAAGAAACAGGTGGTGGAGAATGTCAGAGAATCAGGAATTCCAGGACTCATAGCTTTCCTTTTGACAGTGGAGTGATATGGGTCAAAGAAAGAAACATAATTAGCAATCGTGTACCTGTGTTCTACTACCCTCATTCATTTTTGCAAAAATACACTTATTGAGCACCAACTAGGTAACAGGAAAAGTATGAGATCCTGTGGTGGAGTGATAAACAAAACAGCATGATGCCTGCCCTCAAGAAATTAACATTTTGGTGAGAGATGAGAAAGAACAATGAAGTAAATAAAAAAATATTTAGAGATTATGGTTAAACCTATTGAGGAATAAACAGGATGTTGTGACAATAATTAGCATGGGGTTAGTCAGTGTTGCTTGAATTGTAAAGAGGGTGAACTCTGGACAAGGCTTCACTAGATTGAAATCTCAGCTCTGCCATTTCCCATTATGTTATGGTGGCAAGATCCTGTGCCTCAACTTCCTCATCTATATAATTGAGGATAAAAATTCCACTTCATGGGGTTGTTGTGAGGATTAAATGAGATAAAAAATGTACAGTAAGTAGCCTAGTACAATGACACATAGGAGTCCTCAAAATTATTAGCTACTATTATAGTTGTGGTTACTATCATTACTCTGTGTTTACTATTACTATTCTTTGGATAGCTTGGTAGGGAAAGCCCTCTTCCAAAAGGTGAAATTTGGGCTTTGGCCTAAAGAATGAGAAGAAGCTAACCATGTGAAGAGCTTTAGGAAGGGTATTTACATAATTTTCTAGATAGAGTCAGCAACAAGAGCAAAATTCCTGAAATAACGTTAAAATTTCTTCAACTTACTGAGACTATTTCAGGGTGGATAGAATGATATTATGTAAGTTCCAGCTGCTTAGGCTTTGACTCCAGGAGGAGGGGATCACTTGTCTCAATCAAGAACCCATAATCCAGAGGTCATCTGCTAAAATTATGTAAGAAAAGTCACATTCCAGAGATAGTCACCAAGACTTTAGTCCATGTGTTGACCAACACCAGGTGATTCAATATAAAAACTACTAAGAGGTATTAGTTGGCAAATAAATATCTTGATACTTAGCGTTATTAATAATATAAATGAGGCTTCTTTTTGAAAAATTAAAGGTATTTATGATATGTGGAATTGACCTACGTATTGTTGAAATATTCCTCACACTTATTTCAGCACAGTTTAAGAATCTAGTGGGGCATGAAGCTTCTATCTTTAGGTTACAGAAGATACACTGGGCTTGATCCATAAATGGTTTCCTGTCCAGGCATGAGTTAGAATAACATTTCATTGGCTGATCCTACTTTAAATGTATACTAATACTGCCTCTGGAATGCTCTCTGCTAATCACATTCAGAGCACCTGAAAGAACAAATATATATATATATATATATATATATATATATATATATATATATATAACTTTTTTACCCTCTCAGAAGGTTATTGTTAAAACTGTTTTGTGCTCACTCACTAACACAAACATGTATGCCTAATAAATATCTGTGGATTTGGCAAAATTGAATCAGTGTTTTGTTTTAATATAACCTAGTACTGAGGGTATAGTTAACCTTTACCTAACTCAGGCTTCTTTGCTTATCTTTGCCTATCTATCACAAATTCTCATGCCTGTGTGTGGAGCAGGACCAACTCAGCTTAGATTGATTTGTGACACTTTCCATGTTCAAGGAGTAAACAGGAAACTGTGGCATCTTGAGTGTGATAAGAGATACTGTGAGATATCGGTATCAGAGAGGTAGGCAGGAAACAAAGGATGCAGGGACTTGTCGCTCCTGGTAACAGTTTTGAATTTAATTCTCAGTGTAATAGGGGTTCTCAAAGATAGAAGAAGATAGTGACACTGATCTGCTTTGCATTTTTTAAAGACAATATAAACCAATGTGTAGAAGATGGAATGCAAGGGTTGAGGGCAGGGAGAAAAGTTGAAGAATATGGCATAAATCCAGGCAGGAGTGATGAAGGCTCACATCCAGGGATAGAAATGGATATGAAAAATGTGGAAGGACTTTGAGATGTATTTTGGAAGAAATCCCTTTAAGATTTGCTCCTGGATTGGAAGTGAAAAATGTAACACGGTAAGACTCCTAGGTTTGGGGCAACGGTTGGAATATCTTCAGTGCTGAATGTGGCTGCTGGAGAAGGTCAGTGTTGGAGGGCTGAGGTTCAGGCTTACAGTGAAGGGGTGTCTCCAGCAATGGCAGAGGAAATCTGGACAGATTCATGCAGAAAGTTGTGGATTCCCACTGAAGACCTTCCAGCAGGGACTACCTGCGAAGGTACATGCACTCTGGAATCATGTGAGGTGTCTTGTTGATATAATGAATCCAGTTTTCCATGCATATATAGGAGGATCCAAAAGGGATGCCTCAGTGTTTCAGATTTATTTCAAATAAATTGAATCTTGCCGTTTCTTGTAGACAGTGAATGACCAAGAAGAGGGCTTCTATCTTTGCCATCATTAAGAAGACAATATTAATCAAAAGCTATGGGGCTTCCCAATAATTATTGACTCTTAGTTCAGTGTATGAATGTTTTCATAGTCATTGATTTGGTCAGTCAATTCATCTGTTGGTCAGAAATTCACTTGATAAATATTTCCTAGAAATTAGCCATGCACCGGGCAAGGTATTAGAGATGAGTCTTATATAACCCCTCTTTTGCCTGTACATCCACTAGATATTTAGTCTACTAAATGCTCACAAAAAATATTCCGAGTTCAATTCAGAAAATCGACTTCACAGCACCCTATATTGACTCTGGGGCTATTGCAAAAATTAAGGAACACACATAATAAAATTGATTGCTTTTATGTTTGATCTTTGAAAACTTTAAATCTTTTAGAAAATCAGATTTTATTTTCATTTTATACTTCCAGTTTCTAACTGGCACTTGATATTCTTTTTTTTTAAAGAATGGCACTAGTCATTATATATAAATAATCATGATCTTTACACATGTTAGCAGACACATAATATAGACGCATAGGTTCATAGATGACTCAGATTGAAAGATTTTCACATATATTTTAAAAGAATTTAGTTTGCATAGGAGGAACTAAAGTGAGGGCATCTACACCCAAACCCGATATTTTAGTTTCCCATGGGCTGGTTCCTGTGAAAAGAGATCTCTCAAGCTTCTGTGCTGTGGTATTTTTACCTGAAGGGGGAGGGGGCCCCGTACTATGTAGCTGCTTTAAACTGTTCTTATTTAACATGAGAATGAGGGGGTCTGGTGTCCAGAAAGTCTGCTAAGCTCTTTGGTTTTTTATCACAGAATAAACAGAGCAAATCATTGCTATCACCTGAAGCAAAAAGGTTAAGAAAGTAAGAGGTGAACTTCCAGAAATAATATATTCACATCATTAACAGTTCAATGATTCGGCACCAAAAAGTCCACAGGTAGTTTCACTGTTGGACACAACTGAAGTTGTTGATGAGTATCATGCAAATATCAAATCATGTCATCATATTCCATCCTGTACTTCTCTAGGGGAGGCAATGATAGTTAACTGTTGAAATAACTCTTACTGGATCAGCATTTAACAATTGAGATGCAGGACTTTTTCTAGGGATTTGTGACCAGATTGGAAAAATTAGTCCTCTCAGGGATTGCTGGGTGCTATCACTTTTTAGTTTATGTTTCCCAGAGAGTAAAACCCATGGTGGTGATTTCTGTCATGAATTAAAAACAGGAGAGGAATGATCGCTCAATTCAAAAACAGAATAATGTACGGTCTATTTAGTGTTTGTAGAGTTCAGAAAGACTAGTAGTTTCAACTTAGATAATTCATTAATGCAGAAGAGTTGTCATGGGTAAGAGCAGGGAAACCCACAAAACTTTCTGAACCAAATACTGCTTCTTTTCATTTAGAGTTCTTAATGTATTTTAAGCTTTTCTTGATGCCAATTCCATAACTCAAAAATCACAAACACCGCCCTAAATATAAGTCTGTTTGTCTGTGAGGAAAACTTGAGACCTCGGTGGTAAGCCAAAAAAGTAAACTCACTGAAAGGAAGTTGTGAGTGACAAAATGCTACTTTTTATAAGTGGGACTGAAGCTGTACTCATACGCTCTGCTCTCATTATGCATTCTGCTGATGGCACAAGGATGTGAAAACAACGGCTCTGCAAGAGCCGGGTGCAACATTAAGATTTAATTAAACCTTGTTTTACTTGGGCAAGTTAGCCATACAGCGATGTCACGGGAGAACAGAGGCCAGGGCTGTGCTGACTAGCAGCAAAATGACGTGGAGCTGACATGCCAGGGCACGTGGTTAGTGCCAATGCGTTGGGGGGGGGCACTGAGGCGGTGCTGTGAACTGGAACCACATGGCAGGAGCCCTGCTGATGGGACAGCAAGGTGTGGAGGCTGCAGAAAGCAAACAGACTCGGGGGACACTGGCAGGGAATCAGGGTAGCCAGGTTGTTTTGGGAAATGGTGATTGATTATTTATTTATTTGATTTTATTTATTCATGAGGGACACAGACTGGGGCAGAGACACAGGCAGAGGGAGAAGCAGGCTCCACTCAGGGAGCCCGATGTGGGACTCAATCCCAGGACCTCGGGATCACGACCTGAGCCAAAGGCAGATGCTCAACCACTGAGCCACCCAGGTGCTCCAGAAAGGGTGATTATAATGGTTTTGTGTGCCTCAAGGCCTAGAATAAGAACTGCACATGGTAGTGACCGGAAAGGCCATTTCAACTTAACATGAAAAATGTCTAAACAACAAAACTCTCCAAGGGTAGAAGAGGCCACCTTTAAAGGTAGTGAGTTTATTGTCACTTGAGCACTCAAGTAGAGGCTGCACCGTCACTTGGCAGTGACTTCCCTTCTTGGTATAGTGTTATTCTCCAAATCCAACAAGCTAGACCATTCTGGTATTAACTTAATGAAAAAGAGGCAGTTGTATTTGAATATATGTGAATTGCAGTTGCTTATGTGATAGAGTTTAAGATCAGATTTCTAGCATTGGCCCAAGTGCCGTAACATAAGAATTAATGCTGGAGAAACAGTATTCTGATGAAGTTTTCTTGACACCTGTGGCCTTTCAAAATTGAATACTGTACACTCCAGCAGGGCATGTGCTTCCTCGGACTGCCATAATACAGCACAGGTTTCCTCCACTATTTGAAAGTAGAGCTTCCAAGGGAACCTTTTGTAAATGGAAATGCCATAAAATGAAAATGTGATTCCCATTAATTGATAGAGATTTTTTTTTTTGGATTATCACATACAAAAATAAGCTCTCTCAGGAATTTCTGATACCTTAGGACACATCTTGCTAATGGATGCACAAAATAAATTGAGACAAAGCACAAATGCTCACAGACACAGTTCAAAGGTATGCTGGCTTGATGCTGAATACTGTGTTTAGTTCCCCGGGAAGGAGCTCAGTGGGATCACTGTTAGAATTAATAAATGAATTCAGTAAAGTTTCAGGATACAGAATCAATATACAATAATCAGTAACGTATCTCTACACTAACAATGAAGTAACAATGAAGTATCTAAAAAATAAAAAATAATAATAATCTTATTTACAATAGCATCAAAAATAATGAAAAATTGAAGAATAAATTTAACTAAGGAGTTGAAAGATTTGTCCACTGGAAACTATAAGACATTGATGGAAACAACTGGAGAAGACACAAATAAATGGAAAGATGGCATGTATTTGTTGATCAGAGGAATTAATATTGTTAAAATATCTCTGTTAGATATATTCCTGTATATGAGGCATATATTAGATGCTTCTATATTCTATAACCCATCCATAGACTCAGTGCAATCTCTATCGAAATTTTAATGGCATTTTCCACAAAAATTTTATTACATTTTATTTTATTTTAAAGATGTATTTATTTATTTTATTATTTATTTATTTATTTATTTATTTATTTATTTTTAGTATTTATTTATTTTAGAGAGAGAGAGAAAGCACAAGCATGGGGAAGAGAAGAGGGAGAGAGAGAATCTTCAAGAAGACTCCCTGCTTAACGCAGAGCCCATTGTGGAGCTTAGTCTCCCAACCCATGAGATCATGACCTGAGCTGAGAGCGAGAGTAGGACACTTAACCTGAATGAACCACTCAGGTGGTTTAAAATTTAAATTTAAAACAAAAATTTTTAAGAAATTTAAGATTAGTACGGAACTACAAAAGACCCCAAATATCCAAAGCAATCTTGAGAAAGAAGAACCAAGCAGTAGACATACACTTCCAAATTTCAAACTGTACTTGAAAACTCTACTAATTAAAACAAGATGGTACTAGCATAAAACCAGATACACAGACCAATGAAACAGAATAGAGAGGCCAGAAAAAACCTGTGCATATATGGTCAACTACTCCTTGACAAGGGAGCCATCAAGGCTCAACAGGAAAAAGATAGACTTTTCAATAATTAGTGCTGGGAAAATTAGATATTCACATGCAAAAGAGTAAAACTGGACCCCCATCTTAGCCCACTCACAAAAATTTACTTGAAATGCTTTAAAGATTTAAGTGCAGTAACGGAAACCATAAAATTCCAGAAGAACAAGTAGGGGAAAAGTTCCTTGATGTTGGTCTTGGCAACAATTTTTTGGATGTGACACTAAAAGCAAAGGAAACAAAAGCAAACAAGTAGGACTGATCAAACTAAAACCTTTCTGCACAGCAAAAGAAACAATCAACAGGATGAAGATACAATCTCTTGAATGGGAGGAAATATTTGCAAACCATATGTCAGATAAGGGGTTAATATCTAAAATAGATAAGGTACTCATACAACTCAAGAGGAAAAAGAACAAAGGGTCCAGTTAAAAAATCGGCAAAGAAAAACTGAATAGACCCTGCCTACAAAGAAGATATACAAATAGTCAACAGATACGTGAAAAGATACATAACATCATCAGGTAAATGCGAATCAAAACCAAATCAAAATGATAAGAATCACCTCACACCTGTCAGGTTATTATTATTTATTATTATTTATAATAATAATAATATTAATAATATTATTATTATTTAATAACCTGTCAGGTTATTAGAAAGGCAAGAGACAATGAGTGCTGGGAAGCACATGGATAGAGAGAACCCTTGTGGACTGTTGTAGGAATGCATGGTTATGCTATAGCCACTATGGGAAACAGTGTGGAGTCCCCTCAAAAAATAAAGATCGCTTTAACATACAATTTATCACTCACACTTCTGAGTAAGCATATGAGGGAAATGAAATCAGGATCTCAGAAAGATGTCTGTATCCCCACATTCATACTATATATTCTGTACAGATATAGTGGCACGATTTACAATAGGCGAGACCTTAAAACAAACTAGGTGTCCATGAATGGGTGAACTGGATAGAAAAAAAAAAAGTGAGATACACACATACACACGATGGAATAGTGTTCAGTAATGAGAAAGGAAAAAAAAAGAAAAAAAATTGCCTTTGCAACAACATGGATGGGTCTTGACAGCATTATGCTAAATAAGTCAGGCAGAGAATGACAGATACCGTATGATCTGATTTATATGGGGAACATAAAAAAAAAATCACAACTTGTAGAAGCAGAGTGGCATGGAAGTTCACAGGGGCTAACCGGGTGGGGAAAATGGGGAGATGCTGGTCAAAGAGCACAAGTGTCCAGTTATAAGATGAGTAGGTTCTGAGGACCTAACATGCAGCATGGTGACTGTAGGTAACAGACTGTCTTTTGTACTTGAAAGTTGTGAAGACACTACATTTTGAATGTTCTCGCCACACAAAAAGATTATAATTATGTAAGGGGATGGAGGTGCTAGTTAACCTCATTCTGGCGATCATTATGCCATCGATGTGGGGATCAGAGCATCACACTGTCTACCTGAAACTTACACAATATGTCAGTTATATCTCGAAAAAGCTGGAAAACTTAAAAGCAAATTCCAGATAAACAATGAATAGTGGGTAAGTATGACTCAGATATATGCACTATTTGTCTGAGTTTCAAATTTTAACAACAACAACAAAAATGACGTGGGTGGGCCCTGCTCTCTCTCTAAGACTCTATGAGAATTTTTCTTAGACTCTTCTAGCTTTTGGTGATTCCAGGGTGTTCCTTAGCAGGCGGCGGCATAACTGCAATATCCGCCTGCACCTTCACAGGCCTTCTTCCTTCTCTCATGTGTCTTTTTGTATCTTTCAATGTCTCTCTCTTTATAAAGACACCACTCATTGAATTTAGGGCCCGTCCTAATCCAGCATGGCTTCATCTTAATTTGGTTATATCTACAGAAATTCTATTTCCTAATAAGGTCACATGCACAGCGACTAGGGGTTAGGACTTCAATATATGTTTTGGGGAAACACAATTCAACCCACAATAAGAGGTTTTACATCTTTCCCCATCAACGCTTAAGTGTGAATTAGGGTACATGATGTTTCTTTCTAATGTCCTTCCCTTCCGGGGTTTCAATCCCCAATGTTTTGTGGTTACTTGCAAGAATCCAGCAATTATGTGCATAATAATGAACAAAGCATTAAATGGAATACTGAAGTCACAAGAGAAATATATATTTTGTATATCTAAATACACACACACACACACACACACACAAATAAAATACACACCCCTGCACGTATTATATAAAACACACACATAAATGTCAATAAGCGAGCCAGCCACCCGGCCAGTCATCAGAGTGAGCTTTGATAAAGTGTCAACATAATCAGGGGTATCCGTGTCAGATTTTTTTATAATAATAAATTTATCTTTTATTGGTGTTCAATTTGCCAACATACAGAATAACACCCAGTGCTCATCCCGTCAAGTGCCCCCCTCAGTGCCCGTCACACATTCACCCCCACCCCCTGCCCTCCAGATTTTTTACTTTAGTTTTCTCTCTTTTCCTATCTCCTTCCCCATTCCTTCCTCCCCTATGCCTCCTTTTCTTTTCTTTTTTCTTTTTCTTTTTTTTCATTTCAGTATGTTCTCTGCTACAGATCACCAGCTGTCACTCAGGAGAATGTAATCTGAAAGCATTGTCTAAAACTTTTACTCTGGGCTCACTCTTCACTATTATGGCCCCTTTCGTAAATGGGAATTATGACAACCCTTTGGAGTTACTAGCAAAAGCACTTTCCCTCTCTACTCCATTTTGAAAGAATTAGATTCCTTTCAGACTCAAAACTTTCAAAAGGTTTAATGTTAGTGATATATCTATAATTCAACGCCCCCAGAGTTCTTCTATATTCTATAACCCTAGCAAAATTATGTGAGAAGAAAATTAGCAATGGAAACAGCAGCAACAGCGATAGGATAATGGTTATCTGACCCCCTGGACATTGTTGAAATCATTCACTCAGTTATTAATAGTCCTTGTAAATTATTAATTAACCAGTATTTAGCTGATCCACAAAATCCTAGGTATTCATAACTTTTAGAACAATGAGGCAACCATAGATTTTTCACTCATAAATAATATTATATCCTATTCTTTTTTTTAAATTATGTCCTATTCAAAAAATATCCAAACAAAAAAGTGCAGGCCTTTGTAAAGTGAAAAGTTTCCTACATGGCAGCGTCTCATCATTGTTCTCGTGTCTTGTGTTATGTTCCTTCAGGTGCAGAAAACATTACGGTGAACACAGAAGTCATGTTGTGACCTGTGTCTGTGCTAGAAGAAGGTTCACTCTACTGGTATTTATATTACATCAAGAAGGAGAAGAAGGAGGCGGGTTTCTGTAGATGACATTTAAAGACAGATCACAAAAATAGATTTCTGAATTAGAAATTAGGCTTAACATTTCTCTTTTAGTCTATAAACCCTACGCGTAAGTCCTCTGTTATTGGGATGTAAGACAGCAGGTGAACTTTCTTATTAAAGGGCTTTTCAAGCCTCATTCCCAATGAAATAGCCAAAATAACAGAAAATAAAGAATTAATATTTAATAAAAATGGAATGAATTCCAATTGTGTTTGCTTTGCTATAGCATGAAAAATATATTAGGTGACCAGGATAGGGAAGAAGGAAATCTTAGGATTGTAGTTACTATTTGTTGGATGTTCCTAGTTCGGATGTCCACCCACAGTAGGAATCTCTTATTCTCTCTCCTTTTCTGATGTTATCCTGCCTCTGATAATATACCTCCAGCAAGAAAGAACTCACTTTTTTGTGTTTGTCTGTGTAAAATAGAAGGAGCTTGCTAAACTTTTGGAATTCCTTACTTATGTAGTTATTCATTCCATACATACCTAGAATGGCACCGTGTGGAGTAAAGAACCTGAGTTCTGGATCTAGACAAATTGAATTCAGATCTCTCTTGTGACTTTTAGTAGCTTTAAGACCTCAGGAAACTTCCCCATTGTTTCTGCACCTCATTAACTGTATGTGTAAAACGTGACAGTAATCACATGACCCTATAGGATCCTTTTGTAACGTGCTCTATTCCACACATTCTGAACAAAGCCTGACACCTATTAGGCATTATGTGAGCATTGGGTTTATATTTATTTATTTTTGTTGACATCTGCTATGTTCAACATATGTTAGGCACTGCCCTTGCCAAGTGGGCATAATGTGAATCAGAACAAAATCGTCGCCGTAAATAATTTACCTTCTAATTTGAGTGGCTATGATGGAATCTAGGTAGCCTCTCACCAAACCTCTCTCCTCTTCCTTCTTGCCAGTTGAACTACAGATCCCAATCTCCCCTATAAGGCTGCATGTGCACAAGACTGAATTTTAGCAAAATAACTGTGAAAGGACGTGTGTGCACTACTTGCAAGTACAGCTCCTAGATATTTCCCACCTGCCATCTACTCTCTTCCATTGCCTTCTGGCTATATGCCAGGATGAGCGTGAAGGCAAAAGGCCAAGGGCGTCAGTCCTGGTTTCTACTGTGTAGCGTAGACCCCTAGTCTCACCTCGTGCTGCCACTGACATTGTACAAATAGGCAAACTGTCTACTACTGTACTACGTTGCCAGAATCACAAGGCTTATTTCCGATAGCATTTAACATTACTTCCATGAGTGTGAAGGGAAAAGGAAATAAATGCAAAACATTATATCAGCTAATGCTAAGTGCCTGGTACAAAAGTGAAGAATGTGGAGGAGAGTGGCCAGGGAAGTCCTCATTTTGGAGCAGGCATCTGAGGCAAGACTTGAGTGAAGTAGGTAGAGGGACATGCATCGCTATTAGATAAGCACTCCAGGCAAACGGAATCACAAGAACAAAGACCCTGGGTGTGGGAGTAGGCTGGAATTTTCGAGAATTAACGAGAAAGCCAAGCTGGGATGGAGTTGAGTGGGAAGAGGGTTTGGAAGCAACCAGGGGAAAGACTGGTAGTGATTTCACAGACCATGGTAAAGACTGTGGATTTTACTGGAAGATTTTCAGTAGGGAGATGACACATTGTAATTTGCATTAAAAAGTAATCACTCTAGCTCCTGTGTAGAGGCTGGGTTAGGGGCAGGATGAGAGCTGAGCTGTCAGCCATGAAGCTATTACAGTAGCCTCGACAACAACAAAATGGTAGCACTTTGTCTTCTCATGAGAAGCAGACTCCTCAAACTCCTCATCAAACTCAGAGCCCAACATAGGGCTTGATCTCATGACCCTGAGATCATGACCTGAGCTGAAATCAAGAGTCAGACACCTAACTGACTGAGCCACCCAGGCTTCCCATTGACTAAATTTTCCATATGAACCTATGACTGTTTGGAAATTTAACTTGTCTTCTTTCTATCATAATAGTCAAGGCCTGCAAATAATGTGTTCTCAAACAGTAAATGAATTTGATGTGGAAAAAAAAGATTTAATAGTCAAATATGTTTTGGAATCATTTAGCTAAATAAAGTTAATCAGATCCCATTTTTACAGGGAAGTTCAGAGAATTTAATGTGATTGTATGCATCGTGACTCTCCTTGAAGTAACCTCTTAGTTGTTTGGAGTATTTATTAAACTTAATTGACTACAGAAATCTCTCTTCCCCTTTTCTTACTTGTATAGAACACTTCATGGGACTAAAATTCTGCTTGGATACATGCTGCTGACTTCTGGAAGGCAGAGTTTTAAACAAATTTTAATCAGAAGTAATCAAAACACAGCAACCTGTATTATCAAAATCATGACTGAAATGTATGTAAGAACTACCACTCACGCGGCCTGTATACCCACACTAACCTCATTCCTCAGAAAACTTCTCTTGATAACAATCTCATGATAAAACCATTTGAGAAATGATGTTTAAAATGAAAATGACTCCAGGGAAATAATTAATACTACCTAAACTTTCTCTAGAGGTCTGTATGGAATGTACATGAGTCTCATATATTCAGTGTTACCTTCATCGAAAATAAAATTTGGGGGGGTCTAATAGAGAAAAAGCGTGGCACTATTTCTGGCCACTGGTTTATACAGAGAGAGAGAGGTTCTTGATGTTACAGGTTTGCAGGGGAGCAGAGCTGTGATTCATCCATGACTGAGGGGCCTCCAGAAAGCCATAGATGAATGTTTGTGTTCACCCTTTTCCTATTCCTGTTTCAAGATGAGTAACCAGTTACAAAGGACCGGAGGGTGTTTTTGCACCTTTTCTTCCACTTTATTAAGGCAGACTTCACAGCCCAATGTGACAGGTAGTGTTTCCGCACATTGGAGTCCTCCCAGAAACATATTATCTAACTCTGTAGGAGCTGGATTCTTTAGATTGCTTCAGGATTGATAGGCACCACTTTGCCATCAGTAATCTCTTTGTACCCAGAAAAGAAGTTTGTGTCAGGTATGCTATATTTACTTTGGACAGTTGAGTGGTTGTCCCAAACTACAGAATGCCTTATCTTTCACAATATAATGAGAATAGCATGGGATTTAGAATAAAAAACACCCCAACTCTACGCCTGTTGAGTGGAATAGAGTTCAATGAATGTGGACCTGCTGTTTTCCAACTTTTAAATGGGGAAAACAAAACAAAAAAACTTAATGGAGCTCTAAAGTGAAGTGATGTGGTATAAAATTTGTAATATTATAGACTATAAGTTTAATAGATAGGTACTTTGGTCATATTGCTTTCTGTCTTACCCCGAAGACCAAGAGCAGTAACTTGCATAAAATAAGCAACATACTGGTTGGTTGACTGAACATCCTAAGTATACTGAAGCTCTTCTTTTTTTTTTTTTTTTAATCCTAGATCCCAACATAAACAAGATCACCAGTAACATATGGTTTTTGGCAACAACTTTGTATATATCATAGAGTACTGCTTTTAATATCATAAGTGTTTTAGGTGACTGGACAATAAGTAGAACTTAGTTGTAATTCTATTAATTTCTTCTCTTTTTTTGAGCTTCTGTAAAGAGCAATAGTGAAGGGTAACTCCATGTTTTTGGACAATTATAAAATTTAAAGGTGACTTTAATACTTTGAGTAAAGAGGAAACTGGCACTTACTGAAAATTTAGCATATGTGGCTTCAAGAGATTAAAAATTGAAAGATTGCCTGTATGTATGTCACTCTTCCTTATAGTGTTTTAAAATAAATAACTGGGAATGGGGGTGCACCTGGGTGGCTCAGTCAGTTAAGCATCTGCCTTCAGTTCAGGTTATGACCCCAAGGTCCTGGGATTGAGCCCTGTGATCCAGCCCCATCTCGGGCTCCCCGCTGGCTTCTCCCCCAGCTTGTGCTTTCTCTCTTTCTCAAATAAATAAATACATGAAATCTTTTAAAAAATAAAATAAATAATTGAAATTTTATTTGAGGAACAATTTCATTAAAATTGCTTATATTCTCCATTATTCTAGTATATATTAATTTTTCTCTGTAACTCTCCCCTTCATCTCCCTACCCATCCTGCTCAGACATATGGTTATTTCTATTCAATATGCTGTTTTCCAATATACACGGCTAATGGGTAAAAGAAACTATGCATATGGAATTCTGATTTCTTTTTTGTTTCCATGGGCAGAAAAATGAGAAGTTCACCAGTATAGAGGTCAGTATAGAGTTCAGGTATTAATATTGTTTGCCAGTTTAGAGTTAGTATTAAGCCAGTAGAGAGTTCAAATGTTAGTACTGTTTGCATTCCCTTACTCTAGGAAACAGGGAAAACATAGGAAAATGAAGTGTTAGGTTAGGATGCAATTATACACCCACTTTTACCTACCTAATTTGTTGAAAATTGCTATCCTTTAAAGACACTGTGATTAAGGACTGTGCGTGGCAGTGGATGGGATGGATGAATGAATTGGGATGGGGGCTATACAGAAAGAATTGGAACTTTTGATTACTTATCTCCAATGTATGATCCCAGGTCTGTTTATTCTGGATCCCCTTCACTAAGGGCAAATGAGATTGTCTTTCATAAATACAGAAGAGCAAAGAGAGGGGAAAATTAAATTGCAAAAGGCCCAAATTAATCCATAAGGTTACTTATCTATGGTGAGAGCAGATTTGAAGGTCAAGGTTTTACCGGCAGGGATTAACTCACAAGCCCATATATTCCTGTTAGGGATATACCGTCGGGTGGTAGAGGCCACACAAAACAAACTAAGAACACGGAATTTGCAGTGGCTCTTTTGCAAGTTGTCTGCTGGTGTCACAGCATCAAAGACCGTTGAAAGGAAACTCAACTGTTAAAAACCTTAAAACCAAGTGATGCTTGATGTTTCTCATTTATTTCCTAACTTAAAATATATAAACTATAATAACTTATAGTTTTTTTTTATTAATTCTGTTGCTTTATCTTCTTTCAGAGTTCAAATTACCGAAACAAAGACAGTCATCACAGTTGATGTGTCACTTTTCATATCTCGACTTTCCTTTGCCTGAGTTAGTGGCAAGGTTGGTGTTCAATTGTAAAAAGAAATATAAATTGATGTTCCTTTTGCTTGAAAACTATAGGGATGACATTGTATATTTGAACAGTAATATGGAGCTTTTACTGAGGGTTTCTTTGTAAATTATAGCTCAGTGTTATGCTTTGGATTTTGATAAAGACTTTATTACTTTATTACTGGTATTTTTTTAAAGCAAGAAAATTAAATCATTCTAAAGAAAATATAGCAAAATCTATCTGTATCTAAACCAGATGGTTGAAAAATTCAAGAGTACTACTATGCAAAATTAACAATCTTCAGCTTTATTTCTGACATATTAATGTATAAATTTGGAGCAAATTTAAGTCTTGAAAAGTCAATTTAAGCATTTTAAAAAAGTAAAGCCTAAGACACCATAAACCAGAGAGGAAAATACCTATAATTCAATAGAAGAATAGGTAAAGAAGATGAAGAACCATTGGAGATAAAAATGAAGACAAATGGCTAAAAACCTTGTAAAAATCATCACTATTTTACAGAAGCAAATAATTAAAAAATACTGACTTCATTGATCAATTTGGCAATTCTCTTTTAAATGTGATCATTAAAACATCAGTTAAAAGCACCTCTTCAGAGAGACTGATGCTGTTTAAAGTGGCTCCCATTCCTCAGTTATTGTCTATTTTTTTACCCTACCTATATACTACATATTGATAATTATACTATGCAATTCTCCTTTTACATCTATCTATCTATCTATCTATCTTTCTATCTATCTATCTATCATCTATCTCTCATCTTCCATCCGTCCATCTTTCTATCAATCCATATCTCCTTTTCTGTACCTATTTTCTTTATTATCCATCTTCTGCCAAATAAATTTATTCAGTAAATAAATTCAGCAGTAATGTTTCCTTACTTGCCATCCATCCTTTGCTGAGAATAGGGTCTGAAACTTAACTAGTGTTCATAAAATTTTCGTTGAAGGAATAAGTACATGGTGCAGAATTAAAGAATGTATAGATAAACTGGTTCATTAATGTTGGGAATGCATATTAGTAGAACATGGCTTATATATACTTTGACAAATTTACACAGAATGAAGCTTTGTGTATAGAAAGGTACATAAGGCAGTAATATTTGTGACAATAAAGACCCAGATCTGGTTAACCTAATTTATCAAAAGGAGACTGGACAAACAAATTACTCGGCATTTTTATGATGAGGATACTATTAGTCATGAAGACCAATATGGTTATTTATGTGGAGTGATAGTTAAAGATCTCTAAGTTCTATTTCCTAGTTTTTGTTAAGCAAGAAACACAAATTTGTTTATTATATTCCAATTTAAGACTTTCACATATGTGCAAAGCATTTTATACATACATATATGTACATATATAGATACATATATAGAATTAGAAATTTAATTACATTTAAAAAGCGTGAGGTTGGGAAAGAGGTGGAAAAGAGATTCACTTTTTTTTTTTATTTTAGCCTCTTTGTGTTAATATGTTTATGTGATTTTCTCTACTGATGATGTTGGTGATTATAATAACAGCTGAAAAAATTATAATATAGACCATCATCTGCTATTTTGAAAGACACTACAATATATATTTTTAGGTTAAAAAAGGCAAGTTGTAGGAAAAAAAATGTTAAGTAAAAGGAATGCAAGAAATTGAGAGCAAGGAAGCACCCACAGGTATAGGTAAGTCCTAAGTGTGTAAGTAGAGATACATGCTAAAGTGTAAATGGTACTGGACAAATGTCCATCAAAAGTTAACTACAGGGATCCCTGGGTGGCGCAGCGGTTTAGCGCCTGCCTTTGGCCCGGGGCACGATCCTGGAGATCCGGGATCGAATCCCACGTCGGGCTCCCGGTGCATGGAGCCTGCTTCTCCCTCTGCCTGTGTCTCTGCCTCTCTCTCTCACTGTGTGCATATCATAAATAAATTAAAAAATTAAAAAAAAAGTTAACTACAATGAATTTTGGAAAGAAATTGTAAGTGGGGATGATAGGAAGATCTTAATATTTTATTTATGTTGTATATGCTTGAATATTTTAATAATGAAGATGTATATGTGCATTATTCTTGCAATTCAAAAAATAAAAAGGAGGGAATTGAAGACTTTGTTATACATAAAAACCCAGTATCACCAGATCTTGAATGTGTTCATCTCTAGATATCTTGGAAATAAAAAGAATGTTTCGAACAAGGCAAAATGAACCTGGAAGATAAATGTTAAATGAGATGTGGGGTCAGAAGTTCAAAGTGAATAATTTTATGGATTCAGCAAGAACTGGACTAAAAAATAAATGAGTCTTTTAACTCTTTGGACTCTGGTTTAACTAGTCTTTTTACCAGAATGCCTGTAGTACTGTACTGGGTACTTCAGTGTTTCTTTCTCTCTAATAACACCAAACACTTCAGGGAAGAATTGCTTCTCCCATTTTCTGGGTTATTACAGCACTTATTAAAGTTATCTATATATGATTGCTTGGATTTATAATCTATGAATACTTTGAAGTCAAGAACTTTGTGAGGGGCATCTTTTTAAAAAATATATATATATATTTTATTTATTCATGAGAGACACACACACAGAGAGAGAGGCAGAGACACAGGGAGAGGGAGAAGCAGGCTCCCTACAGGGAGCCCGACATGGGACTCGATCCTGGGTCTCCAGGATCACACTCCAGGCCAAAGGCAGGTGCTAATCTGCTGAGCCACCCAGAGATCCCCTGTGAGGGACATCTTGTCCTGAGTTGATTAAAGTCAGTATCATAAGAACTGAGAAGAGTTCCTGGGTAATGTGCATATACTGAGCAAATTTTTTGTTTGTTTGTTTGTTTTTTTTACATTTTTGTTAGTTCATCTCTTCCTCACAGTTATTCTGAGATTGGTGTTAATATTATTACTTCAATTTCAGAGGAGGCTAATGAGGTGAGAAGGGCTTCAGGGTCTTGTTGCATACGAGAGAAGTGCGGCACTGTCCTCTTGCCTGGGTCTTTGGAGGATCACATCCTATTATTCCTATGCAAGAGTTTGTGCATGCTCACAGGGTGACAGAACAGGAGAGAATCCTGGTAAAATAACACACACGGGACTGCTACTATCAGTTTAGAGGGCCCGTTGATCCCAGGGATTTTTCTATTGCCTTGGCTGCCAATTACTTATCACACGATACCAGGAAGAAGCCATTCTACTATGCATTCCCAAGAACAGGGCAGAAAATAATGACAACATCCACTCTCTGAGTGTTCACATGTGGTTGACATTTTGTTAATGATTTGGATTGAATTATTTTACACAATAATCACAGCAACTGTCTAAGGAGGATTGTTTTGTACCATTCTGCAACTGAGGTAACTGAAGCTCAGAGATGTTAAGTAATTTGCCCAAGGTCACAAAGCTTCTGTTAAACACCAGCTCTGTTTTGCTCCAAAGTCTATGGTTACAAACACTGGAAACCACATACTGTACTGTTGTCAGTTAAATTCATGAAAAATGGTCAAGAATTTGAGGATTACACTGATGCACTTTAGAAGTGAGAGTATCACTGAGAAATTTTAGATTCACGCTAAAGCTTTCTAGAGTTGAGAAGGTTAAAGACCAATGTCGGGCAAAGATAGGGGGCTGGAGGAATTTCATGTATTCAACATGACTGCTACTTCATTAAGACCAGATTTTATTGTCAAAGCCCCTTTACTTTATTTTGAGTATGCATATAGCTCTGAGACCGGAGGCGAACAGGACCAGGGATTTTGTGCCTTTCAGAGAAAGTCACATTAAGAAATATGTAAGGGTCAACTTCAGGCTACTCTATATTCCGCTTGCACCTTCATTGTATTGGAGAAAAAAAAGAATTAATTGGTTCATTTAGTCCTTCACTTAATTCAGCCTTTTATTGTGCACTTCAGTTCTCATCCAAATGAACAGAGACAGTGCAAGAAACAGAACACATTTAATGGGGCTCTCAAAAATGTGCGGTTGTTGCTCTTGCTCCTTTAATAGACAAAAATCATTTATTTCCTTCTGTAAAACTCCATTACCCAGCAAAAAACAGATTCTCTTAAAAAAATATATCTTACCAAATGGAAAATCCACCTCTCCTCCTCTCTCTTTCTTATATGCACAAAGTCACAGAGACCCATTCACAGTGTATCTACACACAAGCCTCCCTACTGAGTCCTACAAAGCCCACGAAGCAAGTTAAAGACCCCATGTCCTTTCACACATTAAGGACATAATGTCCTGTGCATGAAACAGAGTAGTGAGAAAATAAGAGTAAAAGAGAACTTAGCACAAATTAGCTCAAAGTCCAGTTTTCCTATTTTATGGATAAAGAAAGTAAGGCTTGTGGGGTGAGATAACTAGCCCTGGCTCCTGAAGATGATCATTTGGCGACTTAAATCAAGCTGCCCTCGCCCAACTCTTCCCATGGCCTTCTCTCTCCTGTGCTGGACTACCTGCTTACTAGCGATCATCACAGCGGTCCCACACACTACGTCCTTGTATGCCTAGTATCCTATTCTCCCTCCAAATGCATGTGAGAATATAGAGATTCTCTATAGAGAATCATGGGGCATCCTCCTGTTTCCACGTAAGAAATTTCTCCTTACCTTTTAGAAAATACCCCATGCTCTTCTTTTTCACAGTGATCATCTTTTGAGACCTGGTCTTGGAAAGGCACCAAAGAAGCAATTTCATTTTTTTTTTTAATCAAAAGCTCCCAACTATGAGCTCGTGGCTGGTTTGAATTTCCACGGATTCTACTGCTCATGCTTCTTCCCACACAACCATAAATACTTTACTTGCCTCATGCTAATGATTTTCATCAGCTTAAAGAAGCAGTTTAATTAATCTCCTTCTGTTTAACAAAAAACAAGTCAATCTGATAAAATGTTTAGGAGAAGGAGTAAAGCTGATGTTCCTCCCCCCACCCCCCAATGATGTGCCAGGTAGGTTTAAGGAAAGGTGTTGGCAAGTGATACAGGAGTAATTCATTACTGAAAAATAGTCTAGAAATGCGTGCTCATCTTAAAAGCTCGGCACCACTAAGTGGCATTGTGCAAGCCAAACATCCCATCTTCCCCCAGCAAGCCTCTGCTCTAGGGAACAGATCCAGGTGCTAGAAGTACATGTCACATCCTGGTTGCTTGGGAAATAAGCTGTCATTTCATTTTGAACTTCCCAGTAATATGAATTCAGCTTCCTCAGTAGAGATAACATTTTTTTCCCCCAAAGCCATCCATTATTTGTAATGGGGACTCAGTGTTAATTTCACTGCTTGTCAATTAAGCTCATCCCTTAATTTAATTGGGGATTTGTATATAAAACATCACAGTGCTAATTCTCGTCCTTATTTCATGCCTAGAATAGGCTTTACCCTCCAAGCATCCTTGCATCCAATCACCACATCTCATTGTATCCTGTGGCCAAATTAATTCTCTTATGCATGGGTTTGATGAGAAGATCCTCCTGCTTTGGAACTTCTTGGATTCCCACTCTCTACCGGATATAATCCAAGTTCTCTCACACAGCAAGAAGGACTGTAAACAATATGCATCAGTCCACCTGATGAGCCTTATGTCCTCTACTTCATTTTCGTGAATGCTTTATGCCATCTAAAACTTGTCTAGTTGAAAATCAAAGTCAGGATTAAAGGAATGTCTAGCTAGTAGCCTTCCAAAAGCCTTTCCCAATCTGATACAATAGTGCCTATGGGATTTAGGTGTTGGGGGTGGGGGGATGAAAGAAGAAAAGAAACAACATTTTAGACCTCACCCATACCTAATAGGACACATTTTTGAGAGTGTATGGAATGAAAATTAACAAAAAAATAAAGTATCACTTGCTGAAAATTTAGCTGGCTACTCTCTAGATTTAAATAAAAATATTAAAAATATAACTCAATCTTATAGATTATATGCATCCATAGAATATTAAGAAACTTCAGCAAATTGGGGATCCCCGGGTGGCTCAGTGGTTTAGTGTCTGCCTTCGGCCCAGGGTGTGATCCTGGGGTCCTGGGATCGAGTCCCATGTCAGGCTCCCTGCATGGAGCCTGCTTTTCCCTCTGCCTGTGTCTCTGCCTCTCTCTCTCTCTCTGTGTCTCTCATGAATAAATAAAATCTTAAAAAAAAAGAAACTTCGGCAAATAAAAAATAAATAAAAAAATGAATAAAATGTATGAAACCATGTGCTATATATACTGAAGGCTTGTGCTCCACCCTCTGCTCCAGAGTCTGTCAAGGCCTGAACCCCAGTAGGATAGTACGTGGAGACGAGGCCTTTAGGAGGTCATAGGTACAGAGACCCGATGATGAACTCTGCCCTTAGAAGGGAATAAAGAGCCCAGAGCTCTCTCCCTTTCTGCTATAGGAGGTATAACAAGAATTTGACAGTCTGCAACCCAGAAGAGGTTTCTCACCAGAATCCAACTGTGATGCCACCCTGATCTCAGAATTTTAGCCTCCAGAACTGTGTGGAATCTGTTGCTGTTGTTTATAAGTCATCCCGTCTATGGGAGTTTCTTATAGCATCCTGAACTAAGATGCACTAGTTTTCAGTGTGGACCACAGTGTAAGGGCAGTGATCTCCGAAAGAAGGTAAACAAATGAAATGCTCCCTAAGACTATTCTAACTGACTAGGTGGAGAGAGATTCCAGGCCACCATATAGGCACAAGGAATCCAAGAGCCTCCTGTTCTACTTGAGTTGAGGAGACAATGTCTCAAGTTTGGGGAGGCCAAGAGGCTAGCATTTGAGAGGCGGAAGACAGAGAGGAGAGAGTAACACAGAAGGCTCCAGAGAACTGCAGAGGCTTCCATGCAAGCCATTAGATGAGTGTTGGTCAGGACACACGCATGAGGAAGCGACCAAGTCTGGAGGAAGAATCAGCAGAGAGGAGCAGAGAGATGCATCCTTGTCGCTTACACAAGAGGAAGAGTTCGTGTTCCCACCAGACAGAAAGGAAAGAGCTCCTAACAAGTGGGCCCTTGAGCAGTGACTACAGAAGGCATTGCCTCAGGAGTGAGGCCAGAAGAGCTGGAGACTAATGGCTGCTCTGTAACCAGTAAACAAACGTCAAAGACAATTTCAAAATAAATCAAATAACACTATGTAACTCAACTTTATACCAAAACAAAGACCACAAATATTGTGAGAAACAATCACAGAAAAGAAATCCAGCAACCACTAATGCCAAGTTTACAATGTCTGGCATCTAATATGAAATTATCAGGCATGGAAGGAAGCAGGAATATATGACCCATAATGAAAAGAAATATCAGTTATTAGAGATAGTCGACTTAGAGGAAAAAAAAATAGACAAAGATGTTAAACTCCTATATCTAAGGAGGTAAATTAAAGGTATGGGTATATTAAGAGAGAAGATATAAAAATGGTCCAAATTGAACTTCCATCTAGAGATGGAAAATATATTGTCTCAGATGGAAAATGCACTTGGTAGGATTAAAAACAGACACTTGAGATGCAAATATAATTCAAAGACATAGAAATAGAAACTGTCCAGAATGGAGCCATCCATATTTAAAATACAAAATAAAATAAAATAAAACTAACAAAGCATACATTAGCCAGGAGGCAACTTAATAAGCCTAAAATTTACATAATAATGTTTCAGAATTGAGAAACATGGACAGACAAAAATAAAACTTGTAGAAATAATAGCTAATATTTTTTTTCCTCAATTGAATGAGAACTATGATGCTACTGGTTAAAGAAGCTAATAAACTCAAAGTAATATGTAAAAAACAATGAAGTCACATAATAATCATTTTGCTTAAAACTAGTGATAAATCTTACAGGCAGTGAAAAAAATTACCTATAAAGAAAAATATTTTTAAAAATATGCTTTTTAATGGGAAAATTATAAATGGAAGAAAATGTAGCAGCATCTGTAGAGTACTGACCAAAGCCAAAGCAAACCAAAACAGAAAAGACAACCAACCACTTGTTAAGTTAGGATCCTATATCCAGCAAAAATACCTTTCCACAAGGTAAAACAGTATCATTTTGAGAAATATAAAACCTAGGGTCTTCATCACTATCTGACAGGCATCACAGAAATGTTAAGGAAGTACTTTAGCAGAAGGGAAATAGTTACAGGTGGAAATCTGGATTTACACACAGGAATGAAGCATGAAGGACATGATAAGTATGTAGGAACATTTAAAATTTAATTGACAAAAAATAAATAAAACTTTATTGACTGTTTAAAGCATGATGAGATACAGATAGATGATAGATATCTCATGTTCCCACCATTTTTATATAGATAGATAGATATAATAAGATAATAATATATTAAGATCTGTACAATAATTTAATTATCCCATATTTTTCTTGATTTTATCTCCATGAGGGAATGTATATCAAAAACCTGAAGGAGGAGCACCTGGGAGGCTCAGTCAGTTAAGCATTCGACTCTTGGTTTCACTCAGATCATGATCTCAGGGTCGTGAGATCAAGCTCACATTGGGCTCTCTGCTCAGCAGAGTCTGCTTGAGATTCTCTCTCTCCATTTGGCCCTCCCCCTGCTTGCACATGTGTGCACGGTCTTGAAATAAATTAAATAAATAAATGATTTTAAAAAAACTCGAAGGGAGGAAGGAGTTCTTTTTCCAATTCTACTTCCAACTACGTAACCTTAGGGAAGTTGCTTTCTCATTCTGTGCCAACCTTTCTCATGTGTAAAGGAAAAGCATTGGCTTTTCTTAAATTCTGTGGTTCTTTTACCCTATGATATATTGTTCCTAATGTCTCTTCTTGGCAAACTCCTGTCACATGAGTTCTAAGGAAGAACTGAAGGCAAGCTAGGAAAGCTGGAGAGATGATTTTTGAGCAAGCTGATTTATAAATCAAAGAAATAAGGAGGACCTAAGGAGGACCGAACTTTTTTTTTTTTTTTCACAATAGTATTTAAGAGAAGCAAATGTCATGGGTGGTGACTCAAGCTGATGACTGTCAGGTACTCATGATGTGGAATAAAAATGCCAATCTTGACATGGTGAGAACAATTAACTTCATTGTCGTCATGATTTTTTTTCAAATATTTATTCTATTTAAAGTACCTGAGTGGGTTGTATGAGGTATCGACCTATTTTCATTTTACTTATTATATCTGACTTTACAACCCAACACATACTATCAATAATATTTTAAATTCATCTCAGTAAGAATACACCTTACATATATTCGCACGCACACACACACTACAAAGTTCAGTTTAGTTCAACAAATTGAATATCAGTTGAGGAATTCAATACGGTATATCTGAATGATATAAAACCCGGGTTTTATTCTCAACACAGCTAGCTCCATTACCTAGAAAAAAAAAGTCTTGTTTTATTAAAAATATGTTTGGTTTTCTGTAAAATGAAGAGGCTAAATTCTATTATTTTTAAGGTAATTTCCCATTAGAGAGTCTCATATGTGTCTACGTTCTTTCAACTGTACTGGAAACTGTGGAGAAAATTAGTATAAGAGGTGTTTCTTACCCTTGAGGAAATTCCGGTCTAATTGGGTAATAAACTGTATACATATTTTACTCAGAATTAATTATTGAATGCTGGTTATGTGCAAGGGACTAGGCTTGGTGCTACTTGAATTATAATAGATATAAACTTCCAGAGAGAGATATAGTCAGCTAGGATTTCAGGAACAGCTTTGGAAAGAAGTTGAGATACAGGATGGAATTTGAAGGGTGGATGGTATTAAGCTGAGGGTATTGTGAGAATGTGGTTCAGCCAGATGGTAAGATTTTAGACAAAAACTTTGAAAGAATAATATTCACTCATATTATGCATACAGATAAGGTTTACAGTAGGTAAGGCTTATTTAAATTGTGTGTGTGTGTGTGTGTGTGTGTGCAACTTATATCCATCCACACACATTTCTTGACTGCGATATTTTAGTGAGGAGGAGAAATAGAAGGAAGACAGGTGCCATGGGATGATGTGATAGAAACAGCACCCAGATATTCTCATTTCAAGTCCAAAGACAAACTAACTAGGTCTCCAATCTCACCAACTGTTTTTACATTTCTCAGTGTCATTAGCTCTTGAATACAGTGGATGGGGGTGAGTAAACCAAATGGCATTGAGGTCAGTGCTAGCTCTATCATTATATATTGACAATTTGAATTGAAAATCACTGCACCATATCTGTTTCTAAGATACAGAGGTACCCAGCTCCTTCCAGAAGGAGATTCTAATCTGGTTTGGGAACCAAGGCAGGATATGAGGTTGAGAATACAAATATTTCTTTTTTTAAAATATTTTTTATTTTTTTTAATTTATTTATGATAGTCACAGAGAGAGAGAGAGAGGCAGAGACACAGGCAGAGGGAGAAGCAGGTTCCATGCGCTGGGAGCCCGACGTGGGATTCGATCCGGAGTCTCCAGGATCGCACCCTGGGCCAAAGGCAGGCGCCAAACCGCTGCGCCACCCAGGGATCCCCAAATATGTCTTTACTACCTGCATCCTTACAACATATTTTACCTCCATTTCTTTTTTTTTTTTTTTTAAGATTTTGTTTATTTATTCATCAGAGACACGTAGAGAGAGGCAGAGACACAGGCAGAGGGAGAAGCAGGCTCCATGCAGGGAGCCTGACGTGGTACTCGATCCCGGGTCTCCAGGATCAGGCCCTGGGCCGAAGGCGGTGCTAAACTGCTGAGCCACCTGGGCCGCCCTTTTACCTCCATTTCTGTGGCAACCCTATCTGCCTTGTTGTCCATGGTATTTCCTATGTGTAACCCAGGACCAAGTCAAGGTAGACATTAATTTAATTTCTCACTTAAATTACCAACACATAAGTTTATGAAAGAACATGAGTTAACTAATTTAGTGCCATATTTAGAGTTTTATTGGTTCTTTACTTCCACTGTTATATATATATATACCAATTTACATACACTCATGTTCCCTCCTACCTTGTCTGATTCATCTGATGGAAAGTTTCAATAGTTAATCCACATTCAGCTCATAATAGAAGAGTCTACCACTAAATTGTATAATGTGCAACACTTTGATGCTGCATTGGTATTTTTTTTAAAAAAACTTGTCATCATCCTTTCTGTCATATTACATTGAAAAGCATTGCAGCCATGCTGGCCATGTGGATAAGAGCCAAGAGAAGGAAAGCAAGGTGGCGTTAGCTAGAAGGGGGAGCACGAGAAGAAGGTAGAAGCCACAACAGTGTATGTAAAGCTCTGTGGGTATCTTCCAAGTCCTGAACCCTCGTTTTACTGACGATTAAAACATCTACAGATCTGTGTCCCTACCTCCTTGAACTCTTTGGTAAAGTGTCATATTTTCAAGGAGATCTTCCCTGTCTTCTTTATTATTGCAGCTTCTTGTTTTTGCTACCTTTCCTTTCCTCCACAGCAATTATCTTCTGAAATATCATACTAAACGTTTTTTGGTATAATCTGGTTTCTTCTACTAGACAGTGAATTTTGTAAGGGCAGCTTTGCCCGTGTGTTCACATACGTATCCCAAGTCTTTAGCATAATGCCTTTCCCAAGTAGAATCTCGACAAATCTTTAAAATTTCAAATATCCGATCACCTGGGAAGCTATGATTTTATTCATGACCTTTGGGATCCCTGGGTGGCGCAGCGGTTTGGCGCCTGCCTTTGGCCCAGGGCGCGATCCTGGAGACCTGGGATCGAATCCCACGTCGGGCTCCCGGTGCATGGAGCCTGCTTCTCCCTCTGCCTGTGTCTCTGCCTCTCTCCCTCTCTCTCTGTCACTATCGTAAATAAATAAATCGAAAAAAAATAAAAAAAAATTTATTCATGACCTTTCACTATGGTCAGAGCTACTGGCCTTAAGGCAGGTACGTTCTCAAACGGGGCCTGGACACTTATATTAATTATATAGTAGGGTGGGAGAAATCATTATTTTAAAAATCAACACACGTAAATAATTGTAGACTACACTAATGTGGCATGAAGTAAAAGCTCAGGTTATGAGCAAATAATGGTGGGATGCAATTTACCATAGGAGGATTAAGGAAGATCTTTTGAAAATACTGAAGTGGAATCTTGAAAGGTAAGAAAATTTTGAGTGGCACTGTTCTTACTTCTTTTAATCCTAGCTGATGACTCTTCAGTGTGCAGATGAAGGCACATGAAATCTTCTGTGCAAGCCTGAATTAGATTTTTCTCATAGCACCATAGATTTCTCCCTCAATGCACTTAACACAGGACACCTTTACATGTGTTTGTGTGATCGTTCAACTAACGCCTGTATTCCCACTAAACTGAAAGCCTTATAAGTGAATGATCTCAGTTCCTGGAGTTTCCCAATTCCTGATTGAGGCCTCTCTTGAGGAACAATTGCAATCATTGGCCTTCAGGATATAATTCTACATTCTTATAGTAAAATTCCTATTATTTATTTATTTGGCGAGCTTGCCTACTAAGTTTCTATCCTGTGTAAACAAGAGCTTTTTATGATATCCTCTTCTGCTCTAAAAAAAATTAGTTTGCCCCTAGCAGTACTAATATGGATGGTAAAACTGCCCCGGGGGCTTTGCAGACAGGCAAACAAAGTTTCAAATCCATGTTCTGTCATTTAATGGTTGTATCACCTTGGGCCAGTCTTTAAACCCCTCTGAGTCGCAATTTCCTAATCTGGAACAGTGTGATAAATAATGCCTACCTCAAGGGATGTTGTACAATTAATTAGATGCTGCAAATAAAGTATCTACAATGTCTTAGCAAATAAATGAGCTTCATAAGATGGTTAATGAGATAATAAGATAACGGTAAATGCATAAAAAGAAAGGCAGAGGGGCTGCTATTTGCTACATCCATTCAACAGAAGGCTATTGATAACTATTATATACCACGTGTGTGGCTAGATGTACACTGGCGTAGTCATAATCAAGACACAAGCCTATCATCAAGGTGAAAACCAGTTGACTCCACATGAGAATTATATGGACACAGGAGCTGGAATCAGCTCTGTCCCCTGCTATTGCTGGTCCCTCTCTTCCAATTCCCAGAAAGCAATGAACTTTAAGGACCCCAGGTTCTATTTTTCCATTATTTTCCTTCCCCTTATAATCCCATTTTATTCTGTAGTTTTAAAATAGTTATCAGAAAGGCTACACAGAAGAAGCGACTACCTAAATATCATTTCCAAGATTATAGTATAAAGCAAGATGTACATACCAAACAGAAAATGAAAAAAAAATGGCAGACTTGCCAAATATTTTATAGGCACTCCATATTGATAACTCCAGGTTATTTCCATTTTTTTATAGGGAGATTCAGACATAATTATTTTAAAACAAAATGGTACTTCATGGGTACCAAGAAGATTTGGACCTACAAGAAGAAGTATTAAAGTGATTTCCTTTAGGATTCTTATATCTGAGTAAGGATGCAGGAATTTTCATGGCCTGCTACAATGAATGTAGGCCTCCAGGGACCCACATTAATTCAGCACCTGCAGAGACAGAGCTGAGAGCTCGCTAGTAGGGTTTATTAAGGTTGGTGGAATTGGGAAATCACACACAAACACAGTATGCAAAATGCCAACTAAACACGCAGGGTAGAGACTTAAATACTATCTGTGATACCCGAGACAGTCACTGAAACTACCACTACGGATGGTACAGGGGGCTCTTCACATCCCCATTAAGATTGATGATGATGGAAGGCATTATTCTGAGCAAGATTTATAGTTAAACCAATCCTCAGAAGTTAGATTAGCAAAGGAAGGAGGGTAGAAAAAAGTAGAAGACAACAACAACACCTCCACTTAATATATGTTATAAACAAACTTAACAAAATGCACTAAGAAAATCAAGGTCAAAGAAGGGTCTCAAAACTAACCTGTCAAGACTCAGGGTCATCAAGCTGTGTTTTAGAAAACCCAAGAACACAAAGTCAAAGTAGCATATTGAGAGGGTTCCTGCCAGGCCACACTCTGCATCAAGAGGTAAAACAAAACTGGCATATATTTTGGTAAAATGTTTTAGTAAAATCATCTTAGCGGGGGGTCTAAAAGGGAGCAAGAGTGAGTACACAGTGCTCATTGAGAGTTTATTTTCCAAGAAATGAAAAATTGTTTTTAAAATAAAATTATGCAATAAATAACTGGAAATAAAAACCTTAAAATAACATTTGTTTTTAATTTGTTGCTATTCTAGGTTTTTGTAGGTCCACCTTTTAAAATGAGTCCTTTTTGTAAGCTCATTTTAGCAAATCTTTGCAAAGTTTTAACGTGGAATGAGTCATACTTAATTGCCACTGTACATTGACTTTTTGAAGAATCTTGTCTAAACACAACCTTCAGACATAGAGACATTCATTTTTGCATAAGAAGTGCTGCTTGCTGGATCACAAAGACATCAATGAAAAAAATTAGAAAATAAATTACAGGCATTTTTTCCCCACAAAAACTGAAGCATGGGATTATTAGTTTTCAGATTGCTCACTTTCTAGTTTAAAAATTCCATAGACATTGCATCTGTACTTGTCAATTTGGGCCTTAATTTTTTTAATTGCAGGCAACTTCCCAATATTATAAACTGCAGCTTAATTCTATTCAAGCTTGTCCAGCTGGAATGATATATGCTTTGGCCTTGCCTGCTCTGCAAAGTTGAGAAGATAGTTCTTTGAGAAGAGGAAAGGTCTAGACGCTACATTTTGAACACTTAGCACAATGCTGTTGGCGGGAAAACATTTCCTTTAGATTCAGAGGTATGGAATTTGTAGGTTTGGCCCAAGTAACCAAGCATTACTTTAATGATCAATTCACTTACTACAACCTCCCAATTGCTAAATCCCTTGTCAGAGACTAACTGATTATAGACCGTGGTGGACTCTTTTGTTTTTGCAACTGAAGCCCTTCTGAGTTAAATAAGCATCGGGCCTATTAACCCTTTCAGACAGGATCATGAGTTTCATATATGCTTAGTGAGCCAACAGCTATTTGCAAAGCCATGTGCTAAAGAATGGATGCACTAGGTGAATGAGACAAAGCCTCTGCCCTTGATGGTCTGATAGAAATGTAAAAATATAACCAGTTCTAGGACAGGCGTATATTCAGAGGACTATAAGAATATTGAAACACAAATGGATCAGAACAAAGACATAATGAAAGTAGAAATTCCCAATTAGACAACATGGCTCAGGAAAATATTGCGTTTTCACTTGAGTCTTACAGGCTCATAGATTTCACAACTAGGTAGGCTGGGGAGGGGAGGAGAGAGAGGTGTGAGATTAAGAAACAGAAATACAGAAGTATGTCTTAGATGCATATCTAGAAACCTAAAAAGCATATACTGAAAAGAAGCACGAGTGTGGCCTTTGGTTCAAGGGATCAAATAGACATGGGATTAAATAGGTTCCTAAGACAGGTGTATTTTTTTAAATTATGATTTTTTAAATTTAAATTCAGGTTAGTTAACATATAATGCAGCACAGGTTTCAGGAGCAGAATCCAATAATTCATCACCCACCTACAGCACCCAAATGCTCAACCCAGCACGTGCCCTCCTTAATGCCGTCACCCAGTTAGCCCAGCCCCCACCTACCTCCCCCTCCAGCAACCCTCAGTTTGTTCCCTATACTTAAGAGTCTCTTATAGTTTCCTCCTTCTCTGTTTTTATCATAATTTAGTTTTCCTTCCCTTTCCCTATGTTCATCTGTTTTGTTTCTTAAATTCCACGTATGAGTGAAATCATATATTTGTCTTCCTCTGCCTGACTTATTTTGCTTAGTTAGCTTAAAACACTCAAGGTCCATCTACATTGTTGAAAATGGAAAATTTCATTCTTTTTGATCACAAAGTAATATGCCATCACACACACACACACACAGACACACACACACCAGTTGATGGACACCTGGGCTCTTTCTATAATTTGGCTATTGTTGACAATAATTATTGGGATACATGTGCCTCTGAATCAGCATTTTTGTAACCTTTGGATAAATACCTAACAGTGCAATTACTAGGTCGTAGGGTAGCTCTATTTTTAACTTTTTGAGGAACTTCCATACTGTTTTCCAGAGTGGCTGCAGCAGTTTGCATTCCCACCAAGAGTGCAAGAGGGTTCCCTTTTATCCACATCTTCACCAATATCTGTTATTTCCTGAATTGTTAATTTTAGCCATTCTGACAGGTGTGAGGTGGGATCTCATTGTGGTGTTTGATCTGTATCTCCCTGATGCCGAGGGATGTGGAGCATCTTTTAATATATCTGTTAGTCATCTGGATGTCTTCTCTGAGTAGAAAAGTGTCTATGCATGTCTTCTGCCCATTTCTTGACTGGATTATTTATTTTGGGGGTGCTGGGTTTGATTAGTTCTTTACCTGACATGTCATTTGCAAGTATTTTCTGCCAGCTGCCTTCTAGTTTTGTTGGCTATTTCCTTGGCTGTGCAGAACCCTTTGGTCTTGACGAAGCTCCAATAGTTCATTTTTGCTTTTGTTTCCCTTGCCTCTGGAGACAGGCCTGGTGAGAAGTTGCTGTGGCTGAGGTCGAAGAGAGGGCTGCCTGTGTTCTCCTCTAGGATTTTGATGGTTTCCCATCCCACATTCAGGTTTTTCATCAATGTTAAATTTGTTTTTATGTATGATATAGGAAAGTGGTCCAGTTTCATTTTTCTGCAAGTGGCTGTCCAGTTTCCCAACACCATTTGTGGAAGAGACTGTCTTTTTTTCCATTGGATGTTCTTTCCTGTTTTATCAAAGATTAGTTGACCATATAGAGTTGTGGGTCTGTCTCTGGGTTTTCTATTCTGTTCCATTGATCTATGTGTCTGTTTTTGTGCCAGGACCCCACTTTCTTGATGACTGCAGCTCTTAACATAGCCTGAAGTCCAGAGTTGCGATGCCCCCCACTTTGCTTTTCTTTTTAAACATTACTTTGGCTTTTTGGGGTCTTGTCTGGTTCCATACAAATTTTAGAATCGTTCATTCTAGTTCTATGAAAAGTGCTGCTGGTTATTTTGAGAGGGATTGCATTGAATGTGTAGATTGCATTGAGTAGTATTGACATCTTAACAATATTTGTTCTTCCAATTCATGAACATGGAATGTTTTTACATTTCTTTGTCTCTCTTTCAGTTTCTTTCGTAAGTGTTCTATAGCCTTCAGCATACAGATTTTTTACTTCTTTGGTTCGGTTTATTCCTAGGTATCTTCTGATTTTTGGTGCGATTGTAAATGGGACCCATTCCTTGACTTCTCTTTCTGCAGCTTCATTACTGGTGTATGGAAATTCAGCAGATTTCTGTACATTGATTTTACATCCCGCAACTTTGCTGAATTAATGTATCAGATCTAGCAAGTTTTCGGTGGAGTCTTTCAGGTGTTCTACGTAGAGTATCTTAATGGCTGCAAATAGTAAATGTTTAACTTCTTCTTGCTGATTTGGATGCCTTTTATTTCTTTTTGTTGTCTGATTGCTGAGGCTAGGATTCTGGTACTATGTTCAACAGCAGTGGTGAGAGTGGAAATCCCTGTTGTGATCCTGACCTTAGGGAAAAAGCTCTCAGTTACTCTAGCTACTTTTGATCTCCATTAGCATGATCTCTTCCTCACTGTTTTGGAATCTAAAATGAGTCTTTTGTAGACAGTATATTGATGGGTCTTGCTTTTTTTTATCCATTCTGATACCCTGCATTTTGATTAGAGCATTTAGTCCATTTACATTCAGAATAATTATTGATAGATATGATTTAGTGCCATTATATTACCTATAAAGTTGCTGTAGATTGACTCTGTTCCTTTCTACACTTTGCTGTTTTTGGACTCTCTTCCCCACTCAAAGGATCCCCTTTAGTATTTCCTGCAGACTTGGCTTAGTATTCATGAATTCCTTTAGTTTTTGCTTGTCTTGGAAACTTCTTACCTCTCCTTCTATTCTGAATGGAGCCTTGCTGGATAGAGTATTCTTGGCTATATATTTTTCCCATTTAGTCAGTTGAATATATTATGCCATTTTTTTTTTATGGCCTGCTCCTTTGAGTTCTACTATATGAAAAAGGGGTCATACACTGTCCAGGGCCTGGCATTTCAGGAAGTGTTTCTGGTGTATGCTGTCTGCTGTTGTGCTTTGGCTGCTCCTTTTCACAGGTCAGTCCACTACAGAATTCCTCCTTGCTTGCAATGGTGAGTGTTTGGATCTTTAACTAGGTGTGCTTGGATTTGTTTGTCAAGTTTAGCCCGATTTTTTTTTTTAAAGCCTGATTCAAGAAACAAGGAAAAGGACCAAAAAAGAAACAAAAAAACATATGCCTGATTCCAAAGAATAAGAAAGAAAAAAAAATAAAAGAAAGAAAGAAGCCTGATTCAGAGAGAGAGAGAGAGAGAGAGAGAGAGAGAGAGAGAACAGAAACAAACAAACAAAAACCAATAATCAACAAAAACTGTAAGCCTGATACCGAAGAAAAAAGAAAAACAAAGGGAAAAATATATAAATGAAAGCCTGCTCCTATTTCCACCAGAACTGAAGCTGACATTTGGAGCCCTGTATGATCAGCAGACCTGGTACATGGGTGGGTGAGGGGGGCTGTGTTCACCCCTGAGGGAGAAGCCCCCTGGGCTGGCTCACCTTGACACCTGCCTCTGCAAAGGGGCCCCCACCAGGTGCAGAGAGATGGTGCTTGGTGTAAGCAAGCACCTCCAGCCACCACTGGAGGTGCTGTTTCTCTTTGAGGTCCAGCGATGCTGGTGGAGGAGAGGGGAAGAGGTGGAAGACGAGGTCACCCTGACCTCCCACCCTGGAGAAGGGAACTCATGGCCTCCATGGTTCTGGAAGCCCTCAGAGAAAAGCAAGCAGTCTCCTGTCCTGTGTCCCAGGCTTTCTTCAGATGGGGGCCCTCAGCCTGTCTCTGCCTGGGGCATCAGCAGGAGGGACACCTCAGTTTTCCTCTGCTTTATCTCTGCCAGGAGATGGGGAGTGGGGTGGAGGAAATGGGGGGTTGTGGGAGCTGGGATTTAAAACTCTACCTCTTAAAGGGCCCAGCAAAGGGTGGACCCACTCCCCTCCCCCAGAGGAGAGCCTCTCAGCCCGTGAGCACCCTTCTTTCCCAGAAAGGCAGATGCATGGGGCTTGCATGGGACATGCATGGTGCTGGAGTCTATTGTGATGCACAGTGAAAAGGTGAGACCAGGTTATGTGCCTTTGCACACACATTACTCCCCACCCACCACCACTCCTCAAGGGCTGCTCAGCACTCCTGGCAGGCCCTTCGTCCTTGGAGAAGCAAAACACTCTGCTCCTAATGGACTCCAGCAAGGAGAGCAATCTCAGCAAGGAGAGCAATCTCTCCCTCTTCCTCCCAGGGATCCCCTCACTGAGGCCTATTGGGCAAACCCTAGCACTGCTTTCTCTTGCTCTCTCCCTCTCTCCCTAACTTCGCTTGGTGAAAAGTGCTCCTTCATCTTCCCGGCACTGTGGCTCTTCTCTCCCCCATTCACGGCTCCAAAACTGGCCATTTGCCATGTGTCTCCTTCTAATTGTGCTGATTGTTTCTTAATCCTCCGATCGACCTCCTAGTAGTTCAAGATGATCTGATGCTAGTCTAGCTGTGGGCGAGGGGCTAGGGGAGCTCAGGGTCCCCCCACTATGCTGCCATCTTAACACCTCCCCCTGACAGGTGTATTATTATAACCAGGCCAGTTTCAGAATATCTGTGACTGAGACATAAAACAACCTTTAAGACCCAACTAATAGGAAGCAGTCTGAAGAACTGCTCCTTTCTAAAGGAGGTCAAATTTTTCAATGCCCCTGGAGGATATCAAAGAAGGAAGAACTATCTGGAATGCAAAGCCAAGGACCCCAACCAGACAGCAAAGCTGGGGCCTAATCAAAGGATATTAGCAGCCTTCTTAGTGTCTGTCCAATGGGATTTCAGAAATCCCTGATAGGGAATGAGCACTAGCTAGAAAAACCCACAAACCTGCTCTGGATTATCACCCTTCTGCCTCTAGTTGGAAACACATCTTTGCTTTGAGATTATGTTGGGCCTCTTAGGTAGTAGTATCTTTAAGGTTTACAAGCTTAATTACATCTGCAAATCTCTTTTACGTGTTTCATAACATGTCCACAGGTTCCAGAGATGATGGCCAGGCTATAATTTGGTGAGCAGGAGGGGAGTGGCCCAGGGAGGGGAGGCATCCAGCCTAACACATCGGGAATCCTGGACTTTGAGCTTGATCGTATAAGCCTGGATGAGATATTTTAATTGTCTCCTTTGGGGAGACAAGGGAAGGATAGTAAGATGTACACATGATGATCAGCAAAGCAGACTATTTTTCATTTTACCTATTTGCCAAACATTTCTGACCTTCTGATCATATGGTGGGATTAAATATCTTGCCTCTGAGTAATTGAGAAGGGGCATTTGACTAATTCTAGCAGAGACTACTTGCTGACCCATAAGAGATTAAGCCAAAGAATTGTTTTGTTTTTAATTATAGTAGGTTGAATAGCCCAGCCAATGATGTCTGGTACAATAGATGGGCAACTGTTATTTGTGAATGGAGGACTGCTATGTCTTGTAATTGTGTCATAGTTTTCCTAAACTACATGTGTGACTTTTCCAGTTAAAGGACAGATTCTTCAAAAAATTGCAAAGACAATTAGGTGTCCCTATGTGCAAAGTTAAATATTCATGTCTATCTAACATCATATACTGGAACCAATTTCACATAGAGACTTAGCATTTGAAAAGCAGGATGATAAAGCATATGTAAGATATATAGAAAAATCAGTTTGTTTCATGCCCTAGGGGGTAGGGAATGATATTTCATTAGACTAGTCATGAGAAGCATTAACCATAAAGGAAAATTTGATAAATTTAATAATTAAAAATAATTAAATGAAAAAGTTCTATTCATATAAATATACCATAGAAAGTGAAAATCAACTAGTGAAATGAGGGAAGACATTTTAACACATATAATCAGCAAAAGATTAATATGTAATATATAATAAAATCTTTTGCAAATCAACAGATAAAAAGACTCAATAGGAATGGATAATGAATTCAATAAGCAATTTCCATAAGAAAAATATCCAAATAACTAATAAACTCATGAAAAAAATTCTAATAATTAGCACTCAACATAATATAAATGAAACCAAAAGGATATATTCCTTCATAAGATTACCAAAAACTAATAAGTTTAGCAATAACAAAAGTTGGCAAAAAGATGGATCAAGGATCATTCTCATTCATCGCTGGTGGGAATGAGAATCATACAACAGTCTTGTGATAATGGTTGAAAAGTGCTTAACACACAAAACATTTACTAAATAAATGTTTGTGGTTGTAGTGATGGTAGTGGCTATTGTGGTTGTTTTATTATGTCTTTCCTGACTCTCATGGGTAGGATTAATCTTACTCATTCATTCAATACACATTCATGATACAATGTTAGATTCTGCAGATATAAACATGGATAAAAAAAATAGTTTTAAGCCTGTACTCAAATTGCTTACTCTTTAATGGAATTAATCTTTTGTTTGTTTTTGACTTCATGTTTTCCCATACAAAGATCTATCATAAAACTATTTAATATCTATAATTTCTTGAATGATTAATGTGTGCCAGGAAAATAGGAGGTATAAAAACAAAACAAAAACAAAGATTCTGGAGAAAGTTTAATATTTCATAATCAAGTTTTTCTCCATGCTTATCATATTTTAGTGTGAAATTTCAGACGTTCTTTTTAGCAGAAGTCCATTTCATATCCAGCAAGCATAGCAGAAAGAATGGACATCAGAAAGGAGGAAATTTGCTAAATCTCTTCAAAATTCTCCCATCTTGTACAAAATGCTACTGTGCTATTAATCAGATTAGGGCAATATATTTACTTCTCTAATTGCCTCATTTATCAGCCAGTAATAAATTTTGACATCCTTTGAATTTATTGATGGAAGAGAAATAGAAGCCCAAATCCTTTAAGATCACTTCTACAATTTCTTCATTTTACAAATCAGAAATCCTCAGGTGTAAAGAGGCTGAGCAAAAGGTCTAAAGTCACACAGTTGGAAAGCAGCTGAGCTTAAGTTCTTTATCTTCTTTTTATGTTAATTTGACAAATTGTAGGAATTATCTCTATGGATACCCTGAGATTCCTAAGGTATTTTCCATTTTGAACAGAAGCAGAAACACACCTACAGTCTTCCTTTGAAAAAGACCTATTTACTTGCCCTGGATCTTCAGCCCGAGGGGTAGACTCACAGTTTGCCACACATCTAGAGGCTATATAAGTGCTCTCAGGAACACAGACCAAGGGATACAATCTTTGAACTTATATACAAAAAAAAAAAAAAGAAAAAGAAAGAAGAAAGAGAAAAGAAAAAAAAATTACAGGCCAGTATCTCTGATGAACATAGATATCAAATCCTCAATAAAATATTAACAAACCAAATTCAACGACACATTTAAATGATCCTATGACATGACTAAGTGGGATTTATTCCAGGGATGCAAGGATGGTTCAATATCTGCAAGGCAGTCAAGTTGTTACACCATATTAACAAAATAAAGAATAAAAATCATTTAATGATAGATGGAAAAAAGGCATTTGATAACATTCAACATTAATTTATGATAAAAATTCTCAACAAAGTTAGTATTAAGGGAGTGTACCTCAATATAATTAAGGTCGTACATGCCATGTCCAAAACTAATATTATACATTTCTCAATAGTGAAATGTTGAAAGCTTTTCCTCTAAAATCAGGAATAAGACAATATAAAAAATATAAAATATAAAAAGCATTCAAGTTGGAAAGGAAAAAGTTAAAACACTATATTTAAACAACATGATTTCATATATAGAAAGCCCTAAAGACTTCACCAAACAAAACAAAATAATGAAACAAAACAAACAAAAAACAACTGTTAGAACTACTAAATATATTTAATAAAATTGTAGAGACAAAATTAATATAGAGAAGTCTATTGTATTTCTATACACTAACAACAAATTATTAGAAAGAGAAATAAAGAAAACAATCCCATTTATAATTTCATCAAAAAGAATCAGGGCAGCCTGGGTGGCTCAGCAGTTTAGCACAGCCTTCAGCCCAGGACCTGATCCTGGAGACCCGGGATCGAGTCCCACATCGGGCTCCCTCCATGGAGCCTGCTTCTCCCTCTGCCTGTGTCTCTGCCTCTCTCTCTCTCTCTCTGTATTTCTCATGAATAAATGGGTGAAATCTTTTAAAAAAATCAAATACCAGGAATAAATTTAAGCAAGGGATTGAAAGACCTACACACTGAAAACTATAAGATATTGATAAAAAAATCCAAGAAGACACAAACAGAAAGATATCCCATGCTCATGGATTGAAAGACTATTATTAAAATGTTCTTACTGCCCAAAGTAATCTACAATTTCAGTGCAATCCTACTCAAAATTCCAGGTGCTGGAAAGAATAAATGCTCCAAAAACAATTCCAGTGGCATTTTTTTTTTCACAGAACAAACAATCCTAAAATTTGTATGGGAGCACAAAAGACCCCAGAGAACAAATGCAATCTTGAGAAACAAAATAAAGCTGGAAGCCTCACACTTCCTGATTTGAAACTATATTGCAAAGCTATGGTAATCAAAACAGATTTGTGCTGGCATAAAAATAGACACATAGATCCACTAAACAGAACCAAGATCCCAGAAGTAACCCCGTGCATATATAGTCAATTAATTTATGACAAAGGAGGTTAGACTTATAATGGAAAAAAGACAGTTTCTTCAATTATGGGATGTTGGGAAAACCAGACAATTGCGTGCAACAGAATGGAACTATGTCACACCATACATACAGACTATGTCAAAATGGAGTAAAGATTTGAATGTAAGACCTGAAACCATATAACTCTTTGAAGAAAATATAGGTAATTATTTCCTTGGCTTTGGTCTTGGCAATAATCTTTTGGATCTGATTCCAAAAGTAAAGGCAAGAAAAGGAGGAAAAAAATGGAAATAGATCAAACTAAAAATCTGCACAACAAATAAAATCATCAACAAATTGAAAAGGCAACCCACTGAATGGGAGAACATATTTACTAATTGTGTATCTGACAAGGGGTTAATATTCACAGTATGTAAAGAACTCATACAATTCAACTGAAAAAAAAATCTGATTAAATAGTGGACAGATGATCTGAATAGATGTTTCCCCAAAGAAGACATACAGATGGCCAAAAGACACATGAAAATATGCCCAACATCACTAATCATCAGCGAGATCCAGATCAAAACTGCAGTGGTAATACCAAGTCATACCTGCTGGAATAGCTATTACCAAGAAGACAAGAAAACCAAATATTGGGGAGGATGTAGAGAAAAGGGAATCCTCATACACTGTTGGTGTGAATGTAAATCAGTGCAGCAACTATGGAAACCAATATGGAATCTCGTCAAACAATTACCGCGTGGTCCAGCAATTCTCCTACTAGGCATTTACACAAAGATAATGAAAGCAGTAATAATAAAAAAAATTCTACCCCTATGTTCATTTCAGCATTATTTATAATAGCCAAGTTAGGGAAACAACCTAAATGTCCATCATTGGATGAAGGGATAAAGAAGATGTGGTAAATATATTTACAATCGAATACTACTCAGCCATTAAAAAAGAATGGCATCTTGCCATTTGTGACCATAGGAAAGGACCCTGGGAGGATTAAGCTAAGTGAAAATAAGTCGGACAGACACTGTATGATTTCACCTATATTTGGAATACAGAAAGCAAAATAAACCAACAAAACCAAACTTATGGACACAAAGAACAGACTGGTGATTTCTAGGGAGGAATAGGTTGGGATGTGGGGAAAACATATGAAGGGAGTCAAAGGTACAAACTTCCAGCTATAAAACAAAAACGTCATGGGGATATAACATGCAGCATGGGAACTAGAGTCAGTAATAGTGTAGTGCCTACTTGGAAGGTGCCAAGAGAGTAAATCCCAAAAGTTCTTATCATAAGAAAAAAAAAAACAAAACAAAACTTTTTTTTTTTAAATTTTGTATGGTAATGGTTGGGGACTAGACTCACTGTGATAATCATTTCACAGTATATACAGATATCAAATTCATTATGTTATATACCTGAAACTAATATAGTGCTATGTGTCAATTATACCTCAATCAAAACAAATGAAATTTCTGGTAATATCATCAGGTGGCAGATGAGTTTCTAAGACCTATAACTGATCTAGTTATTGACTACTACCTGTGGGGCTCTGTAGCCATACCTGGTATCACACCAACACACCATCTTAGAAATGGAAAAATGACACTGGCAAACAAATTCCAACATCTCTCCCGCAACAGCAGTAATCTATGGACATGCTATAAATAAAATAGGGGTGATCCATGGGAAGGGTTTGAGGCACTTGGGGGTTGAATCAAGGTGGGAAATGAACCATTTCTTTAACAGCTAGAGAAAAATAATGATAGAGTACAAGCAAACAGACCCTCACTGACACTACATAGTATTAGATTCATAACTTAGTCTTTTAAAATATATATATATATATATATATATATATATATTTATATATATTTATTTATTTACTTATTTGAGAGACAATGAAAGAGAGCACAAGTGGGAGGGAGAAGTAGGCTCCCCACTGAGCAGGGAGCCTGATGTGGGGCTCCATCCCAGGGCCCCAGGATCATGACTGAGCTGAAGGCAGACGTTTAACCCACTGAACCACCCAGGTGCCCCCTTAGTCTTCTTATAAGAAGTAGCACATGCACATTTGTAAAATGCAGTAGTTTTTGCCAAGATGTGCCATTCTGTGGCACGCAACCCAACGAGAATCAGGTGGTTTTGAAAAATCCAATATCCAGCAGTTCTAATGAAGTTTAAATGTCTGAAGACGAAACGTTTTCCTGTGACCATGCCACAGATGTGCAGTTTCTGGAATCGTTTTGATCTCTTATTTGACCATGCCTAACAGCAAATATAGACAGAAACACATGTATGCATAGAGACAGACAGGCAGACAGAGCCTGAGCAACTATTGGGAGTAGATAGGCAGACTAGCATGGGAATTAAATGCATAATCTTACAATCAGGAAGGCTGGTTTCAAGTCCCCTTCTTTACTCCCTAACAATGAACATTAGTCAAATCCCTTAATCTCCAGGTGCTTCAGCTCCTTTTAAAATGGTGACAATAAAAGTAATTATCTGAGTGCCACTTAGACTTGAATGATTGGATTTATTTAATGTTTTCAGGACAGTCATGGAAGACTGTGGAGTATAACCAGGACTGATATCAACTAATACTCTTAGGCAGGAAACAGAGATATGAACCAAGTCATTATTACTCATGTGATAAGGATAATTAAGGGCGAGTTTTGTCATTTTTACCTCTCAGATCCATTTTCACAAATATGCTTTATCTGTCGACACATGGTTTATAAGGTTCAAAAAAAAAAAAAGTCAAGACTGAAATAATACAATACCCACTCGCGATAACCCCTCTTGTCAGCCCTTCTGAGGCTGAAATGGAGCCGTGGCCACAGCTTCAAGCCCAGTAACTTTTTAGAAGTTTTCCAGGTCAAAAAACAGAGTAAATATCTTATAGATCTTATTCCCTGGTGCCTTTATATGGGAATACAAAGAGGAGGAGAACAGAACAGAGAAGAAATTTGTTTGAATTTCTTTGGAGTGCAAGAAAACAAAAGAAAGTGGAGAAAGTACTCCAGCTTCAAAACACTATAGGAGTTTAAAGACATCTGGTTTTGCCATATTTTTTATATGACTGTTAGTCATGGATTTAAACCAATAAACTCCCAGAGAGATTACACAGCTTTGCAGCAGATGCTGTAGCTCAGTGCGTGGCATGTATGGGCTTGATGAAGTTAGGGACTTTAAAGTGAGCAGGGGAGTCGGTGAGCGTTCCTTAGCACCCAGTGACAAAATCAGGGACAGTCTGAGCATTTCAATGCCTATGTGTACACGTCTGTGCATGTATCTGGGGTGGGGAGCTGAATGTGACAAACCCGTAACTAAAGGAGGCACAGGAGATGAGGAAATTCCCTAAGGAACCCAAATAAACACATGGTTTAGAAAGATCAAGGTTCCCAACTCATATATCACATAGGTTTCCCGACACGTATATTAGGTGGTTTTGTCTATGATTTATTTTCCCTAAAAAAAAAAAAAAATCCCTGTAATCACAGGACATTCTTCAAATTATGTTCATTTACCAATCTTATTTCTGAAATGACACTTACAAAGCCTCAACTTGTGTTTAATGTTTCATGAACACTGAATATGAGAGCAGCCAAGGAGGCTATAAGTCAATGAAAGGCACAAGGATGGGAAATAGAAGAGGTTGTTCAAATCATGGTGCCTTTGAGGCAAGGATTTGATTTGAAAAATTTTAGCAAAGTCTAATGACCCATACTGGTTGTCCATGAGAGGCTCTTACCCTTACTCTCACATGATGTCCCTCCACGTTACTAAACGATACAATAGGAAAAAGATGTAGCCCATTGTTTGATAATAGTAATGACACTCCTATGGGTTATGCAGTTCATATCATTATGAAGAGACCTACTCTTGGCACCTTCTGAACTATTGATTAATTTATGCCATCAACAATATTTTTCCCATCTACCTTTGAGTTATTTGTTTATTTCTCAACATTTGTATAGATTTCTCTGTGGGCTACATAACATTGTTTTAAAATGTATCATCACTATATGTTGGCAAATTGAACACGGATAAAAAATAAATTTGTAAATTAAAAAAAAAAAGAAAAAAAAAAGTATCATCAGGGCAGCCCAGGTGGCTCAGCGGTTTAGCACCGCCTTCAGCCCAGTATGTGATCATGGAGTCCCAGGATCAAGTCCCATGTCGGGACCCCGCATGGAGCCTGTTTTTCCCTCTGCCTGTGTCTGCCTGTCTGTGTGTCTCTCATGAATAAATAAATAAAATCTTAAAAAAAATAAACTATCATCAGACTGAATTCTGTTACAGTTGGAAGAATGAAGAATAAGGAGATATACTAAATTTGATTATTTTCAAACTCATAGTTTTATTTTGGCAATTTGAGTATAACTCTTTTGTCATTTTCTGCATTGGAATAGCGTAAGGCTGTCATCTTATTATTATTTTTCCTTCTGAGAGAAATTCTGACGTATACACCCTAAAGATTTCCAGGGAAAGAATTTATGAATTACAGAAGGAATCTGGAAGCTTTTCGAGAGGAAAAATAAGAGGACACATCATTCTTTAACATGATAGTTCTCAAATAGGACAACTTGGCCTTCTCGGGGTAAGGTTATCCATGTTTGGAAATGTCTTTAGTTGTTACAACTGGAAAGGTGCTACTGGAACCTGGTACATGGAGGCCAGTGATGCCACCAGATATTTGACTATGCAGAGGACAGATTCCCAAAACAAAGGGAATCTAGTACCAAATGTCACTACTACTGAGCTTTAGAGACTCTTCTATCACACAAAGTAATGAGAACCTGATGAAGCTGTTTAGTTTCCATGACATATAATAAACATAGTAAATAGCAATAGATGGCATTTTTGCTAATCTGAGCCTAATAGTTCTCGGGCATTCTACTCTGGATTCATTCTGTAGGGCACTGAACTTGAAGTCTTGACACCCCACTATAAAGCAAGCCAATTCAGATCACATGCCGAAAAATGAACTGGTGTAAGACAACTAAAAAAAAAAAAAAAAAGATCCAAACTTTTTTTTTTTTTTTTTTTTTTGTATTTAGTACATAGGCTTCTTTCTCTTGGTGAACTTCAGGAGTAATCACAGGAAATTATCATACCAAGAATTTAAGTACCTGATCAAAAATTCTCATTTCCAAAAAAAAAAAAATTCTCATTTCCATGAACAACTAAATTATGACTTTTGCCCTATAGGCATATTTTGCCATGGGGAGGGGGTCATTCTAAAAGTCTGATCAATATTGATGCCTCTTTTAAAAGGTAGTTTTTTCTTGGCATATAAATGTTAAATGTAGCCTGCAACTTAAAATCATAGTAACATTAGAACCTTCCCTAAAACTAATTTAAACAGGAGGGGAGATGAAAACATATGAAGAATCAGAGCACATCAAAAATATATGGAAGACGGTATGGAGTTGTAGGAGGCCCGAACTCAAAGTCTGAACAGCACAACACCCTACCAAGCCTAATTTATACCCCAATCCGTAATTTTGGTTACTTAAAGAATCCATGCCAATCCAGATATAATTCAAAATGTGCAATTATTTTAATGAAGAACACCAAATAATTAACTTGATTTCACACAGGCTCAGACAACTATTTCAATCTAGTGGTTCCCATAAAATCCAAGTCCAATTCCTATTGTATGATAATACCTCCCACCAAAATAATGCAAATTGAATTTAGTTTTGTATTTTTGATAAACACACTGAGGTACCTAAAAACTCAAAGCAGAAGAAACAGAAATCTGAAGTTCCTTCCCCCCAACCCCAAGATAATAGGCTGCCTTTCTACTTGCTATTCTCAGTTTGAGATAACTGGTTAGAAGGGTTGAAGAAGAGGACAAAACCTGGCATATATTTCTATATTTTATTCTAATCCTCCAGTCTCTCTGTGTGGCAATCAGCTCCATACCTGATGGTTACCACGTTATCAGTCTTCTTATGAAAGACTTATGGGCAACCTGTTCTGAGGATGAAGAGCAGCCTAAAGCAAGGTGTTCATTAAACATGTTTTTATGTTTCAACTGATAGATGAGTGGTTCTCGTGAATGGTCCAGACCAGCAGGACCATCAACTGTGAACTTGCTAGAAATGCACATTCATGGGCCCCACCCCTAGACCCATTGAATCAGAATCCCTGGATGACAGGGCTCAGACGAGTCTGCTGGATGCTGAAGTTTGAGGACCATTGCGCTATGCAGTTTTATTTTTATCTTTTTATTTTATTATTTTTTATGCAGGGTTTTAAATGGCCTCTCAGGCTCTGCACAATTTACAGACTTTAAGAAAAATAATAGTGCAAATTACTATGTTTCAGTGAAGCCATGTGCAAGATACAAGGGTCATATAAGAGGAACTAGGGATTTTTTTTTTCCCTCCCTCAGGAGATCAGGAAAGACTTCACAGAGGAGGCTATGTTTCAATTAAAACTTGAGAGAGAGAGAGAGAGAGAGTAGGAGTTTAAAAAAAAAACAAAAAACAAAAAACAAAAACAACAGTGACACAGGCATCCTACATAGAACTAGAATCAGAAGATTCAACTCTAGACGGTAATCAAGCAGTAATTTTTTTGGTGGTTGATGTTTTAAATCTTCCAGAGACTCCTTCAACCTCATGGTGAAATTCTCACCCATTTGAAGAATATAGTGGTTCATACAGAGAAAATAAAGCTGAGAAGTCATAATTTATAGGAGAAACGTATAACATAGTGTTTAAAGATTTGAGTGAGAGAAAGAACTGGACACAGAGGTTAATTTTTGTATCCTTGGTTCTTAATACTTCAATATGACTAATATTTGTGTGTCCACAGATGAATTGCTTCATTTACGATATGGTGATACGGTTTTCCCTGCGTAAGATAAAAGTTTCTATACCAAAGGACTGCTGCTTTTTGGGATGATTAACTGAAATAATCCATATAAATTGTCTGCCATTCTTCCTGTCTCTTTTAGTCTGTAAGTTTCTCTGCTGAGATGACATCAGAATAAATATATTTGATAATAGTGTCCGCTATATACTTCATGGAATATTTAATGGAGTCCATGAGCTCTATGGTGAAAAGTATCATTAAGATATAAAATATTATCACTGTGAACAGAAAGCATGCTGAGGATATAATGAAAGTGAAATCTGTGTTCACATACACATGCACACACTTACACTCATACACACATAATTAGTAATGCCCTTGAAGAGGAAAAAAAAAAGATCTCTCTACCTGACACATATTTTACAAACTGATTGACAGCTATTGTGTGTGTGTGCGCGCATGCACACACACACTTAGCTCAATATTGCAGCAGATTGGATGTTCACATTGTTTCCCTGACAACCACTCAAGCATTGTCTAAGTATCTCATGGCTATAGATGATTGCACAATAAACATTTAATCCCATGGTTAAAAGAATGAACATCCACAGGCCTGAATCAATGGATTAATTTGATTTGAGACAAGAATTAGTCTCTTCTGGGGAAAGCATTAACCACTTAGTAATATGCTGGGATGATTGAAGCTGATTTTAAAATGAAAAAAGTAAATTTAAAAGTCTTGGTAATAAGGGAATAGAAAGAAAGAATGTGGCCAATTTGAGGTAGATAATTGAGTTGGCAAATACAACCACACATTTGTAATTAGCCAACTGGGTCGGCCTGTAAGTTCTATTCCATAATCGTGATGTAGAACAACTACAGACAGGTGACATTTAATGCATCGATATATTTAACCCAAATACAGGGCGATTTAGCATGTGGAAATCTGCTATCAACTTTCAGCATTTCTTAAAATTCTCAAATAAATATTATCTTTCTGGTCTTAAAAATTGGCCAGATAAATTCACATCATGACAGGTATTTCATAAGTGCACGTAAAGAAAGTTGAGTGAATCTCAGTCTTTGGCGCATAAACTGATCATCTAGAGCTACCAGGTAAATGCTGCAGAGGGGTTAGGCTGCTGTCACTGGGACTGGACTCTCTAGTCTGTCCTCATCTGCTGTGGAAAATGCCATCTCTATGCCATCGATGGCTCCTTCTTGGTGCTGCTGCTACCATGACACCATTGGCCAAGCATAATACTGGATCAAATTCCTCAGAAATTCAGTCTGTGGGCCCTGGGATGCTGGATGAAGCTTCCACTGGCTTGAAAAATATACAATTAGAAAGCATTCATTATATAAATCATTAGCTCCTGATACTTACGCCATCATTTTAGAGAGCAAATTCCTGAAGCCCCCAAACGAATTACCATGGCGTGTAGGCTAAATGGTTCTCAGTGACTGTGGGTTCTTACAATGAAGTTATGTTATTTGACAGGGGAATCTCCTAGGAATAGCTTCCCTCTGTAGTGGGGATGGGGATGTAGAGGTAATGGTTATAGAGACAGAGAATTGTAGGATCGAAATTAGGGTAAGGGAGGAAGTAGAAAACAAAACTGCATTGAAACCTCAGTTATTAAAATATTACATGTAACCATTGCTAAAATGTAGGCCACACACCAGACATTACACCTGTTGCTTTCTGTTTGATGTCATTTGGTCTTGTCCCATGAGGTAGGCACCTTTATCATCCCTATTTTATAGATTAAGGAATAAATTTAGGCAGATTAAATAGGTTTTGGAAGGCCACGTACCAAACCTATAGCAGAGCCAGGATTCAAACTCAGGGCTGGTGGGTCCAACACTCAAATTGTTCTCACTTGACTGTCCTGTCAGGAAATTATCTGGCAAGATTACCGAGGCTGCTAAAATTCGGTATCTCAGACTCCTTGAACAAGTAGGTTTCCCGTGCTTGATCTTTTCTTTCAACTCTGACATTTTGATCTTTCCAGAGTCAGAACATTTCAATTGATATATCCCTCATCTTTTTTATTTTTCTTTTTCCTTTTCCCTTCTTCCTTCTTTGCTTTCTTTCTTCTTTCCCTTTCTTTCTTTTTCACAAGAGATTGCTTTTATCAAATGAGAAACCCACTCCTGGCAGTTCTACTATATTTTTCTATGAAAAGTATGACTCTTTAGATGATTCATTACCTACTGGATTTTCACTGGGCACCTTTTAGTAAATTCTGGAAATTCCCAGGCAAAAGTAACCTACTAGTGGCAATTCCCCAAATTTAATAGATTCTCAAAAAAAAAAAAAATCATCAAGTACTTATTATGACATCCCCCTTATGTATTATTTAGTGTATTAATTAGATATATTTCCAAAAATTGGCAGCATAATATAGACAAATAAACATATTCATTATACCATCTGCCCAACAATACTTCAGTATAAACACTTTCTGCACTACACTCAAAGTTATTCTCAGAGACAGAGGTGGGGTTCCACAGACAGGGGTTTCTAACACGCGTTCATGTTAGGAATGAAGGCAGCAGATGGGCCTTCCTGTCACTGCGTGATGCTGTCTGAAAAAAATCTTCCTTCTGACCCTGAGAAGGAAACGGAAGAGAATGATTCATTCTTTTTCCTGGGGGAGGATTAAGTCATCTCAAGGGGGACTGCATTAATAATTAAACACTGATTAAAACGGAGGACACTTTTTTCATCTGTTTTGGGTGTTTTCAAACCCTATCCATCTAACTCGAGGGAGTCGGGACACATGTCAAAGGGATTAAGATTCGGGGACATTTGTCAAAGAGAAGAACCACAGGAGTGAATCACATCAGGTGGTGACAATAAGGCTAACCAAGTGGTCCCCGGGGTGTTTCCGTCCCCGAGGCTGAGCACCAGCACACCTTGGGAGCCTGGGCTGTGCTGGCAGCGGGGAGGAGGGGAAGGGGATCCTCTGGCTTGGGGCCCAGGCTGACCTGGTGCAGAGGTTTGTGCTGCCCCTGCCTCGGCCTCCATGACCTCGGGCCTCATCGAGCTGCCTCTTGCTTGCACATGACTTGGGGATGATACAACAAGTCAGCCCTAGATAAGTGCCTGGGTGTGTTCAATTACACGGGCCACCCTCTGATCCCACTGGGACCTCTGGGAGGCCTCACTCCAAGGCAAATCCCACTTGGCCATCATTTGCCACTATTATCCTTTCCACGATAGGTTCCTACTGCCCCCCCACCCCATGCTTACTCTCTCTTCTCGTTTTCTTCACTTTTTATGATATCAGATGTGCTGAAGTCTCAGTATAACACTTCAGTCTCTTTGAAGTAAAAATATTATATCCATGCAATAAACAAATATGCGGTCATAATTGCAAAGTGTCTCTACCAGATGGGGCTTACCAGCTAGTTCTTGCATTGTGAAAGTCCACGGATATACAACTCTAATGGAGGTTGCTTCCTTGGGCTAATCATGCCAGAAACTCTTCAGTTCTGTTGTGTTAATTAAACTCTTCCATATTATTATGTCACAGAAACCCGTGTCACTGACTTACTGATTTGATTCAATGCGCAGCTTACAATGATGTGCTTGATCACCCAGCAGGATCTGAGGTATCCTGGATATTGTCATTTGCATAGTTCTTGTTGTAACACATGATCCTGCATCTAACTGCAAGGTGAGGTTTTAGAAATAAAAAAACAAAAACATAAATTGGCCTTTTGTCATGCTTGTTCTCTCTCCCAACTCTCCTCATCTTTATTTTGAGACCTATATCTATATATCTGTCTAAATCTTTGTCTATATCTACAATAAAACCATCTAGTAATATGAAAAAGACAGAGATTTCTGGCCTGGGTTTGAAAGAATGACCTTTCCTAATAAAATATCCCCATTTCCTGATAGAGTTACTCATTGAAAGAGGTAAAGAATTTGATTCCCTAGATTTCTTTCCTGAGACATTTGTCACTTTCCTCTGGCACTTTCTTGGCAGGAGTTAACAAAACAGTGACCTGGGGATAGATACAATCATGTGTTCCTTTCATTCAGTATCCACAGCACCTTTGATTTGATTGACTCTTCAAGGAAAAAAAAAATTTTTTTTCTAAAGGGTTCATTAGTTTTCCTCTTGTTTTGATTTTCAACTCTTTATTTACTCCTTTAATAGGGGATTAGTTTGTTGTGATTGCTGCATATACAGAAACAAACGCGGGTCATTTATTTCCATGAAGGTGATTATTTTTCCCAAGGCTGAGGTCATGTATGGACCAAAAGGGATACTGCATGTGTCAGAGAACAGTATCAGGGAGCAAATTAGTGATTTTTTTTTTCTTTTTTCTTTTTTTTTCCTTTTTTTTTTTTTAACTGGCAGCAACAGTGATAGTCCAAGCTGAACAAATACATTCCTTTTTTTTTTTTTTTTTACCAAAGTAACTTTATAAGTGGTTGGTATAATATTTGCATTTGTTGTCCTTTTGAATGCTGACCTTCAAGTCGGCAGTTGGACTGGCTTGCTGTTGGCAGCATTTTGTTTTTTAAAGGCTCTTTTGAGGCTAGGTTAATTTCCACCGAGATTTCCTTTTGCCTGAAACATTCCATCTCATTTTACCTCCTGTGCTTGGTGCTCATTACAGCATGATTGACTCAAGGATGAAATATGGCAGCTCATAAAGCTATTTTTTATCCCCTAATAAACCTCCTCAACCCTTGATCTGATTTTATATATATAGTAAAATATGCATTGAGGGAAGTAGCCTACAAACGATCTGCCTCTACCTGAGTGTTGCTGACTTATTTAACCTTCATTCGAGGAGAGAGACTGCTTTTCCCAATTAGACACATTCCTATCTGATAAAATGGGTGAAAGAGGTGGCCCAGGTAAAATGTATCATTGAGGCTACTTGTCTCTCGATCCACTGGTAATCCCTTGGGGCCTTTCAAAATGTGACACCTCTTTTAAAGAAGAAATTATGTCAAGTTCAATTGTACTGCTTTTATTGAGCTCATGGCACCCGTAAGTACACTATAAAAGTCTTATGGGTTGATGTGGCCAGCTCCAAGGTCTACTACTGGGGCCAGGAAACTGGACATTCAGGTTGTGCTTAGAGGGATGAAAACTTTGAAGCTACCCTTCCCAAGAGCCCTTCCCCTAAACTCACAAGCTCTCATTCAGAATCACAAGAGAGGTTACAAATGTTGTGGAAGAAAGAATTCACTGGGAGCCCAATGTCATTATTGGCAATTTTACACTTGAGTGAGACAGTTATCACTTTGTATGTAAGAGACTGGGCAAGGAACACCCAGGTACCAAGTTCCAATGCCTGCAGCCTACGTTTTATTAACATATTAATAGCAATCTGCTAATTGGGCCAGATGGGAGGCAATTTGAGTTGATCCTAGAGAATTGTTCAGATTGGTCAAATAAATTTAGTGTGCACCCTGAATCAGGTTGAGACTTAGCCGCATCCCCAAGCCTAATTTTGTGGTTTTGGCCTTGGGTCAACTCTATCTGTACTCTGAGATTACCTGATGTTCAAAGGACAAGGTACTGCAAAGTCCAGAGTTCAGCCTCTCCCTATCTCCTGGGTGACCAAGAGTTGCCCAATATGTTGACTTCGTGTTTTTATTCACATCTTCATTTGTTTTGCATTCATTCCAGCACTGTCCTTCTGTTTCGCAGGGCATGAGAGAGGAAAGATGGAGAGGCTTTTTTGTTGTTGTCTCTTGTTTTTTGTGTTTTCCTTGAGGTACACTTTGAGCTCTAGCTACTAGATGTGAATAAAAGAAGAAAGAAAGAATGGGACATTTGTTATTTAGCAAGCCAAAGGTATACAGGGGAGAATTCAGAGCTGTAGGAGGATTTTTGAAAGGGGAGATAAATTAAAGATCCTAGCAGGCACATTAAGCATGGGAGACATTACTGCGACCACAGAAAGTAAAGTGAAAGAGACATTTTAGGGCATGGAGGAAAGGCACTCTGTCCCACTGCGAACAGAGCAGGGCATCACCAATTCCAGGCTGCACCCTACATGTGCTTAACTCCAATTTGCTTAGAATACTGGGGGTGGGTTAGTCATCAAGAACTCACAAGGGGATCCGTAGGGGGAAAAGTCCCACCACCCATGTACTGAATGTGTATAAATTATCTCATATAAGCCTCAAAAACAGCCTTATTTTATGTCACTGCCAAGCCTATTTTAAATATTTAGAAATTAGGGGGCTGATTTACTTGTCCAAGGGTTTGCCTTATAAGCGACAGAGATGGTATTTTATTTTATTTTATTTTATTATTTTATTTTATTATTTTATTTTATTATTTTATTTTATTATTTTATTTTATTTTATTTTATTATTTTTTTGAGATGGTATTTTAATCTAAGTGGAGTAATATCTTACCCTAGACCCAAGTTGTTGGTAATAATCATCACTCTACCTTCCTTGCCAACATCCTAAATACAGACGTCCGGGGACTAGAAGGTAGGGTCATCTGATAAAAACCTAGCAGACTGAGCTACCCTGCTAGGCTCTGTATTTTACTAACATGTGCCTCCTGGTACGTCAGCAGAACCATGTTCTATGTGGTGGGGACAGGTGCAAAGTTAGGAGAAAGATGAGTCCCCATCCATGCAGGTGAGCAGGAGCTGGGACGAGAGGAAAGAAAGGATCTTTGCCTCAAGATTTTCTGGCTTACAGAGTGTTAGAGATAGAAGTCACCTCTAGTGCAATGTTCTAACTCGGGGTCATTACATTTTGCCAGGATCAAAGAATCCCAAATGACAATTTATAATTGCATCAATGAGCATTTATAATTTATGCCTCTATTTATAGGGAGTTATCACAAGGCTAAAATATCCACTCTGATCTTATAGCTGACATGTTGAAAAATCAAAACACATCAGCTCATGCCATGAATAATCTCTGTTTAAACAGTAAAGCAAATAACCTTTGATTAGTATGGCTGGCATTAATTTAGACATCACACTTCTGTCAGTGTTTAGCTGTACAAGACAGTTACAGAAGCATCAAGCATGTCTCTTTAAATAAAACAAGGAATTCAGCTAAATCTTGAGTGTTAGACTAAATTAACTGAATCCAAAATAGTCTTCTGATCTGTTGATCCCCAGCTCAAATGTTATTCAGAATATCCTAAACTTGTAATTATCTCTCTAAGGCTAGGATCCCTGTGAACAGGAAACTTGAAAAGTCAGTTGTTTCTCACAACTTAAAATCTATCTAAACTACCTGATGAAAATCCACGATGTGTCACAGCTGACTTTTTTTTAAGTACTTATTGTGTGCTGGGTGATCCAGTAATTATGTCACCTAATCCCTCTAATCTACCTTAGAAGGAAAATTAAAGGTCTAACATATAGCTAAAGTAAACTGAATTGGGGTTTGGAAAGTGCAGAAAATAACCAAAATTTCCATGGCAAGGTGATTGTAGAGAAGGGCCTGGTGCCCTGACTCCACCTGGGCTTAGGGTTCCTGGGGGTAGCCCTTGTATAAAAAGGACTTCCATGTGACTAATGTCAGGAAAATGTCACTTTCCCTTGTGAAAACCCAGACGTCTTTCACACTACATGGAAATTTGGCCTATCTTGCTTCTTTGGAGGTGTTTGCTCCTTGAGGACAGGGGTTTTGGTCTTTCTTCTCCATATTTCAAATATCAGTACTATTTCCGGCTCATGTCATCACCTAGTAAATAATTGTTGAGAATGTGTGCACAAATGACAAGCTTTGTTCATTTGGTTTTGACGTTCATTAGACTGAAACAATTACACTTTTACACCATTTGCAAAGCTGATCTATACACCAAGATCTACACCTACCTACCTAATAATCCCTTTTAGAACAACTCGCTTTTATCAAGTGCTGCTCTTAGTACTTCATACACATTATCTCATTTAAGCATTGAAACAACCCGGTAATATACCGCTGTCATCCCCATTCTGAGATGAGACTCAGTTAAAACAAAGTTAAGCAATTTTTCTAGGGCCGTGGGGTGAAAAGTTGAAAAATACAGTATTTGAACTCAGTCCACCTATTTTTTGAGCCTCCATACACAATTACTGCATGATATTTCCCCTGAAAACTGGAGCTACAGTTGATAGACCTCCCCAGTAAGCAAGCTCTCTGTTAACACTGGGCAGATGTGGACAAGTATTACATCTGAAGTCACAAAACTTTTCACCACTTACTGTAACTTAGCAGGAGTGGGAATAAAATGGAAAATAAATGAAAAAGGTAGTTATCTAAGTGAATTGAAGATATCTGTGCACACCAAAACCTGCTTGCAAATGATCGTAGCAACTTTATTCACAATTGCCCCAAACCAGAAGCAACCAAGATGCTCTTCAATAGGGTGAGTGCATAAAGGAACTGTGGCACACCCATACAATGGGTGAGAAAAAAGAAATGAGATATCAAGCAATAGAAAGGCACTGGGGAACCTTAAATGCATATTGCTAAGCGAGGGAGCCCAATTTGAAAAGCTTTAAGTTTATGATGTCCAAATATATGGCATTCTGGAAAGGACAAAACTGTAGAGACAGTGTAAACATCAGTGGTTGCTATGAGTTCAAGGGAGGAGGGTCAGAGGGAATAATGAACAGTTGGAATAGTTGGAACACAGAAGAACAGAAAACTTTTAGGGCAGTGAAACTATTCTGTGTGATACTCCATAATAGCAGAAACATAATATTACACATTTAACAAAACACAAAACAAAACTTTGAAACACAAAGAATGAAGCCCAACATAAACTATGCATCTTGGTTGATAATATTGCATAAATATTTAGTCACCAATTGTCACCAATCATAAAAGGGTACCATGCTAATGGAAAATATTAGTGTGGGCGGTGGGAAGAGAAGAGGGCACATGAGAACTCTTTTTTGTGGAATTTTTCTGTAAACCTAAAGCTACCCTGAAAAATAAGGTCTAAGGAATTATTAAAATAAACTAATTAATTTAAAAGTTAAAGACAAAAACCATTTAGGCCATCTAGAGCACTCTTGAAGACGTGGACCTTTTTGCTCAATAATGTTAAAGAAGGACTTTTTAGCAGCTCTCTTCATAAATACTTGGCTAGGATTTTGTTCATTTAAATGTCCAGGTTTAAATAACAAATATCAAAAAAAAAATGCAGCGTCTACATGTTTTGCCCTGAAAATATACTCAGAAGAAGCAAACCAAAGTGATGGAAACAATGATTTGTGGAGTATCTACTATGCCCCAAGCTCTCCTGAGAGATAAGAATAAATTATTTGTCTTCAGCACAACTCAGGACATGCACGATTTGCTTAGTGTTCACACAGTGTCAGGCCGTGTCACCCATTCTAGGACCAAGGCCTCGTTTTTGTCCTGGAGAACCTGGCAATCAGGGATGGAAAGCAGATAGCAGCACATAACCCACTACGGCCGCTAGGCAGGTGATTAAAATAAAGGCATGTACGGGCACTGAGGGGGGCACTTGATAGGATGAGCATTGGGTGTTATTCTATATGTTGGCAAATTGAACACCAATAAAAATAAATTTATATATAAAAAATAAAAGGTTGTGTTGTAGAGAACAAAGCCCTTAGAGGGCACATAGCCTTGCTAGAGAGGGAGGACCAAGTGAGGAAAATAAAATGCAAAGACAGGGGCAGACTATACAGCTCTCATACCTGCCATGCGTAATCAGCTCAGCGGGGGTTGAAATAGTTCATGGATACATGAAAGCATAAACTTTATAAAAATATGGATGTTTTATCACCTTCCGAATATCATGTATGATATTTATCTCGACCTGAATAATTTAATTACACATCAGTTTATCTATGTATTTATTTTAATTTTTTAAATTTATTTATGATAGTCACACACACACACAGAGAGAGGGGGGGGGCAGAGACACAGGCAGAGGGAGAAACAGGCTCCATGCACTGGGAGCCCGACGTGGGATTCGATCCTGGGTCTCCAGGATCGCGCCCTGGGCCAAAGGCAGGTGCTAAACCACTGCGCCACCCAGGGATCCCCCATTACACATCAGTTTAGATAGTTAATTCAAAAACACTTTTCTTTAAAATATCCAGATTAGGAAAAAAGAGATGTTCTTTAAGAGATATTGATGATGACGACACTGAAATGAATATGGACACATCAAAGATGCATTTTGCCTTGATCCCACCTCTAATCTTTCAGCTCTAGTTTTCTTTTGAATGAATGATTTAGCAGAAAGAATCCAAGCCAGGAACGAAAAAAAATCCCATGCAATAATTCTTTGGAAAGAAAAAAAAGACAATGATGGTAGAGGATAGAAGAGTATTTAATTTCAGAATATGCGAACACTGACTCTGAATCTCTAGCAATAACAAAAAAGGCCCAAAGACTAACAACATAACCCAAGTGAAAGGAAAATTGCCATGTTGATTAATAGGACAGGATGCAATGGCCCCTTAATGAGTTCTACACTGTACCTGTCTCAAAGGATTGGAATTACAGGGGCTCAGGTCTGTGACCCCAAACCAAAGCTTCCAGAACAAGGGACTTTATGGGATTGGATTAGGTATTCTCCAGAGGAATTGCAGGGAAACTAAAATCAAATGTTGTTTCTGTACAGGCACATAAACCTGATTCACACACAACTTCTATTATAGGAAAGAGGGGAGACTGCACCAGAGACCAAATCTGCATTTGTATTTTTAATTGTCCTACGTTAGGCAAGACCACAAAGCATAGGAAGGGGATAAACGGAGGGCAAAATGGAAGAAAAGAAGAGATATAAATGGAAGTGAGGGGGAAAAATGAATAATCTTGCATCAGTGGGGTTGGACATATATATGGAAGAAAATGGAATGACAGCAACAAGGTAGTTCCAGACCTCATCGTTCCAGGCTCAAGGAAGTTCTGAGGACGTGAAGACTCTGAAAGATTAAAATGTTAGAAGGCCGAGTCACCCTGTGTGCAGTCGTGTCCCAGTCTGCTGGAGGAAGAACACAGACACATACTGAATCTTCTTGCTGGAATAACCTTTTCCTCCTGAGGGAACAGGGCAAGCTCCTGACCTTGGGCTGAGGATCGCCTCAAGGGGCCGGGGCAAACGTGGGGCCTGCTGATGATAGCTGGCGAGGTAAGGTAAATGCTCCCAATGGCTGCTTGTTTGTTTTCCTCCCTCCCTGATGCTTCCCTAAATGGACTGTCAGTAGCTGACGTCAGGTCCCTGCTCAGATCCCTGCTCAGTCCTCCTCCACCCTCTGGACAGGATAACCAGCTGGACCAAGTCGCAAGGCCGTCTCCTTGATCCATCCTGAATCTAGTTTCACTCGCCCCCTCTAACATCCCGAGAGATAATCTGTATCTCACAGCCCACCTTCCTGACCTTGTGTCCAGGCAATTTGTGGCAGGTAGAGAACAGAAGAGGCACAGAAAGAGAGAGAGAGAGAGAGAGAGAGAGAGAGAGAGAAGCAACGAGACAGGCAGAGGGAATCATGGTTTATGACATTTTGGCAATTTTTCATGTTCTCAATGGGTTTTACCATGACCTAAAGTCATTATATGAACGTGATTTGGGGAAGTTTGATTTTATACTGCATTTATTTTTTTTTTTCAAAATGTCTCCCAACCACCTTGATGATCTCAATGGTAACTATGAAGTTTTACTGATTATCTAACTCTGGATCTAAAGAAACTTATTTCGTTTTTTTTTCCCCCCCTACTCTTCTATTGAAGGTCTATAATGATAGGATACAGAGAGATGGAGAAAATGAATAATTACCTTTAAAGAAAGCAACTTCACGCTCTTCATCAGTGATATGTTCTAAGACCGAAAGTACATTTAGTCAGGGAATCCTTCTTTTATTCATTTAAAATACCTTCTATTCCAAGACAGCTCTTCCCTGGATACTTGGTGATGATCTTTTTGTTTGAAATTGCCAGTATGAATTGTGACAATAACCTTGGGTCCCTACTTTGTGAAATCCTGTGCAGCAGAGAATGGCTTAGCCATTCAATTCCTTCTGGTGTCTTCACAATGTTTTCTCAATAGCAGTGTGTGTGCCAATCACCTCTACTAACTAGATAGCAGAAAGGAGAAGAATTGGAATTCAGTATCAAAGCCAAGAAAATCTGAACATATATCTAGTGCAGCATTCTACAAAGAGCAGGGGATTTGGATGAAAGCCCTGTTTGGGGGCTTCAGCAGGTCATGCAGGTATTGCTTAACTTCTTGAGTCTATGTTTTATAAAAATTGGATTCATATATATTTGTTTGAAGTTTTCAATTGCCTAAGAATTCTCTGATGTGCTTATTAGGATAGAGATTTCTGGGACCTATTCCAAGATTTTTTTTCCATATTATCTGAGGGCCCTGGAATAGGGGACCAATCACATGTTCCGATAGAAGTAACATTTTTAAAAATTATTTATTTATTTATTTATTCATTCATTCATTCATTCATTCATACATTCATGAGAGACACACAGAGAGAGAGAAGCAGAGACACAGGAAGAAGGAGAAGCAGGCTCTCTGCAGGGAGCCTAATGTGGGACTCGATCCCGGGACCCCAGGATCATGACCTGAGCCGAAGGTAGACGCTCAACCACTGAGCCCCCCACGGCCCCCAGATGGAAGTAGCATTTTAACACAGCATATACAAGTTTGTCCTTAAGTATATCAAAGAACATGTAGGAGTTGCTCACCCCACAGAATAGAAATTGTTTCTGCTTTTACTACGAATTTTTTTTCTTGTTGATTCATATACCTCAGAGACCTTAGTTTTGAAATCTTTGATTTCATTGAGCACACTCACTTTTACTGTTTCCTTCCCCATTTCCTTCTCTTCATTTCTGAAGAAATGTCATAATTCTGCTGCCCCGGTACATAATGACCCTTCTATTTTTATATTTAAAATATACAGAACGGGAGAAGATATTTGCAAATGACGTATCAGATAAAGGGCTAGTATCCAAGATCTATAAAGAACTTATTCAATTCAACAGCAAAGAAACAAACAATCCAATCATGAAATGGGCAAAAGACATGAACAGAAATCTCACAGAGGAAGACATAGACATGGCCAACACACACATGAGAAAATGCTCTGCATCACTTGCCATCAGGGAAATACAAATCAAAACTACAATGAGATCCCACCTCACACCAGTGAGAATGGGGAAAATTAACAAGGCAGGAAACCACAAATGTTGGAGAGGATGCGGAGAAAGGGGAACCCTCCTGCACTGTTGGTGGGAATGTGAACTGGTACAGTCACTCTGGAAACTGTGTGGAGGTTCCTCAAAGAGGTAAAAATAGAGCTGTCCTATGACCCAGCAATTGCACTGCTGGGGATTTACCCCAAAGATACAGATGCAGTGAAATGCCAGGACACCTGCACCCCGATGTTTCTAGCAGCAATGTCCACAACAGCCAAACTGTGGAAGGAGCCTCGGTGTCCATCGAAAGATGAATGGATAAAGACGATGTGGTTTATGTATACAATGGAATATTCCTCAGCCATTAGAAATGACAAATACCCACCATTTGCTTCAGTGTGGATGGAACTGGAAGGTATTATGCTGAGTGAAGTAAGTCAGTCGGAGAAGGACAAACATTGTATGGTCTCATTCATTTGGGGAATATAAATAATAGTGAAAGGGAATAGAAGGGAAGGGAGAAGAAATGGGAATGGGTAGGAAATACCAGAAAGGGAGACAGCACATGAAGACTCCTAACTCTGGGAAATGAACTAGGGGTGGTGGAAGGGGAGGTGGGGGTGACTGGGTGGAGGGCCCTGAGGGGGGCACTTGATGGGATGAGCACTGGGTGTTATTCTGTATGTTGGCAAATTAACACCAATAAAAAATAAATTTGTTATTAAAAAATAAAAATAAATAAAATAAAGATTTGTTTGGGCCTTTACAAGTACCCTTTCACTGCCTTCAGAAGGGTTCTTTTAACTCCTCAAACTAAAAGAGCTTGAAATGTATAAGGGATGGTGATGGAGACAGATTAGAGGAATTTTATAAAGATAAAAGTATAGATTTATGCAAAAACATTAGAGAAGGAAGGGAATATTTAACAGAGAAACACAGCAATAAAATTGAGCATTTATTTTTCAGATTATACTCAGTGACGTGCTAGGTGCTTATCCTTTTCTTTTAATGGGTAAAAGGAATCAAGACAAATTAAAGAAACAAAATCTGAGACATGATTGTGTTAGTAAATCTTTCACTTGCCTTTTGACACATAGTTTTAAGAATCTGTATGCAAACACATTCCAGTGACCTCAAGATCATTTATGATTTGTTGAAGAAGTAAAACTAAAATAGAAATATACAGTTCCCCAGAGGGCATTCTATTTGAGTTATGATGCATCTTAATGTTCTGTATAATATAAGTATTAATAAGATGCAGATGCTTTTCTTATATTGATACAGGAACCAGGAATAGAATCAACACGAGTATATTAGGATAAAAAGTAAAATAACAAGTATATTAGGGAAAAAATCAGCTTTAACATTTCATAAATTGAAAATATACTTCGAATCTGAAAGATATACTTGCTGGGATTTTATTGGGCTTGCCATTTAGATTAACTCAATCCCATGTACCATATGATTTTGATATCTTGTGATTTATAACATGGATTTAAAAAGATCAAAATGATTTATCATCCTCAACCCAAACTCTGGAAACATTTCAAATAGATATAATTTAAAAAGAGGTTTTATCTTCTAATCTCAGTGTGACAGAGAGTGTTCATAATGTTTTGATGACGAGGTGCAGAAAAATTTTAACTTCAAAAAATGAATTCAGGAAATAGTGTAATTAAGCAAAACATATGGGATGATATAATATTACTGGCAGTCATCCTAGACATCAATTTTGAAGTTAAGTAAAAGCGAAGAAAGTGAAAGAGCTCTGCTATAAGAAGAAGGGAAAAAAAAAACTTTTAAAGAACTTAGACACTGATGAAATGCACGGCTCTGAGTAATGGAATCCTCTGTACAACACCGTCATCTCTCCTGGTTAGTAAATAAAATTTGAAATAAAATCTCCTTTTCCTCCCCCTTTCTTTCTTTTCTTTTTTTTCTTTTCTTTTCTTTTCTTTTCTTTTCTTTTCTTTTCTTTTTTTTCTCTTTCTTTCTTTTTCTTTCTTTCTTTCTTTTCTTTTCTTTCTTTCTTTCTTCTTCTTTCTTTCTTTCTTTCTTCTTTCTTTCTTCTTTCTTTTCTTTTTTTTTTTTTTTTTGTCCAAGGATAACTATTGACAAGTTGGAGGGTCAGGAAGTATTTGGTGGGTAAAGGCATGTTTCAGATAAAGAAACTTCATTCATGAGGACAGATAGCTGGGACCAATGCCCGACTCCACATAGTTCATCCTATAGAGTCGTGTCTGGCTGGACCCAGTGTTCAAGTGACATCTGATAGCTGGCGGATCATGAGAAGCATGCAGCCAGTATGGTCAGAAAGAATTTTTAAGGATTAAAATTTAAAATAAAATTCAAATATTTAAACTTTAAGTGGGGACAAGTTTGTAGGAAAATAAGCATTTCTATATATAGTTAAGGTGGAAAAATAATTTAATTTTTCTAGGACCCAATTTTGTAATTCATATTGAGATAACTTATGACACTGTTAATTTTTCTTTTGGAAAATATAATGCAATAATTAGAATGTGTATATACATTTAATTGTAAGGATGATCATCAGAAGGAAGTTTATAATACAGAAAAGTTGGAACTCTCCTGAATTTCCAAAAAGATGCTGTTCTTTTGAATTATTGTGGTACTTTAATGCAATTGCATACTGTAGCATGATTAGAATGATGTAGAAGCTTACTTTTTACTTAGGAAGACATTTTAGTTAGTGGGGATAAAAAGATGGCTTAGCACTATAAAGAGTATGGTAATTTTGAATAAAAGAAAAAAATAAATACTATGCATGAGAAATTATTCACAAGAGTATAAACTAATCTGTTTTTACTACATCAGTATATGTCATAAGCTGAAAAACTGTTTACTTGTACAGTATCCATTTCATCAGTTAGAATACAGACTCTGAATTCAGAGACCATGCTTAGCTGGGTCGCCACTATATTCCACGTCGAGGATGGTACATTCTACGGGATCGATTAAACTCTGTTGTTGTTTTTTATATAAATGTTGACTCGACCTCGGCTGAACAAGTGAATAAACCTAACAGCGTTGCATCTAATCACAAAAACCTATGGCTAGAACTCTGGTTCTTCCTGTTTTCTTATTTCTGATTGTTTCTGTCCTCTGACTTGTTTCACACAATGACACATCACCTGCCGTGAGAGACAAGCATCACAGTCCAGCCAAGGACCAGGTTAAACCAAGCTTACGTGTCCAGGGCAAGAGTCAGATGAAGGAAGATGAGAAGCACCTGAGGACTTGGTTCTGAAACCACATCATTAAAATCAAAGTCAATACACAAGTAGCGCCATAAATATAAGGGGTGCTTTTAAAATAATCCACTCATCAGTCATCTCAACAAGATGGCAATGATGTCAACGTCATCCTTATTTCCCATGGTTGTGAACATTTCACTGATGTATAAAATACCAACTTCTAAGCCAGTCTCCTGCACACATGGAAACTGCGACTGAACAATCGCTCTTACAGATAGCCCTCCAATGAAAATACAGCTGAAAAGTTATTCTTTAAATTGAAATTATACCTTTTCTTCTTAAGATTTATTTACTTATAGAGAGTGAGTGCAGAGGGGAGGGGCAGAGGAAGAGGGAGAGAGAATCTTAAGCAGACTCCGCACTGAGTGTGGAGCCAGCCGTGGGCCTTGATCCCATGACCCCCAGAGTCTGATGCTTAACCCAGATGCCCCTTGAAGTGATATCTCAACAGACATCCTAAAGAATAAGATTTCTGACTTGGAACGCTCTACTAAAACAGAGAAGAGTGTATTCAGAGGACATTAGCCAGGAGGGGAGGGCATTAGCAGAAAAGACCAACAGTTCACATTAGAAGTGACAGTAGTAATACCATGTGCTGAAGGCTTTCTCTGTCAACCAATTTTTCACTAGTGAATGGAACTATCACAAACCTTCATATCACATGAATAATAGCTAGAGGAACTGGGGTGGTTTAGTCTGTGTCTCAGGGGAAGAGAGGAAAGAAAAAATAAAATAAGACAAAATCAAAGAGGCAGACAAACCATAAGAGACTCTTAATCATAGAAAACACACTGAGGGTCGCTGGAGGGGAGGGGGGCAGGCGGATGGGGTAACTGGGTGATGGGAATTAAGAGGGACATGTGATGTCATGAGCACTGGGTTTTCTGTAAGACAGATGAATCGCTGAACTCTACCCCTGAAACCAATATCACATTATATGTTAATTAATTGAATTTAAATAATTTTTAAAAGACTATAAGAAAGCACCCAGAAGGGGCATTTCATCACTTCATATACGCAGCACACTGACATATGGAAGAAGTTTTAGACTGTCAAAAAAAAAAAAAAAAAAAGGCTGAAGAGGATAAAATTAAGACCAGTGATGGGAATCCCAAGAAAACTGCTCAAAGTTTATTTCCAGGAATAATCTAATAGTTGGAGATAATCTACAGATGCAATGTATCCAATTATCCTGCATTTTTACAAAAAAACAAAAAAAATACTGGTGTATCATCCTCAACAGGTGGAGACGAAGCACCTCAAAAGTGAAAGTCCCATTTTCTATAAATATTTCACCAAGTTCTCGAAATAGTTGTTTCCTTGCACTTTGTGTTCTCAGAAGTACTTGAAAATTGTCTTTACAGTGTGTGTGTAGCTACGGAGGACAATTATGAGATTTTGCCATAATCCGCCTAACTAAGCCACGTCACAGGTCAAAACCTTTCAACGGTGCTCACCGGGGAAAGGCCAATCTCCTGCCATCTGGGACGTGTTGGGGGCCTAGCTCTCCAGTCCCATCTCGTGCCAGCCCCCCCCCCAACACTGAGGGACCTCCAGACATTCTGAATGTCTGTCTCTTGTTCGAAAATGTTTCATGCTTTCCTGCCATCACGCTTTTACGGGTGTTACTTTAACTGTGAAGAGTAATCATTGCTTTCCTGGTTTCTCTGACTCCTACGCTTTGCTGTGGGGATCACTTCTTTCTTTCTTTTTTTTTTTTTTTTTTTTTTTTTTTGGATCACTTCTTTCTAAAATCTTCACTGATTTCAAAATCCGCATTACGAGCTCTGATGGCCTCTGATACTTCGCAGGCCCCACCCCAGGGCCACCTGCGCTTCTTCATCATCTTTCTCCCTTACCAAATTACCCATTCTGGAAGGATTAATGGCACATCAGTCTTTTTTTAATTTGGTAGATTCAACATTGAGCATCGCGTAGGCCTAAAGTACACCACATGTCACTTTGATACGTTTACACATGTTAATGTGATTACGATGAAGCCATGCTTAGCCCATTGCATAACAACGGTGCCATATTATTGCCTACATTCATTCCACCGTGCTCTGGATCTCTATGACTTATTTACTTGCTTGTTTACAAGTGTGTACCCCTAAATACCATCAACCTTATCCCTTTCCACTATTCCCTGGTAACCACCATCTACCCTCTGCTTTTTATTGGTCTGGCATTTTCATTTATTTATTTATTTATTTTCTTACTTATTTAAGATTTTATTTATTTATTTGAGACATAGGGATAGTGAGAGAGAGCACAAGCAGGGAGAGAGAGAGAGGGAGAGAGGAGAGAGAGAGAGAGAGAGAGAGAGAGAGAGAGAGAGAGAGAGAGAGAGAGATGGGGCTCGATCCCAGCACCCTGGGATCATGACCTGAGCCGAAGGCAGATGCTCAACCGACAGAGTCACCCAGGCGTCCCTCGGTTTGATGTTTTTAAATTCCACAAATAAGTGATACCATATAGTTCTTATCTTTCTCTGACTTATTTCACCCAGCATAATGTGCTCAAGGTCCATCCATGCTTTTGTAAGTGTGAGACTTCTCTTTCTTAAAGTTTCTATATCCATTAGTGCCTTGACATACCAAGTGCTCAATAAATATTTGTTAATAAACAACTGATAGCTGTTTGCAAGTCATGAATCGATGCCCTTACAGAAGTCCAAGTCTGGGTTTTCTCTTTCAATCTCAAGCTCTAGCACAGGAAGAAATCCCCACAGTGAGAGGGATTAGATATAATTATTATTTTAAAAAATTGTTTCCCCTGATGTATTTCTTAGATCCTGGCATCAGTACACATCAATCTCTCTCTCTCTTTCTCTCTCACACCCACACCGCCCCCCCACACACATACACATAGACTAAGCTCTTATCTGACCGCAAACATCTGTGTTTACTGGGAGAACACGGTATAGACAGGGCATTCACCTGAAATGTTATATTGACAAAGCAGTCTGTCATTCTGCATCTGCTCTGAATACAGTAATAGGTATGCAGGATGTGGGCCACGGAGCCATGTGGCTTATTTGGGTGATCACTTACCCTTTGAGTACCTTTGGTAATTGGCTGTGTTGACAGAAGCAGCCAACATTTCGTATTAGAGGTTCCAGTGGGTGCATCATGCGGTGATTGCTTTCTCTGTCAATTCATTCTGGTTGCCCAGTAATGAAATCGAAATGAAACTATCACAAATCGGTAGCTCATCAAATCTAAAGCAAGACAGACAGCCTATTTCTTCGGACTGGGGAATACGTCATGTGCGTATGTTTTACCCTCTATCGCCCAATGCACATGCCTTTTCTGGCAGGAAGGGAAAATATAATGTAACAAAAAGGGTGTAAAATAGTCTTCAGTATATGAAAACTGTTGGTATAAATTCACAATCTGATAAATCATAAGGAACTACAGCCAAAGCCATTGTGTGTGTGTGTGTGTGTGTGTGTGTGTGTGTGTGTGTGTTGTTGGGTTTGGTGTCTGTATCAGTCTGTATATAATATACATGAAACATCAGGTTTCTTCTGAAATAAAAAGCCATACCTTGTGGCCTTCAGACAAAGGGAAGAGGGCCTGAAGAAAAATGGAAAAATGGGTAGGGAGCCTGAAAGTGAAGGAAATTCAGTGAAACTGTTTGAGAAGAGAACCTTGCACAGAAATCAGAGTCCGTATTCTCCCATCACAGCCGGAACCGAAGGAGTCCTCCTTTTTCAGACCCCAGTAGCAAATTGAATTTCACTATGCGTTTACGCTGCACCCTTTTCGTCTCTATTTGTCAGTGTAATAAAAGTTGGTATCATATACTGCCATGATTGTTTGAAAAATATTTATTCTAGATGTTTCAATAAAAGTTCATATTTTTATAGAGTATTTGGTATTTGTTGTTTTCAAAATGATTTATCTGGCCCTTGTAACTACCCTGTAAAATTGGCCAGGCAGATACATTTTATTCCCATTTTAGAGGAGGAAACTAAGACTTATGACTACAGGGTTTACTAATGACAAAATGGAAGTAGAATCCATATCTCCTGACCCGGTTCAATACTCCAGCTATTAATTTTCCCAGAGGATACATACAGCATCTAGAAATGTTTATATGGATTCCCTTGGACCATTGTGAAATTAGGAGCATAAAACTTCCTTCACTATATCAAAATAGCTCAGACAAATGTGTTCATTTATATTTATCCTCTCCAAAACAATAATCAATCCAAGACCATTCCAAATGGGTCTGTGAGCTGATGTACATACAAATGGGAAAGGAAAAAACTAACATTTTTTGGAGGATCTATTACAGCCTGAGTTCAATATCAGGCATATCGAAGGATAAGTACTTTGGCCCAATGGTTGGTAGAAGGCAGATCTGTAACGACAAAGCCAGTTCCCTCACGTCACATGACCTCCAGTCTACCAACAATGGCTTTGGCAGAAAACACTCATGCAACGTTGGGCTGATTATAATAACTGATCTATTATTCAGTTGGCAATAACATGACCCGAGTCATATCTGCGATGAAGTCGAACTTGGGTATGAGTTAGAGTTTGTACGGTATTCTCACCATATGATTTGAAAATACACCTGCTATTTTCTTCCTATAAAATGAATAATTTGAATAGGATCATTTACATTCTTTATTCTAGCTCTGAAGTCACACCATGTGGTTTTATTGTTTTTTTTTAAAAAAATAATTCCACTATGGAATTAATTACATTCAGGTGTACAATACAGTCATTAAACACTTCTATATCTCACCCTCTTTATAAGTATGCTCTTTAATCTCCTTCACCAATTTTTTTTTTCACCCATTACCTCCCCCATCCTTCTGGCAACCATCCATTCATTCTCTATTGTTCAGAGTCTGTTTCTTGGTTTAACTCTCTTATTTTCTTTTGGCTGTTTGCTTTGTTTCTTAAATTCCACATATGAGTGAAATCATATGGTATTTATCTTTCTCCGACTGACTGATTTCACTTAGCACTATACTTACTCTCCAGCTCCATCACATCATTGTAAAAGGCAAGATTCCATGTTTTTTATGGCTGAATTATATATATATATATCCTCTTTTTATCTATTCATCTATCTATGGACACTTGGGCTGTCTCCATAATTTGGCTATTGTAAACAATGCTGCAATAGATACAGGGGTGCATATATACCTATGAATTAGTTTCTTTGTTTATTTATTTATTTATTTTATTCAAAAATTTATTTTAGTTTTTAAAAATATTTTTGGGTAAATACACAGTAGTGCCATTACTGGATTATAGGGTAGCTCTATTTTTAACGTTTTAAGGAACCTAGATACTGTTTTCCACAGTGGCTGCACCAGTTCGCATTCCCACCAACAGTGCATGAGGGTTCCTTCCTCTCCACATCCTCACCAACACTTGTTTCTTGTTTTTTTGATTTTAGCCTTTCTGACGGGTATGAAGTGATATCTCATTGTGGTTTTGATTTGCATTTCCCTGAGGATGAGTGATGTTGAGCATCTTTTCTCACGTCTTTCGGCACATGATGTGATTTTATACAGCTCCTGACCTGCGGGGTGCAGTGTAAACTGTGTGGTTACGGCAATATGTGTTTCCATAGAAGCTCATAGCATAATTAGGCAGGGGTTTAAATGTCAACTTTAGACAAGCCAAATTAGCTAGTCAAAGATTTATAAAGTTACTAATGAGGTCGCAGATGTAACCTAGGAAACAATCGTCTTTGATATGCTTCTTCAAGTCATGATGAACGGTGAAGAAACCATCTTAAAACTCTCATTTGTCTATTTTTTTAAAATTGAAAGTAATACAGAATAAGATCATTCATGTGCTAAGGCAAACACATTCATTTCTATACATAAGGACAATAATAAACATAATAAGCATAAGCACAATGTGACATATTACAATTGGACAATCAATGCCATATTTTGCAATCATTGATCAATATAACAGAAAAAAAAACACAATAAAGACTTGAGCTACTCCAATTACTTATGTTTTTTTTTTCTCCCTCACCTATTTGAAAGAAAACAGGTTTGACCATCCAAGTTTCAAAATGGCCTTTTGCTTATACCATCAGGGGCAAGATACTAATCAATCAGTATCATAAAAGTCTTAGAGAGGAAAAGAACCCTGGGGCTAACCAGGTATAATCTCTAGAGACACAGAAAATGAAAGTCTAAGGAGATGAGGTGATACCCCAAATCTTACAGAATCAGCTTCCAGAAAGAAACTCCATACTCTATATCACTAAAACTCAAGTCTAGTGGATTTTTTTTTCTACTATACTGTGTGCATAGTTTTGTATCAGGTTAACAGATTCTTGGAATAATGACCTCAAGATTCTCATGGCTCCCTCCTCTATTATCTGGGTATGGCCAGGCTCTGCTCAATGGGACCAATATGGACAGGGCACAAGCAAATTCTTTACAAGGCTTGTGTAGAAGGGCATTTCTAATTTTTTTTTTTTTTGTGTGTGTGTGTGTGTGCTCCTAGAATCCTGCTAGCACCATGTGAATGAGTCCACACTAATCTGCTTGCTGATGGGAAAACCGAGGCTGAGACATCGTCACTCCACTTCTTAGCAGTTACCTCCCGAAGCTGACCTCACCCAAATGTGGCCTGTGATACAGGTCACCTGAGGTGACCAGACTATGGCTGAACTGGGCTCTGCCCAACTGACCCACACAATCATGAGCTAAATAAGGAGTTGTTATTTTAAGCCACCAGACTTTGTAGGGATCTCTAAAATGGTCCAAAATGTATGGCTAGCATCAGCAAATGGCAGCATCCAGCCAGTTGCTGAGCTAAACATCTTGATTCCTCATCCTCCCTTACCATCCTCTCCACAAGAAACTACTCATCCAGCCTTGCAACTCCACCTCACAAATGCCTCATTCTGACTCATAAATGAGCTTCTCCTTTCCTTATGATTCCTCTGTCTCTACCCCAGCTCATGACACCATATTCCTTGCCTGAATTTCTTTCATCACACACTCTCCCATCTGGTAGTCTTCTCTCCACCTCTACTAGTGTCCGTACTCATTTTCCACTCCTTGGCCAAGGGCATGTTCCGTAATTCATATCTGACAATAATACTCTCTTGTTTAATATTTTCAATGGCCTTCTATTACCCTTAAAACACAAATCAGACTTTGTATCATGGTGAGACAAGCACTCGTCTGTTTTTTCTTTTTAGTACAGAATCTCCCTTCCAAAATTTAAGTCAGCAGGGATTTGGCCCTCCCAATTGGAGTAAAATATCCAATGTCCAAGGCGCTCACATAACTGAGTCCTCAACAATGGAATGTATACAGTTTTATGTCAGTTCCTTAAAAGGAAATCGTAAAGTGTCTATTTCTGCACTTCTTCCTGCAGGGTAGAGACTAGATACAGTGCAGGCAAGCTAACTTGGATCCTATGACCATGTGGGCCTCACCCTAGCGAATGGTGGAGTCACAAGAAAGATGGAGCTTGGGTCTTTAGATAATTTGGGAGGACAGAGCTGCCTAGCCACACTCCACCACTCCTTTTTCTCTGTGTGGTCACATAAGGGAAAAAGAAACCCCATCTTGTTTGAGATACTCTCTATAAGGCCTTTTTTAGAGTTTCTTAGCTTGGAGCCTAATTAATATCTATGTTACTCCTATGGATTGCCAGAGTATGGCTCCTGTTACTGTCCTGGTCCCACTTTTCTCAAGTCTCCTTTTCACCCTCTGAAGCCATAATCATCTGCTATTTTCTTCCTAGTGCATCTACGAGAACTTTTACCTGAGCTTTCCTCTGGGCCAACGCTTTTTTACCATATTCCCCTAAGTCAGTGCTGCACAATCTTAGCCCTAAGCTTAGATAGCATTTTTTTCTATAAAGCCTTCCCTGCTGTCCCCCAAGTCTGGGCTATTTTTTCCTCTCAAATCATCATATTCTATCATATTCTGACTCATTCTATTAAAGCACAAAGACTGTTATTTTGGATTAGTTGTTTGTCTCTCTAAGTAATACATTCTGTGAATGCAAAAACAGTGTCTCATTCACCATCATATCTCATATCATATCAAATGATAGCATAATACCTGGTATATGCAGCAATTATACATATTAATTGAATAAATTAGTGCAAAGGTATGGAAAAAAGACTGGAAGGAAATACATTTGAAAAATAAACAGTAGGGAGTACATAAGGAATAAACACACACACATATATCTTGTTAGTAGAGTTATAAAGGATTTTTTTTAAATCTTACTTTATTTTTTTCAATATTTCCAAAGTCTCTAGAATGTGCATATGTTACTTTTATCATCACAATACACAATATAACAAAATATTTTTTTTCTAAAATACTAGGCTTTGGAGACAAAAGCTTACTTCTACTTTTGATTTACATACAACCAGAATATAAATATTAGCTGGATAAAATATACTTCTGTATACTAGTTAGGAGCATTGTATGCCCAGGCTAGCAACAAGGAAATATGAAATACTGTAATTGGCCAATTTTGAAGTTCTAGCCTCAGATAGATGGAAGAAAATCAATATGAGCTGCTCCTCCTTCTCTTTGAGATGAATTTGTGTGTAATAAGAGATACACTGAGGATGATGGATGTGGTTACATATATTCCCTTGGTGCTGCTTTGAAAAAGCTTATTTGTCCTGCTTTCCACATAAGTTTTCATAAAAGCTTTAAGGATTAGGCTTGTTTTGCAACTGAAATTTCACTCTCTGGAGAGATTATGAGAGTCTCATGGTCTAGTCTCAAAGGACATTTGCATAGGATTAGATTTTATAATTAGATTTTATAAAAATTAAAAACCACCCCATTTCTTCTAGCCTCCTGAACAAAGTTGTAAATGAGAAGGTCATGTGGGTTTGAGAAAGCAGAGCATTGACTGAAAATCTCTGCTTCTCAAACATGGAGCCATCATGTAGCTCAGACATGCCGATTTCTTTGTCAGCAGCTGGAGATACTCTACTTTTCTCCTTTTTGCCCTTGGAATAGATGATTTGATTGAATTTGGTTTGTGTGCATTTAGTTTTGGATTTCTCATTGCTAAACTCATTCTTCAGAAGGTAATGTTTCACTGTATGGAATCAAAAGAAATCTCCCTGAAAATCATTAGTCTAATGAAGACTGGTCATTTATTCTGATGAGTTTTCCTCATTTTCTCTCAGAATGAGGACAAATGTCATAGATACATTATACATAGAGAAAGTCTGGGCTGCGGCAAAGGCAGAAATTAATTTAATCTCCTGTTCTAACTTCAACTACCTAAATCATTCAAACCAACAACAGCAACACAAAATTAATAGCTTGACATACTTTTGTATTTAACCTTGAAATATGGTCAGGCAAATTAAACCAATTGAACATGGGAATTCAATCAGTATAAAAAATCCATTAGTGATTGAGACCAATTTATTAACCAAAGAAATGTAAACTCAGTGTAATTGCATCACACATTCTATATTATAACTCAGCTGAAGAAAGTGAAAGGAATTTGCAAAGAGGATAAAAAATATTAGGGGGGGTGGTATTTGCTAAATGTACAGCTAAAATACTAATTATTAAGTTATCTTCATTCACTGGCTATGTGTTCAGGTAAATTGCAATAATTCACTAATAGTGCATTGGTAGGTAAAAGGAAGAATTAATGCCCAGCTACTTCCCATAATTTCATTTCCTTCTGTTAAAACCTTACTATATTCTATTACCAAATGTAAAGAAATGAAATCAAGCAGATTTGAGATTCTTACCAAAGGCTTTTGATGAACTGATAATTTTCAATATAATAAATTATTTCTGTGAGGGAAGCCAGAACCTAAACTCTGAGATCTTTTCCCCCCCTCTAGTATCTTTTGTTGAGTTTTCACCCACAACATTTCAATTAAAACTGAATTAACATATACAAACAAAACAAAACAAAACAAAACAAAAACTTGTATTTGGGGTTTGGAAGGGAGTTATCACACATTTAATTAAATCATACATTTAGAGATTCATTTTGCTACAAAATCCTTTTCTAGAAATTTCCTTCTGCTTAAACACCATTAGTATTAGGGAACTGAATAATTTTAGAAACAGTCTGTTTTCTTCTTGGCCACTTTTATCTTTTCCTTTTATCAAGTTGTAAATTTATTTACATGCTACCTCACTGAAACTTCAACGGCGGGGAGGACTCTAAAATTAAGCTATAAATATTACAGTTTTTTATGAGGATATAGATTAAGTCATGTGACTGGAGAGTAAAGGTAATAAATGTAAAGTTCAGAATAGTAGTTGGCCGACTAAAGCCCAGAAGCAGCCTGTTTTTATAAGCCAAATAATAGCTTTTGCGTTTTTAAATTGTTGGAAACAAATAAAAATAATATTTCATGCAGATGAAAACATGTGGCATTTAAATTTCAGTATCCATAAATAAAGCTTTATAGAAACACAGCTTCATACATGTGTTTACATATTGTCTATGAATGCTATTGCACTATTATGACAGAGTTGTGACAGAGATAAAGTTTTAAAAAAATTAATATTAGGTCTTTATAAGAAAAAAAATTGCTGATCCATAGTCTAGAAAAAATGTTGTCCAATAAAAATACAATGTGAGGCAAATATGTATTTTAAAATCCTTAGTAGTAACATTCAAAAAACTAGGAAAACAAACAGATAAAATTAATCTTAATATTTTTAAGTCAAAATATCTCAAACATTATCATCTCCACATATAATCAACATAAAAATCATAAATGCAATATATTACATTTCGGGTCACACTAACTCTTTGAAACCTAGTCTTTTACATTTATAGCTCCTCTCATTTCAGAAATTCAGACCAGTCATATTTCACATACTTCATAACCACCTGCGGCCAAGTAGCTACCATATTGAGCACTGTGGGTCTAGATAACTGGTCTTCTCACACTCAGTCAGATTCCTGGCCACTAAATAGTATGTTCACATTGGATTGAGTTCATATTTTCTGTCTTATTCTCTTCAATTCCCCCTCCCCCCTCTTTCCTGAAAAATGAAGGCCTGGGTCAAGGGTGGTTTGCTAGGGTTGAAGGTTTTCAGTTATCAGGGTGTAGAAAGGTGGCACTTCATGGGGTTGTTCACGACTGATGGCAAAATCCTGAAAGTGCACCTGTTTATTTCTACCCAAGTTAAAGAAAGTTCTAAATTCTGAACTGAATCCGGCAATTGAAGCACTGCCTCTCCGCTGCAAAGTAGGAAGAAATGCCATCTCTTTTGTTCTAGAGATAATTTTGTTATCCAGAGATAATCTGTTAATGTAGTCCAATTTGCTTTCTTGGCAGCTATATCGCACCGTTGATTCTTATTATACCCATGGGAAATATCACCTCTATGTCTTTTTTTAAAGTGCTGCAATTAAAGCCACATAAGCCTGACTTACACTTAAGTAGGGCTTCTCCTTTCCTTTCTTATTTCTGTGTTGTGACTCAGAATCTATGCTCACATGGAACTCTGCTGGTTGACAAACAGGACTCTCTAGCTACAAAAAACAATATCAGTGTTTCCATTTTGAAGGGTCCAAAAGAGAGAAATTGGCTGATAATGTTGACTTACGTTTATGTTATTTTACTTTATATTTTTCTGAATTTTTATTGTTGTTAAATATCTTGATTGTTAAATGATAATAAAATGTGTAGGAAACTTGTTATGGGAAGAATTCAGAAGAATTCACTCATGCATACTTATTTCAGGCACTTTTATTTTTTTGTGGACTTGTATTCACAGAGCTGTGATTTTATAGTATTTTTAATTTGCGCAGTAATGTTTTAATGTACTAAAATTGTCCCCAAATTTTAAGATGGAATTAAACACACCAAAAATGTATGTCATTAAAACATTCCATTTGGTTCTTTCAGATAATAACAATACATTTGCACGTGTTTCAGTATTGGAGCATGTGGAATGGCAGATCCACTGTTCTAGAATACATTTCACTCTTTTAAAAAAAATATTACCATATGATTTCACTCATGTGTGGAATTTAAGAAACAAAACTGATGAACATAGGGGAAGGGAAGGAAAAATAAAATAAGATGAAAACAGAGAGGGAGGCAAACCATAAAAGACTTACTGAGAGTTGCTTTAGGGGAAGTGGGTGGGGGGACGGGGTAACTGGACAACGGGCAGTAAGGAGGGCTCTGATGTAATGAGAACACTCAGTGGGGTGTTTGTTTGTTTGTTTGTTTGTTTTGTTTTGTTTTTTTCCCAGTGGGTGTTATATGCAACTGATGAATCCCTAAATTCTACCTCTGACATCTAGATGTTAACTAAATTGAATTGAAGTAAGAACATTTTTAAAAGGTATCTTGTTCTCTCTTTCCTTACTTTTTTCACCTCAAAGCCAAATCACTAATGGCTAGTATAGATTATAAACGCTGAATACAAAAGGTGTCCAAATCCATTTCTATTTTTTTTTCCATCTCAAACTATAAGATAAAGCAAACGTGGGCTGCTGTGGGTTCTAAGAAGTAACAGTTTAAGATTATTGTAATCATGATTGTCAAAGAATAGCTATATGTTATCTCTCAATAAATAATAGGGACTCTCTTAATTTCTCCAGTGAGGCATAGACTGTCAGGAAATTCAGCAAAAGTAAAAACAGACAGTAATAATACAACAGTGGTAGCTAATATTGCCCTGGGCTTACTATACGGTAGCTACATTGCGCAGAGATTTCATGTGTGGGATCTCATTTGGTACTCACAACAATCCTATGAGATTATTCCCAATATTGTTGCCACTTTACAGGTCAGAAAACAAACTTATTGAGGTTGAGTAACTTTCTCAAAGTTACAAATATAGAAGAATACTGATTTTCTCCAATAAAATACCTTTTTTTTTTTTTTTGGTTACCCATTGAGGAACCAATAGTAAAAATTCTTATTTTTGCTATGATGGTCTGTCCATTTTAAAACATATCTCTGTGAAAATTCTAGCTTTCCTTCTAAGTCTGTGACAAAAACAACTTTTACATATGCTGTCGATTATACAAAATAAGTCATAATTGTGTCTTGAAAATATCTCTGCAGAGCCAGAATACAAATGACAACAATGACACATAATAAACTGTATTATAAACTGTCTCTTCTGAGGAGCAGAAATCGCAAAAGGATGTCACATTCAGAGTTGTGTAATTTATAAATAATAAATAAATTGCATTATTGATCACAGAGTTATCATCTTCTCTGTTGAACTTCCTTCTTTCCTGGTTTCCTTTTTTTTTTTTTTTTTTTTTTTTTTTTCTGAATGGAACTGTTCCTTTCAGTTACATGGCCTCAAAAATAATCTCATAATCTTTCATTTCTTTCCTGTTCACATGGAATAAGTTTTCAACCCTTTAGATTCTGGATGAACAACAGATATAAACTCTCTTTTCCATTTGCACCTCCTTCAGCACAATAAAGACATTTTCTCTTTTCTGTTGCAATTGTCTCCAAGCTGACGTCCTTGACTCAGGTTTTTTCCCGATGATTCACCTTGGATAGTTCTGTAAAATTCCATTTGCTGAAGTGCAGTTCTACATAGTAGGTGAGAGGATTTTTCCTTGAGTCACATTCCCCAGGTCCAAATTCTGGCCTCACCACTGACTCACTCTGACTTGGGGCCAATCCCTAAAACATGAGGCCTCCATTTCCTTTAACTAATATGAAAATGACAGCATTGTCTTTGCCATGAGGTTGTTCTGAAGATTTTGTAAAATATGCACAGCATGTAAAATAGGGACCTGAACAAAAATAATTAGCTACTGTTATTATATTCAGGGGAAAAGGCTTCATTGGTTTTAAGTTTCTCAACATGGCATTCAAGACCCTGGGCATCCCGGTGTGTTCAGTCCATATTTGCAATCACGTTTTCTCGTGATTCCAACTGAATTCAGTTCAACAGTTATTTAGCCAGAACCCGTCTGTACACCCGGCAGGAAATTGAAGTCTCGTAAGATTAACAAAATCATAAGTAAATAACTACACTATAGCATGTCAAGTACCATGCAGTGGCACATAGCACGGAATGATTGGCTCTTTTGAAAAGGCATTTTGGGAAGAGGCAAAGTAGGCAATATTTGGACTGGGCCTCCTGGTAAATGAGGATTTTACAAGAGCAGGCCATTAAAGGAAAAGAGGAGAGCATATGCAAAGCATTCATGCACACTACACTCAGCCACACGAGGCCGTGTTATATACGTGCCTGAGTGTGCCCTCCTCGGGTCTTCTGCTTTCTCTGCTTAGAATTCCCACCTTTCCTTCATCTTCAGCACTTCCAAATCCTTTGCTTTCCCCAAGACCCAATTCATACATTATTTGCTCGAGGAAGCCTTGATTTTGCTGCTGGAAACTCTTTTCATTTTTCATTCCCATGGCATATTAACTAAATATTTCTGTTACGAAGATAGATATAGGCATTCACGTGTAGCCTATATGCTCCTTAACATTAGGAGTTATGTAAAAATCTATTTTTGTGTTACTCTTTGTAACACTTAGACAATCTCTAGTAGGTATCACAAGAGGTTTGTGTGATTAAATAAATGTTTTTTTTTTAATTTTTTGTTTAAATTTTAGTTGGTTAACATACAGTGCAAAATTGGTTTCAGGCACGGAATTCAGTGAGTCATCACTTACATGCAACACCCAGTGCTCATCACAACAGTGCCTTCTGTAATGCCCATCACCTGTCTGGCCCATCCCCCAGCCACCTCCCTCCAACAACTCTTAGTTTGTTCTCTATCATTAAGAGTCTCTGGTGGTTTGTTTCCCTCTCTCCCTTCTCCCATCCCCATATATTCATCAGTTTTGTTTCTTAAATTCCACAAATGAGTTAAATTGCATGGTATTTGTCTTTTTCTGACTTATTTTGTTTAGCATAATATATTCTAGCTCCATCCATGTCATTGCAAATGGCAAGATTTAATTTTTTTGATGGCCGAGTAATATCTATATATATATATATATGTATTTATCCATTTCAGTCAATGGACATTTGGGCTCTCTACATAGTTGGCTATTGTTGGTGATTCTGCTACAAACACTGGGGTGCATGTACCCCTTCAGATCTGTATTTCTGTATCCATTGGGTAAATACCTAGTAGTACAATTGTTGGATCATAGGGTAGTTCTCCTTTGTTTTTTGAGGAACCTCTATATTCTTCTTAGCAACCAGACAGCAAAAAGAAATAAAAGGCATCCAAATGGGCAAGGAAGAACTCAAACTTTCACTATATGCAGACAATATGATACTCTATGTAGAAAACCCAGAAGACTCCATCAAAAAATTGCCAGAACCAGCCTATACATTCAGTATCATTGCAGGATATAAATTCAATGTGCAGAAATCTGTTGCCTTTCTATACACCAATAACGGAGCAGTAGAAAAAGAAATCAAGGAACTGATCCCATCTGCAATTGCACCCAAAACAATAAGATACCTAGGAATAAACCAAATGAAAGAGGTAAAAAGATCTGTATGATGAAAACTACAAAACACTCATGAAAGAAACTAAAGAGGGTACAAATAAATTAATTAATATTTTAAAGTCAGAAGGACTCAGGATTGAAAAGTAGTTGCTCAAGTCACACACCCTGAATCTAAGTTCCCTGAGGATAGAAATGATATTAGCTCTGGTTTTTGCTATCTTCTTGATGTAATATTCCCCAAATACTTCTGAATCAATATCAGATCATACCAGTGGCAGAGGTATTGATTGACCAAAATCCAGTCTTCCCAGCTCCAAGGTCATTATGTACTCCTCTAAGTTATGAAAGGTTGTATTATGTGAAATCTAAGACCAATATACATTTCTCACCATTCTGTGTGAATTTCTCTACTATATGAATACTTGACATAAGTTTATTCATTCACATGACTTTATATAGATGATTATGTACCAACATTTGTATGTACCGTCTATTCTTTTATAGCTAAAAATGAATGAAAGTGTATTTGTGCTTAAACATATCCTTCTCTATTTAAAATTTATGTAAATTATAGACTTATATGGCTAGATGGATTCTTTTGAAATCATGTTGTAAAAGAAAGAAGCACAGTCACTCGGGACCAGAGGATTGTCATTTAAATGAGTAACTTCTGCAGAGAAGGTCAGAATGTGAGATTACAGATTTTGCTGAACATTATATTTGGCTTTTAAAAAAAATCTCAGTTTTGTTTACTTGAATAGTGTTTCCAAATCCACTTTCATTAGCTAGAGTGCTGCAGGAACCAGCAGTTCATGGAGGGAATCCATTTCCAGTAGCTTAGAGAGATAATGATAAGCCATCTTAAAGTCTGGGTTTATTAGAAATGACTGAAATGCATTATAGGGCAGTGGTAACCATAATGGCTGGTTTACCAACCAGTGGGGTGGAATTAAAAATGCATTAAAATTCATACAAAAGAAAGCAAATAGCAGTGAGTCTCTATTGGTTTTGACATAGTTAAATGAACTGTTATTTCACTTTATGTGGCTAATAAAATAAGACCTGTAAAAATAGGAGATTTACTCCCTTTTGGAACTTGAGCAATGTGAACATCTATTATTAATGAAATAGACAGCTTCTTTCTTTATGCATGTGAGTGGTGTATTCGTTAAAACACACACACATATAGGAAGAAATCTCTCAGAATAAGTGACAGCATCATGGATTCTTTTTATGACTAAGGTTTGATCAAATAGAGTGTCCAGAACTAGAAAGTGAAGCATAACCCCGAAGAGGAGGGGAATAAAGAGCTATGAAAACATACCTATGAATTTTAATTATACACACTAATTATACATCATGAATCTCAAGGCATTCCTTGAAACTTTAAGATTTCAGGCTCCTGGACTTCCTATCCATGTATCTCATCTATCTATCTATTCATATCCTCACAGATAGTTCCCAAGGAAAGGTGGTTAAGGAATACAAAATCACTACCCTTATGCAACTTGTAGCTTAGGCACAGAGCCGTATGTTAAACAATTTCATAAATATATTATTAGAACTGTTATAAGGAGTTCAATGAGAAAGCACAGGATGCTATTAGCAGGGCCGGCTTCCCAGGCACAGGATCTGGGGAGTCTCCTGAGAGCTCATGCTCGGAAAGGGGGCAGACTTGGTTTAATGGTCTCCCATTGCTCTCTTGAAATTCTTGATGATTTTATGCTTGAAACTGTGGATTACAAGGAAGTCCAGTAGTATAATGCAACATGCAGATGAGCAGAGGAGACAGTGCAATCGATGAGCGTCCACCATTTCTTCCTGCCCCATTCATATGTAGTAGAGTTGTGGCAGGCCTAGGTATGCAGGAGTTCAGTGCTACGGAGGTCAAGGTAAGCATTTTACATCTATGACTGACAGCCCCTAGGGACAACACATTTTGCTCTATCTAACCAGAGCTTAGAGTGAGCACAGAGAGAGGTTCGTGTCATTGAAAGAATTATGAAATATGAAAGAAAGCCTACCATATTCTTTCCTACTCAGGTGACTTCCCTGTATCGGCCAACCCCTTCAGCCGAATATGAGGACACTGAAGCAAAGGGTAAGATAGGGCGACCCCCAGTTCCTTTTTTCTTCAGTCACTCTCTATCCATCCATAAGTTAGAAGTAGAGAATGCTGGTAAAATGTGTGCGTCATAAGAAGTAAAATCCAAACATCTAAATCGGTTGTGTGCAACATTTCCATTGTTTCTGGAAGGAGGAAATACATACGTATGGGCTACAGAACAGGAATTGTGTAATTCCTCTTTTTGCATACATCTTACACTCACATTTGCCATTAAAACTGGCATTGTGCAAGACGAAGATGAACGTCAACATATAATATACCGTTCACGTTGTAATTCAACAATTTATACAATGAATGCCAACAGATCAAAACTGAAATTTTTCTTTACTTAGAACAACATTAACAAATAAAAAAAATAGCATGACAAGTCAAGAGAGTTGGAAGAAGAAGGGAAGATCTCTATAATCTAATATGTGGAATGATCATTTTGTTTGGCTTTTTGAACAAGGGGTTCTACATTTTCATTCTGCACCAGGCTCTGCAAATTGTGTGGATGGTCCTCCTGGAGGAGAAAGTGTATATGGAAGATCTAACTCAGCCTGGGAAGTCAAGGAAAAGCTTCCTGCTAAGTGGTAACTAGTGAGAGAAAGATGAGTAGGACGGAGGCTGATGAAAAAGGCAGTAGGAGGCCAAGGTGGGGGAGGCAGGGTTGCGTGTTCCAGGAAGAGGGTCCAATACAAAGACTCCAAGGAAAGAAGAAGTCAGGAGTGTTTGCGGAACAGACATCAAGTCAGGAAGGTTGGAGCTTAGTAAGTCCTGAAGGGGTCTCACAGGGCAGAGCTTACACTTGTGCCATGCTGCCTTTCTTGGAGGAAGAAAAACGATAGGGCTGAAATGAGGGCAACCAGAACACCCAGTATTGATTATAACAAAAGCCATCCTATATCACACTATTACTATGTGCCTGACACTCTGCCAAGAGATTTAATGACGTTACCTTTTTGGTCCTCCAATAACAAAGCAAAGTAGAATTTCCTGGCTTGGTTATTGAGATAAGAAAATAAGGCGCTCAGAAAGATTAAGAAATTTGTCCCAGGTCATGTGACCAGTGAGAGACAGAGTCATAGATAAAATATTTTTTTCTTTTTCTTTTTTTTTTTAATTTTATTTATTTATTCATGAGACAGAGACACAAGCAGACTCCACGCAGGGAGCCCGATGTGGGACTCGATCCCGGTTCTCCAGGATCAGGCCCTGGGCTGAAAGCAACGCTAAACCGCTGAGCCACCAGGGCTGCCCTAAAATATTTTTTCTGAATATAGATTAGAGTGTAAGCCCCAGGAGGGGAAAGGCTTGGCCTGTCTTTGTGTTCTTATATTCTGAGCACATAGACCAATGCCTGCTGCATAACAGATTCTCAATATTTGGTAAATGAATGAATGATAAACTCACTGTGTCTTCATGACTTCAAATGGATTTGGGAGTATCTGGAGTATTTGGTTGGGATTTCTGTGCACACTGAGAACCAGTAATGTTTCTTTTCAAATGAATTATAAATAGTGGAAAAAAGCAAGCAACACCGTGGGTTGAAAGAGGAAAGACAGAAAGGCGGGGTACGGACTTCGCCTTTGCTAGCTCCAGAGCTTTGGGCAAGTCACTTCCCTTCAAGTCTCAGCCATTTCAATAGAATGGAGCAGGCTATATGTGAGGTTCTTTCCAGATCTCACGTACTATGGCCTGACTATTCTGTGGATTATTTACACTAACAGAAATCAAAGCATAGTCTCCTTTTTCCTTTTTTCATAGTTTCTCTTTTATAACAGAGAGGAAACACACAATTCCGAGGCACCAAATAGTCCTCCAACCAGCTTCCCCCTTCCCTTCATTCATCTGTTCAGTCATTCATATGCCCACTAGAAGCCTCCTGCTAAAATGATGAAATGGACAATGATCTCCATGTCCAGAAGTAGAAAGACCTCAGAGTAGTAAAACATGCGTTAGAGTTTAGCTGCTACTCCAAAGTGGTAAAAACCAAATCCATTTCCACTTTGAATCCTGACTCAGGGGTCCAGCAGAGCCAATGATGCTCTAATGCAGAGTGCTAATGCCAGCGCCTGCCAAAATAAATTCCAGCAGGTGGCTTATTTGTCTACTTTCCTCACTTTGACTTTCCCTTGGTGAAGAAACACAGACAAAACTTCCTCTTTTTTTTTTAAAAAGAGATTATTTATTTATTTGACAGAAAGAGAGAGAGAGAGAACAAAAGCAGGGGGAGCAGCAGGTAGAGGGAGAGAAGCAGGCTCCTGCTGAGCAGGGAGCCCAACAAAGGACTCGATCCCAGGACCCTGGGATCACAACCTGAGCTGAAGGCAGACGGTTAACCGACTGAGCCACCCAGGCACCCAAAACTCCCTACACAAAGCAAAGTCAGTGCCTTCCACTGATAAGAAAGCAACAGTGCTGTTGACACTGAGGCAAGCATGTGATCAAGAGGAGCAGGGCGGAAATGGTGATGGGCTCTGGCCTCATCCAGGGCCCCAGAGGCAAGTCCCATGGGGACAAGATAGACACAATGCTCCTGCATCAAGGTGTGGCTTTCCTGGTAGACCAGCCGGCATTTCTTATGGAAAGTGAGCATCACAAAAGGATGAAGGATGGGCACCGGGTCGGTCCAGATGTTTGGGAGCTTCTAAGGAGTCTAGTGTTTGGGAAGGATAAGCAAGTGAAGGAGGCCGGTTTGATTCATCAACTACTTACAAAGACCAGAAAACATAAGAAGGATGCACACGAATACACAGTTCACACTCGTCAACACCAGTCTAGGAAATATTATGAATATTATGAATATTTTTAAACTGCAGGACTGAATGAGTTAATCACAGTTGAAATGCAATCACAGGATTAGAGGCAAGAAGATTCTAGAGTCCACGAGACCGTGCCTCATACATCTCCAACGTCAGAGAGCCTCACTGAAGGGAGCCAGCTGCTGTGCTCTGAAATCCATTGCACGTTTGTATCAAGGCCGTGCTTCCACTCAAGCTGCATCCGCCCAACGGTTGAGCGCAGTAGGCTTGTCTCTGTAAGACAAGGGACCCTTCTGACAGCTGACTCTGCTTGAGGACTCACTGACAGGCTTCCCGAGTCTTCCTTCATTTGCACAGTGATCTGGGATGTGCACACCCAACCTCCCTTCCCTCTCTCCTTCCCTGGTCTGATGGTTCCCCCAACCTTCCTGGCAACTCTGTCTCCATTTGCTTTCGAAGACTTTGATTGATTGATTGATTGATTGATTGATTTATGATAGTCACACAGAGAGAGAGAGAGAGGCAGAGACACAGGCAGAGGGAGAAGCAGGCTCCATGCACCGGGAGCCTGACGTGGGATTCGATCCCGGGTCTCCAGGATCGCGCCCTGGGCCAAAGGCAGGCGCCAAACCGCTGCGCCACCCAGGGATCCCCAAGACTTTGATTTTAAGAAAGTGTAGTCTCGGCATCTGCTTCTTGGAAACCTTGACTAATGGAAAGATGCATCTGGCGGAGAAGCATGGGTGGACCACTCCTTAGCCTCAGCCTGGTGACCGAGTTACTGAGGAACACACTAGCTCAGGCCTTATTGAATTGAAAGGAACATGCGCAAGCTGAAAGGTTGAGTCCTGAGTCCTAATCATGTGTTGAGCTCATGTTCTAACTGCTTCTCATGCCTTATCTCACTTAATCCTTTCAATAATCTCTTGTAGTAGTTTTTTTTTTTTTAATAGACAAAACTCTGGCTCACGAGCTCATGAATGTTGGAGGCAGAATTTTGAGCCTCCTTTACTTTGTTTCAATTTTAAAGTCTGTGGTTTTAAGTACTGTGTCCTTGACATCTCATCATACTGTAAGAAAACACCAATAATATGTCTGTAGAAGAAAAGCATTCAATTTTGCCATCACCACCACCATCATCTTCACTCCTCATTATCATCAGTTACAGCTCTGAGGGAGATTTGCAGTTAATGGGCATTTATATATGCAATCTACCCTTTACTTTTCATGACTTCCTAGTGAATTAGGTAAGTTTTGCCAATAAAGGCAGAGCTATCTTTTTAATCTAACTCCAGCATTTTTTTTTCACTGTCAAGCTATCTCCTCCTTTATTCCATGTTTTTGTCCAAGGTGCAGTAAAGATGTCGGGAATTTAATACCTTAATACACTGGTTTTAACTTCCAATAGGACTCCTGAAAATTTGGTTTTCTAGGTGGACTCAGTAGGACAAATTTCATGTCCTTATTCTAGAAACAGCTTTCTCTCCAGGACCAGGAGTCCTGGGCAATTTGGGTGGTATTATAGGAAACCTTTTGCCTCTGGGTCAAAGTCACTGGGCTCCAGACCAAGTCAGTAATGATCAAATGCCAGTCTGTTTGACAGCTGTCTGGTGGCCTTTGTGATAGGGCCTAGAGCCAGTCGCTTATGGGCAACCTTCCATGCTGCATCCGGTGTCTGTTGCCATTTGTAATGACAGGCACAGCAGAAAGGTTGGCAGTTCAAATAGGCATGGAGACCCTTGGTATCCATTACTGGAGACCAGCATTTAAACCCTAATTCAATAATAGCCCCCGAACCAATAGCAATTTCTTTCCAAAAGAGGGTCCTTTCTCTGGCCCATCTGCCCCACTCATCACCCCGCAACTTTCTCTTTTCCAATAGTGAGATGAAAATTTACCTTTGAATTACACACAAGGTCAGATAAAATAAGTCACTGTGAGCAGTCATTATATTTTCTGTCACTGGACCAATTAAGATTTCCAGCTGTCAGTTTTTGATGTTGCAGCTCCATAAAAAACGACACTGAGATGCATTGATCTGTGTCAAAGCTGCTTCAGAGGGAAAATTGGACCAAAAATAATGATAATTGTTGTAGGATGTCACACTATTAGATGAAAACATAAAAAGCAAAATGCTGTGGAGAAACTGCAAAGTCATCCTCCTAGTCGAGGTGAGACCATATTACCCCAAAGCAAGCCCACTGCTTCGGTGATTGTCTTACTCTGTAGTAGTGGATACTCTCCTTGGTCTCTAAGACAAAACTCAGACTAGTTAATGCTAATTGGATTTCAATTGCATTTTCAAACTAAGTATACTTAGTTTGAAAAAAAAATTTATATATATATATATATATATATATATATATATATATATATATATATAATCATTTGGAGAAAAGGATCTTGCTAGAATCCCAAGATTTAGGCAAAGTAGGTCATCTCTTTCATATACTTTAGAGGAGTTCAGCCTATTAGATTCTCTTTACCAAAAATGCAAGCTTCATCTGATCTTTGTATGAATGTAAAATTTTCTTTCGGCCATCAACTTTGAGTGGTATGTATCAGTACACACACACATACACACACACACACACACAAATATATACATATATATTTGTTCTTTGACAGAATTCTAGTTGAACAAAAGTATAGCATTTACTGGAAGTAAAATGTGGAATAAGGAAGTTGAAAGTCCATATCATGCATTCATCACAAGAAGAAATGGGGTATTCCAAAGACATAGAGGGGAAAGGATGCTCCTTGCTCTTCCCCAAATGCCTGACAGTACAAGAAGCAGGGTTTAATGAGCAAAGATATGTTGGTGAGATGTTATTGAACCTACCACAGGATGAAAGAATGGGAAGTGACCCTATAATGATCTCATTACTTGAATATTTATTGCTTTGAAGGAGGGGTTCATTATTTCACATTTCCCTGAGCCTGGGACAAAAATGTAAAAGTCTGAAATAACTTTAAACTCAAAGAACCATTTTTTTTTTTTGTCTGAACACACTGTCAGGTTCAAAGCTGGTTTCTTGTTAGAGGGTGCAACACATTTTTCCATGGAATATTGTCCTACTTCACTAGCGATTTCAACTTGGCTACCCTATAGACTAATCATTTGGATAAGAGAATCTTGCTAGAATTTCAAGATCTATGCAAACTAGGTCATCGTTTTTTCTGCTTTAAAAAAGTTCTGCTGATTAGTTTCATTTCACCAAAAATTCAAACTCCATCCAGTCTTTGCATTCATGGAACCTAAAATTCTTTTCTTGCCTATCAATCTTGAGGGGCACTGAAGGACAGTGTTACATGAAGTATACTCTATCCTTTGCGAATTAATGATACATGAGCTAGTGTGAGCTAGCTCTTTTCATAGGCTCACAAGATTCAATAATCAAACTTTTAAGAATTTTATGAGTCAGCTATTGAACATGATTAAAATTAAGTTATGTGAAGTTGCAATTAAGAAAACTACATTAAAAACAAAATGGTACATATTCAAAACTCATTACTTCCTCATGATTTCAATATATATTTTTTTACTATTATCTATGTCTGTTGTACTTAATGGCAGAAATACTGCCCATGTAGTATTACATATTTTATAATGACGTTGGAGATGCATGAGGCACGGTCTCGTGGACTCTAGAATCTTCTTGCCTCTAATCCTGTGATTGTATTTCAACTGTAATTGAAAAAAAATAAATAAATTTGTGTGCTACTCCACATCTCTTGCCAGCTCTGTGTTCAGTGATATCACCTCGGTACCGTTGTTTCGTTATTTCACTTTTATCTTACTTGTTGACATAATTAAAATAGTAGCTAACATTACGGTTGGAACCACATTCACGTGCATTGCTAACCTAGGCTATGGCAGCAAGAGTTCAGCTGAGATGAATCAGAGCTTTGTACGAGAACCAATCAGCTATTTGGAATAAGGTAGATTGCACATTTTGTTAATAATTATAAATTTTGTGCTGCATATGCTTTACATTGGTAGATTTTATAATAAACTCATGCATGGGTATATTCGTAGTGTTTATTGTCATTTTCTTTCAGTGGGGAAGGGAGCCAGTTGTTAAACATTTATCAGCAAACCACTGGTAAAATTGACTAGCAAAATATCATCAGATGGTGGAGAGCTTCATGAACCCGGCCAGGTAAAATACATCACCACCATGCAGAGGAGTGGAAATCGTCTTAATTAATCCTTGCCTAGATCCATGAAATCTAAGTGGCCTCCACAAAAATTTGGCACATCTGCTCTGAGAAACCTGGAGAAAGCATTTCACTGTTTCTTTCAAGACTGGTACTTGAAACATAGACTAACAAAGCTCTTCTGATGAAGGTAGGGCTCTAAATGAAACTTCAAAATGGAGAGGATCATATTTTCATGATTTTCTTCCTGCATATTAAAGCACCATAAATACTTCTAGCTTACTATAATTTGCCTCTTTTCCAAGATGAAAAAAAAATAAATTAAGCACGATCCACCTTCTATTCAGTACCTATATTTTTAGAATGGCATGAAATAAGGGAATGTTTTGCAGCTCTTTTCTTATAGATTCTTTCTAGACAGTTCATTTTTAAAGAAATAATATGGAGTGCTTTTAAAAGCACTTTCAACAGATTTCAATCATCATCAAATAGATTTCAATGTACAAATGTGTATGCACAGAAATTTCCTGCATCATTTGCAATAATGATAAAGTAGAAAGAACATCAAAAAAGGACCAGATAAATATCCTACAGCAATCCACCCAAGCAATACTGTGTAATCATTAGAAAGAATGAGGAAGACTTACATGCAACAACATGAAATGATTTGAAGCAAACAAATGCAGTCCAGACTGCATGGTTTGAATATAGTCTTTTAAAATTGTAATTATACCATATTTGACTACGCCTAGAACATTTTTCAGAGAATTCATTTTAAACTTCTAACATTGATAACCTCTGAGGAATGGGGAACTTGGTTTGGGGGCTTTTACTTTTTTTTTTAATACGGTGTGCGTGTGTGTGTGTGTGTGTGTGTGTGTGTGTGTGTTTTCAATGAGCAAGCATTACTCTAATAATAACAAATGCCAAGAAGTCATCTTAGAAAAACAGATGTTCCAGGTAGATTTTGGTCTTTGCTTTTTCTTGCAGGTGGAAGTAAGAAGGAAAGGATTATAACATTGACAGTCGAAATGTTATCAAGGGAAATAGTTGCCAAAGTGTGCAAAAACCTTCAGCTTCCTTCCAAGGTCATCAACGTTACATTCAATGGAGAAATGAAGAAGTCTCATCCAGCTGTGTGCCTGCATGCGTGTGCACCTGCGTGTGCGCATAGACACGGAGTGGAGGCATTAAGTCACATCAGTATTTAAGATCCAGAGACGTCTAGTAGAATCCAACCAGTTCTCTTCCTTTTTCATGATGCTATCGCATCTGAACTCGAAGCTACCCCATGAAGTTAACTGTACTAAAACTAACTCATAACAGGATCAGACTCTACGTGTGCGTGGCCAGCAGGGGTATTTGAATATTCCTTCGAGGAGACACCCAGAGCAGTAGAAAGCAAAGGCATGTTTTGACGACTGGAGGAAACTTTGCTTGTGTCCTTGCTCTTAGTGCTACAGGGGTGCAGTGCACGTAGGGCAGGCCTTTCGACCTCCCTGCTGTTTCCCCAAACTCGTGAACCACTGCACATTCTCAGGGCCACAGGCTCTGAATACCTCTGGGTGAGAAGCTAGAGTGGAAGGGAAGGAAACGGTAACAGGAGGGGCATATGGGCATAGTGGAGAGGAAAATGAAATAAGCGTGAAATAACTCAACCAGATCAGGGATAATGACACTAATTATTTTGCCTCATGTGTATGACACTGGACCTAAATCACTACCTGAGCTCTCTTTCACATCAGAAGTATTTTAAACGAGGCCAGCTCGACCTCATTTAGGGCACGGAGATAGATAATTAGCCACCTTGGGCAGCAGGTGTCACTCCACCCCACCTACTCTTCCCACTTAAATGGTAGGAAACTCCATTAACTCTGACACCTACTTCCACTTGTTTACTCAGTCCTTGTTCTGGTGAGCAAGGAGCAGTAAGTCTACGCCAGGTACTGTGTTTAGTGCTGGTGATAAAAAGAAGAAGTCCAACGCATCCTCTGCAATTTGGTCCACAATCTCACTAGGGATCTCGTGTACTACAACTTTCCTCTCTCTGTTTGGTGCAGCCCCTTTCCCCCTCCAGGATGCATTGTGTTCTTATTTCTTCAGAAACGTGCACTGACTGGGCACCCGGGTGGCTCAGCGGTTGAGCGTCTGCCTTCGGCTCAGGTCATGACTCCAGGGTCCTGGGGTCTAGTCCCACATTGAGCTCCCCACTTGGAGCCTGCTTCTCCCTCTGCCTGTGTCTCTGCCTCTCTCATGAGTAAATAGATATAAATTTAAAAAATAAAGAAATTTGCACTGACAACTTGCTCACTTGAGATGCTCTTTTCTTCAACATCCATACAGCTATCTCCCTCCTTCCCAATCAAGCCTTTGCTCAAGTGTCAGCTTCTCGGGGAGGCTTACCCTGCCCAGGGCACATTTTCTCCCTTTAGCATGTATTTTCTGCAACACCATAAACTTAATTTATTAAGTTTGTAATCTATTATCCACCTATTTGCTCTACTATGATAGATTCTTAGAAGAAGGGATCTTATTGATTTTGCTCATGACGTAGACTGAGTACTAATAATAGCACCTAGTACCTACCAGTTTTCCAATAAATATTTTTTGAATGAATGGATGAACATGATACACATAAGGAATGTTTTGAACTTCCTGCTTTTACTTCTTAGTTTTTGAAAGATCTTCCTCTTGTTATTTCTATTGTATTCTAACTCAAATCTCATTCCACTTCAAGTAACAACTATGGTTCTTCTGGTCAAGTTTTTTCCTTCTTTCTGATACTTGGATCTACTTCTTTTTGTCTATGGGGCTAATTGGTCTCTATTTGAATGTTTCTAAAACCTACTATGAACTTATATTTGCAATAACTTTCTGCAATTTTTAAATAAAAACACAGCAGTATATAGCACAAAGTGATTATGTATAAGAAAGAACTGGGGAGCACATAAATAAAATTTAATATACACAATAGTATAGGCAAGGAGACTGGAAAGATTAAAAAAAACTGGGATGGAGAAAATAAAAGGAAGAAACTCTTACAGAGAAGAGTTGAACCACAAATTCTCAGACAAAATGACTTGTCATAAACCTAAATAGTAGTCTCTATGATTTTCTCAAAGATGACCTGATTATAAAAAATCTAATAAGTATGTTATGATGAGTCAAACTTCACCAAGATATATTTTATTGCTTTCTGAATCAGAAAAACTTTCATTCCAAAGAATTGTTCCCTCCGAAAAAATAAACTTCAAATCAATAGAGGTAAGTGTCCTACGAACACTGGTCCTATCTGTCCCCGGGAAGAGTACATAAAATCTCTAGAAAATTGATTGTCTTTGAACTACTGCTATATTCCTACCCAAAATATATTATTTCTTGGGCTTAGACAATCTGGATTCCCCGAGGTAATCCATGGGCCTCTTCTACTTATGAAGGTTGGTAGGATTGATGAGTTGGCTTGACAGCTGAAAGGGTTTTCATAATCTCCATATCAACTCATTATATGACTTTTGCTGATAAACCACCCTCAGTGAGTCTCAGTTTCCAGATCTGTAAAATGAATTAATTTGGAAAAACTCATCTCCAAGGTCTCCCAAATCTCTGATATAATGATTTTATAAAATAACTTATGAATTATGGTAAGACTTCTCATCTAGCTAGAGGGGAAGCACTTTTTATACAAAATAGCTTCTCTGATGGAAATGTTTCATTGCAAAATGCATCCATATTTCTTACGTGGAGAATGAGAAACATATTTTTTGCTTCTGTAGCTCTGGAAACACAAGCAGAAAATCCCTTTCCCCAAGTAACAAGTTACTTGAATAAAGTCATTCAGCTGAATAAATGACAGGATCAGCACTCTTAGGTCTTAGCCTAGTCATTTACTGTCAGTCATTATATGCAGAGAGTGTGTCTCCATGGTCTTGGCACCGTCAACAGAGATGAAAGAGTAACAACAGCAAAAAAATCTATTTGAGAATGGGGAAAAAAAAGGTAGGTAAGCTTAAATTAGTGGTAAGAGCTTTTATTCCTTTCAAGAAGGGCTTGAAGTAAGGAGTTGATGTTCTGTGAGCAAGGTACTTAGCTTCAGTTTATTTAAATCTCGAATGGGTTGAAAGGACTGTCTCCACTGTGAAGACATACTTTAGAGTAAAAGCACCACAGGTCAAACCAACACGTTACTAAGGTTTCCTCTTGGAAATAAGCTTGAAAGTTCTCAGCATGCTGCTGAATGTGCCTCCTTTGGTTTCCCAGTTGCTGTGACCAAAGACATCTACAGTTGAGAAGTTAAAGTTACTTCTGTTTGTATGAAACCTTTTGTCTCAAAGCATGGGACCTTGAGAGGAAGTCTGTAACTTTATAGCCAGGTGACCTTGGACAGGTGAACTCAACCATCTGATACTCCACGAAATATGAATGGTTGGAATGGAGTTTGGATGAAGTGGTTTTTAAAAGCACCTTCCTGCTCTCCCATTCTGTGGTTCTTGGCAAATTTATTCCTTTTTCTTTTCTTTTTTTAAAGATTTATTTATTTATTTATTTATTTATTTATTATTTATTTATTTATTTATGAGAGAGAGAGAGAGAGACGGAGACCGAGAGAGAAAGAGAGAGATAGTATGGGGGGGGAAGCAGAGGGATAGAGAAACTTTAGAAGACTCCTTGCTGAGCTCAGAGCCCAACATTGGGCTTTATCTCTTGACTCTGAGGTCCTGACCCTGAGATCATGACCTGAGCTGAAACCAAGAGACAGATGCTTAACCAGCTGTGCCACCTAGAGATCCCAACTTCATTCCTCTTAACATCACCTTCCACCTGTTTGTAATAAGCGATTTTGTCCAGTCAGCAGAACGTTCTGAGAAGCCATGCCATTTCCATCACCATCTCATCCCAATTTGGCTGCTGTGCATGATTAACAGCCAGGGTGAGACCGAGGAGTCAGCATCCCTTGCCCCACTCCCGGTCTCTGTCTTCAGTGCCCAGGTAGCAAATCCAGTACCAAAGAAAGCAGCACAAGGAATCATGTTCTGGAAGGCTCACACTGGAAGTACCATGGCAGAGAAAAAACATCATTGCAAGGAAGATTTTAGAGACGTAAAGTGGTTAAAGGTGATATGATCTATTCCTCAAGAGTGACACTAAGAAAGATTTTTTTTTTTTGACATCAGACTGTCATAAAAGACCCAGAAAGTTCCATCACAATACAGGAGATGAAGAAATTGTGAAGAGTGGTGTTCTTGAAAAGGAAACAAGTGAGGGGGCAGGTCCTCGTGGGTTCCAGTGCCAGGCAGTAACAATGCCAGAGATTCTAGACATTTCACACTTTATTTATATCATAGGGCTTGTCTCCACAGTGGCCAGCAGAACTTTAAGAAGATCAATAGTGCAAAAAAGAAGGAGGAGATGGAGATTGCTCCAGAAGGCCTTGACTCCTGAAGTAGGAGATGCAGAGACTCAGTGGGTCTTAATCACAGTCCTCTGACCTTCAGGCAGACAATAGTGACACATGCTGCTCACAATCAGGTTGTAGAAGGATTAAGTGGGCCAGGGTATGTTTATTATTATTATTATTATTTATTATTACTACTACTTATTGGTTTATAGACAAAGATTCTATAAGAAACGCATCGAAGGGAGGTAAAGAAATTCCAGGAGATGAACGCTAACATAAGGCAGCATCTTATCACTGACAACTCTGGAACTCCAACGCCCGGCCAGAAATGCAAGAGCCTAAAACCACATGATGACACAGAAGCAAAAACATGGAAGGTCTACCCGCTGCAGATATGCCCACTTTATCAAACTACTAGTATCGGGGATGGTCATTTAATAAGGACAATATAGAACTCCAGCAATAAGAACTGTGAAGCATCTTTGAGCTAAAAACTCAAAAAGCTTCCTTTTCCCCCATTGACTGGATAAGTATTTTCATTACTGTCTGTATTATCTACACAGCATGGTTATGGACTGAATAGTGGTTTTTGTTTGTTTATATTAAAGACATTTCTCTTCAAAATGTCTAAGCATGCTATTAAATGATAAGCATGCTATTAAAAAGCCTGATTTTTTTTTCTCAACACACCTTTAAAAGCTGTAAAGTTGTTGGCATCTGGTAAGTTGATATTTTTAAAAATCTCATTTAAAAAACTCATTTGAAATGTAATTTCACAAATCATTTTTTTCAAATAAAATAAAACCTGTAGCAACTATTAAAAATGGTCCTAAATATTTTTTTAATTGGGTGGTTTTATTACACTAAACCGAAAGTCCTTTTGTTCTTCAAAATTCTGTCTTCCAGGGATCCCTGGGTGGCGCAGCGGTTTAGCGCCTGCCTTTGGCCCAGGGCACGATCCTGGAGACCCGGGATCGAATCCCACGTCGGGCTCCCAGTGCATGGAGCCTGCTTCTCCCTCTGCCTGTGTCTCTGCCTCTCTCTCTCTCTCTGTGTGTGTGTGTGACTATCATAAATAAATAAAAATTTAAAAAAAATTAAAAAAATAAAAAAAAACAAAATTCTGTCTTCCAATTCTTGAAAATGATATTAAGTAGAGATGCTGATAACAATAATAAAGTAGTAACTACTAACATTTATTTAGTTGTGGTGAACGGTTAAACCACTTTCACTTATTTAATATTTGCATCCACCCTAAGAGGTAGGCAAACTTGTTTTCACTCATATTTGAAATGCTTTGTCATTGACTTGCTTTAAAATATAGACTTAATCTAGGATCCATTGAACTAATGATTTAACATAAATCCATGAACCTCTTTGAATGAAGTTCAAAAAATATATAGAGTGGGGTGCCCGGGTGGCTCAGTCAGTTAAGCATCCAGCTCTTGATCTCTGGGTCATGAATTCAAGCCCCATGTTGGGCTCCACACCCAGCGAGGAGCCTACTTTAAAAAAAAAAAAAATTAAAAAAAAAGAACGAAAAAAATAGAGAGAGAACCATGTGTATGTGTGTGTTTGTAAGGGTATGTGAATTTCTAAAGATTAGGATATATGGTTTTCTTCAGTTTCCTCAAAGTGCTCTATGACCCTTTCCATTTAAAAAGGTTTAAGAATTTCATCTACACAGATATTTGGAAAAAAGTAATTTGGCCTAAATTTTAAAAGACAGTGGCAAAAAGTTTGTAGAAGAAATGGGATGCATCGTAGGAGATTTTAGCTAGCATTTATTGCATTTTTGCAAGAACATTAAAAGGTGTCCTTTGATTAGTGATGTGTGTAGATTTTTGAAGGGTATGCCAACTTTCTCCTTTTGCTCTTTTTCTCCTGTGTGAAATATAATACATGAAATATGACCTAAGCTATTAATCTAAACATTATTCTCATTAGTTTCAAAGCACAGTTATTGTTCCAAAGTATTTTTACAAATGGCACCCTGCTTCATTTTGCCTCTGCTTTTACATTCAAGACCAAACAAAGCTTACTATCCCCCATCTCTTCAGTGCTGAGCTAAAAAGCAGAGCTTGGTATCTCCAATTCCAGCTGTGCTTTTATTGTGCTTTACATCAATCAAAGCTTCAAACAGATTCCAGAAAGATTTTTCTCAGTTTTCACATCAGAGGGGTTTGCACAAAATCACTGTGCAGTAGGGGGGCACTGATAAGAAATCTCAGAAGGAAAGAAAGTGTACGGATAGGAAGGCTCTGGGAGAGAAGGTTGGTGAAGGATTATCAATGTCCTAGAAAAAGTTGCCTGATGGAAAACAGTACAATTTGGAGCACAGTGGAAGAGTCATTTACAATAATCTGCAACCTTGTGAGCAACCCTAGATGCTGCAGAGTGGGTTGTAAGTGGGCTTAGTGGGTAATAAGGAGGCCGGAATGCACATGGTCAAATGAACCAACGAGAACCTCTCTTGCATGGTGCCATAGTCCTCCTGAAGGATTAGGGAGCTTTTTAGTTCTCTGGCGAGAGCAAAAGAGGACTTGGACTATAGCTCAGGTCAGTACAGGGATGAATGCCTACCTTTCTTCAGGCTTTAAAATTTTTTTTTAATTAGAGCTCCAATTACTGTCATTCTTGTCTTCAGCTGCCACCAATCTCTCGCTCCCTCCCTCCTTCCCTCTGTCCTCTGCCTCTCTTTCTGTTATTAACATGTAATGCTCTCTTAAATAAATAACAATCAGGAACTCTCAACTATAAGTTTGTTTTTTTTTTCCACTGTTGCCTTACCAGGCAAAGAGCTCCCCGTGATGCACACGGTAGCATTCTTCCTTCCGTGCTTTTCCCCTTTTCTATCTCTAGTACCTTTTACATTTCTTCTCCTTTTTAAAAATCTCTTCCTTTTCTTTTTCTTAATTTTGGTGTGAAAAATCCACTCATAAAAAAAATAATAAAATAAAATAAGTAAAAATTAAAAAATAAAGAAAAAGAAAAAAAAAGAAAAATCCGCTCATTATTACATATCTGGTAAAACATTTTGTCATCTACCACATGCTGAATCTCTAAAATGTCCCAAGAACTGTATTGATTATTTAACACACATCATCTCCTGCACATCACAATATCACCATTGGATCTTTCATCCCCATTTTACAGATGGGGAAACTGAGTTCTGTGCATGCGATGCCCATTCTGCAATGTTACATAACTGAATAATTGTAGAGTTAGAAGAACAGCCACCACCGACCCCTAATGGTCATATCCAAAGAAGTATGGCCAAGATCTTTAAAGGAAAAGTCACCTCGGCTTCTTAATTGTCACTCATCCCCAGCAAGATGGAGAGCTGTGTGAGGGCACTGGTTCTACCAGCAACTCCCTATGAAACTTCAGGCAAAGAGTTAGACTTTTCTGAGTTTGCATTATCAGCTGACATTTAGAATTTTTACTCTACCAACAAAAGGCCGATAATTTGTCAGGTTGATCCCCTATTAACTCATCCACCCACACAAGCCATTTAATTTCAGCCTTCTTGGCATGCTCCTTGTTGTTTAACCAGACCAATAATACTCCCTCTATGTTGATACACCTGTCTCTTAAGATACAGGTGAGTTTCCAACATTGCCTTGAAATCTCTGACAATTCCAGCCCATACTAATCTCTCCATGTGCACTGACTACTCATTACATACACTGTCAACAACACACACCTAACCTAAGCACTTGATTCAGTAAGATGTTTCCATGTCAAAGTTGTATCTTGAAAAAAAAAAATAGTCATCCTGTAGGCTCTAATCTTTCCCTTTGGTTCTTGCATAGCGCTAAAACAACATCTCGACGAGATAGCATTTTTCCATCTGAAATCTCCCTGTTATTTTGGAACAGGTAGGCATTGCAGAAAAGTAACAGAATCTGCCCACGTGCTAAAAAATGTTTCCTTATGGTTGTGGTATGAATTGGGCTTCTCCACACAAGGTAATGTATTTATATCTCCATGGTTTCTCAGAGTCTAACCCCTAATTTCTGGCTATACCCCTCAATTGGTTACTTTTATCACTTCACCTAGTATAGCCCGGTTGACCTAGTGACTCAATAAACACATTCTCCATGATCATTTTGTCACAATATCCCTCGACTGGTGACCTTAAACAATGAGGAACCATTAATGAGGCTGCAACACAGAGTTACTATTTTCTAAGAGACACACTTCTCTCAAACCTATAAATGGGCTCACATTAGTAAAGAATGTAGAATCAACAAACCCATTTATTTTTCACCTTAAATGGGTATAAATGTTTCTTTTCTATGTAGTTTCAATGCCTAGCATGTAGCCCAGTGTGGGGCTTGAACTCATGATTCTGAGATCAAGACCTGAGCTGAGATCAAGAGTCAGACACTTAACTGACTGAGCCACCCCGGTTCCCCTGGCTTTTGTTATGTGATAAATAAGTGCTCTTTGTAGAAAATGGAAGATAGCACAATGAATAAAATAAAAGTGGCAACACGGAGGTGATTATTTAAATCACTTTACTACGTATGTTCCCAAACACACACACTCACACACACCAGATACCAAAATGGGATTATAGTATATGTATTTTTTTCTGTGGCTTCCTTTTTCACTTACTACATAAATAGTATAAAGTTAGTTATAATTCAAATGTTTTTCACAAAGGCTGAGTCGTGGATATAATCTATTTCGACATCGCATTGTCTTTAGGTGTTTTATATCCTATATATGATACATATCATAAGTATTTTTATGTATTATAAATAACACAGAAATGGAAAACCTTGCTTGAAGTTGACCATCACACTTCGGGAGTTGAGAACATAGAAATACTGTATGCCATGAATTGGTGCTATGAGATATGGCCCGGGGGTGAGGAGATTGGAAGGAGAATTAAAGTGCTAATCAGAGTAGTTCAGAGTCTACAGTAACAATTCAGCTGAGAGAGGGTATGGGTTCTTAAATCTTCACTTCCTGACCTCCCAGGAAATTAGGTGGTTTGGGGAAGGAAAGACAGAGGAAGTTAGAAGATGAAAAAAAAAATTCAGATAGTCACTAGCTTTGGTGATAAATTCATAGTGACAGACTGTGGCCAAGATTTGCCTCACAGCAGAAGGTACCCCACAGGAAATGGAGAGACAGGCATGGGGACACACACACAGCTCTCTGATATGTAACGTTATGGAATTTATACAATTGCCAACAACCCCATAAAGATGCACATAAAGGAGAGAAGTGGCACAAGGACTGACAAATGTTGAAGATGGAGAGGCAGGAAAAGAAGAAATTAGGGGGATAGAAAAACACTAGAAAAGTGAGGTGTCCAGAAAGTCCAGAAAAAAAAAGGATTTTGAGGAGGAAGAAATGACAGACTTTGTCAAATGACAGTTGGTTTGGGGAATTGGAGGATGAGGGTCTTTCAGAAGCTTGAATGAATGCTTGAGTAAATAACTCCAGATTGAACAACAACAACAACCTACTGGGGAGGTGAGTAGTATTCAGGCTAAATGAAAAGAATTGTGTGAACAGCTTCTTTCCTTGTTTCCTCATTTTTACCCCCAACCCCCAACCCCATCAGTATAGTCGGAAATTCAGTAAATCTACCCACTCTAGTGTTGTGATTATTTGCTGAGGCTGCCAGTACTCGGTATTGCCCAGGACTCTCATGGCCTCCCATCTACAAAACGTTGATAAGACTAACTTGCCACTTGGGATTAGTTGATAGAATGTTGGCAAAGGCCGTGGGAACCCCGGGATGGAGTACTCCAGGCCGACACGATACGTTATCATCCTCCGCACTGTTCTCTTTCCTAAGAGGGGACCACTTCTTTCTCGGCTACCCTAGAGCCCTGATGGACTTCTGGGAAGGCAAGCTCAATCCTCCTGCTATCTGCTAGACAGTGATAACTGCTAACCTTGCCAAGGAGGCAAAAGAGAGCCAAAGCCAGGTCATCCCTTCCCCTCCTTTGAGGACTCCAGAAGTGGCAAGGCAAGGGCTGCTCAGTATTCAGCGAGTGGAGGGCTTTCAACACAGTCTTTAGTGAAGACTAAGAATCAGAATCAAAAACTCCAAGGGGACCTTAGAAGCAGTGGTAGCCCGTGGGTTTCAATACAACCTGAGGGACCCGGCCAGGGGAGAAAGAACACCAGGGCTGCACCTGTCTTTCTTGTGGCGCCCATGGGCTCCATGCAGAAGCTGTTCTTCAGAATCACCACCGAACCCAAGAGAGCTGCATGGCCAACACTGCATCACTGAAGAGAAATATAAGCCAACCATCGGAAAAATTCACGCTAAATACCATATTCGGTTGACCTGCCCCTTCTCAGGAAAAGGTATGCTTTCAATCCCTAAGTTTTGCTCTGCTGGAGTTTTAAGGTTTTAGAGAAAGGCATGTTAAAAAGAAAGGGAGGATGATACATAAATAGAGATTTATTGGTTTGTTTGAAAAAAATATCTGTTTAATTTTTTTTCTGAATACCTTAGAAGATTATTAATTGATCACTCACCTATTTTTGCAAGGTGCTGACAAAAAAAAAAAATATTTTCCCCCAAATCACAAGGGCATTCTCTACCACCTTGCCCGCCAGATAAAGCTGAGTGTCAGGAGAGCGAAACATCTGGGTAGGAGTAAGATAAAAATATCTGGGACGCCACCACCATATGTTGCAACAAAATGGCCATTCCCATTCATCCAGGCTTTGTTTATGCTTTGCATTAATGGGCCCAGTCCGGGTAACCACGCGGCCAGCTCGCAGCATATGTTGCTCACACTGGGGCTGCCTCGATGGCACCTTCAGAGGCGGTGCAGGAGTAGACTCCACCCTCTGCCTCCACCAATTTAACTGCACACGTGGCTCGGCTCCTGGATGTGGAGACATTCTCTTTACCTGCTTTTTTTTTTTTTTTTAATTTTTTTTTTATTTATTTATTTATGATAGTCACACAGAGAGAGAGAGAGAGAGAGAGAGAGAGAGAGAGAGAGAGAGGCAGAGACACAGGCAGAGGGAGAAGCAGGCTCCATGCACCGGGAGCCTGACGTGGGATTCGATCCGGGGTCTCCAGAATCGCGCCCTGGGCCAAAGACAGGCGCCAAACCGCTGGGCCACCCAGGGATCCCGTCTTTACCTGCTTAATGAATAGAAGTGCTCTGAGCTCATATTGATTTTTTTTTTTTTGACAGAATTCAGGAAAAATTATGGGGAGGGATCATTGGAAGATTCTGTATACTGTCCTGTCTGCATTGGTGTATTAGACATTCCTCAGGTCAAACTTTCCATTGGCTTCCCAGAGCTCCCAGGATGAAGTCCAAACCTTCACTGTAAGGCTAATTCATGAGGATGTTGTCTTCTACTTAGAATAAAATGGGAATCGATTAAGATTTTTGAGCCGAGGAGACACAGGCTCTGGTTTACAATGAGGATACTGGGAAGGAAGGCGGGGGAGGGGGGGCAATATCCAAAGATGCATCTGTACTTCTTGCTTCACTTTGCTCTTCATCCTCACCTGTCTCTGCTCCCCAGCATTAATTACCATTAGATGTGAGTCTTCACTGCCCCTAATGCCCTCAGTATGCCACGCTCATCCCTACGCCCAGAATCACTTCCTCTTTTTCTTCCTATCTGAACATGCGTTCCTCTGTGTAAACTCCACTCATCTTTCATCAGCTACCTCAAGCCTTACTGCCTAAAGAAAATGTTATTTCTCCACTTCATCCTTGGAACATCTGCAGATCATAATCGCTTCCACATCTTGGGTATTGGCTTCTCACAAATATTAGACATTGTAGTCTAGACTGTATGGCTGACACGGACAAAAATTTGATATTCTCATGTATTCAGGAGACTAAACAATAATAATAATTAAGCATAAAAAGGAACCTTTGACAAGCCCCTAGGAGGATTTTATAGATTGATTGATTCATTGATTCTTTCCTTGCTTCTTTCTTTCTCCCTTTTTTTCTTTTCTTTTCTTTCTTTTCTTTTTTTTCTCTTTTCTTTTCTTTTTCCTTTTCTTCATTTCTTCCACTTTTATTAAGAGTGTATATAAAAACTGTAGGGATAAAGGCACGTGAAACATGGGCCCTGTCCAAGAGGAACGTCAGTCTAAAAAAATAGGAATATGATTTGAGGAACAAACGTGAACTTCGTGGTTAGAGGAAAAAGAAAGGAAAACAACAAAACAAAAAACAAAACAAAACAAACAAACAAACAAAAAAAACAAGGCCTGATAGAAAATGCTCCACTCCAGGCACAGTAGGATGGCGAGAATTAGTTGAACAGAATCCGTCGCGCTGGCACCTCTCTTGTTCTGCTTTCAGAGCACAGTATGTGAGCACAGGAGGGCAAGCTCTACCCCAAGCTCCATGGCCCCATAGGGCTACTACAGACTGAATGCAGCGTCTGAGAGAAGTCTTTGTTGCTCGAATGGGAGGAGGCTGAGCCACAGCATGCCAGAGCAGCCCACAGCCACCCACAAGCTGAGCCAGGACTGTAGGGTGCCACCCGGCGTGAGGAAGAAGGGCACTGTCAGTGACTGTTCCCTGAGGGCTCCAGTCCAGCCGGAGCTCCCAGCTGGGCCTCTGGAGTTCTGGTCACCCAGCTCTGAAGGAAGTACTTGCTGAGAGACGGCCTCACTGAGGGCCTGGCGGGGGGATAAAGGAAGGGAAAAGAGGCTCAGACCTTTGAGGCCAATGGAAATTTGGGATTGGCAGTCCCAGAGGCTGAGGAAGGGCCGCCCACTTTCCATCCAGACCATTCAAGGATGAACAGCTGCTATGCCTAGGAGGCAGTGTGTCCTTTTTTTTTTTTTTTTTTTTTTTTTAATTGTCTTTTAAAAACTGGTTCAGCACTTTTCTTTTTTTTTTTTATTTTTATAAATTAATTTTTATTTGTGTTCAATTTACAACATACAGAATAAAACAGTGCTCATCCCGTCAAGTTGTACCTCAATGTGCCCGTCACCCATTCACCCACCCCCCCCCTCCTTCCCCCTCCACCACCCCTAGTTCATTTCCCAGAGTTAGAAGTCATTATGTTTTCTGTCTCCTTTCTGATTTTTCGCACCTCCTTTCTTCTCCCTTCCCTTTTATTCCCTTTCGCTATTATTTCATTATTCCCCAAATGAATGAGAAAATACACTGTTTTCCTTCTCCGGTACTGTGGCACAAGTTCAAAAAGGGTGGTTGCCTGAGGTTCTCCTCTGGATTTTGATGGATTTCATGTCCTCACATTTAGATCTTTCATCTATTTTGAGTTTTATCTTTGTGTAGTGCAAGTGAGTGGGTCAGTTTCATTCTTCTGGCTGTGGGATGTTCCAATTTTCCAGCACCATTATTGAAGAGACTGTCCTTTCTTCAGTGGATGGTCTTTTCCACCTTTATCGTATATTAGTTGAGCATAATTTTCAGGGTCCACTTCTGGGTTCTCTGTTCTGCTCCATTGATCTATATGTTCTGTTTTTGTGCGTACACTGTCTTGCTGAACTCAGCTTTGTAGTACAACTGAAATTCTGGCAATGTGATTGCCCCAGATATGGTTTTCTTTTTTAAAATTCCCCTGGACTGTTTGGGGTCTTTCTGTTTCCCACACAAATCTTAAATAATTTGTTCTAAGTATTGAAGAAAGTCCATGGTATTTTGATAGGATTGCATTATCCGTGTAATTGCCCATGTCCTGGGTACATGACATTTTCACATTATTAATTCTGCCAATCCATGAGCAAGGATATTTTTCCATTCTTGGTGTATTCTCAATTCTTTCAGAAGTGTTCTGTAGTTTTTAGGGTATATTTTGAGAACATTTTGAATGGTAAATGGTTATCCATACTTTTATTTTCGGTTTAGTGTCCTTCTGTCTAAATGTGTCTCTTGTAGACAGCAAATTAGATGGTCTGTTTTTGTTATCCAGTCTGAAAACTCTGTCGCCTTTTGATGGGGGTCTTAAGCCCATTCACGTTCGAGTTACTTGAACTTTTTTAAAGGGGAGTTTTAGGTGTCCCCTTAAAATTTCTTGCAGAGCTTGGTTTGGAGGTCACATATTCTTTCAGTTCCTGCTGTCTTGGGAAAGCTCTTTATCTCTCCTTCCATTTTGTGATTGAGGAGCCTTGCTGGATAAATATTTTGGTTGCATTGTTTCTTTCATTTAGAACCGGATATATCCTGCAGCCCTTTCTGGCTGCCAGGTCTCTGTGGAGAGGTCTGCTGTTACCTTAATATCCTCCCCATGAAAGTCAGGGCTTCTTGTCTCTTGTGCTGCCTTTAAGGATCTTCTCTTTATCTTTGGAATTTGCAGCTTCACTATTAGATGTCGAGGTGTGAACGGTTTTTATTGATTTTAGGGGGGGGGATCTCTCTATTTCCTGGATCTGGGATTGCCTGTTTCCTTCCTGATTGGGAAAGTTTCAGTGGGATTTGTTCAAAATAATATCTGGCCTCTGTCCCTTTCGGCGCCCTCGGGAACCCAATTAAACTTAGGTTTTCTTCCTTAGAGTTGTCATTATTTGCCTTAAATCTGTTCTTCATGGTTCCCTTAATTGATTGTCTCTTTTTTTCCTCAGTTTCCCTCTTTGCCATTAACTGTCTTCTATGTCACTCACTCGTTCTTCCACCTCGTTAACCCTCGTCGTTTAGGACTTCTAGTTTGGATTGCTATCTCATTCATTGATTTTAATTTCTGCCTGATTGGATACTATATTCTGCAGGTCATGAAGTCTCGTTTGAGGCCTTAATGCTTTTTTCTAGAGCCACCTGTAGCTGTAGAATAGTGTTCTGAAATTGGCTTTCTGACATGAAGTGTAATCCAGATTTTGTAACTCTTGTGGGAAAGGGGTGTTTATGATTCTTTCTTGAATGTGAGGTTTTTCCCTTTAGTCATTTTGCTCAGTGCAGGACGTGGCCAAATACAGTTGTATTGGAACTTCGGGGCGTCTCACTGGTCCGTCCAGCTGGTCTTCTGGGGGAGGGGCCTGTTGCGCTGATTCTCAGGTGTTAGCACTATGGGGGAGATGCTCTGCCCTGCTGCTGCCGGGCTCAGCGGGGGTTGTATACCCGTGGGGCCCCAGGAGGCACAGCAGCAGTTGCTATGGCAGCTCTGGAAGCTGGAATCAGCCTCTGCAGAACTACGGGGTCGGGGCTCTCGGCTCTCCGTCCGCAGCGGCTGGAGGCTCCGGGCGGGCCGCTGATCTGCTCAGCTCGGGCAGGAGCGTCCTTGCTGTCCTGGGCCCTCCCGGCCTCTGCCTGTTCCCGGGGGAGGCCGGATCCTGGGCTGTTTCCGGCGCCCTGTGCTCGGGCCTGCGCTGTGGGATTCGCGTCCCGCCCGCAGCTCCCTCCCTGGAGCCGCTCCCGAGCCCCTCCGAGCTGCTCCGGTCGGGTCCCTCCGTGCGCGCTGCAGCCCATAGGGAGCTCGGCGCACTCTCCCGGGGCGCAGGTGGTCTGTTAGTGTCCCGGGAGCCCGGAGGGCATCACCGCCTCCTGGGTCCTGCTACAAATCCCTGCGGGCCCCTTCGCCGGGAGAAGGTTGGTGCAGCTCCTGCTCTCCGGGACGGGGCTCTCCTGTCCTGGGGAACACGCCCCGGCCTCAGCCTGGGGCTCTCGCGGGCCCCTCCATCGGAGACCTTTTGTTCCTTTATTTCTTTTTCCCCGTCGTCTACCTTGATAGAGGCGAACTCCTCTCTCGTAGCGTTCCAAGCTGTCTCTCTTTACTCTTCTCAGGCCGAATTCGTGATTTTCAGGATGATTTTGAAGGTGATCTAGGTAATTTGGTGGGGGACAGGTAGATTTGGGGACCCTTCTCTTCGCCATCTTGCCCTCGCGTTCAGCTTTCTGATGGCTGTTGTCATTGTTTTGATTTCTGGAAGCCTCAGAAAATCATGGTCTCCCAACAAATCACAGTAGCAAGAACTGAATGGGTGCTTCTTATCCAAGGATCTTTCTTTTTCCATGCGGAGTGAAGTAGCCCAAAACAACAATTAGGTCAACCTGCGTGACTGTTTTACACACATCCTCATCCTAGATCTCAGCCTTCTGTGCCATCTCCTTTCAGTCCATGTTCCTTAGGGAAAGCCCAGTGCAATGCCGAAGTCAGAGCCTGTCTCTTCTCTACTCAGGACACCCTAGTGACTTCCCATTTCCTTAGGAGTAGAAGGCAAAGCCCGTTCAGTGGCCCTCAAGGAGCCAAACTCTCCAAGCTTCGATGTACACCTGCCCTTCCTCCTGCTACTCTCCCCTTAGCTCCCTCTGATCCTCCTAATGCAATGAGCTGCCTGCTGCCTCTTGACCTGGCTGGGGTCCCACCCAGGGCCTCTGTACTGCTTGTTTGCTTTGCCTCGGATGGTTCTTCCCCAAACTGCCCCAAGGCTCACTTTCTCATCTTCAGCAAGTGTTTTGTCAAGTGTCACCCTCTTGGAAAGTCTTTCCTAAACCATCCTTACTCTATACATTGGCAAAGTGAACACCAATAAAAAATAAATTTATAAAAAAACAAAAACAAAACCGGAAAATTATATCCAGCATCCCCCCAAAAACAAACCCTTCCAATCGTTTTGTCTCCTTTATTCTTCTCCAAGCTCAGAGTCTGTACATTACTTGTGTTCTGTTTGTCATCTGTGTTCCTCCACAAGTGTTTGGGCGACAAGATGACCGGGACGGCTGCCGTTGTGTTCACTGCCCTGTCCTCCATGCCAAGGGCAAAACCTGGTTGGTAGTAGCCATTCAGTAAATACACTGAACAAGATAACAAGTGTCTTATTTATCTGACCAGAGTCTTTCAATTTGGTAAGGAAAACATTTTGTGTGTCTTTTATGCATCTTGTGTGCTCCATCATGCTTCACACAGAGATGGGGCCAAACCCACCATCCATGCATGGATTCCTTGCCCAACCAGGTAATGTTCTTAAATCAATGCGTTTAACTACTCATAATTTATTTATTTTTTTAAAAAATATTTTATTATTTATTCATGAGGGACACACAGAGAAAGAGAGGCAGAGACCCAGGCAGAGGGAGAAGCAGGCTCCACACAGGGAGCACGAAATGGGACTCGATCCCGGGTCTCCAGGATCAGGCCCTGGGCCGAAGGCGGTGTTAAACCACTGAGCCACCTGGGCTGCCCCTAAGTACTCATAATTTATCAAATAAAAAGAAGAATCTGACTTTCTCTTACTCTGTTTCTGCCAAAGCCATATTAATAATCCAAGTAATATTTTTTTATAATTTTCATTCATATATTATAGAAATCAAGTTGGGATCAAAATTATCCTAGTCCTTTAGACCCACCGGGTTATATTACGGGCTGCTACCTTTTTATTCATAGAACTCAAAGAGCTAGAAAACCTAAAACAATGAATGGTGAAGAAGAACAAAATGCATTTGTTACAGGACTCTCTAGTTTGCTAGTTTCTGAATTTATAAAGGGAGGGAATTAGGGCCAGAATAAAATGATATTTAAGTTCCCACCAGGAATACCAGGGCCTGCTGCATACATTATTCCATTTATTCTTGCAATGCCTCTCTAAAGTAGCTTCTATTATAACATTTAAAAATGCAATAAGAGATTAATACCTATCAATAACAGCTAGTTATGTGGTAGAGTCTTAACCAGCAGCCCACTAGACCAGGGATTGGCAAACTATGGCCATATGTCAAATATCGCCTTCTGTTTGTTATTTAAAGAAAAAAGAAGCTTTGTTTGCATACAAGCATACCTATTTGTTCAGGTATAACTAAAGGTTGTTTGAGCATCACAATGACAAAACTGAATTGTTGCAATAGAGACTACCTGGCCTGCAAAGTTAACCTACTTACTATATGGCTCTTTACAGGAAAAGTTTTCCAAACCCTGTACTTGACTGTCAGTTGTATGAGGACATGGATGTTGCTTGTATGTTCTCTACTGCATTCCCAGCACCTAGAACATTGGCTGGCATAGGATAGGTGCTGAGCACTTTTTTTTTTTTTAAATAATGAATCTATGATCCCAGATCAATGGACTTGAAATCACAAAATCTACATTTTAGTCTTTATATATATATATATATATATATATATATATATATATATATATATACACTTTCTCTTCTAGGTTACAAACTGGTTTTCTGTAAGGATCTGGTTAAACAAATATCCCGTAATTTTTAGGAGAGACTTATCAAAATATAATGAAAGTAGACCATGTATATGAGTGTTCCACCTTCAACTTCAATCCTGGTAATGATTAACAAAAGGCCAGGATAATATCTACCATTGGTGAATTTCTCATATTCCCTCATACCTTTAAAATTCTATTGTGCTCTTGTAAAGTAACTTGAAAGACATGGAGGATTTCCATATTCATTCTCTATTGATGATGTCCTAATCCACCTGCTTTGCTTTTCAAGTGATAGAAGGATTTTTCTATTGAGGAGTATTATTTATTCATACAGAGTAATAAAGATATTAATAAATGGTGATTATATTATAGCTCTTGCTGTGATCTGAAAATCCAGCTGTGTTCTCTCCACCTTCTGCATAGCTAAAAATAATAGATGCTGTACAACTCAGCCAACAGTTCTGCTGATGATGCACCAGGCTGAAGGGAGTCTGTTCCTCTTGTACACAGCTGCAATCTCTTAGCCAGTAGAGGTTTTTTTTTTTTTTTAATTTTTATTGTTTTTTGTTTTGATTAGTGCAGCAAATAGATAAGATAGGTTTGCTCAGATTTCCTGTTTGAACAGGTGATTTTTTTGGACTTTATATTCAAGTCACTAAACTCATTATTTCCTAACATTTATTGGAGTGGCCTTCATACTAACAGGCGATGTAAAAAAAAGTCAGCTGGTTTCCATTTAATAATGTCTGAAAGTTTCAAAGAGACTATAGTAGAAACTCTTGTTTTCCTTAGTCCAGGATGCATCTCTCCTCCTCCTGGGTATAGCACTTCTATTTCCACCAAGGGAGTGGTCTTTCCCTGCTTTTATTCTAGGTCATTCTGATGAGTTTGATGTCACCATAGTCTCCAGGAATCAGTCCCTCATCCAGTTGCCATCTGTCACAGGACTCCAGTCTTATAACTTCAGTTATTGTATTAGTGGTGATGAAAGTATGACCCAAACTGGGCCCCTGAATGTCAGATCTTAGATATTTGCTCAACTGCCATTCTTTGGGTTGCAAGACTGGGGTAAAACTGTAGCTGATCACAGTCAATTTGCACCTTCCGGGGGGAGATAGGGCTCAAGTTTAAAGCCACCTTAGAGACCAATAGCCCAAAAGATGAAGAAAACAAAATAATTATTTATGGTAACCTAGTTTGAGTTGCTAGAACTAAGGGTACCTGAAGTTAGATCTCCAGACTATTTATTTTTGTGACACAATAAATTCTGTCTTTTGCTTAGGGCAAGATGAGCTAGGTTCCTACCATTTGCAACCCAAAGAGCCTTTACTGATTTAGAAAACTGATTCATTTGAGGATTTATCTTTCTGGAGAGTTCAAATGTTTAAAAAAGGGCACCATTTAGAATTGAACAAGAACTAAATTTGGAGTAAAAAAAAAACTCAATTCAAATTGTATCCTTTCAATTATCTGAGTCTTATTGAACTCATTTCTGAGAAGGCTATAATAATATATGTGTCTGTCTATATTATAGGCTTGTTGTGAAGATCAAATGAGACAACAGATGTAAAAATTTTCCAGAAATTGAAAATGTTGTATAAAAGTGATGGTGGATCCATTTTCTCAAAAACAAACAAACAAACAAAAAAAAAACAAAAAAAAAAAACAGTGCCCCATTGTATTTCATAACGAGATGAATTATCCTACTACCTCTTCAATAAAAGAGTCATTAAAGAGTAAAAAGCACCTCATTACAAAATTACTATGTGCATGCATTTGACTCTTGTCATGAGTTCTTAGGGAATTTTCATGGCCATGGCAAGAAAAGCTGAGTAAATATCAAGTGCAGGGTCCAGGTGAAGACATGATTTATTCACTCATTCAGAAAACATTTATAGGTACCAACTACCAAACCAGGTACTAAAAAAGACCCTAGAGATTTCAGACAGCAAAAACACTCCAGGTGCAGCTGGGGAGATAGACCAATATATAAATAACTGAAATGTGGTAAGATAAATGCTGTGATGGAGATAAATATCAAATACTATAGAAGCAAAGAGATGGAATCCACTATCAATGCTTAAAGCAACTGGGGAAAGTTTCGGTAAAAACTTGACCTTTAAGCTCTGTCTCAAGGGATAAAATAGAGTGCTCCCGGGAGACAGAGTTGAAGGATATTCTGCAAATTTTAGACCTAAAGGTGACTATGGAGATCAAATAAGCTTTGAGCAACAGATATGATACTGAATTTCTGCTGGGGAAATTTGTATTTCAATCTCAGTTCTGCTGATAATTCATGACCTTGCTAAGGCTACCTCATTTCTCACATCTTACATCTCAGTTCAGAGGGAGGGAGGAGGGTAGGTGACCATTAGTATACGTTCCGACTCAAAGAGCCTATGCTCTATGGCTGAAACCCCACGATATAGCTGCAAGATTTTGAGATCTAAAAAAAGTAAGTAATTTGCCCAAAGAATGGAGATGGATGTAGAAGGCAAGAATGACTCCACTCATAAACTCCAATATAAAATTGCTATATATGTTCAAAGTTACTGCGTTTGAAATGAATTGTTACACATTTAATTTCTTCACAAGTATTTTTGTAATTGGCAGCCTGAGACTTACAGGAAGGGCTGGTTGAGCCTGATGAGCAATCAGGCATCTGGCTGTAGTCTGTACTTTGTGCACTTCTCCAGATAAAGAACAGCAATGGTCTACTGTACCAGGAAATTATACCTCTGCAACCTGCCACCATAGGACTTTTCCCGGAAATTGGGAAAGATCACAACACTGTGACAACAACACAACAAAATGCCCCAGAATTTTCCTGAATCTATCCGTAAAACTCCCGGTGGCATAGGTGTGGTTAGTTACTATTAGGAATATAGATTTCAAGCAAATCACTGTTCCTGGTAAGAAGTGTGGCCTTTTGCGTAGGTATATTCCTACAACGACTTTGTTTTGTCTCGCGAAACGATGTCACAGATGAAACTCACTCTACTTATTCATATATCCCCTGGGGAAATGTTCTCAAGCTGAGCATCAGCACCTTCCCAGTCTCCAAATACTGGTCTCCCCCCACGGCCAGTTGGCCATTCTCAGTATGAGGAGGCAGACAAGTCTTTACACAGCTCACTAAATATTAATTAAACTGAAGTGTTACCATTTTACTCTTAATGAACACCTATGGGATGCACATTGCTAAGGTAACGGCAAATCGCAGAAAAAATGAAAATTGTTATTTAGCACACTTTTCTGCCAGCCATCTTTCCAGTGCCAGTCTCATTTTGAGAATAAGTATATTCCATGCATCATTAACCACCCTTCACCATTAAGGGGCACATTGGTATTGTTCATTTAAAGAAACATAATATACAAAAATCTGAAATTTTATATGTTATAAAATTTATATTACCAAAGGGTTAGTCTCCTAACAGAGATTTTCAGTTGAATTCCATTCAATACAACAAATTCTGCTTAAAGCCTTACTGTGGGAGAATCATTTAGGGAGGGCTTTCAGGGGATAAAAGGATGAATAAAATTAGCTAGTATTCCTTGAGTGTTCCAAGCCCTATTGAAACACTTTACATTAATTAATCTAGTCTTCCTGTCAACAGGAGGTGGATGGTATCATTAACCTATTTTTTTTTCAGATGGGAAAACTGAAGATCAAGAGTTATAAGAATTTCTCAAAGTACACAAGTCATAAATGACAGAGCCTGGAATGAACCCAGGCAGGCTAATACCAGAGTTCATTCTTCTAAATCCTGCCTTAATATTTTCAATTATTAATGTTATAATGATTTTAGAATGATAAGAATCACAGCTGCCTTGCCAAACCATTCCTCAATAGGTATCTTGTAATTAATAAATGTATTGAATTTAACTGAATTGAAGTAATTCTATCCAGTGCCGGTTACATACATGGCGGCAATAAAACCATCAAAGAAAGAAAATAATGAATTAATGCTACCTTTCAGGTGCCTAGTTTTTTGTTTGTTGGTATGTGTTTTGTTTTTAGATGGATTTATTTTTCTGGAGTAAATCACTTCAGTTCATAGGACCATTACTAATATCAACTTAACTTTATATGGCGTGGCTTTCTCAACAAATCAAGGGTCCTATTGCTTGTCTATACTTTTATTATTGCATAAACAAAAGAATGTCACATATGGCTTGATAAATGACTGTTAAATTATAAAGATAAGACTCAGGAAAATTGCGTTTGGAAAGCAAGCAGAAAGATCTGGAACTTTGGATATTTCTCCCATCTGAGCAAAGCTCTCTCCTACAAGTGAAGACTTCTGCGTGGATTTCAACTTGATCACATGTGGAGAACGTGGATCTCCTTGGTGGTATGAACTTGCCTGCCAAAGATCCACACTGGTGGCAAATACATTCTAGACACTTTTGCGAAGTTATTACTCTCTTGGTACCACAAGGCCCTACTTAACTGACTGAAATGTTTCTAGAAAATACATAAGAGCTAAGAGACATTTCACTTAAAGTCCCAGCAGCTTTTGATCTACTTTCTCTTTACCTCCTAAGCATTCAGCTCTAATTATTCCAAATACTGGAGTGGATTTTTTTTTTCCCCAAAGACATTGGTGTGGATCTTTATGTTTGTTTGTTTGCATTTGCTACTCACTTAACTAAGGAAAAAAAAAATAAAACTAACAAAAACAACCAACCAAATAATCTAACAACTCCAGGCCTTTGGATTTTAAAAGGCAGCTATCTTTTAAGACCAAAATATACAGAGAAATCCCTTCATTTTAATTCCTACTTATTATTATGGAGTCAAAAAAATACTTAACATTGAATTTTTAGTGATTATTTAATCTAAAACCCTTATTTTAAATGGTAAAATTTAGAGCTCAAAAGTTAAAGAAATCACCCAGGGTCATTTTTTCATTTAATAGCAGAATTAAGTTCTGACAGCTAACTTCTTAGCCAGTTCCTTATGACTTAAAATTATGTCTCTGATTCCACGAAAACATGTTCCACTCTAGACATGAACAGGGAGTAATACTTTTAGCTAATATAACTCTGATGCTTTTATTATTCATATAATGGCGTCAGTAGTGAAAGGGGAGTAGCACTGTTTTAAAATTACACATTTAATAAAAAAGTAAAATAAAAAAATAAAATTACACATTTGATCAAAATAAACATAGTAGGCACTCTTGAGAAGAGAAAGAAAAACAATGAAGTTCAATGAAAGCTAATTATCTGGAGACATATATTTATTTATATATTATATATGTATAATTTACATCTAAGGAGTAAATTCTCAGAGGTCACCCTGTGAGAACTGAGGAAAATGAAATTCAAGATTAATCTCCACTTTGGCAGTTACCTTAGGTCTTCAATAAACTGGTTAATTATCCTTAAGAGCATAGTCTTTTTAGATTGGGCATTACTTTTTATATGCTTCACTAACTGTAGTCATCATCAGGAATAAAATAGCACCAATAATTTGTTGTCATAGCGATCTTTCATTATTCTAAGTGTGCAGATGTAGGACAAAGGTCATGAAGAAGACCCATTCATAAAATATGCCCTTCCCTCCCTTAACTCTTCTTGTCTATATTTATGCTTGCTCTGTTAATATATATATATATATGATCTTCATGCTGGGTAGTGATAAAAGGCAAGTTATTGATGCAAATGAACTTCCAGGCCATAGTTTTTGTGTATATGTGCTAAATACTTTGGTTGTCCATTAGGATTAAATAAATAAATATGTTTCTTTGTTCCTTCTAGAAGAAGAAAAAGAAGCATGTATAATATATATATATATATATATATATATATATACACACATATATAATAATACAATAGCTACATAAATAGAAATACTTATTATTTAAAATATTATTGATATAGATACAAATATTAGCTCAGACACTAAAGAAATAAAAGTCCAATGATCTTATGTGATTTGCTCAAACTTATGCTTCCAAACTGAGACAAAGAATAGGTTTCTGATGAATATGTAAATAAGAGTAGAGTGGTATTTCCTTAGTATAATAGAAACAATATTATCATTTAGCCAAGGCCACCCATTATATTGTACACTATATAACTCAAAATATTATAGTTAGAAGGTCATAAAGCATTTTTCAATATATCTAAATGTTGAAATCATGTGAAGTATGTTCTCCAAACAACGGAACTAAATTAGAGATCAACAACAGAAGGAAATTTGGGAAATTCACAAATATGAATTCACTTCAAAGAATCAAAGAGTCAAAGAAAAAAAAAAATCACAAAAAAATTAGCAAGTACCTTGAGATAAGTGAAAATGGAAATACAACATGCAAAATTAATGGGATTCAGGTAAAATAGTACTCAGAGAGAAGTTAGTTGTAAATGCCTGTATTAAAATTATTAAATATTCTATTTAATTTATGTGTATATCATATATAAATATAATGTATAATATATATAATCAATAGCTTAACTTAATACTTAAATTAGAAAAAGAAGATCAAACTGACTTCAAAGTAGAAGAAAGAAATTAATAAAGATTGGATCAGAAATATATAAAATAGATACTGGAAAAATAACAAATAATAAAAAACTGGTTCTTTGAAAAAGATACTAAAATTGATAAAAGTTTATTCAGATAAACAAGATAAAAAGAGAAAAAACTCATATTATTAAACCAGAAATGAAAAAAGGGACATCACTACCAATCTTACAAAATAATAAAGATTTTGAGGGAACACCATAAATAAATATATGCCAAAAATAGATTAGTTAGATTCCTAAAAGATACAAACTACTATACTGGTTCAAAAAAAAATAAGGTTTTATTTATTTATTTGAGAGAGAGACAGAGAGCACAAGCAGGGGAAGAGGCAGAAGGAGAGAGAACCTCCAGCAGACTCCCTACTGAGCAGGGAGACTGATGCAGGACTTGATCCTAGGACCTCAGGATTATGACCTGAGTCAAAGACAGATGCTTAACTGACTGAGCTACCCAGATGTCCCATACACTGGTTCAAAATTAAATAGAAAAATCTGAATTTTCAATGACAATTAAAGAGATTAAATTAATAATTTAAAAAATCTCCATGAAGGAAAACCCAGGCCCATATGGCTGGTGAATTATACCACACATTGAAAGAAAAATTAATACCAACTCAATTAATATGAAACTTTCAAAAAATACAAGCGGGAACATTCTCATCCCCCATTATGATTCCAAAATTATCCTAATATCAAGACCTGGAAAGATACTCCAAGGAAAGAAAACGATATAGATCAATATCCTTAATGATAAAAGAAGAATGAAGATCTCACAAAGTAGTATCAAACCATACACAGTAACAAATAAAATGGTTTATACTTGTATATTATGTGAAGCTCCCGGAATAAAGAAATCTGTTGAGGAAGAAAGTAGATTATTGGTTACTTATGCCTGGGTGTTTGGTGGGGAATAAGTGCTAACAGATACAATTCATTTGGAGGTGATGAAAATCTTCAAAATGTAGATATGTTAGTTTGTATAACTCTGTGAGTGTACTAAAGCCACTGAGAAACATTATTTATAAGAGTAAATTTTATGACATGTGAATTATATCTTAATAAAGATGTTTAAAATATTGTAGCTATCAACAGCAAAAGACTCCCGTAGCATGGTTATTCTTCAGTGAGCAGTATTGAAAAGGAAGACCTTTGAGACTTATTGGCTCTTCTATCTTAAACATTTTATATTCTTCTGACTTAACTGTTTTCTTTGGAAAATCTCCCCCTAGTGTTTTATATTATGATTATGAAATAATCCCTAGGTAGCATTCTTTTGGCTTAGACAAGTGAGGGTTTGTCACCAGCAGCTATCAGGTAGTTGTAATGCTCATGTGTAACTCATTATAGTTAAAATGCTATTCTAGATAATACTTAGTGATATCCCTATAATCGTGTCACACTTGCTGACTTGTGTTCTCCTATCTTTTCTAATATGAGAGAGATTTAGGTTGAGTTACAGGTAGCAAGTAGAGGAAACATTTTTAAATACTTTAAATGTTTTAAAAATTTCTTTTAGCACTCTACTTTTGCATCTACAGTAACATCTGCTATCTTGGTTATTGGGAAGAGATTTCTGCCCGTCTCTCACTTACTCGCTTTACCCTATTGAATACAGTAATTTATCTGAAAGGTACCAATGGGAGAAATAATTTGTGAAATTCAACATTTCTTGGTTTTCCCTTATGGGCTTTCCTACCCTGACATTGTATGCATTTTTAAAAATCTTGTTTCAACGTGGTAAACAGACTTAAGCCAAGCCTTACATTTATCTTCTATATAAATACTTGAATACTCATCCCTTTCTAGTCCTGCTATTAGGGCCCAATGTAATGAAGCAAATATTTGATTTTTTAATCATTCCAGATACATATCTAATTAGCAGACTCCTTCTTGTATAAGGTGGTCCAAGGACTAAGCTTGAAGAATTTTATTTTACAAAATCCATGTGTTTATTCTCAATATATCTTTGTATATGTATGATATATATAAATTAAATAAAATATTTAATATTTTTAATACTATTACTATAGTAGTAAAGCTGCTATTTGATTTCTATGTAAATTCTCAAGTGGTTCCAAACTTGAAGGGATAAAGTGTGATGTCATTCCCTATTCATTCAATGGGAACAGTGTGTCAGAAACAGCATAAAGTTTTGGGTGTATTGGGCATGGGAAGGTCATCTGTCATGTGTATTGCAGCAACAAAAATGGAGGTTAAGTGACTTTAACCAGTTGTCCACACTTGTAGAAAAGTAAGTTACCTCAAAAATGACACCAGGTGACAAATTCATGGCCTTAAAATACAATTTACCTGGACCATATGGGAAATATAATGCTCCTGAAGCCCACCCCCCACATGGAGTCATGCAGAGTGTTATGTGAACAGCATGGTTACTGCCTTTGTACAAAATGAGGTATTCACTAGTTCCAGATGGAAGCAAGCTGACACGCTGCTTCTGTGTCCATCCTCACTCCTAACTGTGTCCCTGCTCTCCAAGGATAGGCATCCATCTGTCCAGAATTATTTAACCAGAGTTTTGCCTGGAGGCAGGAAACTGGGCAACATGGCCAGACTTACGTAATACTCCCGAAGTGTACTTCCACCCTATTTATTTCAGTGATAAGTATGAGATTCCCTAAGAGAGGAAGAGAAGGTAAAATGGGGAGAGAATGGCTTCCTATTTCCCATGTACTTAGTATTCCATGCCTGAACTGTTCATCTGTCCTTATTCTCTTTTCCCTGAGTGCTAATTTCATTTCACACTCCCATGGCAGAGAGAAAAAGGTCCATTCTATCACCTTTCCCCAGGCATATTCTCTTTTTGCAGACACTGTTGCCTCCAGAATTCATCAAAACCTTGTATGAGGCTCTCCTTTAAATGTCCCTTTGCAACTCTTTGTATTGGTGACATTGGTACTTTTACCTCAGACCTGTAATTGAAATAAATAGTGCAGAACTGTATTCTGACCATATTTTTTTTTCTCTGTGCTGGCCAACTCATTTTATCTGCAAATTTTAAACTGCATGGAGATGAATATTAATGGCCATATTAGTATGTAAAGGTGGCATTGAGATTGATGCATGGTAAATGCTCTAACTAGGATGTGTGGAATTACCCTATCTCTGATTAGTCCATCCTCTCAGTACCTAAGTAGGCACTCTTGAGACCAACATCTCTCACTTTTATTCTACTGGTATATGACCTCCTCTCATTTGAGAGGCTACCTGGGGAAAAATGCCTGCACAATTGCAGAAGAAACCAATGCCTGCCATCTATATCAATCAGCCTCGCTCTTCCTTTTAAAGACATAAATCATCAACTAAGGATTAACAGAAATTTGAGAAAAAATATTAACACTAAAGAAAACTCTCCAGATGAATAAATGTTATTAGTCCAGAATAAAGTTATCTATATGGGTATTGTAGCAACTTATTAAAAGCAATGATATCATTTTAAAATGTAAGAGATCCTGTGAATCTAAGATATGATTATCAATAAAATTTTAGTGGAATTCTGAACCTGATTACTTAATTGGAAATCTGAAAGATAAAACTCAAGAAAAACTTTCAGATTATAGAGCTAAAGAAAAAAGTGATAGAAAATATGGGAGCTGTTAATTCAGAAGAAGTATAGATCTAAAGGGCTGCAAAGAACATCTGACGGAGTCTCACAATGAAAGAAATGACAAAGGGAAAGAAATAATAATAGAAGAAAATCCCCTGTCTTCAAGACTGAAATAATCTCTGCAGTGTCCAATAATAGTATCAATAAAAGCAGATCTGTACTCAGATTTATGTTGGAGAAATGTTAGTATTTTCAAGGCTTTTAAAGAGAGTACATGTGGGGCATAGAGGGAGAAGGAAAGACCTTGTAGCTTTGTAGGGAATGATTACCCTGAAAAATTTCAAAAGATTCTTTGGAAGCTAGAGGATAGCAGGGAACTGTTCTCAAAGTTCAAAATTAATTGGATAATACTACAGAAAAAAAAATTAAAAAGAATGGGGTAAGCACAATAAGATAAATTGCATGTTGATAGAGATGAAGCAGAAAACAACTGGAAAGATTCTAAAAGACAATTAGAGAACTATGGAAACATATCCTTAATAAGAAAGTGTACCCCATGCGTAAATATATACTTAAGAGATGGAAATATCATAATTTTATGATGAAAGCACATGTTTCTATTAAAACAAAACAACAACAACAACAAAACCCTCATACAATCAGCTTAGTGTTGCCTGCTACTAGATTGAGGATCTCCCTCAGAGCAGGGAATTCACATCCTTAATCTTTGCACCCCAGGTGTGTGAACACTGAACAAATGTGAATGTCCCAGAGGCATTTCACAGCTCAACCAACCTAAATCAAACTTCCTCTTTTACGGTCATTCTCTTGGGTATATCACCATAGCTGGCCTGGCAAACAAAAATGAGAGTTAAAATTTCAGTTCTTTTACACCGTGCAAGCAGAGAGTCTCCAAATTTTGCTATCACTATCTCTTCAGTGAAATGTCAATCCACAGAGTCTTCTATTTTCAGTGTCCTAACTTGAGTATTAATAATTAACCAAAGGACTGTCCCAAGAGAATCTTAACTGGTCTCCCTTCCTGATGCATCCCTCTCTTTGATGAAATCCATTATTTATAGCCAAATATTTAATACTGTGCAGTATAAAATTCTCTATTTTATTTTTTCAGAAATCATATTTTCTCATAGTATCCATTTTCCTTTTCTTCTACAGCAATGTAACTCATAATTTTTTGCCTATCCGTGAGGCTAAATAGAACAAAAATTACCCCTGCCCTTCCTTTTTTGGACATACATGTTTTGGCTAAAAGAGTGCAAACAAAAGTGGTTGTACAACATCTAGGAAATAATATGTAAAGGGCAGAGAAGACAAAAAGCTCAGGATGATGAAGTTGGGTCCTTAATGATGATAGAATCCTCATTACTGGCCATGCACTGTCTATGTTTATGTGCAGAAGAAAAAGACCTCTATAATATTTCAACCATTATAATTCTGGGTTTTCTGTTACTCATATAAATATTTATTACAACCTGATACACCCACTAAATCATAGTAGACTCCTTCAATGACCCTCAAGGCTGTCTATAACGTGTCTAAAACCTATCTCCTAACATCATCTACATTTTGCTTGTAACACGTATTCTTGCTACTGCAACCATTCATCATTTTTTCTTCCCCTTCCATTGTCCGTAAAGTTTCCCCTCCTCCCCTTTCCCCTCTGCCATCTTTCTTCTCTGCCCACTTCCTCTCCAAGCCTTTGGTTCACCCATCATGCTCAGCTTCAATGGATAAACTGAGTTAAAATGAAATAGCTTCTCTGGGTTAAATTTGTTTTCTTTCATATACATCAATTTCAACGACACACAAAAATGTTGAGATACAGAATTATCCATCACTTCAAAAACCTAAAAACTCCCATGGGATGCCAACCTAACTAAACCATTGCTATATTTAATATATTCACCTTTATCTGGCTTCAAAGAGTAAGAAATGAGAGGTAAACTTACTCCTATGTTTTTGTTTGTACATCCTAGTACAATATCCCTTCCTAAGAGTGGTTATAGTTTATTAGTATGTTTTTTAGAAATGTATAGGTAGAGAAATGAAACAGACAAAAGCATGCAGATTAAAGAACACATGCACACAGGTGCAAAATATAAATGTTTTATACTCTTCATATTAATTGTCTCTGGATCTGGAACACCAGCCATTGAATACATGTTTTGTGACCTTCCTCTCTCCATATACATAGATACAATCACTGACTTGTATAAGTGTTCTCTTATTTGGCGTTTCAGTACTAACTTTCTGTTACTATTTTGTCCAAATTCAAAATTTGATGAATACATACCAATTACAGCCAATTTGGAAGCCTTATGCAATTTACTTTAAAGATCTATCACTTTCATTGGCACTCATTTGCAGCATCATTGTACTCCTTCTCATCTGCTGGAGCAGTGATTGTCAGCACTCTGGAATCTGTCAGGCCGCTCAAGGGTGCCCATCTCAATCAGAGGGGAAAAATGACAAAAGGAAGCATTATGGCTCATTAAATGATATTACAGACACTGCCGTGCTCTAATCTGTAATTGAAAATAATTTCAAAATCACACAAAGAATGGCCTCCTGTGAATTTTCTAACACCTTCAAATTCAGACCCAGTTTCAAGACATTTAATGATTACATTATACAGTCAATCCATCCAAGCCAGAAAAGCTGCCTTTCTCCATTCTTTGAGTTGGAGTAGATACATTAGAGACAAAGCAGAACCTTTACAAGAAAAGAAAAGTGGTGACTCACAAAGCTTTACTTGGGAGTCAGAATTTAGGAAGAACATTGCTGCCATAGACGGAATGTCCATCCCACAAAGCCTTCACAATGAGAGGTCCCTGTGGTCGGCACTGCAGAGCGAGACAAGCCACCTGCTTGTGTACGGACTAACCCTTCACCTTCTGAATTGTTTGAGCCAAGTGAAAGTTGAAGGGGGTCCTTGGCACAAAGTTTGCATTGAGCCTGCAAGGAATGTTGAGGGTAGGAGATCCACAAAAGGCTTTCACTGTCTCTGGCTGACAATCAAGTTCCATTCAGCAGCAATGCACTTTCACAGGAGGAAAGCTTAAAAAAAAAAAAAAAAAGAAGAAGAAGAAGACAGAAAGCAGTAAGCCAGCTGCAGTAGTCATTTCAACAGTTGGAGTACCTAGGGTGGTTTATCTTTCCTTAAAAAAATCTCAATCCCACTTTCCTCCCCAAAGTGGTCTGTAGACTCAGTGGGACCACCTATAGCTAGTCCAATTCAGTTTCATTCAACTTTCTTTTTTTTTTCATTCAATCTTCTATTCTTTGAGCAAATACTATACACTAGACACTGTGCTACCTGCTAGCCATATAGGGTTACTCTACTACAAATGCTAACATCTGAAGGAAGAGGAGTAATAGGATGAAGTTGGGACTAAGAAATGCCTATGCTTGATAGTAAAATCAGCTCATGAATAGTGATGATACTGAAAACATGTTATGCTCATTGGTAATAAAATGGAAAAGGTAGAGAAGAAAAGGACTTTAATGAAATTTCTTAAGTAGTTCCCAGAGAAAGAATACCTTCATTAGTTGAGACCATGTTCTGGATGATTTGGATGGAATTTCTTCTATTATTGTACCTCATGCACCAACCAGAGCCTAAAGAAAGTTCTGTGTTCTTTGGTCCACAGTCACACCACATTTTAATGCATGTGCAATAAGCTGAGGTACAACAATTAGTTCACCAATATTTCATCACCTCCGAAGGATATAATAAAAATCTCTAGACCTTTTCGATGCAGGCATGCACTGGAAAAGATGCTGCATGAGGGCAGGGACTTTTTCATTTTTTCCCCTGCGTTCCCCCAGGATGTAAAGCCCTGCAGGGTACAGTTTGGGAGGGAATGAATGAACATATGGATGAAAGAATAAAGAAACTATTGCTACAGAGATGGTTGTAATGAGGTACTGAAGCAACCAAGAACATTTCCTCAAAATATGAAAGAACGATACGAGAACTTGTTTCCAGCTCCGTTCTATTGGCCCCCATCCCAAATGCTATTTCCAAGGCAAACATGACTATGGCTTATGGAATCTTACAAATAGCATTTCTGTGACTAAATGCTCAATCCTAAACTTTTTTTAAAAAAAATAGATTGTACTGATGGACATAGATTCCAACAACAACAACAACAACAGAATCTTTGTTGATGGGGAGTTTCTTGAGATCCTTCAGCATTAACCAGTTTCTACTCATGGCAAAGCCAGAAAGAGAATTCAGAGTTTCTGTGGGTTTCATAGAGGATTATGGAGAGTATATGGACTTCAACTTAGACCAATCTGGGATTGAAGGCTGCCTCTGCCATAAATTAGCAAGGTGAAGTCAAGCACAGTCCTTTGTCCAGTTACCTAGCCTTGAATTTCAGGTCTTCCATTTACTAGCTGTGGCCCTGGGCAAGGTATATAGCTTTCCACAGGCTTGGTTCCTCCCTCTTCAAAATGGAGATAATAAAAGAAACTACTTCAAAAGTTTCCATGAGAAGAAAATGAGTTAATGTGGATAAAATGCTTAGTGTAAGTGCTCAATAAATAATTAGAGGTAATTCAGTTTAATTCTCAAATCTGTTTGACAATTTGATGAAATAACTCCTAATGGAAACCCTTATCTCAGTGTCTGGAACAGACAATGCTTTTTCCACTTAGCACCCCTCCCATTGTGCTAGAACAATGTTCCTAAAAATTTCTCTGTGTAGTTTCACACAGAGAACCTCCTATTGGGTAGGAATCACTCTTTTAAAGTAAGTAACAGGTGGGAAATGATCAATTAGAAAGAGATACCAGAAATAAAGAGTAAAACCTGAAAATTGGGCATGGGTCTTACAATAAAGATAGATATGTATGAAGCCAGGTATTTGTATATGAGGTACAAAGCCTCTGGGGGAAAAAAAAGGAAACGGGAGAGAAGGAGAGAAGGAAGGAGAAAAGAAGATGGGAGGGAAGGAAAAAGAGCAGTTAGCCCACTTATTAAGAGTGGGTCCCTTTATTCTAAGTGTCCATAAACTCTCTGAATATTCTGTACCAATTGGAAAGACGAAATAATTTTCTGGAACAGGAAGTCTGTTGTATTTTCAGTGTGGTTTTGTAAATCATCCAAACTGAAGTCTTCTCAACATTACCCCCACTCCCCTTTTTTAAAAAGATTTTATTTATTTGAGAGAGAGAGAGAATGAGAGAGAGCATGCGCGTACACACACAAGCCCGGAAGAGGCAGAGGAAGAGGGACAAGCAGACTCCCTGCTGAGCAGGGGCCTGATGTGTTGTGGGGCTCGGTCCCAGGACCCTGGGATCATAACCGGAGCTGAAGGCAGATGCTTAACCGACTGAGCCACCAGGTGCCCCGCCTCTCAACATTACACCTTACTGATGATACTAGTCTATGAAATCTAATCACTAAATATTGATAATACCAATGGAGATGAAATTAAAAATCTCTTCCATCCATAACTTAGAGAGTTTATTTAAAATCTTGCCCACACACAGTCACATCAAATACCCACGGCAAAGAAGGATGAAGTGGGGGCAAGGAGCACTTTGTGTGTGCCTTATATCTTAATTATCTGGGGACAACTAGAAGTTCATAAAAAGCTTTTAAACTTCAGAGACAGCAAAGAGTCCAGATGACTAGATATTATCTAAGTTAAAGGTGTACATTTCCTATTCTGTATTCTTTCCCTTTAAAGAAAATACACATAGCATTAAAACTAACATGAAGCCCTGATGTAGATTAACTGAAATTCAACAAAGTATTTCTAAATACTAATTATGGGCCAGGTGTTCTGCTTTGTGAACGTATGAGGCTAAGGAGACAGGTAATAGGTTTCTTGCTCTCAAAGAGCTCATGAAGAAGGACAGGAGAAGACAGAAATACACACAGAATAAATATGGATTATCTTATAGAAATCCTTTCAGTTAGGAGATTTTATTTTACTGATCATTAAAATAGAAACCCAAAAAGGACAGGGGGTAAAAAAGGGAGAATTACTGACTCTTCCAAATGCCAAACAATGTAGAGTTGATTTCTGCTAGAATCGACCCAATGATACTAAGGAGCAGGATCCTCTCTCTTCAATGCTATCACTCTTACGTCTAGAACTCCTTAGGCCCAACCCATCCAAAAGCCCCTTCGAGGTTGAAAAAAAAAGAAAAAGAAAAAAAAGTAGTCACAGGACCGGAGAGCCTCATATTATCCTTTTAGAAGATCATTTGTGAAACAAAGGGTATTGTTTGGTAGTCATCAAACAAGGGCAAAGGGCAAAGATTTACTGGCTTTTTTTTTTTTTTTACATTTTTTTTTTGTATTTCTGATGATGTAAATTTCTTTTTTTATTGGTGTTTAATTTGCCAACATATAGCATAACACCCAGTGCTCATCCCGTCAAGTGCCCCCCTCAGTGCCTGACACCCAGTCACCCCCACCCCACGTCCACCTCCCTTTCCACCACCCCTTGTTTGTTTTCCAGAGTGAGGAGTCTCTCATGTGCTGTCTCCCTTTCTGATATTTCCCTCTCATTTTTTCTCCTTTCCCTTTTATTCCCTTTCATTATTTTTTATATTCCCCAAATGAATGAATGAGACCATATAATGTTTGTCATTCTCTGATTGACTTATTTCACTCAGCATAATACCCTCCAGTTCCATCCATGTCGAAGCAAATGGTGGGTATTTGTCATTTCTAATGGCTGAGGAATATTCCATTGTATACATAGACCACAGCTTCTTTAAACTGGACCATACTCTTACACCAGACACAAAGATAAACTCAAAATGGATGAAAGATCTAAATGTGAGACAAGATTCCATCAAAATCCTAGAGGAGAACACAGGCAACACCCTTTTTGAACTTGGCCACAGTAACTTCTTGCAAGATACATCCATGGAGGCAAGAGGAACAAAAGATTTACTGGCTTTAATTGGCTTCTGTGCCTATCCCTGAACAAGCAATTGTGGTTAAAGGGATGGGACATGGTGACCAACACTTAGAGCTTGGATTTGGGTAAATACCCCCAAGCTGCTTGGTTGACATTGCGGGAAAGAGGCACATTCCCGCAGGAGGCAGGAGGATTGTTGGCTGGAGAAAGGTGTGAGTGAGCGAGCGAGCAAGGGAGGGAGGGAGTCCTAGTGGGGGACAAGCGTGCAGGATGTCATGTGATGTGATGGCATGCAGACCCTAGGAAGGCAACTGACACTGTAGACACTGAGCTCAATTAAAACTGGTAGTGAAAAGGGAAAGTAGCCTTCTCAATGGGGAGGCGAGAGAAAATTCCAAGAAGCTGGTGTTTAAGTAGCATTATCCAAGGCGAGCAGAACTATCATAACCCACTCGGGGCTAGGAAGAAATCAGAGGAAAGGAAAACTTTGATGGACCCTTGCCACCTCCTAAAGCATAGCCTTACACATTTTTCCAGGATATGTGCTAGGAAAGCACAGATCTTCAAAATGCTCAAGGAACAAAGGGCTACTTGATCAGATGCACTAGAACCCTTCATTCTATATCGTCCTTTCAAGGTCCACGTCCAACCCATTCCCAGTGGTTTTTATTTGGTATCTCACTGCTCACTTCCTTTCTCTTTCTCCTCCGAAACCAGTTTTGTTCATTTCAGTTTAAATCACAATGCTTTCAAGTCATGGGCCTGATGGCGTCATGTTTAATTTGCCAAATGAATATATGATCATTTACATTTTCACAAACTGTGGGTTTGTTTGATGAGGCATGAATGTTTGACTTGATTCGTATGAGCTTCAATTTTCTATCAAGGAAAACATGGAGCCTCGCCGTCACTACTGAGGACAGAAAGCTGTGTCTTGGGTTGGGGGGGAGGGCTGCCAAGTTCCCAGAGCTTCCCCACCCCTGCTTTGTGGTCGGCGGTGGACTCAGGCAGCTGTGCCAAAGCCAGGCTGGGGAGGAGAGAAGAGAAGCTGGATATTCGTATATGGGGGCAAAGCCTCTGAGGAGGTTGCAAAGCCTTTTATTTCCCCTCCTCTTCTGTTTTAAAAATATCTTTCTTCTCTCCATTCTCTGTTTTGCTTCACTTCTGTGATTGATTTTTTCTTCTGAGTCATCATCATTATTCCGAACTAGACTGAACCACCCCGTCAACTATTTAGGGAGTGTGCTGGGATAACAATTATTTCAGATGCATCTTTATTTTATTATATTAGCACGATGCTACTAATAAGTGGAAGCTCATAGGATGGCTCAGCAAAAGTCAGAGCATAGCATAACAGATATATATGGTGGGAGGGTCAGCAGGGGGCAGTATGGATTATCAGGACAGGATCCCTGAACACAGGACCCTGGACACTGGCCCTGCTCTATTCCCCCCAGGTAAGCATGAGGCCTTGCGAGGTAGGGCTCCATATGTTTCATGAATCAAGACAGCTGGGTATTTTCAAACATGCTCTCAAATAGACATAAACAGATTATGAGGGGAGAGCATATATATACATAGACAATAGTGTAATAAGAAATTTGTCATTGTCAAAACTCTGGCAGGACCCCAGCGGTGCCAACGTACCATTTCTGGATGAAATATACCCTGTGGAAAGCACAGAGGTAACAGAAAAGCCAGGCCAAGCTATGCTATATTGCAGTATAGATATCTCTCTCTCTCAGGATACCAGGCCTGAAATCATTGTGATTTCTCTCTCTTTTTTTTCTTTTAAAGAATTTGTTTATTTATTTGTTTGTTTGTTTGTTTATTTATTTATTAGAGAGAGAATGAGAGAGAGAGGGAGAGAGAGAGAGAGAGAGAGAGCATGAGCATCCAAATGAGGGGAGGGACAGAGGGAGAGGGAAAGGGAGAGAATGTCAAGAAGACTCCCCACCCGGTGTGGAACTCTACACAGGGCTCGATCTCAAGACTGAGATTATGACCCAAGTTGAAATTAAGAATCAGAAGCTTAACCAACCGAGCCACCCAGGTGACCCTCATTGTGATTTATTTTCTTTTCTCTCTCTTTTTTTTTTTTTTTTCCTTTTTTAACACAGGACAATGTTCTGCCCTGGAGGCTAGATTGGGTGAGGGTGTGCACATTCAGCTAAGCAAGGATTTGAGCGGATGTTTGCACTGGAAGCATTGGTGTAACCCGGTGGACTGGACCCCAGGTTTAATGGGCAGCATATGTAGGAGGAGGTAACTTTACTCCTGCATTTTAAAATCACCTTATCTGGTGAAGTCTCGGTATTTGGTTAAATAAGTTGGGAACTGTGTCAGAGGACTCACGCACTTACACACACACATATTTAGAGAGAGAGAGAGAAAGAGAGAGAGGGAGAGAGAGGGAGAAGGAGAAGGGTGGGAGAGATTTGTTTAAAGGAATTGGCTCCCACAACTGTGGAGGCTAGCAAGTCTATAATCTGCACGGTAGGACAGCAGGCTGAAAATTCTTGCAGGAGATGATGTTATATTCTTGAGTCTGAAGGCAGGCTGGAGACAGGATTCCTCCCTCTGTGGGGGACCTCAGAATTTTCTCTTATGGCCTTCAACTGATTGGATGAAGACAACCCACATTATGGAGGAAAATCTGCTGCATTCCAAAAGTCTACTGACTTAAATGTTAATCTCATTTAAAAAAAAACAAAAACAAAAACCCTGCACAGCAATATCTAGACTGGTGTCTGACCAAATGGGTGAGTGCAAGTAGCATCGTGAGTTGACACACAGATTTAACTCTCATAGCAACCGATAGCGTAGGGGTGCACACTCGTGCGTTTGCATTTCATATATGTACATAGGTCCATGTGGGTGCACCTGCCTGGTTATTTAATCTTTTGAAACTGATTGTTATTTAATCCCAAACTCATAAGTAAATTAAGAAAAAAAAGAAAGAAAGAAAGAAAGAAAGTGCTAAAAACACAGGAGAAATATTTTCAGGTTCACTCCCAGCTCAGTTTCTCACAAACATCATTTTATAAATATCTATAGTTTATCAGCCTACGTTCAAAAGCTGCAGATTGACAAAAAGAGACGTAATTAAAAAAAAAAAAGAAATCTAAAAACAAATATGAAATGAACGGGTTCAAATGTTTCCTCTCCGTGGCACATTCTGCTCTACAAAGTGTGAATGATTATATTGTGTTAGGCCGTTGGCCTCACAAAGCTCTGAAATAGAAGAATGCAGGCATGTCTTGCTTTGGGAGGAAAGAAAGTCCATAAATATCACAAGGCATTTAAACTCTTCCCATCTTATACAAACATCCTACGAAGTGTGTTCCTATTTATCCTGTCCTAGGATCAACTTAATTAATATATATTAAGTGAGTCAGCAAGCTTATGCCACCACTGAACACATTGTACAAAAAAAATGGGGCGATGCTTTATGCTATCCTTTCAAATTCTGGCAATAATTTCCCTTCGTACAGGAACTAAGGGCATAGCAGCCTAATTTACCCACGTTGAAAACCATCAGCCCAGTTAGCTCACACATTATTTTCATTTTTTTTTTCTCGGTTGTTCTATTACTTTTCAGGGTTCTTTTATAAATGAGGCGTTTGAACTGGATGCCACTGAAGGTCCATTTCAGTTTTGATTCTAGAATTCTTAGTCTTCCTAAATGATATCCTTTTAAGTAGAGAAGGACAATGCCACAAACCTTCCACTTGAAGATGGCACTACGGAGTTTGGGAAGAGAGGGATGTCAAGAAAAAATAAAATCAGACTACTTAACTCAGAACACACTGCTTATCTTTTCATTCAGTAGTTACTTCCTCCAGGCAAGAAACTAATAAGGGGCAGGAGGATCTGGCTTGGGTAGCATAACTTGTTCCTTGTCAGCAACACTCTCTCCTTTGCAGGAATGCCATCAGTCTGCCTTTGTCATCAGAACAATACAACTGTGATCCCTGAGGTCCTCTCTCATATTATTTCCCTCTTAAGACAGGCCTCCAAAAAAAAAAAAAAAAAAAAAGACAGGCCTCCAATAGTATATCTACTTATTTTTTTTAAAAAAAATATATATAGGGATCCCTGGGTGGCGCAGCGGTTTGGCGCCTTCCTTTGGCCCAGGACGCGATCCTGGAGACCCGGGATCGAGTCCCACTTCGGGCTACCAGTGCATGGAGCCTGCTTCTCCCTCTGCCTGTGTCTCTGCCACTCTGTCTCTCTCTGTGTGACTATCATGAATAAATAAAATCTTTAAAAAATATATATATATATATATATTATATATATAAAATAAATATATATATTATATTTAAAAAATATATATATATATGGTTTGATTTTCTTCCTCACTTGCTTCTTTACGGATTGGCACCTGACTTTTTGGTTTCCTTTGTTTTAGCTTCCATGCGGTTGTGAAAGTTCATAAAGGAAATCCATCCTTGTGAAGTCCTTAGCAGCCACTTTTATACCACAGGTGCCTGGCAGGGAAAAAGAGCAGTTTGGGAAACTATTTGGACCCATGGATTTGGATCTTGGTTGGCCACTGATTATGAGCCTGAGAACCAGTTACTTTGTCTCACTGGTTTTCTTGTTCCTTATTGAAAATACAGGAGTGTGGAGTTCTCTGAGCTCTCAATTTCTTTTGTTCTAAAAATCTGTATTTCTTTTTTTTTTTTTTACTCACCAGCCATCTATCATCATTTACTCATCTATCATCGTTTCTAAAAATAGAAATAAAAAATAATCCAAAGTAAATATTAATCTAGACTCCAGGAGTATATTTCTCTCAGAATGGGTTTTTAAAGTCCTCCATTTAGGTGAGCAAAATCTTGGGTTTATTTTAATTAATTAATCAGTTAATTAATTAATTAATTAATTAATTAATTAATTAAAATCCTGGGTTTTTCTTGTGGCTTCTGGAAATGTTTGCCCTGCAAAAGGCACAACTGCAGGACAGCCCAGGACACAGAGTCTATGCTGTGGGCCCCAGGCTGCTGCTCCTCTCTGACTGAGTTTATAGGTGGAGATCCAATTTTGGGGGCCCAAGTGGAACAAGACTAAAGAGAATAAAAGTCCAGAATGTTTATTTCCCCATTCTGGTTAATACAGTAAATTTAATGTTTACTTTAGGACCCAAAGGAATCTGGTGAAAAGGTATTAAAAACATTAAAGGAAAAGACCAATGCGTTGGAGGGAGGCTCTTCCCTGGACAAAGGACTAATTTACATCACCTTTCACTGTCAGATCAATATGTTTCAAGGATAAAGTGGGAGTATTGGAGGGATTTGGTGTAATGACACTTTTGAAATATAATAAGGCTTTGGGAGGTTATTCTCCATTCTGTTAACGTTGGCTACTTCAAAGGAGGGCAATTATATTGCTCAGTAGAAGGGAAAAGAAAATCCACACTTTTAAAGTACTTTTCACTACTATTTGCTTTTGTTACAAGGAATGATTATGACTCTCAAGTCCGTATTTTTCTTAAAAGTCTATTATCATTTTACCGATTTAACAGAATTGGAACGGTATGCCCAAGGTTAATAATCACAAGCAGCAAAAAGGACCATGAACAGAAAAGCATTCCCTAACTTTATAAGTTATAAAAACTGTGACGGCTTGTTGTTCCTAGAAGCACTCACAGAAAGCACTGCATTATAATCCTATTGGTTGAGTATATGCTACTCAGCATAATTATTAGAGCATTGCATACAAATGTCTTTCATTGAAGTATTCATTCATTTTTAAAATATATTTAGTTATTCAACTACTCTTCAGAAGGGCCTGCTGTGTGCTGGCTTCTGTTTCCAGACTGTGATAACACTTTGAGCCCACCAGCCAGGGTGCCTGCCCTCCTGGACCTTACACTCTAAGAGGAGAGATGGCCAATATGCAAAAACATAAAGCAAAGCAAAGCAGAACCACCTGACAATTAGAGATTGTGGTGGTTGTCCTGAAGAGGGGCAATATGATAGGGAAGGACGAGGACAGGCCGAGTGCAGATGGTCTGTATGTGTCATGGACAATCTGATAATATTTATCTATGGTCAAATGAGAGAAGTAAGTTGGGTCAGGTCAAGCAGCCAGGTAAACACTACATTCTTTCAAACCCACTCATGCTAGAATCACAGACAGTCACCTGTGAATTCCTTGAAGGGTGTGTTCATAGGTAACTGATATTAATCTATCGTTTTCTTTGTCAAGAAAGAAAACCCAAAGTTTGTTGTCTTGCAGAACTGTTATGAGAAATAGTTAGTGGAGAGATTGAGATTAGAGATCACTGTATGATTTTCCAAATGCAGGTTTGGGATATGGGAGACCTGGGTTCATGCCTACTTCTTTCCTAATTGTGATCTTGGAAAATCTTATTTTCTGCATCTGTATAACAAAGCATTTGAAAAGGTGACCTCTATTATTCCTTGCTTCTACTAGACGTATGAGTCTGAATATAAACAAATAGTTGGTCTGTTTAAATTGCTTTTCCTTGAAGAGAGTTAATCCTATATCTAAAAAGCAATTAAGTTGAAAGCAAGGATAAGGATTAAAGCAAACTCAAGGACCGTAAGGAAAACCACCCTTGGTAAAAGAGAGATAGAAGGCTTTCTTTAAAATGTTCACGTCTGAGATTGCTTAATCTAGGGGGAAACCCAGAGGGACTTCCATCAAAGAGGTCTGAGTTTAAAAATCCCAGAATTGTCATGCATTAGCTACATAACATTGTACAAGTTTTTGATTTATTTATTTTTCAGAAATCTACTTTGACTCTCAGTTTGTCTCATCTATGGAATAAATGCTAGGATGAAAAAGATGGGGCTTTTAATATGCCCAGTCCAAAGCTGGCACTCAGTAGATGCTAACTGCAGGGATACCTCAATTTAGCAGCACATGAGGATGATTTTTTATTATTTTTACTTTTTTTTTTTTTTTTTTTTTGTCCTAGTGCCTGCCATTGAGGATGGTGGAGTGAAATCTTGTATGTTCTCATGCATCACACCTAACTGGTCTTGCCTCTCTTTAACTGGCATTCAACAGAATCCTTCTTTGTTTACAACACAGAGCTCTTTCTATCTGTCATCAATATCTTATTTTCTGGCTGATGGTCATGAGTATCAGCAAATATTTTGACAATTTTCCAAAGAATAAGCAAGCAACACATTATTTTCATGTTCCAAGTACATACTACATGGTAAAATGTAATCTTCTTAGAACCAAAGACTGTTGGGTGTCAGATAGGGGAGAGTTTTCCTCTAAGCCTAGAACTGGCTACTACTTGTAGTACAAAGACAATTACAATAAATGCTCAAAAGAGGCTAGCTGGTAAACTCCTCTAGGTCTCGGTTGTACGCAAGTGATAAGATTTTCATAGGGATTAATTTTTAAGTATCTCATGTAATACTGATCCTTTCAATACTCTCAAGAAAATATCTCCTGTGATAAGTAAAGCAGAAAGGTTATACATTTTAATCTGCTTGCTTATTTTTTGTTATTTCCCCTACTGTTGGTAGATTTTGTTTTGTTTTGTTTGGTTTTGTTTTTTTGGTTTGTATTTTCTGCTTTGCTTATATTGGAAAGCTAAGGTGTGAGATGAGCCTGAAATAGGAACAAAATGTGGGTTCTTTAAAATCAGCTGCTTAAAAGGGATAACTAACTACTATCTCGGTGAGGTGGCAAGCATCAATTCCTCCACCTGTTATATGGGAATGATATTTACTACCTGGTAGGAATATTGTGAAAAGGAAATGAAAGAACGTACCTGAGAGCACTTTTAAATTAGGAAGCACCAAACAAATGATTACTGCTACGAGAGATCATGATATGTGCTCCATCACACATACCATCTAACACTTGGTTCATTAGAGAAGTCAATTTCACTTGTTAGGTTCATTATCATCATATTGAGTTTTAAACTCACGGATGTTTTACTGGGTCCAGGAAGTCCCTCTTTTATAACCAATGAAGTAGATCCAGGAGTTCTCACGTGAATTAACGATAGAATAAGGACACTTGCTCCCAGGCAGATTGGCCAAAATCTTGGGCCAGTAGCACAACCAAAACAAGATATCATCACTTTAGTACTTCTAGACTATTTCTGTTTTATTTTAGGGGGCAAATTTAATTATTTAAAACAAATTATGAGTTTTCAAACAGTATAAGACGTTGAATGAGACTGTTTCTTCTACACTAATAACCAGGAAAAAAACAAACAGGCAACAATAAGCAGGGTGACTGGGTGGCTCCTGATTTCAGCTCAGGTCCTGATCTCAGCATTGTGACATCAAGCCCCACATTGGGCTCCAAGCTGGGCTAAGAGCCTGCTTAAGATTAGCTCTCTCCCTTTGTCCCTCCCATGCCCCTGCACTTTCTCTCTTTCTCTCTCTCTCTTCCTCTCTCTAAAAAGAAAAAGAAAAAAATAAGCTAAAAAAAAATCAATTATACCTTCTAAAATTAAAATTTCATCATGTAAGCTGAGGGCACAAAGAGCCTAAGTAAACTAAATTCCAGAAGGAGCCATGCTTATCCTAGAAGAGGAAGACCCTTATCTAATGTGACTCCTAATAGAATGGCAAAAAGGAAGAGTAAATGTACCATGAGGATAAAGAGAAATAAGTCAGACTTTTTGTGAATGTTCCATGTCTCCGTGGGGTTGGCAGGATATCTTACGTTTCTGAGGGGTCCCAGTCACAGAGTAAGTTTCCAGTCAGCTGACTTCTCTCCCCTGGGTCCTTGGCTGGGGACACGCTCACTGCATACCCAAAGCTAAGCAAAGAGCATCCCTTCCAGTCCTGACAGACCTTCCCATTTTCAAGGTGATGATCTGAGTCGGTTAGGTCATAAGAGCTGAGAGAAAATCATGAGGAGCACTAGCATTATCTCACGCATGGCAGCAACCCACTGAGCTGGGGGGCAACACTGAAGGGGGGACAGGTCTCTTGAGGTGACAAAAATTATGGAGGGATGAAGAGGAGAAATAATTTCTCAAATGCTAAAAAAAAAAAAAAAAAATCTGTGACTGTAGTAAAAAGAGAGAGAGAGCACTCTTCCATGCTTTGGAAACATGGTAGGTGAGCCAAAAAACAAAATGAAAAGCTTTGTCAATTTTTACTGCAGAGAAGCAAAGTAATGTGACCCATGATTTAGAAAACAAAATTGATAAAAGCAACCACCATGAATCAAGCAAGCAATTGCAGATGTGATAAAAAGCACACTTCAGGAACTCAAATACTGTGAATAAAAATGGATAAAGACAAGGAAGATTGAAATCATTGCTGACTACAGGAAGAAAAAAAAATGGAAGAAAAGGCAAAATTGTCTTAAATCATGGCTTAACAGGAAACCAAGAGACAGTGTACTCTACCAAATGGGACATTGAAGAAAAAAACCCCAAATAAATAAAATAAATAGGTAAAAATGATATTTAAAAATAATTTAATGTCAATTAAATTAATAAAAATAAATTAAAATATTTTAATGTAGATTAAATTATATTTAAATATGGGTTTACAATGACTACTCAATATACACTTTACATGTTCTTTGAAAAGAAAAAAATATAACACACAGAATATTTCAAACAATAATCCAAAACACATCTCTAGAAAAAAAAAATAAAACATAACCCACAATTAAAAAAAAAAGCAAATGGTCTTGAAATGTATCAAAAGGTGCTTAACCCATAAAAAATAATATGTAAACAAAAGTAGTACTAAAATACTATGTGCCGCAAACATCAATTTGGTAAAAACTTAAGTTGGGCAATATTCTTTACTGGAGAGGTTAGAAAAAAAGAAACATGCATTCTCACATTCTCATGTATTTCTGGTGAAAGTACAAAATGTACAAGTCCAATGTCTAAAAGTTTTTTGATATCTAATAAAAATATTTCTGTCATTTAAGCCAGTAATTTCACTTCTAGGAGTCGTTCCTGAAAATCCATCCCCAGAAATATATGCTATATGCACAAAGTTAGTCACTGTCACAGTAACTGTAGTAGAAAAATACCTGAAACTATCCAAATGCCCAACAATATGGGGCATAACAACAATGGAACATTATGGCACCCTAAAAAATAAACCCATACATAAGCAAACAAATCGAAGCAGTTTTCTGTACCCCATTTTGGAGCGCTCTCCAAGATCAAGAAGATGGGATAAATATCAAGGTATCTAGCAAGTTTCTTTGTATCTAATAAATAAATGTAAATAAAAACATGTTAAGAAATATCACAGGAGACGTAAACAAAGAAACCCATGCTTATTAGTTGTAGGATTTGGGATGGTGGAAACTGAAATGGAAGGGAAAAACCAGAAGCAAAGTTTTTCTGAGTATTCCTCTTTGAACTATTTAAGTGCTTTAATGAACCCAAAAAGGAAAATGAAATGCAAAAGGTTCAGAATTTAAACTTGGAAACAAACTGAATAATTCATCCTAACTATATATCTGAGTTTCTAATACAGCCATTTGAAAGAGAAGAATCAGTCAAGTAAAATAAACATAGATCTCTGTAGGACGCGTTCAGCGGGACCAAATGAGAACTTCAACAACTTAAGACAAACAATTTCAAATAGCTTCCCTCACAAGGCTTATCGTTAATAATAATAATCGTTAATATTGGCTGTGCAACTGGAATTAATTTTTGGACCTCACAGAAGAAAACAAACAAGTAAATATTTAAATATTTTTAGGAAATAGGTTTTAGGGTCAGAGAAAAGATCTATAAATTTGTTAGCACTCTGTCCGGGACGTGTCTAAGGACAGTAGCATCTCAGAAGACCTGGGGTCCATATCTTGGCTGACTCCAAGCAAGGAAATTAGAGGGTGAACCTGGGGCTCCTTTCTGTTCTGGAAAGTGAAGAGGGCTCAAAACCGGGTGGGGGCATATCAAGAAGACAAAGGAGCTGGCTCTCAGGGGCACCCATGGGCCAAATTTGGCATAATTTGAGCATAACAAAGACAGATGATGATGTTTGATCTTAAGGAATGGCACACATAAAAATATGGTGGCAATTAAAATCAAACAAGGCAGGCAGTACACGTACACACACTGGCCATCAGTGGAAATGATTGCTATACCAATGGGGTTTTTTAATGAAAATTAGTAGTAAAAGAGAAATAATTAAACCTTCTCTCTCGCGCGCGCGCACGCGCGCTCTCTCTCTCTTTTTAAGATTACTTGTTTATCCTCAAGTTGTAAAGGCAAAGTACTTTTTCAGAAGCATACCAGCAATGAGTATGAGGGGAGATATCATTTTGATGTCCCTGATGAATTCGTTGTTTCGGGAAGAGATGGATGCTGAAATCATGAGTCTTATTGGCCTCACAGGGCCAAAGGATCTGGTTCTTTGCTAACAGGCAACAGAAAACCCAAAGCTCAAAGAAGTGACCTGACAACCATAGTTTCCACAGTTGTCAGACACAGAATTATTCATACTGAAACAACCTGACAATATATGCCTCACGATATGAGGCAAAACCAAGCACACGGCGTGGTTCTTCTAGTCTTTTCTGCCAAAGGCAAAAATCAAAGCTTTAGACCTAATTTACAGTTTACAATATAAAGAAGATAGAGAGGTGCCTGGATGGCTCAGTCAGTTAGGCGTCTGCCTGCCTTCGGCTCAGGTCATGATCTCAGGGTCCTGGGATCGAGCCCTGCATCGGGCTCCCTGTTCAGTGGGGAGCCTGCTTCTCCCTCCTCCTATGCTGCTCCCCCTGCTTGTGCTCTCTCTCTCTCTGTCAAATAAATAAATCTTTTTAAAATAAAAGAAGATAGAGGCAAAAATAGTTAATACGCCCCATAAGAGAACAATCTGGCAATGCTATGCTGGAATATAAGACATTTTACAGAACAACTAGCCTACTGGAGTCAGTATCAGGAGAGATGAGGAATTGTTGTGTATTAAAAAAGACTTTAAAAACCCAGCAAATTGAATGCATGAACCTAAAAATGCAATATGGGAATTTTATTTTTTTTTTTTAGAGAAAAGAGAAAATTTAAACATTATGTTTGCCAATATTAGGAAATTATTGTTCATTTTCTTAGGTGTGACAGTATCGAGGAGATACAAAGAATATTCTTAGTTTTTAGCAGAAACTTGTTGAAATACTTATGGGTAAACTATCATGACTTGCTCAGCAGCTTACTTTCAACCTTTCACTGGCTGAAAATATTAAATAGATGAGATAAAAAGATAAATAGATGGATAAAGTGGTGAAACAATTATGGCTAAATGTTAATTTTTAAATATAGGTGGGGATACAGTAATGAGTACTATTTTAGTATCTCAAAATTCACAATTTGCACATTTCATAATATATTTTTTGTTTCATTTTTTTTAATGACTGCCTCTAATGTAAACAGCTCCTGAGAGAGAATATAAATCTTCTGTCAATGATGTTCAAATTAGAAGTTATCTGGTTAAATTGGCATTGGTGAGCTGTCTAAGCAACGGGCATTCTCTTAATCTGTTTTGGTGTCGGAAATTGGACATTGTGCCCTTGCCCCGGAAATCTTTACATATAAAGGAAACCAGTAAAAGCAGTCCTTTGGTCGGGGTACCTCAGGAAGTGCCTTACTTTCTTCTTTCTTCCTTTCCAAGTGGGCCATTTGAAGCATCGAGTTGATGGGTTAAAGGAAATTTCAGCTACCACGTTGGTCTATCTATGAGCTCGCACGCCAAGGAGGTGGAGTAGGAAGACAGACAATGATTCACCTGTGTGTGTGTGTGTGTGTGTGTGTGTGTATTTTGGGTTAAATTTACTTTTTAGACTTATTTTAATGGCATAAAAATAAAACTTTTGTGTTTAAGCCACTGTCATCTTGAGGCTCTTATCATTTTCAGTTTAACCTAATCCTAACAAATACAATATTCAGAAATAATTTTCCTCTTCCGCTTCTGGTTACATGAGGAAAACATCCATGGCTATCTATCTGCTGTAGACTGATTAGTGGGCCTCAGATGATATCCGTGTTGTAATCCTCAAAACCTGAGTGTCACCATATAAGGGGGGGGGGGCACACTCTGCAGATGTGATTAGAGATTTTGAGACGGGGAGATAACCCTGAATGATCTGGGTGGGCTTTACCCGAAATCAATGTGTTCTTGTAAGAGGGAGGCAGAGAGTGGTTGGAGAAGAGGAGAAGGCAGTGTGACCACAGAGGCAGAGACCTGAGGGACGTGGCCACAAGCCGAGTATGGCTGGCAGCCACCAGAAGCTGGAAGAAGCAAAGAATGATTCCCCCTAGAGGCTCCAAAGCAGCTCAGCCTGACCAACACTTCGATTTCAACCCCAGGAAACTTAGACGTCTGGCCTCCACAACTGTAGGATAACAGATTTCTGTTGTTTTAAGCCATGAAATATGTGGTGATTTGTTACAATGGCCACAAGAAATAATACAACCTCCATTTCCAAACACAAAAAGCAATTAGCTAGTTTTATACTTTGCATTTGTTTCACACTTACAGCATCCCAACTGGATTGTGTGCTACAATCTGGTTAGACTTCCAAATTGAGATCTAATTGAAGGCAAATTCTAAAGCAGAATTAAAGAGCTCCGTGTTTCCTGGGCGCACTCAACAATAGCAATGGCCACAACCAACCTTTCCCGACAGCTTTCTTTGTGCTGATGCTTGCTCTTCTCACCTACCCGAACGACCCAGCGAGCTACAGAATTTGCTATTTTCCTCATTGAAGACTGGAAAATGGTAGTTCAGACAGTTTACAACTCAGAGCAGTCCTAGTAGTGGCAGAGACCATCTCAAGACCAGAGCTGTGTGACTCCATAGTCCATGCTTTTAACCGCTATGCCTCACCATCTTTGAGGATGAAGAACTGACTTTGGAGTTGAGTCAACCCTGGGATACCTGCTGCGTTCCAGTTGCCAGGTAACTCTTCTAACTGGTTGACATAAAATGGGAAATACACTTCTATTGCCATTTGGCCCTATTATCCGACATACTTCTTGGTCATAAAATTTTACTAGGCATAACAAAGTGATCAAATCTAAGCAGATTGAAGACTTTATTAAACATTGATGATTGCGTCTCCTGGTAGATGAAGACAACTTTGGTGCACACTCAATAGCGCAGTTAGCTGGGGTTGGATACCTGAAGAGTTAGGGTGCAAAGCGACCTCCAAATACATGCAGAATGCAAATTTATTACCTTGTAGGGACTTTTGAGGCAATTCCAGTGGTAAAACAAGTTATAAAACCTTCCTGCTTAAATGAAAAGCATTTTCAATAGGAAAGAAAAACTAATAATACATCTTATTAAAAATGAAGTTCTAACAAGAATACGTCTAAGTAACCAACTTTAACTATGTTGACTAAAACAAAATGTATAGTTCTTAATTTGTTCATTTTCACATTTGTATTGAAATCCCAGGTGCAAGGATTTCTTATCATAAGAAAAACTTTTGTCTTGATTTATGGGACAATTGCAGATTTGACTACCACTTAGTTACCTATCAGCTCATAGGATAGCTGCCATTTTTGTTAGTGCCTTACATTTTGCTAGACATTCCCAGGAATTGTGCGATTTCAAACTCACGACATTGTAAGGTGTGTATGTTCTTAACACCCATGGGATAGGTGAGTAATGTAAAATTCGGGATTTTTAAGTAGCTTCTTGTAGTCATCTTGCAAGTAAGTGTAAAATTGGCTCTTCAACTGAAGCCTTTCAGAGTTCAAAGGCTACACAGAAATTTAGCTGCATTGCACTGCCAGGGAGCTATAAGAAAATCCCAGAGGTGAGAAAATATATTAACTAGAAAGGGACAAACAGAATTTGCATGTATGTAAGCACTTGGCAGATGTAATTCCAATGATTCTGGCTTAACTTTGTGTCATTTAAAATTACAGGGGAAAAATAAAAAGGCGATGGGGGGCGGGGAATATCTGCAACGACCTTCCTGGCCTCTTGTCCTTATAACTCTGTAACTTGTACAGCAGAGGCACTGAGTCTCTGGGTGTCTGATCCTTACTCAGATCCTAAGACCCCATGTTCTCAGGGGGCAAATACAAGAGTCTTTTGTCAGCAATTTATTTATAAAATAACAGCGAATCAACCTCGCTACCAGCTTTCCTTAGACTATGAGATTCTAGTTCTCCCTGAATGGCTTCTTTCTTCTTCAGTCGTGATTAGGACCTTGGCTAGTATTTCATTTCTCTCAGAGTTGAACTTGTTACCCTTGACCCTCTGACTTCCAGTAACTGAATTCTCTCTTTCTACTGCTGGCTCTCCCCAGTGTTGCCTGCCGGTTTGGATTTCTCAATGACTGAATCCTAAATGGATTCCTTTGGGTTACAGTTTCTGTTCTTTGGATTCATTTTGGACTTTCAGCTTCCTGTCTTTCTCTCTGTCCTGAATCTTTAACTGGAACTTTCCAGCTACCTCCATCTTTTAACATACCTGCCCATGCGCTCATCCTTGACTCATCTACCTTTCCATGGATAACATAAGTCCCATTTTCAACTTTCTCTGGTTTGAATGATATTATGGCTGCCCAGAGGTATTATGAAGGATTTCCTGATTTTTGAAACAGTATGATGGAGTATAATATAATTTTGAATGTTCTCATGGCTTGCAAAGGGTTCTGCTTTATTATTTAAAAAAAAAAAGAAAAAAAAGAATGTGATAAAATAGAAGGCAAGATTAAGAGGTTTGGGCTCAGAGAGCCCTGGGTTAGATTCATCGCCCTATCATTTACTCATCATGTAACTAGGAAAGCTACCTGGAAATGGTCCCTTTCTCCACTGTTGGGTTTATATACCATATTTACAGTCACTAGATCCTATCTATTTTGTTTCATTAATTATTGTCGAATTAAACTCCTTTGATCCATCCTATTGTGTATTACTTTGGTTCAGGCCCTTATCATTTTCCATTATCGTGTAGAGACTTCTAGCAGGCCTTCCTGCCTTGAGTTTTGCTTCTTTCAAAGTTTATTCTCTTCACTATTTCCATAATCTCCCATGTTTTTACAAGTCACTCTCTGCCTAGAATGTCCTTCCCTCTTCTACTTCAACTAACTCCTAATTGTTTTTCAGAATTCAATTTAGATATTACTACTTCAGGGAACCCTTAGGTGACTCCTCGACTATCCTCTTGTCCACACACATGTTCAACAACTCTTTGGTTGGGTGGGCCTCTTATATAATATCACATAACCTTGCAAAATGTTTTATATTAGTGTGTACTATGCTGAGTTGTTCTTGTTTACCCTGGAGGACAGGAACTTATATTGATTTCAGGGTCTATAGTTCCTAACATAGTAACTGGGACTTCTAAGTATCAGAAATGTTTGTTATACAAAGATCAAAGCCACCACTGCTACTCTCAGAAGCAATTGAGAACTTGGGATAAATGGAACTCCACTTTATCCTTCAAAAACATGAGCTGTTTTTTATCGTTTTCTTTTTCACCTCCAGCTATGAGGCTCATATGTCAACTTTCATTTACTGTTTATGTTTGAAGGCATATGTTAAGGCAGGGAAGTGGGATAATTTTACTTAGATTTTGTGGTTTCTGCTCTAAGTAGTGAGTGAACTGGGAATCCATTCATTCATTTATTCATTTAATACCCACTTATTAATTAGCCTCTGTGTGTTTGGACCTCTATTCAGGAGCCATAGGTAATTCCAAAAAAGAAAAGCAAAAAAATGAAAAAATATAGGCCTTCATACTTGTAGTATGATAGAAATATACTGTTGTAAATACACACTCTACCTTCCCAATTGCTTTATATACAAGGAGTTACTTTTATCATTATGTCATTTTTGTTTCAAACAGTGGCTGACATATAGTAAGTGTTCAATAAATGTATTGAACAAATGAAATGTATAAATATATACACTTATATATACATATATGCACATTTATACATAATTGTATAAATAAAATAAAGTGATATGTATTAGTTTCCATATCAAATATTCAATCCCAGAAGTTGGAGCTTACTCACAAAGTTGTGGATTCTTTTCTCCTCTGCCTTTCAGCAGTACTTGGCCAAGCTCAAATCGATCTTTGAGTTATTATTAGATAAAGCACTCATCTGCCTTTTCACCACTCCTGCACCCAAAGACATCACCTTACATTAGTGGACACTGGACATGACACAATGTCAAGCTGGGCTTCTCTAATGAAATTCTGGATGTCTCTGGGATAACCTATAACTTGACCTTGTCGTGGATGCATGTATGTTGCACGTATCTCCTTTTAAAACTCCCCATCCATAATTACTTAGCTAGCAATATCATTAATGGAAACGAGTTTCAAAGGAAAGAAAATCCAAAGTCCTTTATTTTCTAACTTTCCTTATGTTCTCAGCCCCCCGTTAAGCCCTGAGGCTGGAGGAATGAACTGCACTATAGCTCCTAGCTGTAGCACATAGGGACAATGCTTCTCCTTTTCCACTGGTAAATATGCCGAAGGGTCTAATACTAAGGATGGAAATCCTGAGGCACCATCTCTCAAAGTTCCTATCTCAAGAATGTACTTTAATCGGGAAACATGATTTTTAATGCATTGACTCTCAGGATTATAAAAAAAAAAAACTGGCTTAAGAAATGCAAAACAAAGTCAGAAGGAGAATTTTTATTTTGTAAGAGAAAGCTCACAAAGAGGATGATTTTCTTTTTGATGTACAGACAGCTCCTACGTGACTACACTGCTTATCTTAACACAGACTCTTTCAGAATGGGAGAAGTTACATATGGAAATGGTAAGCAACTTTCTATTTTCAAAATGTGGATAAGTCTTGTTTATGAATTTTCTGTTGCTATGTAACAACTTACTACAACTTTGGTGGCTCAGAACAACACACGTGCATTATCTCAGTTTCCACAGGTGACAAATCCAGGCACATCTTACCTCAATCCTTTGCTTGGGATCTAAGAAGGCAGCAGTCAGGTGTTGGCTAGGGCTCCAGTCTCATTTGAGGTTCAGGGTCCTCTTCTGAACTCATTGTTTGTTGGTGGACACATTGTTTGTTGGTGTCGGTGGTTCCACAATGGTGGAAACTCATTGTTTCTAACAGTTATAGGAGGGAGACCCCCAACTCCTAGTGTCTGCCTGTGATTTCGGCCATATTGCCCTCTCCACAACATGACCGTTTGCCAATTCGGTGTTAACAAGAGCACATCTGCAGCGGCCTCTTGTCCTCTCCTCTAGACCATCTTTTAGATGACTTCACCTCAATAAGTTAGGTCTGGCTAGCATATGCTCTGTTTAAATAACTTGAAAACAACTGATTAGGGGCCTTAAGAAATCTAAAAATACCTTCACCTTTGCCATGTAATGTTTCCTGTCACATGCAAGATAACCCATCATAGCCCAGTCCCACCCTCACTGAAAGGGAGGGGACACAGAGGAGAGTACACAAGGAGGCAGAATTGGGGGCCATCTCAGCATTCGGCCGAACACGTCACATTATGCCCCAAGTTTTAATAATTCAGCGGTCTTGGTTCAGTGCTACCCAAAGCAGACAGATTGATCTTTTGGATTAACACAACTCATCAAGCTTAGAGACTATGGTGTCTTGCATATGCACTTAGTTTTTCTAGAGACCTTCTTTATAGAGAGACGACACAAGAGAATTCAAATACAAAATTTAAGAGTTTAGGAGGCAATGTATTACACACGTAATTGAAATCATTTACAAAACAAGCAAGGCCATGGTTTTATTTTGTTGGTTTGATTTGTTGGATGGAATTGTATTTTCATTTACACATTCATTGCTCTACTACTGTGTCAGAGCTTTAATATTATTTGAGTCATATTTCTAGAACCTTTTATTACTTTCATGATTGGTTAATGGTTAAGATTCATTTAAAGTAGATTTTATAGATATACAAATTATGGCTGGGGAAGGTCATTTTGCTTTCAGCCACCATGGTTAATGTGCTTTATTTACTTCCCCTCTTATTTTTAAGAAGTTTTAGAGAAAGTTTTATTTCAAAGATGATTTGCTTATATGTTTTTAATTTTCTATGATATCTTGTTAAATCTTTCCTAGTAACTAAGCTACCATACAAATTATTGCCTGTCTTTTAGTAAATGATTCTTACCTCTTCCTTTCTCACCTAGGATATTGGCTGGGTTGGTTCCAAGTAAGTTATCCATTTCTTCCCATATTGATACTATCAGTCATCCCAGAGATCCTTCTAGGGATGGAGTCATGTCACTTAAACCTGGTTCTTAGGAATGTACCTCACAAAAAGTGCCATGAAATTCCAGATGGATGTACAAAAGCAAAACATCAACAGCTTTGACCTATGCCTCACCTGTAAAAGTATTACCTCTCTCTGTCTGTAGTGATTTATTCAACAACAATGAAATGGCCCAAGGCAGGCTATAAGAATCATCATAGAGGCTTTTGCGAGAAAAACTGGAAGGCTTCTCTTTTGTTGGGTGGCTGAAATTTTAGTCTGTCACCTGTAACTGTCAATGGCCACCTTTGCAACTTTTGTATGTGAAGAAAGCTCACTTGAGAATAAAGCCAATACAGAGCAAAATGGTATAGATGTTTTACAGTATCTATAAAAATATAGGCATAGTTACAGATATAGCATATATTTCTATATATATATGTGTGTGTGTGCAGTTGCAAATATAGATACAGAAATAGAAGAATTAACAAATAGATAAAAGAGAGAATTCAGTAACTCTGTCTACGCTTAAAAACATCACCTAAGAGAAAGAGGAATTATAATATTAGTGTCAAGCCTCTAAATTCAGCTACACCCTATTCTGAACCCTACTTGTATAAAGATATGGATACCAATAAAATCTCATTTGTTTAAACTCATTTGGATTTCATTTATAATATTTATAACCAAAAAAATCTCACTTAATCCAAGATTCACACATGTATTAGTCATTAGAAAATAAAGCTCTATAAAAATAGGGAAAAGAATACGAAAGTACAACTGAGATAATTGAAGCAATTGGGGATTTGCTCATGAAGATGGTTGAGAACTTTTCAGACTAAATGAATAAAGGTCAAAAAGAACTGTCTCCTACAAATACTGAATTATAGAAATGCTTTATGATGTGGAACATGATAATAGCATAAATAAATTCTGGGCCTAATCCTCAGCAAAGCCAACTAAAGTTATTAAGGGTACTTAAATGGAATGCTGTGCTACCAATTAGAAACATCAAATGATTCCAGGTGCTGATTCTCTTCTAGCTTCCCTCAATCCACTCTTCATCTTCTCCATCCTACTCTAAATCCTGGGAGGCTGACCTTGAAGTTTCCTTAACTTGGTTCCCTTGCTTTCTGGCTTCATTTCCCGGAAAAACTTTCAGAGATGGTAGGAAGATGACATCAGGGGATTAATTCCCTCTATCCTTGTAAAGCCATGTGGCTTGACCGTGTTCATTTAATAAAGGCCAAGGCTTCTATCAAGCAACCCACTCCATATAACTTCTGTCCCATGAACCATTCCCCACCCCCCCACCTTCTCCTTGCAGTCTTAAGGTAGTAAGGGCTCCCTAATATTGGGCTTCCTGGAAACTTCCTAATATCTCTAAACCTTGACTAAATCATTTGGGTTGAGTGTGCCATCTGTTTTTTCACAGTACTCAAGTTATTTTTATTTGTCCTTTATAATACATCCTGTAATTTCCCAATATTCCACAAAATACATGCATTGCTTTTAAAATCAGAAAACAACAAATACTTTTTGAAATACATTTTTTAGAAAATGCCTGGTGGCTATTTCTAGGAACTTGCTATTCAAGACAGAGAACAGAGATGATGCCTGAAGGAAAGGAATTATTGTCTGTTGACACTGTTGTATTGGGCAGCGCATTAGCTGATGCGCATAAATTATCTCATTTATGCAAAGGTAGCTTCCTTTGAGTCTATTTCACATAGGACTTAAATGAGAATTCGGTCATACATCTAGCAAACAGAAGCAGCAATTCAATGTTGTACCACATACATGAATATAATCTGCTGGTAAATAATAAGCTTTGGTAAAGAACATTATAAATTTATAATATATGAGGTAGAGATCCCTGCTTATTTGGGAGAATAAGCACTATTTCTTCTACTTTTAAAGTAGTAAGGAGGCATTGAACCGGTACTGCACATCTTTCTGATTGGATACCCCACTGTACAGAAAACCACTGTATGAAGTAGTTCAATGCTGTAAATAAGTGCATAAAATTTTCAATCAGACTCTCCGTATTTGAACCCCAATTCTATTGTTTTCATATTATTCTAAACTTCGTTAAACTTATAATTTTCACCTGTAAATTAGGGAAAATAATAGTATCTCTCTCATAGGATCTCTGGGATAATCAACTAAAATAAATAAAACAAATAATTAAACAAATAAAAGCATAAGGCCTAAGAGAAGGTGAATATTAATATAATAAATGGCTTAGACGATTATTAAGAATAATAGTGCTTTTCTTTATTTTTTAAATATTTTATTTATTTAAGAGAGAGCAAAGTGAGCTGGGGGAGGAGCAGAGGGGCTGAGCAGGGAGCCCAAGGCAGGTGATCATGAGACTTGCCTTGCCATGGGCCAAAGGCAAATGCTTAACTGACTGAGCCACCCAGACGCCCTAATAATAGTGCTGTTCTAATCCTGGAATTCCTGCTTACCATACTCTGTATAGATTATTTAAATAAATATGTGCACTTCACATCAAAGCTTAATGGAGATATCCAAGTTTAGGTTAAATATATTTTTATAAGTACTTATAAAACCAAATTGTGCTTTTGTACGTGTAAAGCAAGAAAGATCAAAATGGTAGACAAAAAAACCCCAGTAATATGAGGGAGTTAGTTTGTTTCACCATGACCAAATATCTTATGTGAATCCCCATATATTTGAAATGCCATAGAGGCAATAATTGAAAACCCTGTCATATCCAAACAAATCCATTTTGTGTAGAATAATGCCAGGCTTCAGGAATGACATATACACAATTCACTGAATCAGATACTGTAAAACCATGGAGAGTTGAAAAAAATTGCCCCGAGTTAAGATATTACATGTTCTAAAGACTTCTAACTCTGGGAAACGAACTAGGGGTGGTGGAAGGGGAGGAGGGCGGGGGGTGGGGGTGAATGGGTGAATGGGTGACGGGCACGGAGGGGGACACTTGACGGGATGAGCACTGGGTGTTATTCTGTATGTTGGTAAATTGAACACCAATAAAAATTAATTTATAAAAAAAAAAAAAAAAGATATTACATGTTCAATTCCTTCCCTAAGAGAATGTTCATGGCTTAGAAAGATGCCTTTAGAACAAGTGGGAAGACGAGGATGACCATGGCAATCCTTGCAGATCATTAACAATAACAGAATATAGGACCACGTCTACTCAGGCAGCTTCTACCTGTGATCTTCCCATTGTTGCTGGACACTGCTTCATTTAATAAACTGGGTAAAATAATCTTTCAGGTTCTGTGTTTCCAACAGGAAACAGGAAATGGTCTCATTTCCGCTAATGGCAAATGCAATGCATTGGAAACAAAACAAACAAAAAGAAAAACTGGGGACATGGTTTCTAACAAAGTTCCCTATAAGTACATTTTAAATTACTAGAATCAAGTGGAGAGGAAAAGAAGGAAAGAACATACAACTCCATTTTTACCTCCCTGATCTATATAAGAATGATTCCAGATTTGGTCATGCAATTCTACGGCCCTGGATATAATCTCTTCCTATATGTTGCCTTTTATTTAATCACAAACCGTTGTTAAATAATTGCAAGAAGGGATATAATTTTAACACTTTTCATAGATTGTGGCCAAATCTCTTTCATGTTCTTGTTTGTTCTCACCAGATACCCAAATCCACCATTTTGCTTAAGACTAGGAGGTAAAATGTACCAGAAAGGAGCAACAGGATCCCACTTTATGGTTGTCAGCCATTCTCCTATCTCTATATGCACCTGAGGGTTGTGAGAAACATTCATCAGTGACAGGGAGAGTGAATGACTGGAGAATGAATCACTTCTGGGGCGCGGAAAGCATGTCTGGAATCTCTGAGATAGTCTGTTTTGTTGTGTGATAGCTTGGGTCCACGTCAAACCTATCACCTTGTCCTTCAAGGTGAGAAATTGTGATTGAGGGTAAGATCAAATGTATTCATCTTCTGCCTGTTTTGAATTCACTAGAAAGTTCCTAAAGCTCAGACTTCTGATGAATTCCAAAATAATTTATATAAATGCCCTGGGAATTGATGGTTATTGTGCTGGAGATGATACTGCTAAACAAATTGTGTTTATCTTGGTGTCCTCTCACGGTTCCTAGAGACCATTGTTTTCCTTAATACACATCTGCTGTGGAGTAGGTCTTGCTCTTGAACCATTGATCTGAGAGTGATGGAGGGTGGGGAAGGATGGAGGGGCAGAGAAGTGTGGTTAGGTAACGTTGCTCTAAATTGTCAAAGTCGATAAACTACCTCCTTAAGGAGGAGGAATAATGTATCAAAACTGTAATAATCTTCATTGGCGTTTTATTTATTTTTTTTTGAGTCATTGGCGTTTTAATATGACTCCAAGGTCTATTTACCTTTTAAAGGTGAAGGTAAAGGGAAATCTTTGATAATGATAAAACCTAAAAAATGAAGTTCAAAATGGTGAAGCTGGGAAAGAAATGGCACCACTGATTTTGTAGGAGCAAAGGTCTTATTCTGGGTTATAAGACATTACATCTTCATCATCTGCTGCTGGATTCTCCAGGTGTAATGAAGGACTCCCATCTGCATCATAGCTGACCATGGACTCCCTCCAGACTTGTCTGTGCTCTGAGCCATCTGGGATTCCCTAACCAGCAACCATTGGGAGTCACAAACGGTTTCTATGAATATTTGGCCTTGTCTTCCTGTGATTTTTGAAAAATTAAGATTAACGGATCAGATGTTGGTATAAATCCACAGGACAATCCTTTTTTTAAGTAGTAGAGCGAATATTTCAATTCTTATGCAAACTGAATATAATCCCTTAGGAAAAAAAAAAAAAAAACCTCCAAAAGTAAAATTTTTATTTGTAGACATTCCTGGTTTTTCATTTTATGGTGTAAGAAAATGTACCTATAATAAAAGTGTATTACCCTTTTAGTACTTCCCTAAATTTCATTTAAAATTAACTGACAAAACAAAATGTAAACTTTATCTACATTATTAATCTTTCACTTTTTAGCAAGACTAAGTTTGTGAAATTATTTGAGTGGTTATCAAGCCCAAACCAGTAGGGGGGTTCAAAATCAAGTCATTTTGGCTACTCAGCTTTGCATCATGAGTCCAAATGCTTGGATCTGGCCCTGCAGTTCACCCCTAAATAATACCTGGAATTAGGCAAGTGATTTAATCTCTCTCAATCAGAAACTTGGAACTGATATAAGAGAACTAAACCAGATGAATTCTAGAATAGCTTCCCAAAATAGCATACAAATTAAAAATCTCTGCCCACCCTTATTCTCATACTCCTTCCACTGCCCACAAATGCTACAAATTCTTTTAAAAAAGAGCATGTTATTTACATTTTAGTAATATTTCTCATTCCATAGGATTATTCATTTTCCAAATAATTTCATCTTTTTTTCATTTCAATATTGAGAAATCATTGTGATGAAAAGGAAAGTATTTACTTCCTGGCATTAGCAAGTTTTAATAAGAATCCTATGACTTTCTAGGTTTATGGCCTTGGAAGATAAAATTAATATATTTGGTCCTTGGTTTTCTCATAAGGAAAATGGTGATAATTACTACTTAGTCAAATCGTGGTAAGAATGGAGTCAGAATAAATGTGAAATGCTTACCCAGAAACAGGTGTTGCAGAAATGATGGTGATGTTAAAAACAATAATGATAATATCTTGGTATAATTAAATCCCTCGGCAATGTTTACAACATGATGCTATTTAAATGAAATTCATGTGTACAAGGCAACTTTGGAACATGTCTACTGGACAAAGTGGTGTTTACCAGAAAAATAGTCTTTAGAACCCAGTGATTGTGGATAAGACAATCACCTTTACTGAATGCTTAAACAACTATCAAAACTTTGAGAAGATAAAAGACTGTAATTCTTCGTCTCTGCCCATGTGGTCAATAGGCTTTTAATTCTATTTTATTAATTTGGCGATAGGAGGAACAATTGTGACTAAGGATTTAGCAATTGCACCTGCCTCAACGGAGTTAACAAGTACCAAGTTCAACTGAAGGAGCTATTTTGGGTAGGCTTGGCTAGGGAGCTTCCCTTCTTGAGAGAGGACGGAAGAGTGAGATGTCAACCTTGGCAGAGACTGTGTACATTTGATGCCTAAACTGACAGTACTTAGGTGAACAGCATGCATGTCCTGGCTCTGCTGTCCAAAGAAATAACCTTTCAAATCCCTAGATTGAATTTATACAACCTTCATATGGCCACCAGGAAACCATACTGACAGAGTCAGAAAATGCATCTGCATTTTCAAGCACCCTGTTCAGCAAGTGTCATATAACTGGAGGGAACCAGCGCATTGCACAGCCGATTTTGGAGTGGGGCTTCTGATTGAAATGGTCATGTAAGGGCAGCCCGGGTGGCTCAGTGGTTTAGCACCACCTTCAGCCCAGGGTGTGATCCTGGAGACCCGGGATCGAGTCCCACATCAGGCTCCCTGCATGGAGCCTGCTTCTCCCTCTGCCTGTGTCTCTGCCTCTCTCTCTCTCTCTCTCTCTCTCTCTGTGTGTGTGTGTGTGTGTGTGTGCGCGTGTGTGTGTCTCATGAATAAATAAATAAAATCTTAAAAAAAAGAGAGAGAAAGAGAGAAATGGTCATGTAATTGACCACTGGAAAGAATAAGTCCCCCACAGTCCATAATTCCTTCTATGAGTAGTAAATAAACTATTAACTTGTCCTTTAAGTGGTTAATGTTTACATTGATAATCAACAAAAGATGAACCATAATCAACCATAAAAGATGATCTCAATTTCTACCCAATATAATGAAGGTAATGGAGATAATGGTTTAGATATAACCAAGCACACGGACAGGACACCAAAGGACCTATTTGAATTACAGCCAAGGAAACACATGGAAGATAAACTGAGCAGATATGCTGAGGGGACAGGCCTTAGGGTTAGTAACAAGGACAGTCTCTGGAACTTTTGGAAATGTACTAGATGGGAAAATAATAACTCACCTTCAGTGGAAAACCATGGCATAGCATAGTGAGACCCAGGTCAGGGATGATAGTTGAGACTCAGAAGGGGGCATTGGTTGTTCCATGGGTGGCGGGGCCCACACCCAGCTTCCCAGAGATTAATATAAGCTTCGGATGGGGAATCCTTTAATAAAGAATGATTCAAATAAAAGAGCCATGTTCCACAGTGGGTAAGGCTGTGGGCTCTGGGGTCAGAGACTGCTGGCATGTAACTTAACATGTGTGGATCACAAGGTGAACCACATAGGATTATTTGAAGGTTAAATAAGATAATGTATGTGGGATACAGAGCCTAGAGTGTGATAGGCATTGTCCGTTTGTTCAATAAAATCATGTATGATTATTTACATGTTTGCATGGATCTCTGTACACACGCAGCTCTGCTTTGCAGCCAACAGTGTACAAATGGTAATTGTCAGCTGTTACTCCGCTACTAAGACATCACGTACATGTAAACTTAGTTCTGTTTGACCCAGAATCTATGCTTCACCCAAGATACCACATGGACTCTCAGCACGTTTCGACCTTTGTGCTTTCTTCCTTTGCACACATTGTTTCTGATGCCTGGGAGCTCCTACCTTGGCGAACTTCTACTTCTGTCAAGATACATACAGACGTTACCTCAGTGAAGCCTTCCCACAAGCTCCAGGATAGAACGAACTGCTTTTTCAGTTTCCAAGCACCCTTTCTTAAACCTGTATTAAAGCACCTAACACAGTGTTCGTGGCTACATTCCCAGTACACGGAAAAATGCCTAGCATATAGTACATGGTCAATAAATATTGGTTGAACAAATGAATTGCCTTTAATGACTTCTGCACCTTCTGTCTTTATAGATATTGAATTCCTTAAAAATAGTGTATATATCCAATTTGCTAAAAATGCTAAACTCTGCTTCTCCATCTGCCTATGTCTCTGCCTCTCTCTCTTTCTCTCTCTGTGACTATCATAAATAAATAAAAATTTAAAAAAAAGCTAAACTAATACTATTAAATCCTAATCTACTTCCTATCATAATCCTTGACAAGACCTAGACCTCAAAGATGGAAGGGGATAAATGAGCATGTCCGTGTCCACTCTTTTCCCAAATCACTATTTTGTCAAACCTTCTCATTTCTCATTCTGTTCATTCAAGTGTGGGGCTTAGCAGGGAGTGAGAATTAGGGGGGAAGGCAGTTAAAATGACCTTATTTCATGGGTACAGTTGTAGTCTAGCTTTAAGGACCTCAGAAAAGTAGGCTTCCACATGTTGGCTTTTTCTCTCATGAGAAATTTTGTGGGCACTTCTGTGATGTGTGAATGCCTTAGTTCAGGCTGCTATGACAAAGTACCAGGGAATTTTAAACAGTAAACATTTATTGTTCACAGTTCTGGAGGCCAGAAAGTCTAAGCTCAAGGCGGTGGTAGATGCAGTGTCTGGTTAGAGTTTGCTGCCTGGTTCACTTTCTCTCCGGGACCTCATGAGGCGAGAGTGCAAGAGTGCTCTCTGAAAGTCCCCTTTATAAGGGCATGGATAAAGGGGTTCCTGGGTGGCTCAGTGGTTGAGCATCTGCCTTTGGCTCAGGGCATGATCCCGGGGTCCTGGGATCAAGCCCCACATCAGGCTCCCCGCAGGAAGCCTGCTTCTCCCTCAGCCTGTGTCTCTGCCTCTCTCTCCGTGTCTCGTGAATAAATAAATAAAATCCTATAAGGGTATGGATCCCATTTATGAGGGTTACATCTTCATGATCTAATCATCTCCTTAAAGTCTTACCTCTTAGTAGACAGTGGGGGCTAAAATTTCAAAATCTGACTTTTGGGGGACACATATAATCAGGCCATTGCAGGGGATATGCTTTGCAACATTCTGGGGTTCCATATGTTCTCTAGCTCACTACCTCTCAAATCATTTTTCAGAGCCCGTCTGGCAGTAAACCCTGGCCTCTTGTGGAGAAAGGGAGACATGCACAGTCCTCCAGTAACCCTCGCCAAAGAATTTATCACTATTAATCTTCCTCATCTATCCGTCCACTTAGATGATGAAGATGGGCAACAAACACCTTTCTGTTATTTTTGGCCACAGGTCTACTCAAAAGCTTCCATTTAGCACTTGCAATCACTTCTTTTCCTGCTTGTTTTAACTTTTACTATCCAACCACTTTTCCGACTTTTATAGGGTTGTAAAATACCTTATATAAAGATTAAGTGAATAATTAATACATGGATACATGAAAGGATGGTTGGGAGAATGGCTATATGAAGGAATATACCTTGGTGAGTTTGAAGAAATGCAAATATTCCATATCTAAATCCTTTTGAGAGAGTCACTGAAGCATCTGCAGTGGGGGGTACGGTTGAGGCCATTCAGGAGAAGAGGACTAATGGGAAGAGGATCATGATCATCTAGCCTGAGTTCCCATGCACACAGGCTCATGCACACTGTGTCCCTCAGTACAGGACGCATCAAGCGTCTGCTTTACAAGTGGTCAGAATGCAAGAAGACAGGATTCCTACCTCAGTCTAATGACTGAATCTGTGCGATTCTTACTTGAGTAGAGGAAAGGTTCAAGACTTGAGATTTGAAATTAGGCAGAAACGAGCCTGGAATGTCAGCACTCTAGGACATTTCATCTACATTATGGGTTAAGATACTATTTGGGGCTAGTGTTAATATAAGTTATAATTCCATACTCTTTTATTATTTGCTACTTGTTTGTTGAACTGACTCAAATGTACTGTTAGGAAAACATTTCCCACTGTCATTTTATGTTTTATTTATAGGAAGTAAATGTCTCCTTTCCATGGACAAAAGCATGACAAGGTCTATGACTTTTTTTCTGGCTCCCTCTTATATAACAGCAGTCCTAGGATCACTTTAAGTAACAGTGTTAGCATTTTCAGCCTGAAATATTAATCAAAACTTCACATCTGAGTTAGCAGAAGTTGCTGTTTTTTTCTTCCACAGTCTGGGTCAGGTTTTGGCTTGAGTTCTGCAGTTGGGGAAGGAAAGCATACTATTTTTCTCCTGAGTAGTCTTACTTCTCCCTCCCCTTTCTAACTGTGATTTAACTGGTATGTCACATCTGGGTACTAGGAGGATGAAGAAAGGAAAGCTGATAAGGAGATAGGTCAGTTCTTATTCAGCTGGTGCTCATGGCTGTCTTGTGAGGCAGGTGGCTAAAGCTAGATACCCTGCATCAGCCAGGCTAATGTTATCTCTGATGCAGAAGTTTTCTTTTTTTTTAATAATAATAAATTTATTTTTATTGGTGTTCAATTTGCCAACATACAGAATAACACCCAGTGCTCATCCTGTCAAGTGCCCCCCTCAGTGCCTGTCACCCATTCACCCCCACCCCCTGCTCTCCTCCCCTTCCACCACCCCTAGTTCATTTCCCAGAGTTAGGAGTCTTCATGTTCTGTCTCCCTTTCTGATATTTCCTACCCATTTCTTCTCCCTTTCCTTCTATTCCCTTTCACTATTATTTATATTCCCCAAATGAATGAGACCATATAATGTTTGTCCTTCTCCGATTGACTTACTTCACTCAGCATCATACCCTCCAGTTCCATCCACGTTGAAGCAAATGGTGGGTATTTGTCATTTCTAATGGCTGAGGAATATTCCATTGTATACATAGACCACATCTTCTTTATCCATTCATCTTTCAATGGACACCGAGGCTCCTTCCACAGTTTGGCTATTGTGGACATTGCTGCTATAAACATCGGGGTGATGATGCAGAGGTTTTCATTGGCTTCTTGGGTTTAACTGTTGACTCTCCACCTCTTGCAGTTGTCTTAGCCTGATGAGATGCAACTCAATTCAACTACCTTGTGTTTCTTGCCTCTGCACTTTGCCCTACAGCAACAGACTTCCAGCCTCCTTTGGTTCAAGTCTCAGGATTCAGATAGGCCTATTGGACCAGGCCCAAGACAACCTCTTAGGTTATGGCCTTCTATAAACCTGTGCCTATAAACTCTGGGAATGAACACTTAATTCAATGGGGAGCATTCTCTTGGCCCCACTTCCAAATCTATATATATATATTTTTTTTTTCTATTAAGATTTCCTGAGCCAAACTCTACCCCAGACTTGGTAAGATTTCCTGAGCCAAACTCTACCCCTTTGCTTCCCCAGGTGTAGTCAGGCATTAGCCCCCAAATGCAGGAAGCCCATTTTGGTACTATGTAGGAGATCCTCTTTAAACTCTCTTTACTAGGTTTACAGTGGAAAAGAGCAACACTTACTCTCCTCTCAAAGTGATAATCAAAATCCTACAGCTGTTTGTTGTAGAAGTCTCATTTTCAAACTTTTCCCCTCATAATTTGTCTGGTTAGAAGCCACCAAGAGGCCTGAAATGGACAATTTTCCCTGAATTTCCTATGAAAATCTGCACATGGAACTTTGGCTTTGGAATTTTTCATCTATATTCTATCTGGGAGATTTCCTAGAAACCCTGTTTCTAACATGTTGTTATATAGTGAATCGATATGTTCAAGGTTTAAACCACACATTCAGTTTGAACTTTTAGAGCTTAAATTATTTGTAAGTTAGAAATATTCTATGTTTGGAAAGGTAGCCATATTTTTACTATGTTTGCCATTCTTAGTTGCATTTGTGGTTCTATTTTTTTTTTCTTTTTGAAATGAGGCTTCCCAGTATCCATTCATTTAGTTAATTCAAGTTAATTCAACTCATAATGATGAGATGAAGTGGAAGGCATTACATGCTTTGACTTGTGAATTCTCTCTATAAGTTTTTTTCCTTTGCCTTTTCAGTTTCTTTGAGAATTCAAGAGCCAGCAGGCCATAAGCAGCTGTGTAGCTTTTCATCTGAACGAAAATCTTAAACTACTGAATGAAAATTTGTTGTTGTTCTTGTTGTTGTTTTTATAAACTCCCTTCATACAGCTTCAGTAAACTGAATTAGCCTATTTCATTACATAGAAATTCCCTCTGATGAGTGACATAGCTCCTAATGAATAAAACTGTAAACAATTCCATAAAGCAACTTGCTAAAAATCTAAACTATTTATCTGTTTCAACAACCAATGGGCACATGGCCAGAGGAGATTGTATCTGCTCTCTTTCCCTATCGTCCGAAGATTTAGTTGTGGAAATCTTCATCAAAGTACCATTTTCCCCCTCACTTGAAAAAATTACTTCTCATATTTATATGGAAGAATTATATACAAAAAAGAAATCAGATAGAATTAGTTCCATCAGATTTAAGGTATATCAGAATACGATAGCAGTTAAAACAGAAGAGTCCTGGCACAGGAATAAACTACCTGATAAATGAACATTTAAAAAGGCCAGGACATTGGGCGTGTGGGTGGCTCAGTGGTTGAGCTTCTGCCTTTGGCTCAGGGCATGATCTTGGGGTTCGGGATAGAGTTCCACATTGGGCTTTTTGCAGGGAACCTGTTTCACCCTTTGCCTATGTCTCAGTGTTTCTCATAAATAAATAAATAAAATCTTTAAAAAAAAAGGCCAAGATACTTTTAAATTAATTTAAATTTACATGATAAAGATGTCATTTTAAGCCAAAGATTATCTACTGAATAATGCTGGGACAACTATCTATTAGTTTGAGGAAGCACCACACACACACATGTACATAAAACATACTGGATGGACATATCTTTAGTATTTTATTTAACAATAAATTCTAATTAAGTCAAGACTTAACACTGAAAGATGAAAATAAGATCTATTACTGGACTAGCATATGAATTTTTATTTTATTTTGCACATGAATTTTTTAAAAGAATGTTAAAATATTGGAATAGGGATTGCCTTTATAAGCATGACAGAAAAATATAAAAAAGCATTTATGAAACAAAGATAAATAAGTCTACATAAAAATGCTAAAACTTCTCAATAGTAAAATTTATATCAATAGAAAAAAAATAAAGAGAATAGTAATTGGGAAATATGTGTAACACATGATCAGACAAAGTAGCTATTTTAGATGTATACCAAGAAAACTCCCAAATCAGGAAGGAAAGCCTAAAAACTGAATAGAAATCCAGGCAATGGGGTATAAAAAGGCAGTTTTCTAGAAATAAAATCCAAATAACCCTAAATATATAAAAAGAGGATCAACCTCATGTTAATAAAAACCAAATTAAAACAGTGGGATTTTTTTTTCACTATTGAGATGAGCAAAAATAAAACGAATGGATATATTTAGCACTGGTAAGAGTATGGGAATAGACATTGTAATATGCTATTGATGGATATGCTAGAAATCTTTCAAAAGCAGCATGGTAATGCCTATCAAAATCATAAATATAAATCACCTTCGACTCAGTGTTTGCAGTTTAGATTGCTCAATGATCCATTTTTAGAAATGTAATCTAGAAATATATTTGTGTATAAAGATGTTTACTTTAATGTTGGCAATAACTATGCTGGGGAAAACAAATGCTCATCAATAATGGATCAGATTTAAATTCTTATAGTCCTCCAATGGAATATTCTGAAGCAACATGGAATAACAGAATACAGGAGAGGGTAGGCCCAAATGTGCAAAAAAAATATGGTTCAAAAATACCAAAGGATTAACATCATATTGCTAATGGTGGCTCACACTGGAGACAGGGCCAAAGGAGGGGGGATGATTTATTTTTACTTTGTGCATTTCTGTAAGTTAATTACTTTTTTGCAAGTATTTAAGGACCTTTTGCAAGTGTCACTATCATAATAAAAATCATATTTAACATAAAGAAACAGGTAGAGAGAAGGCTTGGCAAAAACAATGGCTAGATTTAAATAGAGCACAGCATGTATAACATAGTACTGTGTGATGCTCTATAATTGAAATTATGGAAGCCTATTCAAAAAACCTTGGCCTGACATGAAATAAACTGCGTAGTCAGCAGTTGGCTCAACTAGTCACAGGCCAGGATGGAATAACACCTTTCCCTCTTTATCCAGGAAGGATTAGTCCTGGTGAACAAATTCCTTCTTTTTTATCCAGTCTGAGAATACCAGGTCTTGCTGAAAACAATTCACTCTAATTTTGAAACTAGGAGGCCTGCATGTGAATACTTGTAGAACTAATTGTTATGCTTTGTGACATACTTTAACGATTATTGGTTCCACTATTTATCTTCCAAGGCTGCTGGGGATGTTATGTGAAATAATAAATGTGAAAATGTTGTCAAAGGGTACATTCGAGGTAATTATTATTGTTCAAGTGTTGGCTTAAGGCACAAAAACATCACCATAAGTAATAACCATGAGTCTTAAAAATTGTAGCTATTAAATTAAAATCAGGATATACTGCTTTTGCCCTCTCAAACTGACAAAGCTTTTTAAGAAGAAAAAATCCTTGATAAATGCAGTGTTGTGGAGGAGTAAAATTGGTTGTCTCTCTGGAAGGCAACTTGGAAATATATGTTAACATGTTTTAAAATAAGCAAATCCATTGAACCAGTAATTCCCTTTCTAAGAATATATCTCGAGGAAATAATGTATAAGTACTCCATCCCAGCATAATTACAAGATAGCGACAAATTAGAAATGATATAATAGCCAACAACAGGAGACTGGTTAAATAATTATGGTGTTCCATGTAGTCATTAAAAATAATTCTGCAGGAAATTAGAAAATTCACATGAAATATTATTAAATAAAAAGCTTAAACAATGCATGTACAGTATGATTCAATTTTTCTGAAAATTTTGCTTTAGCGATAAATAATGAGGTTGAGATGAGTAAAATAACGTATCCATCTTAACAATGCCACGGAGATGGATCTAGTTGACTTCCAAGCAAACACACATGCATGCACACAACAAATAAAATGTCCGTGATGAAGACAATTTAACCCAACATTTACTATGTGAGGAAGAAAATTTGCATGTCACATCTAAGCAAATCTAATAAAAACCATATACGTTGACTATATGATTCCAAAGAGAATAAACTAAGGTTCAGGGAGACTAAGTATCTTATCCATAAAGACGAAACAAGACAAAAGTGACCGTGTACCTCCCTTCTTCTCGATAGCAAAATCCCTCTATCTATAGAGTTTCACGTATGATTAAAGACCTCCCAGCTAAGCCTACACACAGATCATATGAGCACCTGAAATCTGGTGACTCGGTCACTCCTCCAGTTGCCTGAGTCAATAGGGGAAAGGCACTTAGAGAAGGACATACTCAGCAGGGTATCAGAGATTGTAATTCTAGCGATGGACAAAGAGAGACATCAATGCAACATTTGAACTCAGGATGGACCTTGGATGACAAGAAGCAGATAAACTAAAGCAAGAAAGGTTTAGCTATTGGGAAGAATTTCCATAACAATGAAAGAAACTAATGAGTTTCACAAAATGGAAAATAACAAAAACAACAACAAAAAACTTCCCAGCCCCAGGCTTTCCCAGAAAAACACACTCAAACTAAAAAATGGCTTTAGGTCAAAGATGAAATCCAGGGCAGAAGAATAATATGCTCTATTCAGAAATAATAAATAATAATAGTGTAGCTCTTAGGCAACATCTGTTAAATAATAAAGTTCTAAAAACATTAAGGACAAAATAAAATAAAATAAAATAAAATAAAATAAAATAAAATAAAATAAAATAAAATAAAATAAAATAAAATAAAATAAAATAAAAATATTAAGGGCATCTCAACCATGGCAACCTTACCTGGGAAGCAAAGTATAGTCTATTTTGTCTAATAGAATTACAATCAAATACACAGAATGCTCACTGAGGTCTTAAGGGAATTACATCATTTTATGCCCCAAGTGACAGAAACCAGTACAAAATGAAAAGAGACCTAAGGCACCAAATTACTATGGTCAGTAAGTGAGCCATGGAAGCTATTCAGTTACAGACACGAGCTACTTTTTACAGAAAAAGAAGGATGGTCAGAGGAGAAACCAAGAGCTCAAAGAGGTATGTGATGACCTGCAGAAGATCATTCAGAAGAAGGTACTGGACCCTGATCAAGGAACTGAAATCACTGCAAACCAGTGGCTGCTATTTGCCTTCAGTCTCTACGATAGAGGGAGGCACAATTTCTAATTTGTGCATAGATCATGTCATGAATCCTACGTAATGAGGACAGCGAGCAATACCATGCTTGTTTGGGGGTCTCATGTGCTTTGCATAACTGGGATCATGGGGAGAAGGAATCCTAGAATAACATTCTCTCGGAGACCAGAAAGTGAAGCCGCAGCAGAAAGCCCGACACCCTTTGTACATGCTCAGTACTACAAAGGAGCATGATGGGAGAGGAGTCCAGAGGACCTCCTACAGGCACATGTGAAAGACCTTCTGGAGACTCCCAGAAATACTGGAGAGAGGACCTGTATTTTGAGGGCGAGTGAGGACCTGCCATCGGCAATTTTCGCATCAAAACAATAAAAGTGATGTTACACATTAAAGTGACTCTACATATGTTCAGGCTAGTGAGACAAAAGTTACGCGTGTTTTCATATCTACCACATAAATAGAATTTTGCAGTTGATGAGCATGGAGGGTCCCAAGTAGAAAAAGATAGTTAAAGGTCTGACCTTGATACTTCTTCCTACATTCTGCGTAGCGAGACTCCAATCACTAGGAAACTAGATCAATCTATGAATTCTACTGTTCTTTTGAGTATGTGACTCTTTTTTTAGTTATTAATTGGTGTGTAATGGCAACACTAAGCAGCTTAAAAAATAATCTTGGTATTGTGTCTCACAGTTCTTTGGGTTGCTTGGGCACAGAAGGGCAATTTTTTCACAAGTCTCACTTGGAGCATCTTATATAGATGTCATCAGACGATGGGTAAAGCCAAAGTCAACTGGAGGCTTGACTGGGACCCTGGGAGAAATGGCCTCTCTTCTGCATATAGTCTCAGGGGCATCTTCCTTCATTCTGGATCACTTCAAGAGTCACTCACTCTAGAGGGGTGTCTGGACTTCTCATATGACATCTCTGTGTTCCCCAAAGCACAAAGGTGGAAACCACGAGGCCACCTAGAAGATTAGTCAGAGCACTGGCACAACATTATTTCACACACATTCTGGTGATAAAAGTGAGTCACACAGCCAGCTCTGATTCCATGTAGGAGGGGGCTAATCAAGGGCAAGGATCCAGAAGGGGTTCTCTGTGAGTTGACCTTGGAGATCAGCTGCCTCACAGGATAGGAGCTGTTACCTGCCTGGCATGACACTAGGGCTAGGCATATGATAGTGAGCGAACTCATAGGAGTGTAGCGTGCTGCCTTCCAGGAGCCTACAGTATGTGTAGGAGGGGAGATAAACACCAATCCAGAAAAAGTCCACTATAGCAATTGCTCCAAAGGGGAAGTACTGTTGTGCTTAGGAGGATATTTATGCTAATCAAGGAGATCAGAGAAGGCTTCCTTGGGGAAACAACCCTAAGTCAGAAGGGCGAGGTGGGAGTCATGAGCCACAAAACTAGGTGATGGCATAGCCAGCAAGAGGACAGAGCCCAAGTAAAAGCCAAGGCCCACCATTTACATCGACGTGGATGGAACTGGAGGGTAATATGCTGAGTGAAATAAGTCAATCAGAGAAAGACACGTATCCTATGGTTTCATTCATATGTGGAATATAAGAACTAGTGAAAGGGAGCAAGGGGAACTGAGTGGGGAAACATTAGAGAGGAAGACAGCCCATGAGAGACCTTTAATTCTGAGAAACAAAGGGTTGTGGAAGGCAAGGTGGGTGGGGGACGGGGTCACTGGGGGACGGCCACTGAGGAGGGCACGTGATGAGATGAGCTCTGGGTATTATACTATATGTTGGCAAATTGAATGTAAGTTGAAAATAAGTAAAATAAAGTATATAACATGATGATTTGAATATAAAATAAAAAGCCAAGGCAGGTACCAGACATGGCGGCAGAGTTGGGGGTGTAGGGGGACAACGAGGGTGTAGCTGAGAGAGTGTGTGAGACAGCATGGCATGAGAGCAAGCTGCAGAGGTAGATGGGAGCCTTGCTTTGTCTTCATTTTGGAGCAGCGGGAAGCCACTGAAAGGTTTCCAAAGTATGAGCTGGCGGGATGAGTCTTGCATTTTGAAAAGACCTCTGGCTGCAAAGTGGAGGCCAGATGGAAGAGAGCACATCAGAGAGGACTTGGTTGTACCGAGGAGGATATTGCGACCCTGCAGGTGGGAGGTGAGCTTCGGCCTGTAAGTCATCAATCTTGGCGGGGTGGGGGCGGGGGGCTGGATTCATGACCAACAGGCACTCACGGAATTGCTTTCATTTCTTTTCTAATCAGTTTTCTGGCTTCTATTTTCTTCTTACTCAGGTAAAAGCGATTCTGGATTCAAAACAACTCACAGGAAAGGGTGATCGAAACCAATCAAATGAAGTAAAGAATATCGTATAAGGCTGGCAAGACCAGAAGAGCCAAACCTGACTCACTTTCAAGTCTCAGTGCTTTCAGAGTCATCACCCCCACTATGAATCCTCCTGGAATTTCCAGGAAGGCAAGCGGTGATGCCTTCGGTTTCTTTGAAGTCTTAAACCTTCTTATCCATTTACTTACTCTTCCAAACAAATGTGTTCCTTAGTACAGAGTGACACAGACATGGTCCAAACACTTTCTCTGCTGGTTCAACTTAGGTACGTTCATGAGCCTCTCTGAACTTCAATATTTTTTGTCTAATAGCAAAATAAGGAGCTTCACCGTGTATGTTCAACATGTTGCAAGAAGTCAATGGGATGACGCATTCAAAACGCTTAGCCCATTGCAGTACATCCTACTGGTTACAAGATACATTTTGAAGCCAAATCCATCTTGGCTCAATTCCCAGCTCTGCCATTTATTAGCTCTATGGCCTTGAGCAAGTTATTTGCTATATTGAAGCATCAATTTTTTTTTCTTATTTGTAAAATGCATATAAACATACTATCACTTCACAGGGTTTTTATGAGGACTACTTGACAAAAGCCAGACACGGTACTTAATAGAGTAGCTGGCATACGGCCAACATTTAATAACTGGTAACTGCTATTATTATAAAAATTATTAGCACTCAATAAATTTAATTCAGTTCGTATTTTCCCCTTCACTGGGACTCCTTCCCCCATTAATTGTCTTCTCCTAAGTGCCAGCCATTTCCCTTATAGGCTGTGGATTCTCTTCCCCCTCTCTTCTTCTTCTTTCCTTTCTTCTCTCTCTCAAAATTTGTGACATAAATGAGACAAACATCTAAAAATTTAGAAAGTCCATTTTGGAAAAAAGTAAATTGCTGGAAAACGGGAAAAGAAGTCACAGTTTAACAAACATCAAACTAATTTAATTCTTAATATAAGACTAGAGTTTTATAAATCCCCCTACCCCATCTGTTCTCAGCGGACATTCCAAAAACTTGGTACTAAAAATCCACACGCGGTCTTCCATGCATAGTTTGCTGACAGCCTATCAACCATGAGATAGAGATGACTGCAATTTTTATGGAGTTCATACCACCCTTGAATTTATTCTAGGTTCAGATATTGCTATTTTATACTCTAAAAACAAAACACCCTTCTCTCCTACATGGTACTTTGGGTTAGTGTCTAAGTCCTGTAGTGAACAAACCTGTCTTGTAAAGTGTAATGAAAATGTGAGCATGAGCCAGTTCTTCTTTTACTTTCCCTCTCGTATTAGGAGTAGAAGTGACACTTTCCAATACCAAACATATTTTTCTTTCGTTATGAAAGAATAGCTGTTTCTGATATACAGTGGCCAGAAGGCAACCCTCAGAGAACCTCGGTTTACTGCTAGAATTGGTGGAAACTGTGAGAAAATGATCAAAATATTTTAAATGCACAGTCAGGGCAAAATAACTTTTCTTTTCATACATCAACGGTAATTATATTGTCTCACCTTTATGAAAACTTACCAGCTCAGGTTTTGAGATGCCTTTGTCATCTTTGTGTGTTCCTGTTAAACATTTTTATCCCATGGAACATGCTGCTATGACTGACCTCTGGGAAAATACCTGATTTTATGAAGTGGGCTTGTTCTATGCACTTTTATTTGTGCAATTATAATTTTATTCAGCTCTGTTTATATTTGTACCAAACTGGAAGACTTAATAGACTAAAACACAAAATGACCTTATCTGCAATGTTCTGCAGGAATACAGTAACTCATATTCTGTGGGACAATATTCTCGTATACGGAAGAGTTCCCAATAATTATTGGGCAACAGCTGTTCTTTTATCCCTCTTAAATATTGTCAGCCATATTTGGAGTGAACCAATTAGGCCTCATGAAGTACTACAGCCAAGAAAGGGTCTTTAACAGGGGTAATATTTAAATGATGTAATTTCATGATTAAGTACAATGTTAAATTTATGTAGCCCTGTCCATGTGATTAAAATTCCTTTTACTTATGATGGCTTACATGAAACAAAACCTCATTAACTCAGTCTCTTCATTTAGAATGTATGATAATTGAAGGGAAAAGAGGCTTGAGATTATATTCAAAGTTACATGCGAAGAAATCTTTTGCTGAGTGAAGGAAATGGGGAAAGGTTTGCTTTTTTAAAGAAATTATTATAACAATCATTTCACAATATATAAAAATATTAAACCATCATATCATACATCGAAACACATATAATGCTATATGTCAACTATACCTCAGTAAAAAATGTTTAAGTAAAACAAAATTTGAGAAGCCAAATTATTTCTAATTATACAGTTGCATTGTTGCATTTAGCTGCATGATTATGTTAATTAATACATACTGGCTGCTGTTACCGTAATGGAAACTGTTCTGCGTATTTTATTTATGTAATCATATCTGGACCTTATGATGTAGGGATAATTAACTTCAGCTTACAAATTAAGAGATTTTTATTATTTCCACCAATTCTAAGGCCTTATACCAGGTCATTCTGCTAAGTCAGGAAGGGACCTTGCTCCTACTAATTCCCAAGTGCATCATTTTCCAACTATGTTCTAGGGTCTCCCATTTAAGAACGAGATTGCTACACTAATTAAGTCTAGAATTTTAAGCAGGACAATGAGTGCCTGTGCTTGGCATTGTTAGACATTTAAAAATAGTCTATACATTTGATTAGTTTATATCCACCTCCTTCTTCTCTTAATAAGTTCTAAAGAAGGCAATGACAGTATTTCTCATAAGCAGTATTGACATAGTTTAAAGAAAACCAGGCACATGGCTGGAGAATGTTCCCTTTTTACTTCTTCCTGCATAATTTTGCATGAAATCAACAGGGTCCTGTGTAAGATGTGGAACAAAGGTATTCCGATAAGGACAAAAGAATCTCTGAGAATCCAACCCAATTTCCCTTCTGCATAAAATTATCTCTAAAATGAAGCTAAAAATAACTTGCTCGTGTTAAAAAAAAAAAAACAAAAAACAAAAAAACAAAGTGGTTGTTGTTGGCATAGGACCCTTTAGCCACATTTTAATTATCCCTCAGCTCTACATGGAGTTTGTTTCTAACTCACAGGGAGATTTGTCAAAAAGTGTCAAGCAGATCCTCTGCACTATTTATTGAGAGCTCACACTGCCCACAGTATTATATAGACTGGGGACCATAAATAGGCTAGCATGAACGCCCGGTTAGTTTTTGCACATTGCTGACCAGGATAGGACATGGCTGCATCACGGTCAGTTCCTGGTACCACAAGAGCACTGACTTAATTTCCTCTGATGAGCAACATCCAAACCTTATATCTTATGAAATAATATATTTTCTCTAGGAATTCTGGGTTAACTTTCTCCAAAGCACACATTTTGTGAGTCATGAGCATTTGCAATTGACCATCAGAAAATACAACCTGCTGATGTGTATGTGAAATAATTGAAAAACAGAGTGATAATGGCATACTATAATCTCACTTAACTTAGATTCAACATAATGCCACAGAGTGCAATGACAAAAAGGGTCAAATCAACAACCCTTCCAGTGTTCTGTTCGACAACGTCTACTCTGAAAAGTATTGATCCAGGAAAACAGATCATCAAATAGGAAAGGGAGATGATAGCAAATTTGTAATGTTTGGAGAAACAAAGACAAAATAAAGAGACAATGGAAATTTCAAAAACAGTATATTATTTGTTTGGGAAAGAAAGGGTAGTTAAGTTTCTCTCCAAACTTCTTTGCTATTGAATGTTTGAAGGGTAACTCCCACTTTCTCAAAGACTCAATCAGACGAGGCCAACATAAGAGTAGGAGGGGCTATTAATCTCTAAACATGAATTTTACCTTCAAGGGAAGCTTGAAAAAGTAGAAAATTCCTGGGACTATAAAACTGGACTAATTTTAGATTAAATCTCCGATAAGGTATTATACTAGCTTATGACTTCTAAACATATATGTCATTGAAATGTAACATATTTTACCTTCATAAAGAATAAAATGATTCCTTCTCAGGAAGACTATTGCCAGGATTAGGTGTTAGGTGTGAGGTGTACTTAAGACATAAAATGTTTAGGATATAAAATATCCCCTTCTCCTTTGTCTTTGCACCCTTTTTCTAATATTGTATTTATTTTGAAGCAGTTTTTTATCAGCTGATTTTCTTGTGCATTAAGTATTAGTGTTGATGGTGTACATTCAGTTTAGGCATAGAGATTATTGATTTTTTTGGTAATATTCATTTCTATTAATATAATTTACTGTTTAAAACCAGAATATTCAGGCCAAATCCACTGTTTATATAAAGGTACATTTGCATAAGCCCAAGAGACAAGGAAGCACAAGTATTAAGACAGCCTATGACCATTTGTGGAGTGCAGAGAAATCATATCTCCCCCATTTGGAGAATAATGAAACTTTGGTTCAACATGGAAGCTAAAGGGGGAAATCAAATGTCCAAAACTATTCATGCTAGTTTTGATAAAAAGCAACTCAACAAGAAAAAAACATTGACAAAGTATGTGCATAGCTTGCACTTCAGATATAATTTAATTAAGTAATAAGGGTTCATGGGAACAAAGCATAATATAATAGTAAAGATGATGAGTCATTTAATCATTTCTAATGAAAGAAAGTAATAAAGAGAAGTCAGATTGGAAGTTGAGTTTATAGCAATCAGCTCTCTTTTCAATATAATGATGCTTTGAATAGTTACTATTCATGTTTGTTCACTCATTCACTTTACTAATTTCATTCATCTATTCATTCATCAAACAATTAGTGTGTATATACATTACAGGACAAATACCGAACTAGGTACATAGACAGTGAGGACTTTTTCTCCCCATTTTCTTTTTAATTTTTATTTTTTAAATATTTTATTTAAATTCAATTTGCCAACATATAGTATAACACCCAGTGACAATTAAAAGACATATATGGTCACCAGCCTCCTGAAATGTACAGTATGGTAGAAGAAACAGAAAACTAGGAAGTACACAACACACGACTGGAACTTTTTTCCCACCGTACTAGACATTTATAAAAAATAAACAGGGTACTGCGCTAAAGAATCATTGAGAGACATCATGCAAGTTGGAGTAGCAAGAAAGGCTTCTTCTGAAAAGATGCATTTGTACTGACTCCCAAAGGAGTCAAAAGAGCAAGTCATGTAAAACTATAGAAAATAAGCATTTCAACCAAATGGAGGAGGAAGTGTCAAACTTGGCAAGTTAGAAAAATACCAGATACCAGAATGGCTTGAGATTAATAAACAAGGTAGAAACTGCTAGGAGAGAAATTTGGAGAGCCAGGCACTTCCCTCAGGATCCTTTTGACTATCTTGTGAAAAATGAGTGGGGCTAGAAGGGGTGTGTGGAAACAGGAAGGTGTTAGAAGCTTCCAGAAGTGTCCGCCCGAGAAATGGTGGCGATGTGAACTAGGGTAGAGAAGGTGGAGCCATATTTAAGTTACAACAACCTTTTGCTCGCCAAACAAAGAGGTTTTAGGGATTCAGAGGAAGAGAAATCAAGATGCTGTCCTTGTTTTCACGTTGAACAAATGAAAGGGTAAGGTTTTGCTTGTTTAAATGCTAGTGACCAACAAAGAGACAATTAGGGTAAGAATGAATTAAGGGCTTCTTTTGGACATCTCTGGTTTCATATCCATGTTGTTATACCCCACATGGGTTTCCTCAAACTGCACGTTGCTTTTTGTGGTGACTGAGGATAAAAGCAGCCACGTGACTTTTGGAAAAATGAATCGCATTCAGGAAATTGGGGTTTGTTTGTTTTTCTTTTAATATTTGGCCTGAAATGTTGGGACATAGTCCATCTAATTGGCCAGAATGCCAATGAAGCTACTGATTTGATTTATGGAGTAGAATTCTTCATAAACCAAGTTAGGAAATTAGATACAGACAAATATATATGCCTGGAGTTCACAGAAGTCTTATTAATAAAGCCAGAGGTCACTATTAATACTGGAGAACATTGGAAGTAGCTGTGGAATGGGGTAAAACAAACAAACAAACAAACAAAAAACAAAACTTTATTAGACAAAAAGTCAAAATACATAGGAATAGATCCAAACCTCTTTACTTCTAAGACCCGTATCTCCTCAATCTTGGTTTCCTTACTTATAAGAGGAGCCTGTTTCATTGGGTTGTTTTAAGGACTGAATGAGATAATGATACAGAGTATGTAAAAATGCTAAAGAGCAGCAGAGATTTAAGATAATTCACTGGAGCAATGCTCTGTGTTCTATCAAATCTGTGGCCCTGAAGAGACAAATCCTATCACTGTAGTATCTTTCTTACGTCATTTGGCCAACATGATCTTAACTTGTAGTTTCAAAGGAAATATTGCAGACCACAGTCTTTTTCATTTTTGAATTGTATTTATTCCAAAGTTCTGATAAATTGATAATTATCCCGTGTTTTCAAGCACTTTCTCTTTTACTGAAGCTTTCTTAGTTCTGTGCTCTACTGAAATGAGTAGACTTCTCTCTTTTTTTAAGATTTTATTTACTTATTCATGAGAGACACATATATATATAGAGAGAGGCAGAGACACAGACGAGGGAGAAGCAAACTCCCTGCAGGGAGCCTGATGCAGGACTTGATCCTGGGTCTCCAGGATCACACCCTGGGCTAAAGGCAGGTACTAAACTGCTGAGCCACCCAGGGATCTCCTGAAATGAGTAGGCTTATGAAGAGAATCTCATTTTAAATATTTGCACAGAGAACTAAATTTTTAGGAATAGTTTTGGGGCATGGAGAAGAAAATGATGGAATGTGTTGACATACAGAATTGTTCTATCAGAGGTGCCTTTAGCACTTTGGTATGAACTCATGATAATATCATTTTAGCAGGGTAAACAGATGGTAAACATTACCAAGGAAAAACAAAGACAAAGCAAACTGTCTGCTGATACTCAGGGTTCATGGTCTATGTACCTGACCTATGTCATCTAGGAGCAGGATACTCATTATGCTCGAGAATCCTGATTTTAAATTCAGAGACATTAGATGATTTCAACAGGAGAAAGAGAACAATGTGATGACAACAAAACAAAACAAACAAAAAGAAAACAAAACAAAAAAAAAACAAAACAAACAGAATGCTTATTGTTTTATGCAAAATTAACTGAGACTATTTTCATTTTGAGTAAACTAAGCCTGGATAAATAACCAGTTAACAAGCTCAAACAGGATATTAACAAAAGTAATATTGGCTGAATTCTTCTAAGGCTCCACACAGTGTCCTGTTTCAAGGGTCCAAATTTTGAAAGGCACGTTGGCATTACCTTTTCCAAGTTCTGATGTTCTTTTTTTTTGGGGGGGGGGGATAGAGAGATAGCAAATGGTGTCTACAACAAAAAGGTTCCTTTCTTATTGACTCTACTAACATCAGAGGCGGGTAGCAAGGAAGGAGAAAGAAAGGAAGGTATAAGGAACATTTTATCAGGAAAATGCCCTGTTTGATCTAGAAACAGGTGATAGGGATTTAGTTGTTCAGTTCCTCTCATGTTCTATAGCTGTTGAGAATGGTTTATTTTTTTTTAAGATTTTATTTATTTATTCATGAGAGACAGAGAGAGAGAGGCAGAGACATAGGCAGAGGGAGAAGCAGTCTCCATGCAGGGAGCCTGATGTGGGACTCGATCGTGGGTCTCCAGGACCACACCCTGGGCCAAAGGCAGATGCCCAACTGCTGAGCCATCCAGGGATCCCCTGAGAATGGTTTAAACCATGTTGCCCTCTGCCCAATCTTCCCTTACTCTATTTGCTTATTGTCACCCTCCAACCCTAAAGTTACACACACTGCCTAAAGGAAAAGGCTACAAACACTGATGTATCACTTAAAAATGGTTATGATGATACTTAAAGGAGCTGGAGTGCATTATAATTAATTTTACTTGTAGAATTCTGATGGGATGCTGAGAAGGATTAATGACATCTACAGTTTTCGACAAAAATCACATGGGTCAACTATATTCCATAACAATTCTCAAAGCTGAAGTCCAGCATGCCTCAAAGGAAGAGAAAGAACATTTAAATGGATATAATGCAAACCTATGCAATATGGTGCTGTGCAAATTCTCGAGAAGTGATAAAATGGAACCCCTATCACCTAAGACTGTCTCTGGATAGGGCTCAGCTCTGAGCTCTGCTGGACCATATGCTAATTCTAGGTTTAATGTTTTGAGGAATTGTCATAATGTTTTCCATTTCCATTTCCATTTCCAAAATAGCTGCGCCATTTTGGATTCCTATCCGCAGGGTACAAGAATTCCAATTTCTTTACATTTTCATCATTATTATTTTCTGCTTTTCAGATACTAATTTGTATCTCATTGTGGTTTTGATTTACATTTCCCTAATGACTACTGGTGTTAAGTATCTTTTTGGATGCTTGCTTTGGTCATTTCTATATCTTGTTTGGATAAATGTCTTTTCAGATTCTTTGCCTATTATTTCTTAATCAGGTTGTTTGTTGTATTGTTGAATTGAAGGAATTCTTTTTTTAAATTTTTTTAGTTTCATTTATTTATTTGAGAGAGAGAGAGGCATGAGTCAGAGAGAGAGAGTGCATGAGCAGAGAGGAGGGGCAGAGACAAGCAGACTCCCTACTAAGCAGAGGGCCTGCCGTGGGGCTCGATCCCAGACACTGGGATCATGACCTGAGCCAAAAGCAGACACGTAACTGACTGAGCCACCCAGGCACTCAGAACTGTAGGAATACTTATATGTTCTGAGCATCAATCACTTATCATATATATGACTTGTAAATATTTTTCACCATTCTGTGATATCAGTGGTTTATAATAGCTTTGAATATATGTTGATAGTTATGTCATAGATAATGCAAAAAAATACATTAAGTAGAATGCTATTCATCTATACTTCAACTTCCTTGAGGCGACAAACATTTCATTCTCCAGGTAAGAAGAGTGTCAACACTACACATGGGTCTCCTCTTTCTTGCCTTACACTCCTCTCTTTGGGAAGAGGACTGATTTATTTGATTGATGAATCAGTGAGGATCTAACATCCATCACTCGTTTGGCTGGAGCCAATGATTTAAAAGTCATACACAATGTTTTCACTCTGTCCCTCCTATTAGAGAAATCAACATTTCTGATAGTCATGTTTTCACTTCAGGTGTGTATAAACTTCAGAGGAAGTAGTAATAAGCCTCATTTTTTCATTATATACAAAACAATTGTTTCCAATCTAGCTTTAATGGGCAATAAAGTCGATATTTTGATCTGTACCTGATGACTCTTTCTGTTTCTCGCTTGTTTCAGGATCCAGATGGGAAAGGGATGTGATTAATTATCACACTCAAAATCCCCAACAAGGAATACTGAAGTAAGGCTTTTTTGCTATACTTGCCTCATTATCCCAGTCTCACTGCTGCTGATGCTAGGTTTCCTGCAAATTTTTATCAGTATCAATGTCACATACAAACAAATAATCCCTGCCATTTCAAATGTTCAAGCTGACTCCTGATAATTTTATATCAGGTACTCTGTGGAGAAGATTCCCACAACAGATGGAGAGCTAGACTAGTTGATGACGATGGAGTTATTTTTCTACATAAGTTTATTGAATTCTATTAAATGACAATTAAAATTGCAATCACCAGCCAGGAATTCAGGGATTCTCTGGGCTTCTTATTGGAGAGAGAGAGGGAGAGAGAGAGAGAGAGAGAGAGAGAGAGAGAGGAAGGGAGGCATAATATACATATATGTCTTCATTTATTTAAAGATTTAGTGTATTTTTAAAAGCTTTAGTGTTAAATTCCTATTAAAAATATCAATTAAAATCATTATTATTTAGTATACTATAATAATTAAAAAGGTTGGAAGAGTAAAGGGAAAAAATACAAAATCAGAGATCAAGAGGTTGGGTATTATTAATAGACTGTGATGCTATTTGTGGCCTTAAAAAAAAGTGAGGAGAACAGTTTCTGAAATGGGAAGAAACCAAGACTTGTACTATGTTTGGTTGACTTCCTTATCCCCAGATATTCACACGGTGCCTAGAACCAAGATGAAGCTCATTCATTCATGAATTCTTTCATTCATTTAAAAATCTGTATTTGTATCCTGGCAAGGGCCAGGTGCTTTGCTAGGCCTTGCAGATAATAGGGTGAAAAGAAACAGACATGATCTTGCCCTTATAGAGCTCACATAGGCATAAATCAGATAATTACAAAGCCAAACAGAGGGGCAGCCCAGTGGCTCAGCAGTTTAGCACCGTCTTCAGCCCAGGGAGTAGTCCTGGAGACTCAGGATCAAGTCCAACATCGGGCTCCTGCATGGAGCCTGCTTCTCCCTCTGTCTGTGTCTCTGCCTCTCTCTCTGTGTGTCTCTCATGAATAAATAAAATTTTAAAAAGCCAAACAGCTTTCAAGTGATAAGTGATATAAAAAATGGCTAAAATGGCTAGGTAGTACTGCTATGGTAGATTAGACAGGGAGATTGTATCTAAGAAGAAGATATTCCTGAGAATGTGAAATTTCTCTGAGATAGAAAGTATGAAAGTCTGAGCAGAGATCAGTTGTGTGATGAGAGGAGTGCAAGAGGAGAGCACTGCATGAAGAGGAAGGTAAAAGACAAAGGGCTTGTGGAAGAAGGGAAACTTCAGGGAAAAGGCCAGTGTATGTGGCCAGAATGAGAGAAAAATTAAGATCAAGAAAGGAGCTGGATTGCAGCAAACCCACCATTCCAATTTTAAAAATTGTATTAAAAAACTAACACCCACAAATAAATCTAATAGAAGATGTGAAAAACCTCTACACTGAAAACTAAAAATCATGATTGAGATGAATTAAAGTAAACCTAAATGGATGGAGGGATTATTTTATGTATTGGAAAAGTCAATATTGTAGGATACTAGTTCTTTTTAAGTGGTTTTACCGAATCAATAAAATCCCAAATAAAAGTTCAGTTCATTTATGTTGAGATTGGCAAGCTGATACTAAAATGCCATTGAAATGCAAATAGCAAGGCAATTCAAAGAAGAACAAACTGTAAGAACCATATTGCCCTATATAAAAACTGATTATAAAGCTGTAGGGATAATACAAGGTGATATTGGTGGAAGTACAGACCATTTGACCAATGGGTCAGTGAGTTCAGAACAGACTCACCTAAAAACCATCACTTGGTTCATAACAAAAATATTATTTCAGTGTTACAGGGAAAGACATGGTCTTTTTATTAATGATTCCAAGTCAATTGTACATTCATATGGAGGAAAAGTTTCTTAAACCATATTACAGGCTGTACAGGGAAAAAAAAATCATCCCAAATGTAGCTGAGATCTAATTGTGAAAAGTAAAACAATAAAGATTTTAGAAATAAACTGACTTTTAGTTTTGGTTAAAGATTTATTTTTTAAAAAAATATTAAACAGGCAGAAAACACTAACCATAAAAAAATGATAATTTGAACACATTAAAAAATAAGTGTTATTGGGATTCCTGGGTGGCTCATCTGTTGAGTGCCTGCCTTCGGCTCAGGGCCTGATCCCGGGGTCCTGGGATCGAGTCCCACATTGGGCTCCCTGCATGGAGCCTGCTTCTCCCTCTGCCTGTGTCTCTGCCTCTCTCTCTCCTCTCTCTCTCATGAATAAATAAAATATTTTTAAAGTGTTATTTATCAAAATACACTATTAAGAAAATGAAGTGGAAAAGTACAGATTGCGAAAGGATATTTGCTATATGTATTTTCAACAAAGGACTCATAGCCAGAATATGTGGAGGAAAAAGAAAGCAACAGCCTCAAATCTGCTTGAAATTACCTATGGTGCAATAGGAAAAAAAATGAGCAAAATGCCTGGACAAGCATCAAATAAAGACAACCTCCAAATGGCCAAAAAACAAGTGAAAGGCACTCAACTTCTTTAGTTACAAGGGAAATACAAATTAAAACACAATTTGCAAAACAATAAAAAATAATAAAACCCAATTTGCTATTACCGCATGGCCATTGTTAGAATGAGAACAGATAATGACAAGGGTTGGGATGACATAATCAGTGTTGGTAGGAACATAAATTGCTATAAGAATTTTTTTGGAAAATATCAGAAATAGGTACTAAACCAGAACATATACATGCCCTCTGTCTAGATTTATATTCATAGGATCCCTGGGTGGCGCAGCGGTTTGGCGCCTGCCTTTGGCCCAGGGCGTGATCCTGGAGACCCAGGATCGAATCCCACATCGGGCTCCCGGTGCATGGAGCCTGCTTCTCCCTCTGCCTATGTCTCTGCGCCTATCTCTCTCTCTGTGACTATCATAAATAAATAAAAATTAAAAAAAAAATAAAAAATAGATTTATATTCATATATACATATTCATTTATATTTGGTATATTCACCAGAAGATGCTAATAAGAATGCTCAAGCAACATTATTTGTAATAATTTAAAAAACTACAAATAACCCAAATTTCTATCAATAACAGTATTTAAACAATGTGGTATATTCATCCAACAAATTTTATACAGCAGCAGAATAACTGGCATGTTAATAAACACAGCAATGTATGTTGTTGGTGCAAAATAGATGGATGGAAGAGAGGAGTTGGTATACAAATAAGGCCATGTATACACAGTCAATTTATATATGACAAAAGGGATATTTCAGTGTAGTGAGGGCAACTTAGTTTTGAACAAAAGAAGTCAGAATTTATAAACTACACACCATTCATTTCCATTTATATAAAGTTGTAAAATTAACAAAACTAATGTGCAGTAGTAAAGATCAAGACAGTAGCCACCTTTGCAGCATTGTGACCAAAGAGGGCAGAGAGGACACTTCTGGGTACAGGGAATGTTTTATTTATTAATTCTGAAGACTGGTTCCATGGGTATGGCTTGAAAATTCACCACGCTATATACTTATGATGTGGGCACTTTTCTGTAACGTGTTATGATTTAGTAAAATGCTTACTTAAAAAATTAAAGTGAAATATAAATTGAAATTGAAAGCAAAGGAAGACAAAGCACAGTCTTAACAACTATGGTAACTTTATGGTTTACTGTAAGAAAATAGAGAAAATAATTAAAGGGTTTTAATCAAGAAGTTATATGATCAGATGGTGAGGGATATGAGAAATGAAAACCTATGGACAGAACAGGGATATCTGGTGGGTCAAATCAAGGATCTGCTGATGGATTCAATATTAGGGGAGGCAGAGTGGGGAGTTGTCACAATGCCTAGTTTTACGCTTGCACAAATGGATGGATGGCAATACCATTCTTTTTGAATTCCAAATCAGAGTTCTAAGTTTCCTGGAAAGGGAAATCATGGGTTAGCCCTTGGAAAATATTAAACCCGAACTGCCACTGAACCATCTAAACGGATGGTGAGTAGACAGTTCAACACAGAAGTCTACAGCACAAAGAAAAGTCACTGCCAGAAATATATACTCATGAGTTATCTATGTATAGGAGTCCAGTTGATGAGGAGAAAACAAATGACACAAAAAACGTAGAGGCTTAAGATGGAGCTTTGAGCAACTTCACCAGCAAACGGTGAGGTAGGGCAAGATGAGCAGGTACATAGACAGATAGGAGGGGTCCGACAGGTAGCATAAGGACCCGGAGACAGATGGGTCATAGAAAGAAGGTAAGAGAAAGAATAAGAAAAAGAGAAAGGCTTGCAGTGTTGACTGCTTCTGAGAGCTCAAGTGAGGAAGGGAGGATGCGGATTGTGCATTTTTCTTGCTGAAGGAGTTATTGTTGAATAAATAAACACACGAGTAAGATCATATTTTCTGTGCAGGTAACAGTGTAAAAGACCACTGGTTTGGAAAATACTGGATTAGACGGGGTGAACGTGAAACAACACATTGTTCACATTCTGTAGGATGGATCTGACCATGATCTTCTGTCCAACTTGATATAGTAGTGCCCCCGTGCTGAGCATCTTCCAAAGCCTTGAGAAAGAGAAAGGTTCCAGCTCCACATGGCAGGACCCAGTCTTTTGGCCATCCGCTTTCAGTTCTGCCTCACTTCTCTAAAATATGGTTCATTAATCAAAACATACGGTAATTTTTAAAAATTTAAACTGAAGCTCTTCAAGTGCCTGTTTTGACATGTTGAAAACTACTAGTTTATAGAAGAGTGGTTTAAAAATGTGGAACTTTGGCCGAACATTTCAGACTAGGCCTGTGAAAGAGCAAATGCCAAGAATTATTCTCAAAGACATTTTCTAAGGTGAGGGTTTTCAGGCTTTGCTGGAATTCTCAAATTCTGATTTCAGTAAAACGTAATTTAATATCCTAGTAATGAGGATGTTCAATCACTCAGAAATACTGTCTCAAATTTTTACCTCTAACAAATAGTCTTGCATGTAAAAAAATAAAGTTAGTAGTTGCTAGGATGCTGTAGTACTGAGGAACACAGTTTTATTTATTTTATTTTATTTTATTTTATTTATTTTATTTTATTTTATTTCATTATTTTATTTTTTTTGGAACACAGTTTTAGAATCAGAGAGTTGTAGTTCTGGACCTCAATAGTCTCATTTTACCTATTAGATACATGCTCATAGTGGGACTTTTTTTTTTTTTCATAGTGGGATGTTATCTCTCTCTCTCTCTCTCTCTTTTTTAGATTTCATTGATTTATTCATGAGAGACCCAGGCAGAGGGAGAAGCAGGATCCATTCAGGGAGCCCGATCTGGGATTCAATCCAGGACTCCAGGATCATGCCCTGGGCTGCAGGCACGCGCTAAACTGCTGAGCCACCCAGGGATCCCTGGCGTGTTATCTCTTAGGGATAAATACCAATGACACTGATTAGAATCTCATGGATCTGGTCAAGAGCTCAAAAACTATTTATGAAGAATATGCCAATCACCAGAACCCGTGCTGGGCGCTGTGGAAGACACAGTTGAGGCCCCTGACCTTAGGATGCTTATAGTTAAGGTAACTAAGATACATGCACAAATAATGACTCTCATATGACGTAAGTGGCATATGCAAAAACAAAAAACAAAAAGGAATAGGGGAGGTTAGAGAAAGTTAGAGACCCCTCGCTTCTGAAAGCTTGGGGAAAGTTTCATTGCCAGGGACAGATGTAACAGCCAAAGGCTGAAGTGTATGTGTGGGGGTAAGGGGTGGGTCTGTTTGACTCCTGGCTCTACCGTTTCTTAGTGGTGTGACCTCTTGCAAGTTATGCAAATGCTTAATAACTCAGCGCTTTCACCCATAAAATGGAGTTTGTAATAACCTCTAGTGGAGAAATGAAGTAGCATATTTAGAGCATTTAAAACAGTGCTTGGCACACAGTGAGTAATTCCTAAGTGCCCGCAGGCAATCTTGGTATATCCAGACCACCAGCCAGCCACCTGCCCTTCCTGTGCTCTCCTGCCCTTTCTCTTTAGGTGAGTTCTTTCAAGCCCATGTAATGTAGGAAGATCCTGTCCACTAGGTTTTTGAGGGAATCTTGTCTCACATTAAGATCTTTCATCCATTTTGAGTTTATCTTTGTGTATGGTGCAAGAGAGTGGTCTAGTTTCATTCTTCTGCATGTGGATGTCCAGTTTTCCCAGCACCATTTATTGAAGAGAGTGTCTTTCTTCCAGTGGATCGTCTTTCCTCCTTTATCGAATATTAGTTGACCATAAAGTTGAGGGTCCACTTCTGGATTCTCTATTCTGTTCCATTGATCTATGTGTCTGTTTTTGTGCCAGTACCACACTGTCTTGATGACCACAGCTTTGTAGTACAACCTGAAATCTGGCATTGTGATGCTCCCAGCTATGGTTTTCTTTTTTAATATTCCCCTGGCTATTCGGGGTCTTTTCTGATTCCAAACAAATCTTAAAATAATTTGTTCCAACTCTCTGAAGAAAGTCCATGGTATTTTGCACTACTGGGGATTTACCCCAAATATACAGATGCAGTGAAACGCTGGGACACCTGCACCCCAAGGTTCATAGCAGCAATGTCCACAATAGCCAAACAGTGGAAGGAGCCTTGGTGTCCATCGAAAGATGATGGATAAAGAAGCTGTGGTCTGTGTATACAGTGGGACATTCCTCAGCCATTAGAAATGACAAATACCCACCATTTGCTTCGACGTGGATGGAACCGGAGGGTATGATGCCGAGTGAAATAAGTCAATCAGAGAAGGACAAACATTATATGGTCTCATTCATTTGGGGAATATAAAAAATGGTGAAAGGGAATAAAAGGGAAAGGAGAAAAAGTGAGTGGGAAATATCAGGGAGGGAGACAGAATATGAAAGACTCCTAACTCTGGGAAATGAACTAGGGGTGGTGGAAGGGGAGGAGGGTGGGAGGTGGGGGTGAATGGGTGATGGGCACTGAGGGGGGCACTTGACGGGATGAGCACTGGGTGTTATTCTGTATGTTGGCAAATTGAACACCAATAAAACATAAATTTATATAAAAAAGATCCTGTCCAGCTCACCTCCCCCACTTGACTGACCTAAGCCACTTCAAATGGAGATGACAGAGATTTTGGAATTGTGGCTAAAAGACAGTGGAGTCCATCTCCGGTGTGAAGCAGGCAAGTTTCATGTTCCTGTAAACCTGGGAGCTGTCTGTGCACAGCATATTCTTTTAATTGGACGCAATTTCAGAAAAAGAGCATATTAAAAAAAAAAAGGAATGAAGCAGAAGTGAAAAGCAAAGTTAGAAAAAAAATCTCAACAACTATTTAGAACTTGGCTCCAGTTCTTTCCTTCGGCCAACTTCACTGTTTCAATTCGGTAATTTCCCTTTTCGCCTTCGGGAATATGAATTAATTTCGATCATTGGCAACCAGAAAGCTAACTAAATCAAGATGGCATGTGAACTCTGTCTCAGAGAATAGGTAGTAATAAGATGAAACAGTGAAAGAAAAGGACATTTTAGCAGCTGGATCATTTTGATCAAAGAGACTCATTATATATAATTCACTTCAGTTTGGCTTGGGGACAGGGTACAGAAAAGAAGGTAGTGAGTAAGGAAAAGTTACAAAGGTAGTTAGGGCTTAGATCATGAACAGCCTGGAATAAGGTGGTTAAGCATTTGATTTGATAAGAAAGGGTTTTGAGACAGGAATGGCATGACTGGGTTTGTGTTTGTATGACGAGGACCATGATTAAAGTTCCTAGAGCATCTAATATGGACTATGCATTGTGCTAACCTTTTTTATGTGCATTTTCTTTTTCTTTTTGGGGGGGAGCAGGAAGAGAGATTATGAGCATAGGGGTTGGGGTGAGGCAGAGGCAGGGGGAGAGATTGAACCTTAGCAGGCTCCATGCCCAGCGTGGAGTCTGATGCAGGACTGGGGCTCATGACCTGAGATCATGACTTGAACAGAAATCAAGAGCCTAATGCTTAACCGGCTGAGCCACCCAGGTGCCCCTTATATGCAGTTTCTTACTTAATTCTCCCACAACTCCACTAACTTGGAATCCCTGTGGGATCATATTTCCTAGATAACGAAGCTCAGGGTTGGAGAGGTTACGGGGTTTGCCAAAGGGCACAGAGCTGGAATGCACTGTAGCCTGAAACACCAACCAAACTCCGCTGGCACAAAGCTCCACCTCTCCATTGCTATGCTCTATTTGCCACAATCTGTCAAATGGATTTACAAAATGTATAACTTCTACAGGAACCAGACAGGTAGTAAAATGAATGAAACAGATCACATGTAAAATAACAGGGAATGATGGAGACGGACAAACTCTGGCGAACTGCCCAGTGCGTTCAATTTTTCAGAACATTCGAATTCTTTGTTTGGAAATTGAATCTAATCTATGGACCATATATTGGCCTCGGACCAATGCTGATTGGGTTAGAGTAGAAGTCGGGGGTGGGGGGTAAGAAGACCAATTACATGATGGTTAACAAGAGACTAGGTGAAGGGAAGGAGCATACAATTCAGAGATCCAGGGAGACCCTCGTGTCATGTAGGGAGTAGGACATGAATGGCAGGAATCAACTCTACTCCTAAGACTCCCAGGCTGTGTGGCTAGAATTGTGGTGGAAACCGAACACAGAAGATTGGGAAGGAGAAGGAAAGCCGGAGGAGTGGAAGTGGTGACTACGGACATGGGACCACTGAATTTAAAATACTGACAGGTGTCAGCTTGGAGCTATTTTTTTAAGTGCTTGAAAACAGGAGACCAAGAGAGTAGTTTGTGCTTAAACCAAGACTATCTTTTTGATTCACAGAATAATAATATTCTCTAGGTCAGAAACCCTAGATTGGCTTACCTATCTAGTAGGAGTGACTTATGTGTCCCGAATTCGGTGACTTGAGAACTTCACTCCCAAACTACCAGGAGCTTCCAACTAGTTCCCACGTTTTGTTTTCTTTTCTTTTCTTTTCTTTTCTTTTCTTTTCTTTTCTTTTCTTTTCTTTTCTTTTCTGTTTTCTTTTCTTTTCTTTTCTTTTCTTTTCTTTTCTTTTCCTTTTTTCTTTTCTTTTCTTTTCTTCTTTTCTTTCTTCTTTTCCTTTTCTTCTTTTCTTTCTTTTTTTCATGTGTGTGTTTGTCTTTCGAGGTTTTGTTGCCTTTCATTCAGAGAGGGGGTAGGAGAGGCACAGAACAAGAGAGAATCCCAAGCAAGCTCCATGTCCGGCGCTCCATCTCACGATCCTGAGATCATGACCTGATCCTAAATCAAGAGTTGGAAGCTTACCTGCACCCTGACGTGGGTCTTTTGACAGAAAAGCCCATGTGATATGATTATGTTCCTTGCTGTCTCTTCTCTGGGAAAGAGTAGGTCTCTTTGGTTCTCTTTCTCAACAAGTCTTTGATTGAGAGATTGATCCCAAAGGTTTAATTCGTTATCACCCTCTGGGAGCTGGACAACATTTTAGGTTTTTTCCATTCCTGACTCCCTGCCCTGCCCTCCAGCTCCCACTGCAGGAGGCAGACTTGCTCAGGTTTACAGCTGTCACTCTCTTCCACTCCGGAGTATGGGGTGTGTACTCTCTTTGCGGAGGGGCATCGTCAGAGACGCTATCTCCACTTTCATCATATGTGAGCTTTTGGGATGCAGGACGAGCTACTCCAAGCATAACCATGGAAATCTGCCTTTCAATAGACTCCATTGGGAGGACATATGGGTCGTTGGCCCTTCATCTTTGGACACATGGCCACAGACACAAGACATGTGTATCCAATAATTATTATTGTTTTTATTAGTGCGGTTGCCATTATAACAACCAAAATTATCATTTCACCGTGTCATAATCTTATCTGGTTTATTAATCTGATAGCTTGTAACTATATAGACTTAAGATATTATCAGTATCAGGTGATTTTATTTGAAGTGAAGTTAAAATGCAGAGTTGGAATCCTTAATCCCTCCTTCCAGGCTGTGTGGCTCACTATGTGGCTTCCTCTGGATGCAAGTTTCTAAGTAGTTAATTCCTAGGATATTATGGGGAATAAAATCTAATAATGGGCAGACAGAGAGAGCCTGTGCCTGGCACATAGTAAGCTCTCAATAAATGTTAGCTACTATTGACATTCTCTTCAGTTTTAGAGCCAAGTGTCAGTTACTATTTGAAATTCAAGAAATTGGAGAGGATGAGCTTATGACTTATGAAGGCAGATAGTGTTTAGCTACAGTGAAATATCATCACACGAACCTTGGGAGGAGTAAAAACCAAAAAGGACACAGGATGCTCCCAGAGCAAATATTGTTTTCTCTGATGTCCGAATGCCATGCACTTTCAGTGTCTGAGCATATATTGAATAGAAAATGTTATTTCAGTCAAAGTATGTGGTATTCTTACAAAGCAATGGAAGGGACAAATGCTGTAGGAAAAAAAATTATATATATATATATTCTTATATAATTTTTCCTGCAACATATATATAATACATATATTATATATATTACATTAATATTATATATAATTATTATATTATTATATTATATTATGTTATATTATATTATTATGTTGTTATATTAAATTATATCATATTATTATATTATATTATGTTATATTTATATATTTATTATATTATATTATATTATATTATATTATATTATATTATATATAATCTCCTAGAAAGTTCAGAAAACTGGGTTTGTGGGTGGCAGTGTGCTGCCAAATTTATTTATGTTTGGAATTACAGTCATCTTCTTTGGAGAACTGATTTCCAAAAATTTGATTTTTTTGGTCCAAAAAAAGAAAAAGAGAACAAATATGAAAAATAGGTTCTGCTTAGACAAGCAAGGAATTCAAAGTGAATCTTAATGAAACTAACATCAGGTCTGCAACTTCTTTTGCCTGGAGAAACATTGACAGGAAAAAAGAAATACGTAAATATGAGAAACCAGAATCAATGGGCCAGAGAGCTACACCGACAGTGGCTACCCTGACCCACGGGCAGGACTCACATTGTTCCCAAAAGGCGTCCTCCATACGTGCTGCCTTCCAAGCCCTGCCTTCAACAAGACGATGTAAAATGAAGACCCCACAGAAATGCTATGGAGCTCACCACTTTAAAATGGTGCAACGTCAAGCAAAATAAAACTGTGATCAGACAACGTTTGATTTATCCAGTTTCCTGTTCTTAGGCAAGGCTACCTCCCCTTCTGAATGTAACATTGAGCTCAAGGTAGGAACGTTCAACAAAGGGATGAAAACAGCAGCATCTGTCTGCATCGCCCGTGGCTTTGTCCTTAGGACGCCAATGTAATTGTCTGAAGAATATTTTTTTTAATGCAAATTACCTGTTTTTGAGTGACCGGTTCAGATTTTTCCTGGGTTGATTTTGGGTTTAAATCAGACTAAACTGATTTACTGTTGTATTTGACGTTTGGCCAGATGTATGACTAAGCTGAAACATAAGTATACAGAGTGTACATCATAAGGTAACAATGTCCCCCAAAATGATCTGAAATGCTCCAAAATGTTCGTATGGGATGAAACAATATCCTATCATGTAGATCCCAGAAAAGCCATGGCACCTAACCTCTAGTGCTTCCATCGGAAGGATTATTGTGCATGACCCATGCGTTTCCTCAAGCTACCACTGTGCTGAAAACCCTCTCCTCACTCGCTTTTCACTTACTCAAACACAAAGGCTTCATAGTATCCCCCAAGGTGGCCAAGCCACCCCAGTGGCCCTAAAATGACCACATCTTCTAACTCTCAGCACGGTCACCTGTGGTGTGAAAGGCTTGGACTTGCAAGCTGGGTTTCTCCGGGGGCCATGAGGCTACAAGAGATTACCCCCAAGGGGGGACCGCTGTACTCTGCTCTTTGTGCCTGTCCATGCCACCTCAGGCAGGCCTCCCAGCAACGGCATGTGGTGGGTCTTAACTTTTATCTCCACTCTGGAGAACACAAGAGAGGATGGGGACTCTCATTCAGAAAGCTGCTGAAGCGGGATCTGAACTCTGACAGCCCGAGACCAGAGACCGTCACTGTTACCTCTTTGTAACTCTGCACCCCAGGTCATAAGGGCAGTTGTAGGACACTATTTTAGCCCGTCAGGCAAAATTCCCCCCCCAAAAAGAAACGTTAACTTAGACTTTTTTGCAAGAGACTGTACACGCTCAACATGTCACAATAATTTAAATCATCCATTTCTATAGGAAAGGCGTGACCTCCAACTCTACTGAGATCCCCCCTCCGAAAAAAAAAATGTATCTCAAATCTTAATATTCTTACTAGGCCATGGCCTGATCCTCTCAGCAACTCATGCCAAATCCTCCAAATCCCCTGTCCCCTGGATCAGATCTTTGGGAAAGAAAAGGAAACATAACCTATTACGTAGAAGCTAGAGGACCACGCAATCATCTTACCATCGACAGTTTGGGCAGAGACTGGAAGGCTGGCAAATTGGCCGTCCTCTAATTTCTGAGTGACTGTAGCCCCTCCTACCCCGCAATCACCAGGCATCTCTGGGCACCTGCTAGAAATGCACAATCCCGAGCCCCATCCCAGACTCAAGAGCCTGCATCTCAGATTCCTCCCAGGTGATTTTTAGCCCATTAGGGCTTGAGAAGCATGACACCAACCCACTGGTTCTCAGACTTGGCTACACACTGGAATCATCTGGAGCATTAATGAAACCTGGGCTCAACCCCCAGAGGCTGACTGAATTGGCCTGCCATCCCGACGGGAACTTGCTCCGTGGGATTCCAACATGCAACCAAGTATGGGACCTGCTCCCACCCAGCAATAGCACTTCGTTAGTTTGGGCTCCTGCTTGGTCCCTCCACAGATGTGTAGCTCCCTGCCCAAGAGCTGTAGAGACTGTTTGCAAACCAAAGTGTAATAAAGTTATCCCTTTCCAAGGGTCATGTTGAGAAACATGATACTGCTAATGCTCATGTGATGCAAATTAAACAGAGCTTTCATCGGGGAGTCATTTATCAGCACCCACAGATGCTTCCACACTCTGCTGTCCTCTCCGTGCTGACGTCCAGGACAAAGGAAATCATCTCTCCCATGCGTCTCTGTCTTAATGGTGGTTTTTTCTAGTGTCACTTGGACATGGAAGGTTCTCTCTTTGACGTTTAGTGCTTTACGTTGCTCTCTAGCCATACGTTTGCAGCATCATCTATTTTTGCGTCCTTTTTTATCTACTAGAATCCTGCAGGGCATGGACTGTGTCATTTATCTCTACAACCTCAGAGCTAGCATAGTCTCTGCTTAATATAGGTGAGGGTTAGAACTCCATCCTTTCTTCAGTTGTGAAAAGCCCCATGCCCATTTTAGCATCATACTCCACACAGAGCGCTCCGCTTGAATATACAAAAGAAGTACAAAAAAGAAGGACAAAGGTCTCGATTCATTAAATGTGTATCAGGTGTATAATGACTTGCCAGGCACCTCACTGGCCACCCCACACAGAATACCCAGGGCTCTTTTGTTGGCTTACCATCTAGTGGAGAGCGTGAATACAGATCTTAAAAAAAAAAAAAAAAATCTATCATAAAATATACATGGTGACGGGGAATAATTCTAAGTGGTTGAGTCAAATGCTAAGTTGAATCTCATGGAAAAGTAGATTCATTCAGGCAAATCGCTGGCAATACCTTCCAAGTCTTACTCTTGAAAGATAAGAGATAGCCAGCAAATGCACATTGGTGCTGAAAAGTAAGACAAGATGCAGCGCTAGCATTACGGCAGTAACCTGAACCGTCTAATTTTATTTTTTTCTCATCATGTAGCTGTAGGCCCCTATCAGACACCCCAGCTTGGTCTGCAGCAGTGAGGATGCATCTTCAAACTCTCCCAGTTGGAAAAAAGTTTTATTTCCTGACTCTCCCTACTCATTGAGACTCATTGAGACTTTGCAGTAGACATAATGGAAAATGCTTTTCAGCGCCAACTCCACTATTCACCACTTTGAACACCGCAATAAATAGAAAGGACAAGAATTGAAAGTCTTTCTTTTCCCTCTTAGCTTTTTCTAAGTGCTGGACTGAATGGGTGTCAGCTTTCTGTTGTAGCCCCGGCAGTTCTTACTTTCAAAAGAACAATCAGAAGGAAACCCTTTCAGAAAATTGATCCGCCAAAGTTTGAAATGCTTAAAAATAAACTGTCAGTTCTGTCTGTTTCCCCCTATACAACCTGTCAACCTCACCTCTGGCTTCTTATTTTCCAAACCCTAGCAGCCGGGCATTCTCTTTCAAAAGGCTTCTCTGAAGCTCCTTCTTTGTCAGGAGAATTGTAGACCCTGACCAAATATTTTATAAATTGGAGGGAGACCTAAATGGAGATAAAAGTCGACCAGTCCCTCCCCGCTGCCCTGACACCTCCACCTACCGAGTTCTGAAATTTGGGTTAGGAGAAGAGGGTTCCTTCTAAATTCAGTTTGGCAATTTCAATCCTCACTACTTAGGAAAAAATATGTATCTAGTATATGGATGCATCTGTGTGTGTATATATATGTGATATAGGACACATATATATAATATATATGATATATAAAATAAGCTAATAAGCTCCTTCCCACCCCACTTCTCTCTCTCTCTCTCTCTCTCTCTCTCTCTCTCTCTCTCTCTCCCTACACACACACACACCTTGTTCCTCCACTATTCTAGATCTGAACTTCTTTTTTAGGTTTCTAGCAGAAACAGGCTCCTGTAATTTCAAATGGTTTTGGTTATTGTTCTTGTTGTTTCCCTAGAACACGTCCTGCCCAAAGAACTTTTCTCCTATGATAAATCCCATAGTCTCCTTCCTATAAATGAGGCCGTGTGCTCAGGTAAGTGTACAAGAGGCCACGTGTCCAATCTGACACCTTGACAGTAATTATGCCCAAATTAACGGGCCCAAAGGGGCCATGTTGTAATTTTTCTACACCCTTGGTCCTGCTATTAGTGTCCTCATCAAAGCACCTTTAGGCAAGAGTTAAAAATCAACAACATTATTACGCGTTTCAACTCAGCAACACATGTCTGAAGGGGTCCCTCACCTCTCTAGTAGAAAGACGACACACCAAAAAGATGTTAAAGTGGCAATAATGGCTAGTTTTACAGAATGTCAGTCATTTACAGCCTCAGGTAACTGGTGGGCTGACATTCTGTGTGTTTTAGATATGTGGACCCTTTCATAAAGTGTGCTCGGAGCCATCTCCCCTGGGATTTCGGATGGGGAAGGGTAAGCCAGTCCAACAGAAGGAATTCAGATCTCACGTGTAATCTTAGATGGCGCGGCGGTGTTGCCGCTGCTCTGGGTTAGAGCTGTCCATGCTCAGGATGGGCCCAGGGCTCTGGGGGATACACGTCTGGCTAGCTGCATCCCCATCCCCATCCCCATCCCCATCCCCATCCCCATCCCCATCCTGTTCCACAGCAAGTACGTTCTCTGTCTTCTTTGGTTACCACTTCTTTGTCTATCTAATTACTTCCTTCACGAAGCCATCTATTTCTTAAATGACAGACCATGACTCATTCCATCATCTCTATATCTGTGCTACTGCCTGACCTTGATGCTTTGCCTGTGATAGCTGCTTAGTAAATGCCAGTTAAATATATAAAAGCCAAGAATGCTATGGATAGGAAAGCCAACATTGCAATTTTCTCTGATGTCATTTCCTGTCTTCCATAAACAGAGCTGAGCTGCTAGAAACCTAAATCCTCTACCCAGCTTTTTGGGGCTAGTGATACTTGACAGTTCTTTTTCTGCTAGAACCAAAGAATCACCAAATCACATTGATTCCACTTTCCCTTCCTTTTCTTTCTCATTCCCACATCTCTTTATATGTTTGCCCTAACACTGTGGCCTTAGAGTCAGAAATATAAAGTCTCCTTTTTGCTCTTGCATTATAAAAAATAGCATTGCTGTGGGCAAATCATTTATTCTCTGCACCTCCCTCCCCTACAAAAACAAAGAAATGTGATCATTTTAAAAAGGGGAGATCGCTGTGATTCTGCATACCATTTTATGTTTGGGTTCTAGAATGTGCTAATCCTCTTAAACACTGTTTTTTTTTTTTTTTTTGTTTTTTTTGTTTTTTTTGTCTCTACTCAAAATCTCCTGTTTGCTAAAGTTCTTAAAGCTCTTGGCCTGCTGCTTCATGGGTCTGAAGACATTTCCTCTTATTAGGATTTACATCTTGGGTATTGTAAGTATACCTTGCATTGCCTTTTATCTGCAGAGATTCTCTGGAGGCCCAGACTGTAGGTTCTCCATTTGTTTCCAACAGAGGTCATAACAACAGGAACCACTTTTTATAACAGTTCCTTAGCTTGGGAGTTTACCAAGAGCAGGCTCTCATTCATAGGAAAATCAACTTCTCTTCCCTCCCTCATTCCCTCACCCTCTAGGGTGTGGACAGGCAAGCTTCTGGCCAATGGGGACATTTAGTCTCACCTATCCCTTTAAGAGTCTGGTTTTATGCAGATATATCAAGTTCACATTCTAAATGTGTAAGCCAAGGCTGAGTTTCCAGGCTCCATACAACTATATTCAAACCCCTTCTCCCTTTTCCACAGAACAATACAGGTCAGTGCTCATATTTTATCATGTCCCTTTGTTCTTTGTCTTTTTGAGAACTGTTTATATACTTACAAGCTACAGTATACATGTCAACTGATGATTATATTTTATACATTTGCTATTTATTTTTTTTATATTATTTGTTTTTATTTTCTTAGCACACGGGTGTCTAGGTTATTGTAAATGGAACCATCTAGGAGCTTATTAAGCAGTGTGCTGCTTCATTTTCTCTTATTATAGGACATCTGGCACACCATGTTTACCAAAATAATCTGAAAATGCCATCTTAATCTACTCCGTGACCTCCAGGGTATAATAAAAACTTCTAGGCCAGTCAGGCAGGGCTTTCTACAAATCCTGCCACATTCGTCAGTCTTACCTTCTTAGTCCTTTCCATGGAACTGTGCCTTCCTGCTACTGACCCCGTGTAGATGCTCCTGGACATATCTAAAATGTACGTGACCCTCCTCCAACCAAACTCCACCCTTCTTTCAGGACAAGTTGAAGCATTACTTTCTTTGAAAAGCTTCCCTGATTACTCCAAAACCCTGTCCTTATGAACTCATTGTCTCTTGTAAACCATATACCCCATACAAGGCCCTGCAGCCTCTACTTCGTGTTAAGATAGGCAGGTGACACAAAAAAGGATGTGGACTTGATAAAAGGTGTCAAAAGTGAAACCATAATGATCAGTGGCAAATGACATCTGGTCAACGGTGTAAGGGAGATGTTGAGGGGGTCGTAAGGCGGGCAGTGTGACAAAATCAAAGTTAGCAGCTGCTTCTGAGTGTCTCCTCAGTGTCATCCCCACTCAAAGACCAGCCAGTGTTGTTAGAACTTCCAACTTTGGAGAAAAGCCAAGAATCTGCATTTTTAGGTAGCATACAGTGCTCCTTTCCAATTTTATTGACATAGAATATAGTCACCAAAACTGTACACTTCTTGAAAACTACTATCCATCTTATAATTCTTGGGCTTGCCCATTCACAAAAGATAGCCACGTACACAGATCATCAGAAATCATTTGTTGAATTGAAATGAATTCTCACTAGTTTCTAATATTCACCATGCCTGAATGAAGAGGATAGGATACAGGGTACCCTGAAAAGATAGTTTAATGGCAACAACAACAACAGAGTTGTGCTGAGTCTTTACTTTAAGAAGAAAAATTTAAAAAAATAAAAATAAAATAAATAAAAACTAATAAAATAAAAAGAAAAAAAATAATAGAGTTTTCTGAAGGAGACCATACTCTTATTAGATTGGTCAAAGTGGTAGCCTCTGTAAGTGAGAAAGTAGAAGAATTAGATGTTTGAAATTTTACGATGCCTCATGGCCTTGGGTTTGTTTTGCTTTTTTTTTAAGAAGTTTATTTATTATTATTATTTATTTATTTATTTATTTATTTATTACGATAGTCACACAGAGAGAGAGAGAGAGGCAGAGACATAGGCAGAGGGAGAAGCAGGCTCCATGCACCGGGAGCCCGATGTGGGATTCAATCCCAGGTCTCCAGGATCGCGCCCTGGGCCAAAGGCAGGCGCCAAACCGCTGCGCCACCCAGGGATCCCCGGCCTTGGGTTTTAAGACAAAAGCATGACTCCCTCTTAAGTAATTTAAAAGGAATCTAAATAAATAAATAAATAATAAATAAATAATAAATCTTGTCAGCAGTGATTTTGCTGAAGATTACCCATTTTTGTATTAAAATGTGTGGATATACTTACCATAAAAACTATGAAGGTCCATATCGGAATCCTTACCTTCAGGCTTTCTGCCTTTCCAAACCATCTACTACTGACAGTCAAAAGGCGAGCCTTCCAAGGAAAATGTTTCCAGCATCCTTATATAGATAGGTGGCAGAGAAAGGGAAAACCTTCTAGACTGCCAGGCCCAAGTATGCCTTTTTCTTTTCTTTTTTTTTTTTTTTTAAGATTTTATTTATTTATTCATGAGACACACAGAGAGAGAGAGGAAGAGACACAGGCAGAGGGAGGAACAGGCTCCATGCAGGGAGCCCGATGCGAGACTCCATCCTGGGTCTCTAGAATCATGCCCTGGACCCAAGGCAGCACTAAACCGCTGAGCCACCCGGGCTGCCCAGTATGCCCTTTTCTAATGAAAACTTTGCCATAACATTTTTATTAAATATGCACTGATTTTCTTTCTTTCTTCTTCTTTTTTTTTTTTTTTCTTTTTTTTTTTTTTTTTTTTTTTTTACAAATTCCAAACATTTTCCATATCCCAAACCTGACAGTGTGAGGAATAAAAGGAAGAAAGTTAATACCTAGAGGGGAGATATGGGTGAAGGGAGCACAAAGTTTGCCATTCAGGTAAGATACATATCTTTTAGCCTCCTCTTCCAGGAAGTTTAGCAGCAGGCTGACCCACTGCTGTGTTCAAACAGAGACACACAAGAAGTATAAAAAAGGATTTGCAGGAAAAATAAGAGTTCCCCTTGTAAGTGAGATTTTTTTTTTTCTGTAAATAGAAGTTTCGAATATCTATGAAGAGAGACTGGGTCAACATAATTATGTCAACATATTTCAGAGTTCATGCAGGTGCTTCCCAGCTGAAGCTCCTTTTCTCTCTTCCTGTCTCCTTCCTTCCTCCTTCTCTCACTTCTTATCTTTATTTTTTTTTATTTCTCTTTCACGCACTTATTGTCTATGCAGTTTTCTAGTTAACAATAACAAATAATATTCCTGTGATACACTCCTTGCTCTCACAAAGATCACACAATCATAAAGGAGATTATGGATGACATGAGGATGAGGGTCATGAGAAGGCCACTAATAATAACAACAACAAAAGGAATCTTGCTAAATCTCTACAGATATTATAAGAATTGCCTTAATTTTTTAAAACCACATTCTATCTGTATTACAGAGGGCAAGTGACATACTATTTGGAAACCAGGTTCTGCATCTGTAATATAGGATCACAATCGGGCCCATTTCACAGGATTCTGATGACACTTAGCATAGTGCATAGTGCCTCATACACGGCACATGCTCCAGAGTCGTTTGCTCCTATCGTTATCATTGCCTTTGATCCCACAGCTTGCAAATAAGAAAACTGAGCCTTGGAGAACTGAGCAGATGTGTTCGTGGTCACCCAATCTGCAGAAATCAGTAGTTGGAACGTGTATGTGCTGACATGGAGAAATGAGCCATCGTGATTGGGCTAAATGAATACAGAATGGTATCACCAACCCCCAGGATAGCAGGAATACAACCAACACTGCATGCTCTCCAAGATTTTAACTTAACCTTTGCATGTACCTCTCGAGACGAAACCATTAGCTCCATTTTAAAGATGGGAAAAATGAGTTTAGGAGGTCTGAGATTTGACCAAAATTACAGTTAGTACGTATCTGAGCTGCATTTGTTAGACTTATGAGCCCAAGCTCTTTCTGGCACACCACGCAGCCTGCACCAGAAAATGGCAATAGTTTGAATTCACACCTAGTCTTGGCAGTACTTGAGTCCGCTACAGATAGATGGCATTGAAATAATGGATTTTGCACAGCCTTCCCTGTAAATTAGCTTCCAGCCTTAATATAGTGTTCCTAAAGTTGATTTTTTGCTAAATGTTGCTTTATTACAGCAACACTATGTGTGGATTTAGTCCTTTTTGAAATGCCTTTTCCCCAGAGGCACATCAGCCAACAATAACAGCAGCTATATTCAGCTGAGAGCACCAGATAACTGATTTATTTTGTCACTGGCACCTTTATGAGCTTCATTTGCTAGAGAAGAGCTGGAAAAAAAAAAAAAAAGAAAAGAAAAGAAAGAAAGAAGGAAAAAAAAACATTTTTTATTTCTTTCTAAAATCATGGCACTGAAAGGCTTAAGTACCAGAAGTGATCTTGAAGCCAAGTTTTGGGTGGACAGACTCATTATTTTAATGAGTCCTATTGCTAAGTGAATCCAGCATGGAGTTCGAGGCTTACCAGCAGTGAACTGAGAGAGTCTCTAGTTCCCCAAGTGGATACGCAGAAGTCAAGTAACGTCCTGCTGACATTTCATCACCACTTAATGTCCAGACCCCTAATTTTTATTCTCCTCCCTTCAAGTTACCTAAATAGATATTTCCAGCATTAAAACTGTGCTAGTTCTAAAGAAAAAAAGAATAAACCATATAATGGTCTGAAACCTGTTGCCTCTACTTTTCCCACTGAGAACTCTACCTGACGAATACAGTAAGCTTAAGCATGACTGGGACATAGAGAGCGCTTTAGTAATAGGCTGTTTAAGGGAAGTTTTACATGTAGGTGGGCTATTCTCACCTACTTGGATACTGAGAGGGAAGATAATGTGGCTCAAAACTTGGGTACCCCGAGGGCAGGTGCCACAGAAGCATCACTTTTGCATTTCATTCAGGAAACATTTTTTGAGCATCTACTATGTGCCAGGCACTGTTTTTGTGACTAGAAGACAGGAGAGAACAAAGCAAACCAAGGTCCCCACCCCTGTGGGGCTTTTGATCAAGTGGAAGGATTCAGACGAGAAACAAGGTAAATCACTAAGATAAATAGTATGTTGGTGGTAGTAGGCATGATCAACCACGTCAAAGCTGGAAAGAGGGAGAGACAATGCATGCGTGCGTGGGAACAAGGGTGCATTTTTCAACGGGGTGGTCAGAGAGGGATCCCCTGAAGAGTAAAGACCTGGGACAAGTGAGATGGCCATTTAGCTCTTCGGGGGCTGTTAGGTGTTGAATCGTATCCCTTTAAAAATGGTATGTTGGGGATCCTTGGGTGGCTCAGCGATCTGGCACCTGCCTTTGGCCCAGGGTGTGATCCTGGAGTCCCTGGATCGAGTCCTGCATCAGGCTCCCTGCATGGAGCCTGCTTCTCCCTCTGCCTGTGTCTCTGCCTCTCTCTCTGTGTCTCTCATGAATAAATAAATAAAATCTCTTTTTTAAAAAATGGTATGTTGGTGTCCCAACCCCAGCTAAGAACAGGGTCTTATCTGGAGAAAGGATCTTTGCAAGTCAAAACAAGATCTCTACTGCGGTCACTAATCCAATATGCCTGGTCTACTTATCAAAGGAGGATACTTGGAAACAGACTCACAGAGGGAAGGCAATGTGAAGAGACACAGGGAGAAGACAGCTGTCTGTAAGCCAAACCGAAAGCCCTAGAAAAGATTTTCCCCTCACAGCCCTCATAAAGAATCGAACCTTCTAGACATTTACTAGCCACCCGGGTCGCTCAGTGGTTGAGCATCTGTCTTTGGCTCAGGGTGTGACCCCAGGATCCCAGGATCGAGTCCCCCGTCGGGCTCCCTGCATGGAGCCTGCTTCTCCCTCTGCCTGGGTCTCTTCCTCTCTCTGTCTCTCATGAATAAATAAAATCTTAAAAAAAAAAATAGAACCTGCTGACACCTTAATTTCATATTTCTGGCCCCCAAAACTATTGTTTAAGTTATTTCTGTTGTGAAGCCAGCCAGTTTGTGGTACTTTCTTATGGCATCCCCAGTAAACTAACACAGGAGCAAGGAGAAGCATGAGTGGGAGGGAGTAGTCCGAGCGTGCTCGTGGGAGAGCAAGGGGCCACGGCTAGTGGAAAGGAGATATTTGGGAGCACTCAGTTTGCTGCGGTGCTTCAAAGTTGTCAAAGCACCTCCATATTCATTTTTCATTTGCATCACCACAACTCTATGCAACCAATTGGATGAGTGTGTGTGTGTGTGTGTGTGTGTGTGTGTGTGTGTACATCTCCCGAACCCAAAAGAAGGGGAGGCTCAGAGAGTTAAAATCCCTCTTCAAAGTCACAAAGCTGGCCATTGATAGAAAAATTCCTTAAGCCATCAATATCTGACTCCAAACTTTATATTTCCTAATTTCATGCAGGTGGAAAAAAATACCTGTTCCTTAAACTGTGTTTGTCCTCATCAAAGCAACTCTTTCCTCCTCTCATTATCTCTTATTAGGATGTGCTCCTCAGGATACAATCGGGAGGGGATATAGTTTGATTAACATAGGCTGCCGGAAATTAGATGTTAAGGGCAGCCGGGCTATTCTCACGTCGATTGCCGTGTCATCCTGATTGGATTTGAGACAACCGGGAGTGCAAACAGGATGGGATCACCTTGGCCCTTTCCCGGCGCCATGCACAGGTACAGAGAATAGGTCCTGTCATAAACGGGTTGGCTTGTATGTGAAAGGGGACAGCAAAGCCATTTTATCTGGGAGTCGCATCACAGGACCTAAAAATTGTCTTACACAGAATTTAGGGACAGATTGGTATTCAGAGATGAGAATGAGAAAAAAACCAACTTCACATTCTGGAAGCAGTTAAAGCAACAATGAATCAATCGTGTTTGGGAAATAGAGGCCTGTATTCTGCGCTCTGGGAGGATTGATAAGCTTGAGAATTTCTCCATCTGAGAATCACTACTTGGTAACTAGGAGTGTGCCAAACACTAAGGACTTTATGGAGATTGCATCTATTTATACTTTACATACCAGGGATTAAGTGAATTAAATATCAAGAGGAAAAAAAAGTGAAAATACTGTATGAGGGAGAAGCATTTAAATGCTGTTGAGTTTATCGCATCTCATACTTGTGGGCTATGATTTCATTAGGCAATAGGTAGGTGCTACTAATACTGTGGCAAATTCTACCAGAGTATAACGTGGTATCCTTGAAATATGTATTGTATGAAAATGTTAACTGACAAAATTAAACAGACATGCTGTCTACTTGACAATAACAAGGAAACGGCCACATTTTAAACCAAATTATCACCTTTCATCTCGTGTCTTCCCAAGACACCTAGAATTTTAATTGAATAATAATAATGTCACGCTTATAAAGCTAATAGGTTGCAATATCAAGAGACCTGATGTGGGAATTACAAAGTGAGAGGTCAACAAGCTTATTTGCTCTAAATTAGTTAATATGCGTTATTAAATAATATTAATTAGATAATTTAATAATGATACAGATGCAGACTTTTAACGTTTAGCCCTGATCTCATGTCTGCTTCTCTCCTAAAAGCAATCCTTTTTCTTTTCTCCTTTGACTAGGAGGCTTATCCAAGTTTCACCTCGAACATACCCGTTCTCAGAACATTTTGTCTCCGCTGCAGATGCAAAGACCAACTCTGATATAACTAAAGGTTATTTATGTTTCCATACTTTAGAGTCAGATTCATAAGGTTCTGTCCTAAGAAAAGAAAACAAAAAGTCTATGTATTGCAAACACATCACAACAAACGAGTCTTTAATGTCTCGTCAGCCTCCAGACTAATTGACAGTCTTATTTGCATAAGTGGAGAAGCAGGAAGTACAGAGAGACAGATGGGTGAATATTAATTGATGTTCATAAACCTGAACAGTGCTGTTTGCATTCGTCAATCCAGCTTCTCAAACAACAAGTATTATTTAGAGTGTATTACAGCCCAGCGGTGACACACAGAACGCCATCCGGGAAGGGGCCCACTGGCATTGCCTTGGATTTATCCACACAGTTAGTACCCTCATGGGGTCGCCCATCCCACATGGCTGAAGGAAACTAAATTTGGGATGGGAAAGCAGAAAGGCCTAAGAGCAGCCTAACACACTCCTCCCAGCTGTAATCGAAGTTGGAGAAAACCTGCTTCCATTAATATTTATTTACAAAGAGGCATCACGCCCATGTTGTGGACTGATGGAGTTGGTTCAACTCGGAAAAGGCAAGAAGAATTAATCTTTCATTTTTGTCCTGGCTTTTGGTCTCTATTTTAGTCCTCTATTATACAGGGACGATTAGAAAGACCTCAGTATGAGATCTAGGGTTTCCTGAGCCAGGGTTTCCACCCTTCCAATCTATCTTATCCTTTGAAATTCTATATCCACCTTATAGCCATAAGATATAGGAGCCTAAAGACATCAAGGTCTGCTTTAGTCCAAGCAGCTGTAACAGAAATACCAGGGACTGCGTGGCTTAAACACAGGAAATTTCTGTTCTGAAGACTAAGAAGACCAAGATCAAAGTACCGGTTGGTTTGGTTTCTGGGGAGGGCCCCCCCCTTCTAGTTGGGGGAGGGACACCTTCTTGCTATAACCTCACATATGGCAGAGGAGATATCACCTCGTGTTTTTTTTCTTATAAGAGCACTAATCCTACCTATGAGGGCTCTACCTTTAATGACCTATTTATCTTCCAAAGGCCCCACCTCCAAATATCATCACACTGGAAATTAAGTCTTCAATGTAAGAATTTGGGGGAGGGGCACAAGCATCTGTTCATATCCCAGTGAAAATGCAAATGCATTACTTGGTTCTAGAGCTGACACCACAAGTTCTATGTTCGAATGGTTAAAACAGGAACCCAGGAGTCAAGAGTACAAATATGGCTCTATTACAAACAGGATTTTGAAGCTGAGTAAGACATTTTCACCTCATTTGCTCATGTATAGAGTAGATGGTGTGCTTAATGGAGATCATCTCAAAGGGTTCTTCCAGTTTGCAACACTCCATGATTCTAGGTATTATTAATTTTAAATCATTAAGAGAATATAAAAAGAAATCACATTTAGTTATCATCTGCTATCTATGCAGATATTCTATCTGATGAGTTTTAAATGAATTAATCCATTTAGGTTATTAATCTTTGCTGGGGACAATCTTTCCTTGGATATCACAAAGCTAAGTCCTATTCTGCTTTCCGACTTTTCCCAGATTTCAGCCCTCTCCTTCATACTCTATATTCTTGATCTGCCTCAATCTCATCTATTTTCCCATAAGACTTGTTGCATTATAACTTACCATTCAATTTACACATCTATTATTTTTACTGTGATTTCTTTTCTATTTGCTACAAAATAAGATTCACTAACTGTAAAATTTGTTTTTGTTTTTTTTTTCTTTTCAGGTATAATTGGCATATAACATTATTCTAGCTTCTGATATACCACATAGTGATTTGATATTTGTGTATATTGGGATGGTGCTTGGAAGAGCACCTCCAAGAAGGGACTTGTGATAACTCATTTTACATCTAGGCCATGGCTACTAGATATTTGGTAAAACACTGGCTTGGATACTGTTGTAGACATACTTTTTAGGTGGAATTAACATTTACATCAGTAGACTTTGAATAAAGCAGATTATCTTCTATAATGTGGATGAGTCTCATCCAACCAGTTGATGGCCTGAAGGGAAAAATATACCTTCACCGAGAAAGAGAAAATTCTGTCCGTTGACTGTCCTGATTGAGCTGTATTAACAACTCTTCCCTTGGCCTCCAGCCTGCTGGCCTGCCTGCAGATGTTAGACATGCCTGCTTCCACAATCACATAGCCGATTCCTAAAAATGAATCTCAAAAGAATGAAAAGTCACAGACTAAGAGAAAATGTTTGCAAAAGATAGATCTATCTGATAAAGGACCATTATCTAAAATACAGAAATGACTCTTTTCTAAAAAGATTTTGTTTGTTTATTTATTTATTTATTTATTTATTTATTTATTTATTTAAGAGCTAGAGAGCACACAGTAGGAAAGGGAGAACCAGACACCCCACTGAGAAGGGAGCCCAACATGGGCTTGATCCGGATGACCTAAGCTGAAGGCAGATGTTTAACTGATTGAGCCATCCAGGTGCCCCCGGAAAGAACTCTTAACAATAAAAAATGAAAAAATAAGCCAAAAACCTGAACAGACACACCACCAAGTAAGATCTACAGGTGACAAAGAAGCATGTGATAACACACTCGACATACCGATGAAAAGGCCAAAATCCAGGACAATGACAATACCAAATGCTGGCAAGAAGGCAAAGCAACAAGAACTGCCATTCATTGCTGGTGGCAGTGGGAATACAAAATGATACAACTGCTTTGGAAGACAATTTGGCAATTTTTTTTTTATAAAACTAAATATATTTTTATCACATGATCCAGGAGTTGGACTCCTTGGCATTTATCTGAGTTGAAAACTATGTCCATATACAATTCACATATGAATGTTTATAGCAACTTTATTCATAATTGCCCAAACTTGCAAGCAACCAAGATGGCCTAGAGTAGGTGAAAGGATAAAATGAGATACATCCGGACAGAATATTATTCAGAGCTAAAAAGGGATAAACGATCACACCATGAAAAAAGAACATGGAGAACACTTACATGCATGTTACTAAGTGAAACACATTAACCTCAAAGGCTACATATGGTAGGGTTCCAACTATATGACATTTTGAAAATTTAAAACTACAGAGGCAGTAAAAACATGGGTGGTTGTCAGGGGTTGGATATGGAGAGATGAAGACGTGGAATACAGAGGATTTTTAGGGAAATGAAGCTAGTCTGTACAATACTGTAATTGTAGATGTATGTCATTATGATTTTATCCAAGCCCACAAAATGTACAACATCAAGTGCGAAACCTAACATAGACCATGCACTCTGGGAGATACTGATGTCTCAATGTTGGTTCATCAGCTGTAAGAGAACTATTACTGTCATGTCTGATGTTGATAACAGAGGGCGCAGGGGGCATATGGGGATGCTTTGACACCTCAGTTTTTCCATGAACCTAAAACTCCTCTAAAAACAAAGTCCTTTAAAAAATAATTATTCTCTTTCTATACCTCCTTTTCCTTCTGTTGCTCTGGAGAACCTTTGTGTAGAACTCAAAATATATTTGTTGAGTCGATGAAGGTGTACTGAATCAATCTCTTTGAGGAAGATGAAACTGAGGGAGGCTTTGCTTAAGGACATACAGCCACCCAGTAGAAATGGAATTTGAACTCACTGGCTTTCCAAGCCTAAGTCTTGGCGCTCTCCCAAATATGCTGACTCTGAAGCCCAGTGAAAATAGAATCCAAGGGAAATGAGTTTTGATTGACTCTTGAGAGGTGGAGAGGATGTGCCAATAAGGAGCACATGTGGGGGAGCCTTCCAGACCCTTCTCAGTGATCAGAGCCTGGAGGGCACCAGGTGTCCAGTAGATGCGAGTGTTTCAGAGATGACCGAACATGAGGCCAACTTCACAGATCTCTGCACAGCTGCCCATGTCAGAAAGAATAACGTTGTCATATGACATCCACCTTGGAAAGAGATGGCTATGTCCTTGTTTTAAACCAATAATCCTGAACAATATGTTTTCTAATTATGACAATGGACCCAAATATATACTGATTTTAATGTGAAAACAATGACATATATAATATATGCCCTTTATCATTCTAAAAGTTAATCTGTATTATAATACTTTCTAGTTAAAGAACTTATCTAAGACCTGATATGCCAGCCAACAAAGCTCCTGAGACTTACTAATCACTGTAGTCTTGGAAAACAAAGATAAAATATGAGACCAGATTTTGACAATAAAGACTGTTTTTAATCTAAGTATCTGTATGTAAAAATGTTTAAAAGCAGAGAAAAATCTATCAATAATTTCTTAGAAGAATGCATTAAAAAGCTTTCGTATCCCAATTGTATTTTATATAACCTCACATCCAGAACTTTTAATATCGCTCTAGACTCTTGAAATGACACAATTTTTAACTGAAACACAGACTCTGACGGTATCTTTTTCTCTACCATCATAATCATAGAAACTGTATTGTTTGTAACACGAGTAGGACACATTATACTTTCTCTATTGGCAGAGAGAATTCTGTGCAAAACCATCAGGAAGAGATCCAGTGAGTTATAAATAACATCACATACAATACAAAGGAACTAAACACTTCAAATGTTAAGGAATGACACATTTCAAGAACCTTTCAATTAACCCTTAAATATTTAGAACTATGATTTTTATTATTTTTCATGCGATTTTACTGTTTGGCACAATAAGATCTTCTCCAGTTGGCAAATGCAAATTTCACATTTAAATTTGCTACTCAATCAATAATGAAGTTCCATAATTCTCATATAATATATTTTAAATAGTATAATGTGTACTAAAATAGCAATTTCTCCTCCTACTAGGAAGAGTATAATTTGATACAATTTTACTGGAAATAATTTGGCTATATTAGGTGTCAAGTACTAAAATGGGTTCAGACGTTTTTGACTCAAAAAATCTAATACTGGAAGTATATATTTTTCTTTTAAAATTAAAGATGTGGACAAAATATTATTTAAGCTGGACCCTCTCTAGGCATCCTCTCAATAGGGCTGAAGAAAAGCTGTGTCTTTCAGGTGCCTATGAGGCAGCCCCCAAAATGAGTTTTATATTTACCATTTAGTAATGTGCAGGAGCCAGCTCCAATCTGCTCATGAAAGACAATGATTAAATTTTCAGGAATTTTATGAACTGGTTGTTTAAATAAGACCTTTAATAAAAATGAAATTATAGAAATGTCCAATTTAATAATTTATGTTAAAATACTTAAAACTTATTCTTACTAATGATTTTATTACATTTTACTATTCCTATGCTCTTCAGGTTTTTTCCACCTGCTATAGTGACAAGGGAAAAAGAGAATGGTATGCCACGGTGCCTATTCAACTCCATGCTCAGTAATACCACCTATGTAGCTTGAAATTGGCCATGATTGGGAGTATATACCCTGCAGAAATCAGTAAGTGCTACAAATCATGGCTTTATTTCTTGTTTTGTTGATTGTCTAAACAAGTGTCTCTCAACCATTTTTGTTTCATTTTTATCACCCTCCCATTAAGAAGCCCTTTTGGATATTTTTATCCTAACTGTCCCCCCATGAAATACTTAAGCCACAGACAGTTCCGTTTATATACTGTATGTACGTCTATGCTTTCTACATGGAAAGAATAACATATTTGCCCCATCCTCACAGCTGGTTTTTGCTCTCATGAAGCCGTATAACCCTCCCCACCCTCCGCTTTGACGATGAATGGTCTAAACTTAAAAAGTGAGGGGAAAATGTTAATGATGCAGATTGAACTCAAGTATCTCATGTCTGTACAACTTACATTGTGGACAGCATAATAAATTGAGAAATACTCTTCCAGCATTTGAACACTGTTGTCCAATTTCACAAAGAGATCCATTACTTCATTGACAAACTAGTGGTTTCATTATTTCTTTGTTGTTCTACCTTTGTCTTATATGTTAATGTAAATGAAGATAATACTATCAATCAATGCTCAATCAATATTTGCAATCAATACTCATATTAGAAACACATTCCTTTATCACTTGCAACCGACCAGAGGTTGGCTATCATCGCAACACTTCAGTAAAAATTGACAAAAACATTGTATGAGAAGCAAATGGCTATATGGAATTTACAATAAAGAGTATTTTATATTTTATCACTATCTGTAAATTGCATGTTAAACATCTTTTATATCACTAAAGTTTATACAAAGTGTCTATGTGTGTACACATGCGTACATTCGGTCCCCTTAGAGCCGGCTGTTAGAGGCATTTACCAGCACACCACTGGATAGTCTATAATCCCTCAAATCAAACTAATGTAAATATCTGCACCAAACTGGTGAAATTCCATCCAGACGTTTTTTGAAACAATAGGTTTCAGTGAAGGTTAACTATGGGAGGAGGAATTAGGAGAAAAAATTTTAACTTTATTGTAGTCTCCTACAAATTTTCAAAAAGACATTGAACTTTCTACCTTCCCCTGGGACTCACATGCAACCTTCTAAGGTACTATCACAATGGTGTAAATGCGTGCCCCTAAGGGGGAATGGAAGGGCCAATCTGGGGAGTCCCCGAAACAGTGGGGAGGACAAGAGACAAAGAGTATCTAGTTAAAATAAGAGAGGGAAGGAGAATAGAAAAGGCAAAGAATTGAAGCTATCCCAAGGCTGTTTTGGGAGTAGGGATTATACATTTCAGAGGATTAGGAAATCAGCACATAGCAGAACCACCCAAAGAATCAACAGAAAGGCAACAAAACAGGAAGGAAAAAAAAAAAAAAAAAGGCAGTAGAAGAACACATCCCACCTTTGTCCCTCCAGTTTTGGTTAATTATCTACATTGAAATCCAGGATGGTCACTAAATTCCGTGAGGGGAGAGAGAAATTGCTGGCTCGCCAGTGGTTGAACAGTAGTTTTGCATTGTTGCTTCATACTTCTGACTCTAATTCTAAGTCATCTAGCCAGATGTTATGTGGAGTAGAACCACCCTCTGAGGTCTTCTTACTGGTACTTTTAGGGATTCCGTATCCTAATTCACAGAAAATATTACCACGATTCTTATTCCGGGCCCAACGACCAGCATTAGCAAGAGTATATATTCCTCCAGTTTCCATGAAGGCAAACTTCATGAATCTTCCTCACTATCATTCAGATGCAGGCATTGCTACGGAAGAATCACAGAGCTTTTTTAGCAGATTTCCTTTCAAACTTTCAAGAAGGATCGGAGCATTGTCTTCTTCTATTGAATACCGAAGGAGGAAAGGGATATTTCATTGGGTTCTGGCAATTATGTGTAAATTCTCAGGAAAACAATACAATAATCAGGAATCAAATTTTAGGGGCACCTGGGGGCTCAGCGGTTGAGCGTCTGTCTTGGGCTCAGGGCGTGATCCCAGGATCTTGGGATCAAGTCCCACATGGGGCTCCTTGCTCAGTGAGGAGCCTGCTTCTCCCTCTGCCTGTGTCTCTGCCTCTCTCTCTCTCTGCATCTCTCATGAATAAATAACTAAAATCTTAAAAAAAAGGGGGGGGCGGGGAATCAAATTTTAAAAATCTAAATCTTGGGATCCCTGGGTGGCGCAGCGGTTTGGCGCCTGCCTTTGGCCCAGGGCATGATCCTGGAGATCCGGGATCGAAACCCACGTCGGGCTCCCAGTGCATGGAGCCTGCTTCTCCCTCTGCCTGTGTCTCTGCCTCTCTCTCTCTCTCTCTCTCTCTGTGTGTGACTATCATAAATAAATAAAAATTAAAAAAAAAAGAAAAATAAATCTTTAAAAAAAAAATCTAAATCTTGAATGCACTTATTTAAAATGTTCTCTTTTTTTCTTAATTGTATAAGAACCAAGAAGGGTAAAACCCTTACTTTGATCCAAATAAAAAAAATAAGATTAATAAAATCTTCTCTCTCGCACTTTAGCCCTCCTTTCACTATTTCCCTTCTCTATCTCCCTCTTACCATCTAATTCTGATACTTCTAAAGAAAACAACAAAGCAGATAACAGTGAAACAAGACACAAGTTCCAAGACTTGCATATTTTAATCATAGCGAGAAATAATGTTCTTTCACATTAAGTAACATACCGTATATTTCTAACACATATATCCTATAGGGGTCTCTAATCAAAACGTTTAATTTATAGAAAACAGATGGCTCTAGCTTTCCTACCAACTTCTGTTTATTATGATACATTTGAAGCCAGAGATATTTCCCTTAGCGAGCCTAAAAATTTAGACAGATGATATAGAAAGAGAAAGAGTTAGCAGTAGGAATAAATTCTGAGACATTACCATTCACTGGTCTAAAAAGGCTGGTCCATAGCCTCAGATAGATTATCAGTTGTTTGTCCCAAATGACATAAATCACATGTGAAAGTAGATTTGGTGCACGTCTCAATGGACTCTACAGTCCAATTGAGCCTCCTGTTTCTGTGCTGGCGCCCATTGTAAATCACCAGCTCTCCATGTAGCTGGGCCTTGTGGATGAACTATTAAGCAGTTCTGGCTCTCTTTGGGGCTGTAACATTCCGCCATAAGGAGTTGGCAGGATGACCAGAGCCAGGGAAAATGCAGGATAAAAAAATTCACACAGAGGAGATGATATCTTCCTCTATTGTTCAAGTCAGTGATTAATTATAATAGATAAAAGATCAAAATTGCCAGGACAATTACAAGGCAAGCTTCACTTTTGTGTAACATGTATAAATAAGATGATGAAAAGAGCTTCATCAGGGTGAGAAGCCTTTTCTTATCACATCATATTAGCTGTTTGTATAATTTGCAGCATCACGAGCTGTTAATTTCCCAGTCTCAGTTTTTCCCATCCATACAATAAAGCAAAAACAAAACAAAAATCAAAACCAAGACCAAAACGCAAAAAAGGACCAAGTGCAAATCTGAGAGCTGGTTTCTGTAATGTCATTCGTACATATTAAGACTGAAATAAAATGGTACTTTTAGATCCAGCTCCATGACACAAATTGCGCTTTATTCTTATGTCATTTTTTTTTACCTAAGAACCAATTGTTTTCTTTTTTATTTTTTAAGATTTATTTATTTATTCAGGAGAGACAGAGAGAGTCAGAGAGAGAGACACACACACAGAGAGAGAGAGAAAGAGAAAGAGAGAGGCAGAGACACAGGTAGAGGGAGAAGCAGGCTCCATGCAGGGAGTCCGATGCAGGATTCAATCCCAGGACTCCAGGATCACGCCCTGGGCAGCAGGCAGGCGCTAAACTGCTGAGCCACCCAGGGATCCCCTCTAAGAATCAACTGTAAGCATGAATAGTTACACTGAAGTTCAAGCAAAAGAATGATGCAAAGTCAAAGTACAGTGGAAAGAACATGGAATTTAGAAGCAGAGCTGATGATGAACTATGTCTCCACCACTTATTTGATTGTGAGCAGATCAATTGGTGTCTTTGAATGCCTCGTGTCCAAACTGAAGGCTTATAGTGAAGATTCTGTGTATCGTGTCTTACGTGTACAGATGCCCTATGTAGTACGCAGGATTATCATAGTCCAGAAAGTGTCACTGAACTGGAAAATTTACATTTGGGATTGGGAAACAAGACTGTTCCTAACAATAGCGATGATCACACCAATTTACATTATCGTTACCCTTTATCCCTTCAAGTATCCTCTATCTCAAGCACTTTCTGAAGTCTGCAGGGCAGGCATTATGTCCATTCTCAAGATGAGGAAAGTAAATCTGACATCTCCGTAATCCGTGAAGAGGAGCCTGCACACATGCGCGGGCACGTACATGCATGTCCGTGTGTATGAGAAACATAAAAGTCGCATTACTGGATAATTATGTTTTAATGAAGTGGGAAAATCTCTAACAATGACTGATGTTATTAAAGATGAAGAACGCTGAGGACTGAAAAAATGTTTTGAATCCTATGTGCCTTCAACGTCGCTGCTATTTTACTTCCACATATTTATGATTGAATCACTATTGTTTGATGAGCCATTTTATTCTAAGTGGCATTATTGAAAAGATTAATGAGCCAGGAGACCTGGTGAATTAAATTAACATTTTTAAAGTTAAAATTTATCCAGATTAATAATAATTAAGCCTACAGAATATTCAAGGACAATACCAACAGGATTAATCTTACCCCACTGCAGAAATGATTCACATTGTATACTTAAATTACTCATGAAAAGATCTGTTTTTGAACACCAACTACTTTCATTGTTTAGCACTGCAGTTGTTGCTCAGAAATACAAGTTTAAAGATTCAAAGAGAATGGAGTGTGGAATGAAAAGCACACAACTTATTAGAAATCAGAATTAAAATGAACGCACTGAATGAATAAAAACTCACATTCGAGACAATAACATCCTTAAAACATTCAAGCCTTTAATCTACTGTTTTGGAGACTAGATAATTAGACTGATCCTGTGTAGACGCTGTCCAATCATAGCAGAAGCGAGAGTTTCCAATATGCAGAGTAATTCTGAAAAGTATGTCTGCCCCATTTAGACTTTGTCTTATTTTATGGCTATCTCAGCACTAACCACATGCTGCCCTCAAAATATCCAAACCAAGAACTTTCAAGGTCTTTTTTTTTTTTTTCCTCCTAGAAGGAAAATATTTCAAGGTGGGAAAGAATCAGCTCATTAAAGAAAACTTCTGCTTTCTCTTTAAACATCTTCTTCTTTTTCAGTTATCTTATTTTGACTAATTCCATCACCGTTGTACCTCTCCTGCCCCCAAATGTGTGCTGTCTCCCCTTCACATTTTCATCTTGACCAGTGGTGTCCATTAAGGTAGACCTTTATTTCCTTTTAGCTCAGACAGGCTTGGATTTTAAAAAGGATTGGGGAAAGGGCACAGATAAATATATGGAAGTCATGAAAATATCTTGTGCATATGCCTAAATTATTTACTTCAGAGTTTGTGGCTGCCTCAACAAAGGAATTTTCTTTAGAGAGCTTCATGATATCTTCTAGCAAAGGCAAAAAAAAATGAAACGGATCCCCAGTTGAAACCCTTTTATGGTCTTCCTTCCATATTCCATAGCCTATCCGAAGAGCTATGTTTTGGAAATATGCTAGGTGACTAGTTCCTGAGAATATTCTCATGTTTTAAATGTCTATCACCATTTACCTATCATCAGAGCAATTTTTTTTTCCATCAGAGCAATTCTATACCAAATAATACTATGGGGAGATCGAAACAAAGAACAAATATCAAGTCCTATAAGAAGATTCACATATACACAGTCTCAGATGTTGTCACCCTCACGCTCACCATAACCAAGGCAAGAGTCCCAAAAACAATGAAATATTCATTGATTTCCCAGAGCAACATCCTGCAGGGAGTTAATTAGAATGATCCATTAATCTGACTGGCCAGTGACATGTGTGGCTGTGTCCATAATAAAAACGTGACATTTTTCCTTATACTTTTTCCATTGCGTTTAACTGATGGTATTTGGAGTAGAAAGGCAGTAGGAAGATTTACTAATAGAAACTTATATGAAGGGGGAAAATAGGAAGAGAGATTATTTTGAGAAAAGGGGAGGAGCTTTGGAGTCATCAGACCTGTGTGTGAGCTCTAGCGTCACCATCATTAAGCATGTGACTGTATATGACACCATTTATTTTGAGAGTTCAAAGGTTATTGTTCCTCGATGGCTATCAATTGGATGTTCTCTTCCAGCCATGGTGGAATGAGGGTTTCGAAGTCATAGATAATCTATATTTATGACTCTATACTCTTGTATAGAACACTTAATCCTCTGAACCTCAGTCACCTTACCTATTAAGGGGGGGTACTGAAACATACCACTTCTAACTATTTTTATGGATAACATGAAATTAGGTAGACTAAAATATTTTCAGGGAATAAAGGATCAATAAATATCTATTCTTCTTTTTCCTCTTCCTTTCTTTCCTCAATGTAACACGTTTAGGTGATTTTGTGTCCATTAAGAACTATTACCACAAAAACTGATATTAAGAAAAGGGTTTGCTTTTCTTTTGTGTTTCCTGGATGACTTAACACAACGCTAAACACATACTGGATGCACATAGGGGAAAGCCTATGGTGTCCAGGGTGGGAGATCTAACTTTGGGCCCAAACCCTACTACCGCTTGCCTGAATCACCTTTGATAAATCACTTAAACTGTGTGCCCATATGTAGCATGAGGGGATCAGATTGTAGGATTTCTAAGGCTTCTTCCACCAATATCCTCTAATTATCTAGTATCTATTCTCTCACTGATAGATTATTTTCATTCTTTGCTCTGAGAGTCAACGTTTTTGTTGCTTTTTAAACATATCGATGGATTCCTAAAGAAGGAGGTTAGATAAACATACCGTTAGGTTGGTTACAGGAGCATCCAACACAACTGATTTAATACAGTATTGGTCAAAATTGAGTATTAGTCTTTTAGTGGCCATTAGTTGAGATTTTCTTCATGTAATCTGTAATGGAGCTGAAATTGACAAATAGTCGCAATCTGTTATTCCGTAACAGGGGACGTGAAGCAATGCTTTACGGGCCTGAGAAAGCAGACGTATTTACAGCAGACATAGTTATTAGATAGCATACTGAAAATATACAATAAACGGCGAGGAAATATCGCACACAGAGGCGATCCAGAGACAGCGCAAAGTTGATTTATACGTATTTTGCCAGTGTTAGAGACAGATTTCTAAACAGTACAAATTTTCATCTAAAAGGGTAAGAACATGAAACAAACCGTAACAGCTAAATCTCCAAGGGAGAGTGTACATGTTCCGTCAGAAATGTTAAAAACTCTAATTGGTGGGTTTATTGAATTATAAACTTGAGACAACAAGATTTCCCAAATGTTGACAAAATAAAATGCAACCATCTTTTTTCTTTTCTTTTTTTTTATGTGTGCTTTTGAAGAACACTGACATTACCCTCAATTTATTTATTATTTTTTAAGATTTCATTTATTTATTCATGAGAGAGAGAGAGAGAGGCAGAGACGCAGGCTCCATGCAGGGAGCCCGAAGTGGGACTAGATCCTGGGACTGCAGGACCACACCCTGGGCTGAAGGCAGGTTCTAAATGGCTGCACCACCAGGGCTGCCCCTACCCTCAATTTAAAATGTAAAATGAATTCAAACAGACCAGAGACAAGATGGATTTGATGCAAGGGTGATGCAGTAAATGACTTTTTTCTGAAGCCTCCCAAACGCCGGTCTTTTCTGCCATGTAATTTTGCATAGTTCATATCAAATCATTGCAAACTATCAAGTGGTAATCCTGCCTAAATATCAAGTAGCTTGCACTGGTCACAGGTCTAGTGAAGGTGAGCTGGGGAAGAAGTTCATCTTTCTCTTGCTCTGGAACAGAGCTGGTGCTTCTTCAGTCCATTTTATGACACTACCTAAAAGAGCAGCACTCAGACCTCTAGACAACACTGGCCCTGTTCTCCTCGGGCTGCTCCACACCGATGACTGAGCAAAGTAGGGGTATCCGAGGTGAACCCTCCCTGCCCAAGCTGCCCCTCCTCCCATGGGCCATCTTTGCTCCAGGCCTCCCCATCCATCTGGCTGGGACTTCCTTGGTGTGGCTTTCCATCTGAGATTTGTCCTACTTGATTACCACTCCTTTCCTTGCCAGACTCACTTTGTTATACCCCAAGAGCCGCTGCTGCTTCTTCAGAAGGCTCCCTACCTACTCCGGTCCCCTCTCCCCTTTATCATCCATAGGCATTTCTACCAATAAATACCAAATTTCCCTTTGGTCTCAACTTCTTAGAGAACCCAAACCAATACTGCCTGTATGGTAAAGGGCTTAAGAAAGCAGGTGGCACGGTGAGGTCTTGAGTCCCTCTCATTCTTTAACCAGCTGGCAGGCAGGCCTCATAGGGCATGGAACATAGGGCGATAAGGCTCTCTGGCCTAAAGCCACGCACCCATGGCTCAAAATGGCACTTGTAGTAACCCTGGAAACAGCCTGCTAGAGGAGATGCCCTTGCCACTGAGATGATTCAGGTGCTGAGAAAGTGTGTGGGAGTAACAATGCCTATTGGGACAGCACAGTGGGTGGATTATTATTAAATTATACTGACATCAGGCAGAGGGATAATGAGAAACTGAGGGTGGTTAAGAAACAGTAAAAGGCTACATAGGAGGGCAAGAGAGACTCTTTGATAGCACAGAGTTACACAGAGGCCCTCATTTTCTCCAGTGGAAAAGCAAACACAAATAGCTTATAGCAAATACTAGAATTAATAGTCGGAGGCCCGGAGCTCCTGAGACGCATGCATGCTTGGACCTGGCAGGCCTGTCATGCGAAGGTCCCCATACTGACTTGGAAAACCCTAACCTCTGAAACGTGGAACCCGGGCACCCAGGGAGAAAGCTCTTGAAGAGTCTGGCTTTGCAGACTTCTGAGCTGGCAGACGTGACCCACTCCTCTCAAATAAGACCACCCCCCACGCCCCCAAGTGCTTCTCCTGTGCAGGAAGACGCTCCAGAGCCCTCCGCCTGCTCAAGGCAATAGGTTCTGTTTTCTGGAGCTGCTGCTGCTTCATCTTTGATCTTCCAGGCTCATCATGAGGGTTCCATTTCAGGGTAAATTGGCTGGGGATGCACTGGGCCTGATAACCAAAAGAAAGAGATTGCACTCCAAAGAAGATGCAAGAATTGGCTAGTATAGACAAGCAGGAGCCAGAGGAGACCCCTCACGTTTAGATTTTAAGGGTGACTGATCAAGGAGGGCAGACCATAGGGTTGCATGGGTTGACTTGAGAGCTCTCCTTTCAGACACAGGACTGAATGCCCTGGCAAAGACCCTGCACAATGGGCAGGTTCACTGGCAGGGGGCCCCTTAGAAGCTTGGAAGAAAAATGCCCAGTGCTGAGTGAAACCTGAGTGCCTCAATTGCCTCATGAAACAGAAAAGGAATGAGTAAAAGGGCTTGTAGTAGTGGGCATACTGGAGTGGATGTGTTTTGTGATCCAGGACACCCACCAGAGGGATTCTCTTCTTCTACAGGGACGTGCACGGGGCACATGACCCTTTTAGGCCGCTGTGAATGCCCTGGTGAGAGGGGCATCCGCAGTAGGTAAGAAGTTCAGTGCCCCATTTATGACCATCCCCAGTGAGATACTTAGTGGGGGGGGAGTGGTCTTTGTGCCTTGTATTTCCCATTCTCTCAATTTTAGGCTCTTCTGAGTGAGCAGCTATGGTCCCTAAAGGGAGAATATTCTTTCCATGGGCCAAAGCAAGGTCCCATTAAGCTACAACCAAGGCCCTTGGGCTTGTCTGGACAAGAAGAGAAGTCACCATCTTGGCAGGGGTCATTGGCCCTGGTTGGCAGGAGGAAGTTGGGCTGCCATCGCACCATGCCATTGCACCATGCCAGCTCAGAGGAAGATGCGTGGGAATAGTTACTCATTGGGTATCTCTGGTTATTCTTTGCCCAACTTTAACTATGAATAGACACGTGCAACAAATATAGACTGGGACAAGTATAATTTCTAGAAGCTTAGGCCACTCAGGGATAAGAATGTAGATCACACGCCCAAAGAAGTCATTAGGGCCTGCTTAGGTGATGGGTAAGGGTAAGTAAAGAGGGTTAGAAATGGATATCATGTGTGGGGGCAGGGGGGATAGCATTAGTTGCTGTCCTGAGACTACTGAAATGAACCACAGTTGCAAAAGTTTCTTCTCAGGAGGAGAAGCCCATGGAAACCGTGGAACTGCTCCCACGGGTGGAACAGTGGGTTCGTGTTACATAAGGGATAGACTCTGGCTGCCTTGGGAGAGGGGGACCCATCTCACATTGTGAAAAAATTGTTATGAGTTAGCTGACAGCCTGGAGGGCCACAGTTTTACCGATTTCATGGGAAAGTTATCCTCTCCCGAGGCCGCTCCCACTTGGTGACCAAGCTTGAAGGGGTCACTCCTGCCCACCACGATCCTTGTTCCTGGGAAGTCATCTTCTAGAGCTACCTAACGGCCGGGTTGGAAGGCTCTCACTGTGCCACTGCAGGCGGGGCTCTGCCTACCCAACTCTCCTTGCTCCGCTCACTTGGTTCATAGATGTCAGATCCACTTCGCGGCCTGAAGTTTCCCCTGCCTCTTTCAGCTCCCTTTCCCCAATCTCCTTCAGAAGTATTTCCCTCTGATACATTTCTTATAATCTGATTCTTTCTCAGCATCCCTTTCTTGGATTTTTCAAATATATATACTCCCTTAAGGAACAAAAGACTTCTCAAGACCCATAAAAATCTATATGTAAATCCCCTGCTTTTTAGTTAAATGTATTGACTATAGAAGAAAAAGACAATCCCTATAAACTGGGAACTAGAGGCTCCTGGTGGCTCAGTGGTTGAGCATCTGCCTTCAGCCCAGGGTATGATTCTGGGTTCTTGGAATCGAGTCCTGCATCAGGCTCCCCGTAGGGAGCCTGCTTCTTCCTCTGCCTGTGTCTCTGCCTCTCTCTGTGTGTCTCTCATGAATAAATAAATAAAATCTTAAAAAGATTAAATCAAATATTAAAAAAATAATATAAAATAACTGGGAATCTATGGATTGTCCAGTTATTCAGGTAACACTTCATATTTTAAATATACCCAGTAACACTTTAAATATCCTGAAATTCATATCATAAGAAATTTTATAAAGATTATTAGTTTATGTTAAGACGCATGTTTCCATTGAAATTATGTGTCTCGTGTGTATACATCTCTTCTTAAGATTAACCACCTTTACAATTTCCACTTATGCCATATTTTCCCTCAAATATTTTTTTGATCACTCCACTGGAAAAACTTGGAAAATTATATGAAATAGAACAAAGCCA